>NC_045545.1:50162714-50782714 GCF_009769535.1 Thamnophis elegans
CCATTGGCAGTGCTGTCTTATTGAATGGAGAAATTTGTAGGACCAGCTGAACTTGGCTTTTGATAATGCACTCACATTAACTGTCTCCCCCTTAGTTGTTTACAATGTCTTTAAGCTTTTGGCAAAACTCTTGAGGTACTCCCAGTTCATTTCTTATATAGATCAATGTTGTGGCCCAGCAGGAGCCTTTGGAGCTGCCAATGGAATTCGATAGCGAGGGACCCTATGAGTCGTCTCTGGAAGATGTGGAGGATCCTGGGCAGGGTTCAGACTCCAAGCAGGGACCAGAGAGGCTGGCTGGCCACCAGGAGGAGCCTGAGGCATGGAGCAGTGGTGAAAGTCAAAGGGAGTGTGACCCTGACGTCAGGCACTGGAGCAATGGGGAAGAGCAAAGGGAGTTTGTCCCTGATGCCAGGCAGAGAAGGGCAGAGAAGCGAAGGCAGCAATTACAGAGACAATCAGGCCCAGGTGGTTGTGATTTGGCTCCTCCCAAGAGAGTATATAAGAAGAGACTTTGGGAGGAGACCTTTTGCAGGACACAACCATTATACTAAGCTGGAGAAACTCTTGTGTTTATTATCTCTTATCTGTGGGAGTCTGGGTTGCTGCCAATGTCTTGTCTGTGAGTAATTACTGTGAATAAAGCGTGGCTAACAGTAAGCTTGGGTCGGCGTGACTCACCAGTTGGAGGGAGGTCAGAACAGATCAGGTTAGTCTTTGGTTTCTCTTGATTTCATCTTCTTTCCGGCTTGTTTCATCTCTTAGTATATGTGGAACTTTGAAGTTAAAAACTACCATGTTTCCCTGAAAATAAGACAGGGTCTTATTTTATTTTGACCCTCCAAATAAGGACTTGGCCTTATTTTGGGGGAGGTCTTATTATTATTGAGGTGCAGGAAGCGGTGAGTGTGGTCACCTCATGGCTGCTGCTGTGTTGCAATATTTTTGGGGACGGCTTATTTTGGGGAGAGAGCTTATTTTAGCACATGCACTCAAAAACCAGATTGGACTTATTATCTGGGGAGGACTTATTTTGGGGAAAACAGGGTAGGAAAATGGATTTGAAAATGGACAGAATGCCAATACAGGGATTAAGGGCATCACTCTGACTATGTGATGTGCTTAACCCCTGTATTAGAATCCTGTCCATTTTCAAATCCAATGCTCCTAATTTTTAACTTTGAAGTACCACATGTACTTTTCCAAGTGCAATTTAAATATTTGCATGTTGTTTCTCTGTTCCTCACTCCATCACCCTTTCTCTATTTTTATATTAAATTTCTAATTATAGAACTCCTTTAAGCAAGATCCTATCTCATTCTATTCTGGCAAGCATTCATAGTGCAATATAGTTAATAAACAATAGTTATACAATGTCTTCTTTTTTTAAAAAAAGCATTAAGCAGTTGAAACAAATGTATAAATATAACTAGAATAATCAATTAAAAATAGTGCCTCAAAATTGTAATAACTAAAGGCATAAAACTATTCCATTTGCTGAAGAATTTGTAGGTTCTGATTTTAAGTGTTCTAACCACAATGGCCAAATTCACTTGGTCCGTCCATTTCCAGTACAAAGAATGCCCATATTAGGTTGTCTGCTGTTTATACATTGACAGTAACAAGTCTGGTATCAGAGACATGGCAACACTAATTCAGTATCACGAACATGGCAATATGGCATTTTACACATTTCATAATCAGTGACATGCGGTGAGGTTTATGTTGGACGCCCTGCCGCTGTGTTCGACATAGAGGTGTCCCGCAGGAGGAGAGGAAGGGGGCAGTCTCAAGCCCCCCACCCTGCTGGCAAAGTTGCAGAGGGGCCGTTGTGGAGGGGGGTCGTCTCCTCCCCCCTCCCTTTTCCCCCGCCTCTCTTACCGCACTTGCTTTGTCCGATCTGGGCCAGTTTGGGGGGGCGCTTGCCGGCACCCCCCAGCCCAAAGCTGCTGGTGTCCTGCAGGCGGCAGGCGAAGCCCAGCGGCACCCCTTCACCTGCTTTCTAGTGGAGACTCAGCTGCACCTCCAACAGCGCGGTTGCCTGGCCCGAGCAGAGAGCAGATCCCACTGCCGCCGCCCGCAAAAGGAGCGAGCCCAGCAGCCGCGCAGCAGCGCTCCTGGCTCAGTGGCGCCCCGCGGGAGCCTCCCTCACCCTCCACTCCTTTCGGACACCTCTCCGCTGTGTCCGCCATAGATGCAGGACACCTCTAATGGCGGACACAGTGGCAGGGCTTTTGGATGTCCAAAAGCTTTGGTGCTATGTCCGCCATTAGAGGTGGGATGCATCCTGCCTCTATGGCAGACATAGCGCCGGAGCGGCCAAAAGCCTCTTTCTTGAAAGTGGCTTTTGCCCGCTGTCAAGAAAAAGGCTTTTAGACATCCAAAATCCTCAGCGCTATGTCCGCCATTTGAGGTGGCACGTGTTCCACGCGTTCCACCTCTATGGTGGACATAGCACCGGAGCGTCCAAAAGCCTCTTTCTTGACAGCAGGCAAAAGCCGCTTTCAAGAAAGAGGCTTTTGGCCGCTCTGGTGCTTTGTCCGCCATAGAGGCGGGACACGTCCCACCTCTAATGGCGGACATAGCACTGGGGCTTTTGGACATCCAAAAGCCCTGCCGCTGTGTCCGCCCTTAGAGGCGTCCTGCAGTAATTCTGCTTTTGCTGAATTACTGTACCTTTTAAATATGAAGTATTGTAAATATGTCTGGCAAGTTTCACTCTTCTGTCTGCAATAGCATCAAGCTTCTCCACATTCAAAACTGTGATGCTCACCACTAAGATATATTCAGTGCAAGCGTTGATTTGCTGGGGGACAAGATGCTACTGTTGATATTAACTTCCTTGCCAAAAACTGCAGAAGCTCAAATCTACCTTAGACCAGAAAGTGGAGCCTGTGGCTATGTGGGCAGAATAAAGTGCTTTGAAGAGGAAGGAAAAGGTTAGAGGGTGCTGCATATCCTGCTGGGACTGTTTAGTATTTAACTTATGAACCTTCAGCCATAGCCTTATTCATTGGTTGCTGGTGTAATAACTCCAAGGGCCTGGAGCCTCTCCCATTTAGTGGCAGGCTGTCTATGAGCCCCTAGTTTAATTTAGAAAAATGTGGTCACTGAGTTTTCTGTATAGTGTTGTTTGGAAAGCCTGATTCTATTCCCAGGGATAAGAAAATATGACTCAGTGCAGAATTTATTTTCTTGTGGGCTGCTGCCAGTTTTCTCTTTTATTCACCCACATTTTAACTAATACAAAGACAGTATATATATATATATATATATATATATATATATATATATATATATATATATATATATATATATATATATATATATATACACATACATACATACATACATACATACATACATACATATACACATACATACATACACACACATACACATACATACATACATACATACATACATACATACATACATACATACATACATTTCATGAATATAGCTCACGGAAGGAAACACTATAGCTTACATGATATTTGTTTAGATACAACCACACTTCCTTGATGAATCTGGCATTCATAAACAAAGTTTGTGAGTGCTGATAGTTGAAAAACTAGTTAGCATCCACCCACTGAAATGTTTCCTGGTTGGTGTATATTTGAAAGTTGTCTTATCACATAAAAGCAGTGAGGTAGAAGGGGCTTTAATGCACCTTGGGCTTTAATAAAACACATGGAGCTGAATATCATAAATTGTTCTGTTAATATATATTTAAAATATAAAATCAATTTTTGCAAAACTTATTTCATTAAGCTTGCAGAAAAATGCCCTTATTCCTTATTAAGTACTTTTTGACCACCTCTTCTCTTATTAAAAATATTGTTTTAATAGCCTCTAAAAAAAACAAAAAGGAAATGAAATTAACTAAAAGAAAACTAGAAAGATCAGATTTCAAAAGATCAGATTTCAAAATGAGTTGATGTAGTAGATCTCTTCAAAGTACAAAAGAAGAGATAAGTCTCCTGGTATTAATCCCAAGGGACTCTGGGGAAAAGAAAGGTGTTGCTGATAAGATAGGACTTTTATAAAAGAGAAGAAAAATGTTTTCAAATGGATGCTCTGATTGTCCAGATTTAACTAAATTGCTTCAATAGGAGAACATTTGCCCAGTGATGACTGACAACCACAAATCTTATGTTGAGGTACATGTTCCACTCCAGTGTCTGTTTATTCAGGAACCACTAATTGTATGGATTCGTTTTACAGCTTATTGTACATAGGAACAGAACCGCCAAATAATTATTGCTTCTTTGGCCATAACTATTTGTTTTGACCAACAGGACGATCTTCCATTTTCCTTCTGTAAGTTTCTGTATTTTTAAAAGCTGCATGATAGGCAAAAATTCCATAGAATAATGTGCTTTGGAAATCTTGACAAGATGAATATTCTACTATTGAAAGACAATTTCATGGTTCAACATGAGGGAGATAAGATATAGTTTAGTTTTGATATGCATCAGAGGCTTTGGTGTGTGTGTGTGTTTGAATGTAAGTACATATTGTATAAACATTTATACAGTGTGTTCATATTTGTTACTTTACATTAACCACAACCCTGGGTAACTGACACATCCGTGGTCATGTCAAGAATTACAATATGGCCCAAACCACTGGAGACATGAGAAGATTTATTAAGGAATTAAGGTGCTTTTTGTTGAAACATCCATTTTCTGATGTAGTGGTTAAGCTACATTGCACATGGATAATTTGACCAGATAACATGACTAGATTGCTTTGTTGGCATGTGATGACGCTTGGCACTGCCAAGATTCATAATGCTAAGATGTACAGTCTGTTGAAGTCAGAGTTAATTGTTGGAGGAAAATCCATAGCACTTTTATCATCATCCATAATCAAAACCATTTTTTCAGCATCTTGGTTTGACTTCAGATTGAAGTGGGGTGTAAAAAAGGAGCTTGTCTGTGTCAGCTGTTATTTGAAAAATTACAGGGAACCATTTTAAGATGGGGATATGTTCATGTATTAGACAAAATAACAAACTGTAAGAGACTAATGTTTGGGGAACATCATCCATGTACATAATAGAGTCGTAGAGTAAAGAAACATTTCCCCATGTCTGTTGCGTAAAAAAGTATTTTCTTTTGCCTAAATCTTCCAGTCAACTTCATTAGGTGATGATCCTTAGCATGGAATTTGTCTTCCTCATAGATGCTGCACATTAAGTTGTCTTCCCTGTGACCCTAATCTTTTTTCATGATTAGTTACAGTTTTGAATTTATCAGTATATATGCAAAGTTGAGGTGTTTTCTGCCGTCCTATGCAAGGAAAGATTCCACTTCTTACTTCCTTCCATTTAGAAAATTATTCATTTGTTTTTCCGCTTTTGAAAAGGCCAATTAGTAATTCATAAAAGGTCAGATCCTTTTAATCCCCTGAATGCTACATTCACTGAAAAGTCTTTGATGAGAAATGTCAAAAGCTTCTTGAAAATCCAAGTATACAGTGTTGAAGGGGGTTTCTTTCTATGCATGCCTGTGTCATTCCCAGCAAACTGTAAAAATTGTTGAGGGAATTTTTCTTTGTGGAATCCATGTTGATTTTATGTTGGTAAGCTTTATTCCTTTATGTGTCTAGTTATATCTATTTTTATTACCTTTTATATTAGTTTGACTGAAACAGAAATTATATTGAGTCACCTATATTTCCTCAATCTCTCCTATATCTTTTTTTTAAAAATCCCATTAATTGAGTTCTCCTGGTATTTCGTTGGATCTGAGCAACAAGTTGCATGTTTTTGCTAGGTAATGTTTGCTCAGAATTTCGTATTTGAGTCGTAAAAGAACTCTTGAATGCTTGCTGCCAGGACAGAGAGATTTGTTAATGGTGTCATTTTTCAAGTTCTCCTAGAATATCTTCTCTTGTTACCTTAATTTTGTTTTTTTGCTTCCCAGAAAATCAAGATTTGAGATCATCTTGTTTAATAAACCAAGACAATTGTATTTGAATTTGGAATAATATCATGCATTGGATGAAAAGTTTTGATTCCTGGTGGCTCCATATTGTTTCATTGTCGATGCAATAGAAATGATTTGCCATTGCTGCTTTCTGGAAGTTTTTGTTTGTTTAAAATTCTCAGTTGAGGCAACATCCTTGCTCAGCTGACACAATCAGGCAAGGTTAGTTAGGTGATGCCATTTGTGTCAAGTAATGTGTAATAATATACCTGCAGCTGACCTTTCTATTAATTCTCATGACCCCACTCCAGAGGTGGGTTTCTACTGGTTTGGACCGGTTTGGACGAGTAGGTAGTAACTCAGCCGGCCATGCCCCCGAACCATTTCTATTGGCGGCGCCCATCTTGTTTTTTGCTTCTGTGTATGCACAGATGCATTTTTTACCTACTGTGCATGCACGCACAGCGTGCATCAAGAGCACTCCACTTGAAGGGCATCCCTGAGCGAACCAGCAGTGGAAGAAGCTGGAATCCACCACTGCCCTGCCCCACTCACCTTGGGTTTTGTTTTGTTTGCTTGACCAGGCATTCAAATACCTGCTGGGAGCAAATGGAAGACTCTTTGATCTTAAACCCATACTGCAAGTTGCAGAAAGTGAATTTATAAGAACCGAGCCACAGCAGCAGATAAAAACCTGACATGTATGAAACTTGTTGGTCTCCCTTCTTCTCCTTCATTCCAAATATCAGTCATAAGTACCAGCACAGAGCCAGACAAATTGGGTTACATTTTTACACACTGTTGTTTAATTGATTGGCATTGACAATGAGTTTGATATTGAAAAGAGAAAGATGCAAACTTAGGGTTCCATATCAAGAAATTGAGGTGTTATATGATATTTTGGCAGTTGCTGAATATTATTTTGTAATTCATGTATGTTTTTTCTATTCCTTTTTAAGTATGGCATAAGGAAGGCAAGCATTATTGTACAAACTGTTCGTTAAAACTATGTAAGATTATTGTCCAGCAAGATTCACTATGAATTTCAAAGCTGCTAGAAATCTTTGGCAAGCAGGGAAAAATATATAGTGTGCTAGGAGATGTTTATTTTGTTTTTCTCCTACAGTTATTTCATTTCTGGGACTTTCATTTCTGAATTTATTTGCAGTTGGTGTTGAGCAATTTAGATTTGCCAGTCTCTATTAAAATGTTTTATGATGCGTGAGCATAGAATAGTCCTTGAAATAAATACTATCTTCCCTTTGTTTCAAAGTTGTAGCTACCAGAAATGTTCCATCTGATCATACTGTACATGAGGACTTCTTCTTATGCCATATTTGTCATCAGACATTGGTGATCATGTTGGCAATCCTATTTTTATCAACAGCCTCACGATAAATTGCTGCTGAGTTTTGTCCAAACAAATCCCTTAGATTTTGATGCCTTGATGCTATTCTTCTGCCTGGACCTTGTTTGCCTTCAATCTTTTGCTGGAGGATTAAGTGAAGTATGCTGTATTTTCTGGGTGTTGCATCACACTGTTTTGATTAGTTCCCTTGGCTTTCCCAGGCAGCTTATCATCTCCTCATTTTTTATTTTGTAACCCCAGTGTATAAGTAATAGCTACCTGTAAATCCACATTTCAAATGCTTCTAGTCTCTTCAAGTGGCTTTCTGTCAGAGACCAACTCTCTAGTCCAGTGGTCCCCAACCTTTTTATCGCCGCGGACCAGTCAGACGAGCCTCCCTCGGCCTTCCGGACCGGCGGGTGGGAAGGCGGCCATCCTGGGCGCGCGTTCCGCAGGGCGGGGGGGGGCTTCCTTCACGCCAAGGCCGACAGCCCGCGAGGCCGCCCCGCCTCCTCCTCCTCGGCCGCCGGGGGAAGGGAGGGGGAACCGACCCCGCGATCCGCTCGCTCGGGCAGCCCTTTTTCCTCGCTGCAGTTCGGCGGGGGAAAAAGATGGCCCTGTGTCCTACTTCGGGCGGGCGGGCGGCTGGCGCGGCGGAGGCCGGCTGCTTCCGAGGGGGTGGGCCTCCGCGCCGCGCTCCATGAAGGGAAGAGGGGGAGAAGGCGGGCTGCAGCCGAAGGGCCCCCGAGAGCCCCGCCGGCCTGACACAAAAAGCGCTTCGGCGGAGCGGCGGGGGGGAGGGGCGGGAGGCAGGTGACACTCCAGGAGGGGGGGCAGAGCTGCGCCGCGAGTCTTACGTAAAGCCCCCCCTCCCTGCCTCGGCGGAGGAAAACATCTCCCACCTGGGTGGGGCTGCGCGCGAAGCGCCTCTCGGAACGGCGAAGCTCCCCAAGTTCCCCCGAAACGTCCGCGCTGTGCCCCTCCCCCCCGCAACCTTAGTTTCTCCTTGGGAGGAAAATGCAGCGCCGCCGCCCCCTCCTGCCCCCCCCTCGTCATTCCACGGGGCAGGCGGGCCGGGTGAGTCCGCGGACAAAGTTTCGTCTCCCAGGCAGCCTCCGCCAGCAGCATCCCAAGTTCGGGCCGAGGCCGCCGCCGCCGCCCCCTCCCTCCCGGGGCGAGCAGAGCAAGAGGGCGGGGGGGAGATCGGGCCTCCCCTCGCCCCCCCAGCCCCGCACATCTGGGGCGGCGGGGGGGGCAGAGAAAGGGCGCGTTCATGAGGACTACAAAGTTGCAAATATGGCCCCCGGCCGCTGCAGCGATCATGGCCCCCGGCCGCTGCGCGGCCCGGTGCCAGGTACTCCACGGCCCGGCACCGGTCCGCGGACCGGGGGTTGGGGACCACTGCTCTAGTCTGTAGAGCAGGATAGAAAAGATGTAACATCTGACAAGCCTGATTTTCAATCTTAGGCTTATATCGTGACAGCAGAAAACCTTTTTTATTTTGAAGAATGTTGTTCGAGCTTTCTCTATCCTTGTCTTTACTTCAGTGGTCATGTCCCAGCTTTCATGTAAATTAGAACATTTGGACTAAAGACATGATAATAATTATTAATGCATTATTACAGTTACTAAGCAAGAAATCACTTAGAATTGCTTAGGTTTTATATGTATTAAATAATTATATAAGTATACAAGTATAAGTGTAGCATAGCCAACAAGTATTGAAAAGTATACATTGCCATTGTGTAAAAATAGACAACTTCTATAAAAAGATATGTGATAGATTAAATTATTTTCATGATTAGCAACCAAAAATCTATAAGATACGTCTAAAAGTGTTCAGGAAACAAAATCTTTGTTGTTCATTACTAGAAACTAGTTCAAACAGTTGCTGCTGAACTATAAAGTTCTACATGGCTCAGCTTCAACGTGCTTACAATACTATTGTTTAAATTAGATACTGCCTTTGTAATAATAAAGTTACATTCCTGGGTCCATTGTATGTGTGGGGTCCATTTCCTGACCTATCTCGAAACTTACAGTAAAATTTTATTGTAATTTATGGGATTAGATGATGTATGAGGGTATTTGTTTGTTTGGTATGTGTTGATATAATATAATTGTAAATTATATTAGACTAGTGATGGCAAATCTTTTTTCCCTCGGGTGCCAAAAGCATATGTGTGCACTCTATCATGACCATAATTCAATACTCCTATGCCTCATCCCCCAGCGCATGCCCGTGCAACTCCCCAGCACCCTTTTTTTGCCCTCCAGACTCCAGAGGCTTTCTTGGAGCCTTTCACCTGGGGAGGGTGAAAACAGCCTCCTCCTCCCCCCAGAGGCACTCTGGAGGCCAGAAATGGCCCATTTCCCGACTTCTGGTGGGCCTGGTAGGCCCGTTTTTTGCCCTCCTTATGCTCCAGAGGCTTTCTTGGAGCTTGGGGAGGACAAAAAACCTCTCCCATCCCTCTGGAGGCTGGAAATGGCTCATTTCCTGTCTTCTGGTAGGTCCATTCCCCCCCCCCCCCCCATCCCCAGGCTTCTAGAAAGTCTCTGGAGCCTGTAGAGGACAAAAAACGGGCCTACTGGAAGTTGGAAAACGGGCTGTTTCCAGTCTCCAGAGGCTTCAATGAGGTCTGCTAGGGCCAAAATGCAGCACGTGTGGTGTGTGCGTGTGTTTTGCGCTCATGCGCAGGGTAATGCAAGGGGGGGGGTCTAGATCATGGAGAGCATATGTAAAAAGAGTAGTTCTTCTAACTTGTAACCTATCACTTGATACTAAGACCATAAAATTTAAAAAACAAACAATAAGAATTATAGGGGTGCACTTGACTGGGAAAGCTTGAGGAAACATTATATGGTGGGTTTATATTGAATGTAAACTTTAGCAAGCATACACTGTAAAGGACCACCATACCCTCCAACTAGATGTAATTTAAGATTCCTCCTCTTGAGAGAAATGGCAAAGGGCTCTGAAAATGAGTATGATTTTCTGATACTTTAATATTCTTTCTCCAAAACACTATGATTACATAGCCAGGGTAAAACTCAAAAAGTGCAGGCTTTGATTATGTCACATTCTCCCCTTTCCTTTGCAGATATTGATGAATGTGTTGATGGGACTGACAACTGCCATATTGATGCCATCTGCCAGAACACTCCCAAATCATACAAATGCATCTGCAAATCTGGTTACACCGGGGATGGGAAGCACTGCAAAGGTAGGCAGAGCAGATAGCACAGAAAAAGAAAAGATGAGAGGGAAATCCAGCTATATTTAATTGCCCAAGCCAGAAATTAACAGGATGTGATTTTAAATGAATTTTAAAATGACCTGGGATTAAATACCACTAAAGCTGCAAATGGAAAAGAAACACCCATTGGGTTTTGAGGAATTTTTATTAGCTGGGTGTTGCCTGTAGTACTGTAGGTGTCTCTACAAATGTGTTTATTTGCTATAGTTGGGATAATTGTGATTAAAAACAAGGGCTATTTTAGATTTCTTTTTAAAGTTATTTAAAAATTATTTAGCTAAGTAAATTTATTATTTCCCTATTTTCTCTCTTTCCTTTGGAAAATCCATCCATCTTTGATGAAGTACTCATCCAGCCCTCATTCAAACATAGGTCAGGTAGAATCTTGCTTAATTTTATCTAGGTATCCTGAGATCATTTTCTCTCAGTGCTCCAGAGCAGTTGGTTGAAATACTTAATGCAGTTGAGGGAGAAAGAAGAAGGATTTACTGGAATTAATCTGTGTAACTCCATTAATAATTTTAATGTAAACAAGTTGTCTACTTTATAATTAATGTTAAAGATTCATGTCCTCTAAACGATTCTTGTATCTTATTTTGAAAGTGAACTGTCAGGATCAGATTCTAAATGATGTAAAAATTGGAAATTACTGTTGATTTCTCATTTAATCAGAACATTGTGATGGTATTGTATCTATAATCAGGAAAGGTGTTAGTGCTTCAAGGTAGTCCAGAAAAAAATGCAGATAAATGAATACTAGCTTTATTTTTATTGTAAGCTTAAATTAAAGAAGCTTGCAAGTACTCAAAGTATTCCTCTCCTTTCCTTTTACTCTCTGTAAAACTAAGGAAAATCCCTTCTGAAACATCCACTCTGATTCTGTGGACTGAGATAGCTTTTGCATGATGATTGTCTAGCCTATGGATCTTCCTATTATCTTCCTAAGTCATTCCAATGTACCATTACATAATGTGAAAGAGAGAAAAATATAGTCCTATTATTTGGGAAATTCTGTTGGACAATGGTAGTGACTAGGCAATCTGTATTTGAAGCAGCAGTAACAAGCATAATTTTAATGACTTTGTAAGAATTAGCTCCAACCACTGGGTATAAGTAAGAATTTAGCATGCAATAATGGGAATGAAGAACAGCTTTGCCTTTATTGAACTGGGGTATAATTTGTTAAATAAATAAATCATTAAAGTATTGTCAGTGTAATATACTGGGACATCTACAGTACATACTAATAAAACTCTTGAGTGAGTAACATTTAAGTGGACAAAACAGCAGATCATAGGTCAACAATTTTTCTACCAATACCTCAAAAGGACTAATGTATAGAATGCACCCCAAATCCAGGATCCATGAATCCCATGGGATTGAAGTTTGGCAAGTTTGTGGTTCCTCTGGTGGTGCTGCTATGCCATCCTCCAGAGGTTCAGTAAAGTGGTCCTGCCTTAACCCTCCAAAGGTTGGGTTGACTGGCCTTGCCCTTCAGATGCTGGACACTAGCCCTCTATAGGCTAGGTAGACTGGTCCTATTGTTGGTTGCTGGAGGGCAGTCAGCTACACTTAAGGGGCAGAAAATTGGAAGTTGCTCCCATCCCACTTGTTTTCTTTTGGGTGTGTGTGTTGCCCTTGGTCATTCTGTTTCTCTGTTTAGATAAGAAATATCACTGCAACCCAGAGGATCTACTTAAGATCTTCTAATTTTAGAATAGATTTGAATGAAAGTTGAATGAAAGCCACTTTGGATGAAAGGTAAGGAGAACACTTGTTGTGGCTTCCCCCATATTCCCACTTAGAAGCAAGGACAGCTATAATCCTAGATGAGACTAGGAGGTTTAAGGTTTCACATGCTTCACTACCGTGTGGAAGGTTGAAATTGTGTTTGGCTGAAGTCTGTTATTCTCTCATTACAGGTTTTCTCCGTCAGTGTGAGGTAAAAGGGTGCATCCCTGTTGTTCTCAGTTTAGTCATTTTATAAACACTTGATAAGAGCTTTGTGAATTTTTAGTTAGTTCTGAAGTTCTTTCACATCACATATATTCTCTTTTCTTTATTCAGATGTTGATGAATGTGAACGCGATGACAATGCTGGCTGTGTTCATGAATGTGTCAATATCCCAGGGAATTATCGATGTACCTGCTATGATGGCTTTCATCTTGCACATGATGGTCATAACTGTCTCGGTAAGAAATTTACACATTGCTTAAAATGCTTACTTTCAAATGTTATAACTGTTAAGCCCCCCCTCCCAAATCCTGTTTATGCTAAAAGCTGCATATTAGATCCTAATACAAAATTCTTCCAATTAATTGTTGAAGCTATTGTTTCTCATTTAGTGAATTGGGTAAAATAAAAGTACATCCTTATGTAGTCAGTCTCACCATGATAATACAGAAAGAGCCCTGTGTTGTTTAAAGTAGACAATAGCAGTGGCCTCTTATATGGGGAAAATATCTACTAAAAGTGTAATTCCTCAGAGCCCCACATTTTATGTTCTACTCACATTGTTTTGTGTATCTCGCACATAAAAAGTAGAGTAACTGATATGGTTGAATGCTTGAATACCTTTCTGATTCTAATGATTCTATGCCATATAGAATGACATCATATGACATTAAATAGATACTCAAGTTATGTAGTTCCACTATAGTGTTTATTGATTCTACTTCCTACAGAGAAATGCAAATTGCTCTCAAATGGTTTCCTCTGTTATTATCAGAGGTCTGTATTGTAATCTCCACCATTTCTGAGAGTTCAGGATTGTGATAGTTGGATTTATTTTGCAAATATAATTTTAAACAATGGTGTAATTTTAAAAAAGTAAGTTTTTATTATTGTTCCAGTGGGGGAAACTCAAGATAAAATGTTGAGAAAAGATGGTAAATATTGATGTCTAGCAGTTATCAACTTGCTACCCCATCTTCTTAAAATTTACTAGTAAAACATTTCCCTTTTAAGGATGTAAAATGAATAACTACTAGATAAATAGAGCTCAGATATATACTTTATTATTACTGTAGTGTATATCTATATTTTTATGTCAACTTTACCAGCTTTATTCCAAGTCAGAATTAATTTTTATATGAAATATTGTCTGCTACAATCCTCTTTATTCCTAGATAGCATATAGATGATTTCAGATCTTTATAAATTGAAATGCGGGCGAAAATATTTGAAATGAATTAATAAAATGCTTAGAATATCCTAGATTTTGGTGAGTGGCAAGTTGAGGAAGGAAAACTAGTAATGGATGTCTCCCCCCCCCCCAAAAGGTCAAGGTACTTTATGTAATATAGTTGGGAAAACTGATTTTCACACAGAGGAAGTCATGATCATTCAAAGTGCATCATGAGCACAGCCTTGATTGTAAGACTTAGCTTGGCCTGAATGTGTATCCAGCTGCCCTAACTTTTTTCCCCAATTATACAACCAAAAGCTTCTGGGGAGGTTTGCTCTCTAGAAATGTGGCATTGATTGTTTTGATTTACATCTGGGGATTATGGGAGAATAGTTATCTCATTAGAACAGCAAAGCAAGTCCTTAGTAAGCGCCCCTGAGTATTTGCAAGTATTAGAAAGGAATGTTTTGCGTAGATTTCACTTATATGGACATTTACATGCTTTCACCCTTTTGAAGCATATCATGGGAGCTCCTATGTCCCTGAGTGGTACATTCCTTATCTTCAGCTCTTGTTCCAGCAAAACAACGGTGCAAGGTTGCTACTGGTTTTCCTGGATGTGTTCAGAGACAACATTCCTAGAAGCTCAGCTTGTCAGGAGCAAGCCTTGGCAAGTCTTGGATACAGGTAGCTAACAAATGAATTGGCTGCCTCTGTGTTTGCTTGCCTGCCAAAGCTACTGTCAGCTGTTTGCTTAAGGATAAACAAAATCACTGAACATGTAGTCACAAAAAAAGAGAAGAGCTTAATTATAGACTATCAAGAATGCTTTTCTTCTACCACCCTTTTTATTTTTGAACTTGTCAGGATTAAGAATTGCTTACATTTTTCTTCTGAAATTGGAAATGTATGGGTTGTGTATATGAGGTTGCCCTCGTATTGAGTCAGATGATAGGTTTGCTTTTTATTTATTATCATCTTCATCTCTAGTAATCAAAATAATAACTTTTTTTATACCTGAATTCAATCTCTGGGGAAGCCTGTGTTGAACCAAGAACTTCATTGCAAAGCAAATGCAGGAAGTACAGGTAGCCCTCAATTTACAAATGTAATTGAGCCTGGAATTATGATTTTAATTCATTGCAATGGTAAGTTGAGGTATCACTTTACTGGACCCACTTTTTTTTTTACATTTTTGCACCTAAAAAGTAAGGTTTAGGTAACATTATTCTCAGATACAAAGTGTAATCATATGCAGTGATGCAAGTATGAAATAACTGAAATTTGGTTTTGGTTGCCACAGTGTAAAAAAAAAGATGTTAAGGCTCTAGAACAGTGGTTCTCAACTTGTGGGTCGAATGACCTTTTCACAGGGGTCGCCCAAGACTATCGGAACTCTTTTAACTGATTAGACTTTAAAGTGTGCTGTCACTCTCTCTCTCTTGCACGCACACATGCGCGCAAGCACATGGCCACAAATACACACACAGGCGCACATGCAGGGAAGTAGGAGGAAAAACACAAACGTAAAAAAGGGGGAGTCTATATGTGTGGGGGGGAGGGGGGAGAAATTGGGTTCCGGTTATTGGGTTCCAAGCCAATCAGAGCCAAGGAGCGGGGTTTTGGCACGACGGAGTGTTGGTTGGGGGTCACCACAACAGGAGGAATTGTATTAAAGGGTCACAGCATTGGAAAGGTTGAGAACTGCTGCTCTAGAAAGAGTACAGAGAAGAGCAACAAAAATGATTAGGGGACTGGAGACTAAAACATATAAAGAATGGTTGCTGGAATTGGGTATGTCTAGTTTAATGAAAAGAAGTACCAGGGGTGCCATGATAGCAGTGTTCCAATATCTCAGGGGCTGCCACAAAGAAGAGGGAGTCAAGCTATTCTTCAAAGCACCAGCAATGAATGGAAACTAATCAAGGAGAGAAACAACCAAGAACTAAGGAGAAATTTCCTGACAGTTGGAACAATTAATCAGTGGAACGACTTGCAACCAGAGGTTGTGGGTGTTCCAACATTGGAAGTTTTTAACAAGAGATTAGACAACCATTTATCTGAAATGGTATCGGGTTCCCTGCTTGAGCAGAGGGTTGGACTAGAAGAGCTTCAAGGTTTCTTCCAACTCTGTTACTCTTCAAAACAGAATGGCCACTGTGGATTTTCAGCATTTGCAACAACAAAGATAAAGACTAAGCTAAATACAACACCAAATCTTACTGTAGGCATTGATAAAAAATACTGTCATATGTAGGCTCATATATATCTCATTAATACAATTGTAAGTAAAGGAAAATTCTTTTATTGAAGAGTCCTAGAAGTTTCTCATTTTTTTAGAGAGAGTATTGTCTGTAAAAGTTAAAGAAACTCATTGTTGGAATGTCTGTCATAATAAATTGCTTTTGCTGTTGGGCTTATTGCTGGCCTCCAATGCTACTGCAGTACTTTCTTTACTAATACTTTGTTTCTTTCTTCCTGACAAGAACCATTCTTCAGCAATGTCCCCCTCCCCATTCTGGAGCTGCCTGCTTTCTGTAGCTACAGTATGTTGACATATGTTCTCTCAACATCCTTCCATTTTCTGCAGCTCAAGTCAAAATTGTTTTGAAAAACTTTAATGCTTTAGCACCCATGTCCAACTGCATATTAGGAAAATATTGTTGCAGGACTATCTTTTGTTGTGTCTGGATAAATAAGTGTAAGTAAAAACAGGAGCAACAGCTGGGATTCTTCAGAGTTATTTAAACACTGACATATCACCAGTGAAATGCTGCCCCTCCCACTCCCACTGCCCCAGGGTCTCATGTTGAAAGATTGTGATTTCCAAGTTCTATATTTCAAACACATTTTAAGGGAAAATCGCTGGTAAGAGAAGCAGCTGCCTTTGGAATCTTGCTCTCATGTAGTAGATCTGTAATTGCACCATGATAGGGTGATAGTAGGACATAAACTGTCAACCAGCGAAAAATTGGGAAATCTTCCAAATCCTAGCAATTTTAGAGGTTTAGACAATATAGAAGGGAACTCTGTACATACCTGCATTTCTAGAACATAGTACAAAAAGTGTGTAATTTCTCAAAGACTATTTTCTCTCCTGGTTAGACTGCAGGTTTATCTTGAAAGATAGGTACAGAGCTTAAGGGATCCATCTGTAGCCCAGGTAGTATAGTCTTTACATATGCTCAAATTTGCTACTGAGTTATTCTACAGAGAGCTTATTCTGATTCACTACTTTTGAGGTCTGTCTCCCCCTGTTTCCATTTACCAGTCACTTATAATACTACAGGCAGTCCTTGACTTACCAGTACAATTGAGCCCAACATTTCCATTGCTAAGCAAAGCAGTGGTTAAGTGAATCACTGCAGTTGTTAAATGAATCATGCAGCCATTACGCAAGTGACTTTGCTTGTTAGAAGCCAGCTGGAAATGTCACGAATGGTGATCACATTACTGCAGATCAGTTCAACCATCATAAATACATGCTAGTTGCCAAGTGCCTATGGTGATGTGGCCACAGGGATGCTGCAATGGTTGTAAATGTGAAACCTGGTTCCAAATCAAAAAAATTTCAATGCTATTGTAACTTTGAATGGTCACTAAATGGTCACTAATGATTGTAAATTAAAGATTACCTCTATTTAAAATCATACCACTGTTTCATATGCCAACCTTAAATGTTTTCAGCATTTAGAATGTTGTGATACATATATAAAATCACTCTTCAGTTTAGCTAACCAGGACCTGAGTTAAGAAAGCAGCTAATAAGTTCAAGTCACTTAACCCCATTTATCCCCCAGTGGTCAGTGAAATAAAAACCTGTTCTTCATTCTTCACAAAAGAAAAGCATTTTTTTAGCATTTAATCCCACTCCCCCCCCCCATAATGCATAATGTTCATCCATGTGTTCATGTATATTTCTGTCCATTTATCTAGTGGGTGGCAAAACATTACTGCTGTTACACTGATGTAGACCAAGATTGTAAAAATAATAATAATAATAAATACTCTTAAGAAGCCAAATGCATTAAAAAAAAGCCGTCTGTCCGCAATGCCAGATCAGCATTGTAGAGCAATCCTATTGAAGGAGGCATTTTAGTAAATTCCATTAAATGTGTTTTCATCAAACTTGAAGGTTGTTGCATGATAGGAAACCATATGAGAGACACATTTTGGGAAGACTGCATTTAGTGGTTTATTCTATAATTTGGGATTAACAAGAAGCTAGCTAGCTGTCAAGAACTGAAGGATATGGAGAAAAAAATGGAAAGAGATTTTTGAAAGTATCACGTGCAGTCAATGGGATCCGTACAACACAAGTCCAGTTAAACCTCCATTGAGTAGATTCTTACTGATTACATAGACATATCTGTCTAGGAGTGCTCTCTGCCTCAACTGCTAGTATATCCAGGGTGTCCTGTTACATCTTTTTATCTTCTTTCTCATCGAAACAAGGTCCACCTTTTCCGCCTTTCTCTCTTTTGCTTTCTCTATGTTTACTCAGCTTGTCTGTTTCAAGTTTTCTTTATGTTCAATCTGGCTAATTTTAAATTCTTAAATTGAGAATCAGATTATCCGTTTCTGTTTCCTGTGTATGAGGTTCTGAAAGGGCATTC
Organism: Thamnophis elegans; assembly: GCF_009769535.1. NCBI lineage: Eukaryota > Metazoa > Chordata > Lepidosauria > Squamata > Natricidae > Thamnophis > Thamnophis elegans. Next base: position 50,181,000 of record NC_045545.1, read on the forward strand.
AAAGTTTTTGGTTTGTTTGTTTATATGCTTCTTATTTAATCCTGAAAGTAAACTGCAACATGAGGCATTGTGGATTGCTTAAGTTTGGATGTAAGTTAAAATATATCGTTAATTTAAATTATTTTTTTACTTCCACCTTTTTTGCCCTCTTTGCAGTGTGGTCTCGACATGCTATAGATGAGCTTTGCCTTTGTTCTAATACAATTTCTGAACTATTGTATTAAAGGATGCTTTTTAATGATTACATTGATTGTTGACCTCCTACTTTACTGGAGAAATTATTTAACTTATTGAGTCATTGGGGCAGCTGTTATTTAATTAAACATTTTACTTGAGCATACATTAATTCTTTTTGTTTTCTATTTATCATTCATTGAAATCTGTCTGGCTTAGGATAAGTACTGTTTTCTTTGTACTTTGTATATCATTGGTATAATGAATGATACTAAATATCAACCTCTGTTACAAAAGCACATAAGAACAATTAACTCTCTTGAGATTTGCTATGGAAACTCTTCTTCTTGGATACTCATTATTCCCTTAATCCTTTGGAAGAATTTGGGAAGCAAGCATTCAGCTGACTATCATCTTGTTTATGACTCAGTTCCTTGAAGCAAATCCAATTTATTCCATGTATACCTCTTATTTACAGATAAGCATGCAAATGATTGCAATTTTAGTGGAAAACCAGACCTATCCAAAATAGCATACATTCATGCCAAGCACCCAGATTCATCTCTCTCTCTTTCTCCCCACATACATAGACACCTGTGCCTCTTTGAAAAATCTCTTTGCGTGGTCATGATTTCTTTTGGACAGTTTGGGTTGGCTCAGAGGAAAACAGGGTAGCAGGATAATGACAGAAGGAAGAAGAGTACAGAAAATTTTCTCTCCATCAACTTTTTACCATTATCCCACAATTTAATAGCAATAGCACTTAGGCTTATACATCGTTTTACAGCCTTCTCTAAGCGGTTTTACAGAGTTAGCATATTGTCCCCAACAATTTGGTTCCTCATTTTACCTACCTCGGAAGGATGGAAAGCTGAGTCAACTTGAGCCTGGTGGGATTTGAACTGCCAAATTGCAGGCAGTCGGCAATCAGCAGAAGTAGCCTGCAGTACTGCACTCTAACCACTGTGCCACTGAACCAGGCTGAATCATCTTTTTCTTTTATCTTTTTATTGTCATTCAGTCTATGTATCAGAGATTCAAATATTATTTTGTCTTTCTTCTCAGCTATGCTTCCGGTTCTTTATGGTTTATAAGTGTGTGAATACCTTATCTTGCGATAAGGGAATAAATAGCATTTCCAGTAGTGCAGAAAATATTAGGATAGATGCAGATTAAAAAGTCTCAGCTTATATATTTATCATCTTTCATCTCTCCTTACTGACCTTGAAGTGGAGAACCATGAACTATAATTAGAACTGGCCAGGAATCACTGTTCTTACCAAAGATTAGAATAGAATATATACCTTACACGAGTAATACATTTGTGACATTTATTATGTTGGTTATAATGGAAAACTCCATAAGAAACTTGGGGACGGAGATGACCAGGCTTTTAAAGATACAATTATAGTCTGCACTGAAATGAATTTCCAATAAGGATCATTTAACATTTTTAAACATAAATTTCTATCCTAAATTGCTTACCACACTGGCTCTCTGGATATGAGATCCAGACTCTTTTTTCTGTTTTGATCTTTCTTTCTTTTCTTTTTTTAAAGGAAAGTATCACTCCTAGTAGAGAAGCCCCAGCTTCCTACTTTGTTGATACTGAGGTGAGCAGCACATCTACTAATGTATATGAGTTAACAGCAAATTAAAGAAGAATCATAGTAGAGGGACAAAGTGTGGAAATAAATTCCGTGCCAAAGTAAACTTTTAAACATTCTTTGGAAAGCCTGCTAGTCCCTTCTTGATTAATATAGGTGTGACTCATCTTTTGGTCATTAATTTATGAAAACAAGGGTGTCAGTTCTTGAACAGGCTTGGAAATCATCAATCCTCTGTCATATTCATTTTCTTTCCCCATGTTTAATCCTGCTACATGGCTTTGAGAGCGAGTGGTGAAAAAATGTACTACGTATGTTCAGAGGGATTATATTTTCCAGGAAAAGATATCCAGAACAATAAACAAGCAACATTAAATTCATGACACCATAGACTGAATGCCATTCTTTACATTAGCAATGAAACCATCACATTATAGGTGGTCCTCGGCGTACGACCACGGTTGAGCCCAACATTTCTGTTCCTAAGTGAGACAGTTGTTGAGTGAATTTTGCCCCAATTTACAACCTTTCTTGCCGTGGTGGTTAAGTGAATCACTGCAGTTAAGTTTGTAACATGGTTAAGTGAATCTGGCTTCCTTGTTGTTTTTGCTTGTCAGAAAGTTGCAAAAAGGTGATCACATGACCCCAGGACAATGCAACAATCATAAACACGAAGCAATTGCAAGCATCTGAATTTTGATCACATGACCATGGGGATGCTGCAATGGTCATACGTGTGAAAAACAGTCATGTCACTTTTTTCAGTGTCATTGTCATTTCAAACGGTCACTAAATGAACTGTTGTAAATCAAGGATTATTATAATGAAGCTGGCACCTATACATTCCCAATTGGCTGCACAAGCTGCAAACACTGAAATAGTTGAATGTGAATGAGGTTCTAGAGTGGATAGTATTGAATGTAAGTAATGTCTGAGTTTGAACTTAATTGTCCTTCTATGAATCTCTTTCTTTTTTGTTGGTTTGTTTTAAACATTTAATCATGCCTAGCTCTTGGAGACATTATAGCAAGTGCTCTCCATGCTACCCTGTCAAGCACAGTTTCTTTCAACTGTTAAATGTTCAACTTTTTATCAGAGTTGGTGTTACTAGCATGTTCTTTGCTTGCATTTTCTTCTTGTTCCACTAACTATTCATAGCATCATTGCCTTCTCCAATTTGCACGCACCGCATGGACAAATCAAATCAGACATAGACTTATGAGTTTAGCTTCTAGTGATGGGTCTGGGTTTATATGTTTTAATACTTTTCTGTTAGTGGTTGTCCATGGGCAATAATTTACGCCAGCACCACAGTTCAAAGGCATCAATTCTTCTTCAATCAGCCATTCTTAGTGTCCAACTCTCACACCCATACATCATTATAGGGAAGACTATTGCTGTAACTATCTTGCTCTTTGTGTTTATATCAATATATCTGCTTTTCCAGATCTTATTTCTGTTAACCATTCCAGTGCAGTCTAAGGTTATCCTGTGTTTTATTTCAGGAGTAGAACTGCCATCAAGAACAATTTTGGATCAAAGGAAGATAAATTCTTGAACTAATTCAATTTCCTCCTTATTGTTTGAGGTGTTTGGCTGCTGGCTCATCTTTGCAATCAGTTACAGTGTTCTGTGGGTCATGTGATCACAATTTTTTGCCCATTCAGAAAAATGGATTCACACGATCAAGGAATTTGCTTAACGACCATGGATTCACTTAACAACTTTCACAAAATGTTGTTAAATTGAGTGCAGTCAAATGAGTGCCTTGAGAAGATGACTATAATAATTTACAACTAGAAATTCAGTTCCAGTTGTGATTATAAATTGAGGACTCCCTGTATTGTATAATTTGAAAAGGAGTAATATATTTATTTCCCTCTAATACAGTAATGTGCACCACTGTTTCATGTGTCTGGAACTTATGTACAGATTACTTGTGATTGTCTACCTATTTTATCTACACAGTTGCTCTAAAAATACCTAGGCATAATTTGCATGTTATCTTGGTAAGGTGAACTGAATCCAGTGGATTTCTGTATAACTTTTTCTCATGTACTAGTGGTTATCTGGGAAAAGAGGGTGCATATTTAACCTGGCACCTTCTCCTTGGTGCCTCCTAGAAATAATATGCTGAAATTTCCTATGCTGCAAACAAACAGAAGTGCTGGAAAATAGGATACCCTCAAATATGTCATATTTTTAAATTATTCTACATACTATTTTTCTTGTTCTCAAAAGACATATTCTTTTACATCCTTATGTTTCTCACTGCTCTGTTAGGGGCCCCTTTGCCTGTCTTGTCTTGCCTTTCTTACTTTGAGTTCTTTCCCAGAGTGGATGCATTTCTCTTTTTAAACAGACCACAAAGACTTTAAGTGCCATCAGGTAGCTGTGAACTATGCACCTTTTGGCAAGGTGGAAATCAGGTGAAAACAAGATTTCCCCCCCTGATAATAAATATCTCTTTTTTAAATCAGTATTTACTTCTGATAGAATTGCTTTATTAATAATGGATTCTAGAGAATGCTAAGACTGTTGATATGTTAAAAATCAAGATCTTCTCTTCATAAGATTTTCACTATGCAAATCAGTGTTTTACTTTGAGCCTAGAAAACAAAGGCACTTGGCAACCAGTTCAAGTCTTCCATCATGGATCTGATGAAAACTTGTGATCCTGCCTTGTTATTTCTTTTCTCCACCAGTTTGTGGCCAGATATTTTCCTAAGAGTTGGAAAAGAATTCCAGATAGTATTGGACTTTGCCTCTGCATAGTGAACCAATATCATTTATGCAAAATTATGATGTAGGCAAGATAATAAAGCAACATAAAATGGAAGAGCATGAAAGGGGTCTAACGCTGAACATAGCAATAGTGTGGACTAGAGCCTTAATATTCATGTTTCCCGACTTCAGTGTAGGAAGGAGAACATGTAGGTTTAATAACAAAACAAGGGTTGCTTTTTCTGGAGTTTACGAAGAGGTTTGTCTGAAATTCAGCTATTGATAGAATAATTTCCGTATCTTATCTTGCTTTATCTCTAATAAGATTCTGAGTGACCTTTAACCAGCTCAAACTAGGAATTTGGTCTGTTTGCTAAATTAAAGCGTCTTTTGATGATTTAAGTTGCCTTTAATAAAGCAAACATTAGATTGAAAGTCTTGTAGCAACTAGTTTAATTGATGACTTACCTTGTTATGAACTGAAGATAAGGAATAGCAGTTTATTGCTGAGAGTTCTACAAAAGATTATATTAACCTACAGAGTACTTAATTTGCCTAAGGTAAAATTATATTATTAATATACCCACCATTAGAGTGTATTTGCTGAATCCATCTGATGCTATATTGCTATGTATTAATCTGAATAGAGATACTTTTTCAGTTTACAAATGTTTACACACACACACATACATATATGCATACATATATATGGTGAACATTTGTAAACTGATAAGGATATCAAGGAAACATCTTGAATATAATGTTTTGTGATCAGGATCTTATTCATCTTCCTAAATCTATCTAAGCCATGTAGCAGCTATCCACATGCAAATAAAACTCTAGAATTTTCTTCACACAATTATACATGCCCAACTTTGATGTCTTTTGCCTGTCAAGATCTAAAAGTTCATGAAAAAGGCATATGTATGATCATGGTGCTGTTTTAAAATACTGCTACACAACAAACCAGTTAGTGGTGGTTGTTTCTTTTGTTCTAAGCCTTTTATCTCTCTCAGGTCTTAAGTCTTCCTTTGAAACCATAAGAAATGTTCAGGCATTTTATTTTTTTTATTGTGAAACCTAAGCAGCAGTTAAGCCTGCATAGTTGCGGATAAAATTTTATTAGTTAGCAATAGTCTTGTCTGTCTGCAAGAGGCCCTGCATGACAGTACACTTGGTTTTTGTGTGCCTGTGAGCTGATATGTGTATTTTAATTAACCTCTTACACATTTGTTCAGATATTCAGGTCCGTTCATGTTGTCATCGACCTGCTATTCTGGCTTTTCCGGAGTCTGCTACATGGCCCCACCGTTGATGTCCAAGGGGCTCAGCTTTCTACTTAGCTGTTGGGATTTTAATGCTTGAGTTCACAGACGTTTTCTTTGGCACGGAGCTCCTTATTTCCTCTGTGTGTTTTGAGAAAGGGGCTGGTTATATTTCTTTTCTATTCTCTGACTCTGGACACTGTAGAAGAAAGGGCACCTTCCTCCAGTTTGATGCAAGTTTAGCAGTCTGTCCACTTAGCGGGCCCATAATAAGCCAGGAAAAAGTATGTCCAATGATTTGCTAACATTTTTATTTAACATTTGGAGTCTTGCTGACTAAAAATATAAATAATCTTACTTATATTTTTAGTCAGCAAGACTCCAAATGTTACATAAAAATGTCAGCAAATAATTGGATATACTTTTTTTTTGGAGTGGACAATTGTTGGTTTGTTAGGTTTAATGTTCCAGTGCTGTTACAGGCACTATTCACTTAAGAATTATTGCTCATTAAGAAAACATTGAGCTAATTGTACATAATTTCCTGAAAAAAAGGAGTTGATTTTACTACAGTCACCAACATCCCAAAATCACAATGTGAGAAAATATGCTAGGCAATAAAGAAATGTGATTCTTGTGAAGGAAATAGCACCCACAAACACAGACAAGATATATTTGATCACTGATCAATAAAAGTGTTGGACAACAAAATTTCAGTAACCTAGTACATGTAGTCCTTGACTTATGACCACAATTGAGCCCAAAATATCAATTGCTAAGCAAGACTGTTGTTAAATGAGTTCTGCCCAATTTTAGGACCTTTCTTGCTGCAATTGTTACATGAATGACTGCAGTTATTAAGTTAGTAACAAGGTGGTTAAGTGAACCTGACTTCCCCATTGACTTTGCTTATTAGAAGATTGCAAAAGGTGATCATGTGACCCATGGACACTCCAATCATCATAATACATGCCGGTTACCTAGCATCTGAATTATGATCACGTGACCATGGGAATGCTGCAACGGTCGTAGGTCTGAAAAACAGTTATAAGCCACTTTTTTCAGTGCTGTTGTAACTTCAAAGAGTCACTAAGCAAATGGTTGTAGGTTGAACACTGCATGTACAATAAAAACCAAATAGCAATAGAAAAATAATTGTGATGTGCAGCAGCAATTTTTAAAATTTTTGGATAAAATAAATGGGGTATAGAATCTATGGTAATAGGAACTGTTAAAAACAAAATACAAGTACTACTTGACTTACAAGTGTTTGTTTAGTGGCCATTCAAAGTTATAAGAGCACTGAAAAAAGTGACATGAGGGATTTTTACATTTATGACTGCTGCAGCATCCCCATGGTCATGTGATCAAAATTCAGATGCTTGGCAACTGATTCATATTTATGATAGCTGCAGTTTCCCAGGGTCACATGATCACCTTTTGCACGTGGCCCGACAAAACCGCGCTAGTCAAAATAGCGGTGACAAAACCGCGTCACTAAAGCCGTGATGTCATCGTCGCGACATCATCACCGCAACGTCATCACCGCAGTGACAACAGCGCGGCGACAGAAGGGCACTTTAAAACAGCGCAGCAGCAGAAAGCCGATTTAAATTAAGGTAAGGGTTAGGATTAGGTTTAGGGGTTTGGTTTAGAGTTAGGTTTAGGGTTAGGTTTAGGGTTAGGGTTAGGGTTAGGGTGCTGAGTGTTTCGGAAGGCACGGATTTGCCCTCGGCGGTTATGTCGTCGCGCTAGGGTCGCCTTTTTCCTTAGTGCTTCGGACGGCGCGGATTTGCCCTCCGCGCTTATGTCGGCGCGGATAAGGGCTTTGCGGTTTTGACGGTGAACCCCTTTTGCAACCTTCTGTCAAGCAAAGCCAATGGGGAAGTCAGATTCATTTAACAACTGTGTTACTAAATAACTGCAGTGATTCATTTGACAATTGCGGCAAGAAAGGTCATAAAATGGGGCAAAACTGACTTAACAATTGTTTTGGGGCTCAATTGTGGTTGTAAGTCAATGGAACAAATGGAACAAAATGTGCTAAAGAAATAATGGCATATTTTGAAACAATACAAGAGCCAAACTGAGGAAGAAGTTATGTTTTAATAAGACAAAGGCTTCATTTAAAAGTTGTTTTTTTTTAAAAAGGAGAGTCCATGCACAAATGTAGGACAATTTAGCTTTTGGCTGGTGCTAATCATAAGAGCCCCAGTGAATATGGCCATACCGCATCTAATCCCTCAGACCAAGCTTTCTTTGATATAAGAGCTTTTCCACAGCTGACTGTTACTTCTCTGTTATGTCTCTCTTGGTCCCCTATTTATTTCATAAATAAGTAAACAACGCTCCTTTTTACAATTTCATAATTGTCAGCCTGTATTTATTATTACTTTAATCAATCATGATTTTGTGCCTTGTTCTTATTGTGTAAATTTTGGAAGCTACATAAGAGTCTGGGTGATTTTTAGATGGTCCAATAAATCCTGTAAATAAATATATAAACCTCTAATGCTCTTGCAGCACATCTTAAAAAATAATAGCTGAATCTATGATTTGTTTCATTCGATCAGATTTCTTGAATAATAAGATTAGGTGAAAAGTAACTCATCAACATTATTTCAGACTAGGGTTAAATGGTATGAGCAATATCTGCCTTTATTACATGAGGTGACACTGCAAGATTAATTTTTTTCTAGGTATTTTATTTTCTAGGAAGGGGTTTCCATGGTTGTAGCCCCAGCAATCAGTGTTAACAGCTGACATTTTATATGGTGCCCACCATTTTTAAAATTTTTCCTTCCATCTATTATAATACATAGATTCCTTTAATTAAAAATGGGGAAAGTGAGTCTACTATAAAACAAAGTGTGCCCCATAAAATATTTTTAGCATAAAAAATTATGCTGGGTCAAGGAGGGTGTAAACACTTTCCTATCTTTGCCTTTTGATTGTTCCCACTATTTTGGCTCAAAAAAGTTTGAATCCCCTATTTATGATGTCTGAATTATAATTTTCTAGTAATAGAAAAATTAACAGTAAATGTGTAATTTCATTATAATCTATTCTCCTCCCCCTTTATTTATTCAAAGAACTCAGGTACTCTACAACATATCCCATTTTTCCCTTAATAACCCCACGAGGATCAATTAGGATAAGGTACAATGATTGATCCAGGGACTTCTTTTTTTATTTCAAATGTTTTATTCATTTTCATTTTCAATTTTGTACATTCAGTTATATACTGAATATTTGCAATAATAATAATATAATAAAAAAAAACCAACCTAAACACAACTCATCATAAACCCAACCTGTCGCTTTCATACACCCCTTCTCCCCCTCCAACTTTCCTTTCTCCCTCCAACAATCACCCCTCCTACTTCCCTTTCCCCTCCTATCTTCCTTTCTCGCCTTCCTCACCCTCCTTCCCCTCTCATCCTCCTTACATTCCCCTCTTCCTCCCTCCTTACTTCTCCCTCTTCTTTTCCTCTACTTCTCACTTTGGTGCATTTCTCTATTCATTAATCTATTCAGTTACTAAAAATTGCGCTAAAAAGAAAAGAGAAGGAAAAAAAATAAAAAGAAAAAGAAAAAAAGAGAAAAATAAAAAGAAAAGATAAGGAACAACAGTATACAAGTGTATTCTTCTTATTCTATATATTGAGACTATATCTCCACCCACCCACCCACCCCCAATGAACCCCCCTCCCTAATCCCCTCCGACTTCCCAGGTCCCACACCCGGCACAGTTCACTACCATTCACCTTCTAGAATATCTTATAATCAAATAGATTAACAATAATAATGAAAATAAAATAAAAAGAACACTCCGAAAAAGAAAAAAAAAGAAAAAAAGAAAAAAATAAAAATCTTTTGCATTATGCTCAGCCTCCCATCATTCTTAAAATTTAAACAGTATAGATCGTTCCATTTATATTTTGTCTTCGTCCCTTGCTTCTTTGATATTTACCCCCATCTTCCTGTAGACTCTCCAAATAGCCTTTCTTAACCTTATATTCAGATAATAGTTTATACAAAAATCAATTTACCTTCAAATACAGAGCAGTCTAATCATACTTTCGCTACTCTTCTTCCTACCCCTCGTTTCTCATCTCCATTCCTCCCAAGCCAAAATTCCATAAGATTAGGATCTCGCTCTTCACTTTAAAATCCTGAGCTTTCTATGTTATACTTCAAGCATGTAAATCCGTAAAATGTGTGCCCAAAATCCATACCACTTCATTCAGTCCCAAGATCCCTTCATCGATATCCCGCTCCACCTTCCCTTCTGCCCCACTCCTCCCGACTCCATTCATCCCAAACCGCAATTCAAATAAATCTTGGTCTCCGCTTTCCTCACACCAGAAAACAATTCATGCGCAGTTTGGATTAAAATTCAAATAAGTCTTATAAAGATCCCATACAATATCTGTCCAAAATAAGCGATGCTTCTTTCCGTTCCTCATCGGTACACAGCTTTACCATTTCATACCAAACAGGAATCCTAAAATTTTAATCAATCCAAGAGTTTAAAAAGTATTTTAAAGACATCGCTGGATCTTTATTCTTTACTCTTCTGCCCTTCCGGAAAGAGAAGGCAACCCTCTGCCTTATAACCACGTGTCCCGCTGCTTTGAAGATATGGCTAAATCCTCAGTTTCCGCTCTTCTGCCTCTCCGGTAGGGGGAGAACAACTCCCTCCGTCTTGTAACCAAGTGAATTGCTGCTTGTCTTTCCTTCACCTTGTCTTTCCGCATTTCCGAGTGAGTCAGGAAGCCCCGCCTTCAGAGTTTTATAATAAAAGTCCCGAGCTTCCGAAACAGAATTGAGACGAAATCTTTGATTCTCGAATGTAACTGTGATTCCAACTGGAGCTTCCCATTTATACTGTATTTGATGGTTTCTAAGCTCTTGGGTTAAAAAAGTATAGTCTCTCCTTGCTTGCAGCATCTGGAGTGGTATTTCTTTAAAGACAAACAAATCCTGCCCATCGATTCGCAGCCTGTTGTTGTAAAACTTTTGGATGATCGCATTTCTGGATTCTCTTGTGAAAAAGTATATAATTATGTCTCTTGGAAGCTGTCGCTGTTCTGCTACACACGAATTCTGGCGATAGATTTTTCGAATATTCCAATCAAAATTGAATCCCGGACTTCCCACCGCTTGACTGAAAGCCTCTACAAACGTCTGTTTCAAGTTCTCTCCTTTCTTTTCGGGCAGTCCTCTGACTCTTATTGCAAACGCCTTTCTGTTGTAATTTATCATTATAAGTTGTGTTTGAGTATCTCTAATCTCCTGTTGTAATGCTTGAATGTTGGAAGTCAAATTAGAATTAGCCTCCTCCAAAGTTTCCAGTTTAGTCTCCATTTCTTCGATATAATCTGTCAAAGTAGACATAGCTTCAAACATATCCATCTTTATTTGGGCAATCTTGGTCTGTATTTTGTCGCATAAATCCAGCACAAATTCTTTGATTTCTTGTTTAAAATCATTGAGTATTTGAAAAAGAAGCTCCTGTGTTAAGGAATCTCCAGTAGGGGGTGTAGGAGGCAAGGGCAGCGATTTTCTAACAAGTTCTTTAAGCACATGCGAAGGGGAGCGTTTTGCCTGCTTAGACCTGGGAGGCATTATAGATAAAAGCTGAGAATAAACAGATAAACAGTATCTTCACCTGCTCAGTTCTCAATAAGTTATTTGTAGATTTTGCTTGTTAATGAGGAGCAGTCTCCGGGGAGATAGAGCCGGTTAATTACGTCATCAATCACCAACACAGTAAAAACGCCATTTTGTAGCACGATTGAACAAAGAAGCTTCAAAGGAAAACGAGGCTGGTGTTTAGATAGTTATAAAAAAAGGAACATCTCAGGAGTAAAACCCGCTCGTGTTAGTCTTAAGTAGCTTTAAGCAGTTTATCATTGTCCTGAGGAGGGGGATCGCCTGTCTAGGGCTGCAAAAAAAAAGCAGCTGAGAAGAACTGGCTGGAGATAAGAGCTCAGTTACGCTGGATCTTTTCTCCGTTCGCAGCCCAAAAAAAAAAAGAAAAGGGGCTGTGAACTACGAATAAATCCTAGCACCTGAGCTTCTGCCTGCCCCTTTCTGCCAAAAAGGGGTGATATCTATTGATCTTAATTAGATATACAGACCAGAACTCTGAGAGGAGCTCCGTTGAGCTCCTTCGGCGACAGACTCCGTCCCCAGAAGCCGATCCAGGGACTTCTTCATTTAAGTTCAGCCAGGAATTACAGTACCCAAGTAGGTTTTTTTTAAAATAGAATCCTTGCAGAAAAAACTGAACCAGCTTAATCTTGGATCTCTTCCCATGTCAACACTATGACATATCGTTTTGTTTAGAAATGAATTTGTTAGGAATGCTTTTTAACTTTTCCTGATTTGCAATCTATTTGAATATTTTTAACTAGAAAAGCAGTTAAAATAATGTAAATAAACAGTATCCATTACTGTAACTGAAAGAGGTTTTTTTTGTATAAAGAAAGTAGACATTATGGACAAAGAAATCTGAAAAGTCTAGCATTTTAGCTACTTTTCTAGCTAAAAAGTGGATTTGTTTTCTCAGGATTGCTTTTGTGACTAATTAAATGTATTCCTATATACAAGTCTGTAATTTTGCAATTATTGTCAAAATCCTATTGAGATTATAACAGATAGTAATTGAATTGGAACTTGATTTTTTAAGCAATTTTAGAGCTGAAGCTAAAACCCACTGTAACCAGTCATGTTGATTATTTATTGTTCTTTTAGTTTTTATTTTGTAAAATTTCTTTTTTAAGTTGAATTCGGATAATAGACCATATTGCAATGAAGGACTGATTGACTGACTGACTGTTGAAACTTTGCATAATTTGTATGTATGAAAACATGTATTTTCTCTAGAAAGACTAGTAGGTACAGTATATTCAACTCTGAATTGTCCAGGATTTTTTTCTTCCATTTTTTCTTTTTCTGATTAGGAGTATTATGATATAGCTTACATGTGAGATGGTAGGCTATGGATGCATAACCCCATGAATGACAAATGGCTCTTGGTCACTTATTGTAATGATACCGTGTTTTCCATAATGAGGGGAGGAGTATCCAGGATGGGTTGACCTTGTCCTCTCATTGATTGGGCTGAGTCAGATAAGCTCTTTGGGCCATGCCCTGGTCACCAGGTACCACCCAGTTATCGACTCAGCCCCTCAACGGACGGATGTGATCATCCCAACTCCTGGAAAATTTTAAACTCACTGTTCACTGGATTGCATTTGCTGCCTCCCTGCCTGAGTGAGTAACTGGCTTTTGGCTGATTCCCTGGCCGGGAAGAGAGAGAGAGAGAGCACGTGCAGCAAGCCCTTCAGGGCAACACACAGCCCAGGTCATAAAGAGAGACCTAGTGCACTATTCGAGATGGTGAGTGAGGGGACGCTCTCCTGGAAGCCCCAGGAAGGCAGTCACATTGGAGAGGCTCAGCCGGCACCAGACCGCTCCGCCCCCCACATCTCCCAGGGGGTCTAGCGGGTGTTTTTAAATGCAGCTGAGCGCCCGCACCTGCCTGCGAGTGCCGGAGAGAGATAGTGGCCTGCAGGAGCTCACAAAGCTCAGTAGAGAGCAGAGGAAGCGTGAGAAGAGCTCTCCAGTGGCAGCGGAAGCTGCGCGGCAGCCCCAAAGGCACAAGCCGCTTCCAAGTGTTCCCAGGGAGAGGAACTTTTTGAATTTGGAGCCAGTGGCCATTTTGGAACCATGTGATCCAAGATGGCGATGCCCAGAAGCACAGAGGATGCCGGCAGGACTCAAGCCTCCAGTCCAGCAGCCAGCAGTCCCACTGGAGGAGCAGAGGAGCAGCTAAACAGGTCAGAGACTGCTACAGAGGCTGCTAGGGGAAGAGGAGGAGGCAAGGCAAAGGCAAAGAGAAAGCACGTCTCCTCCAAGAGGGTCAAAGAAGCTGGCTGCAGCTCCAAGCCCCCAAAATCTGGCTCCAAATACGAAAGGTGGAGGCACCAAGCTTTGGAGCGCATTTGCCACAAGGCCAGCAGCAAAGAAGCTACCCCTGGCCAGGAACCCGGGGAAGGATTTTCAGGGATTCTACCTCCTGGCAGGACTGCAGATGGGGAAACACCCCCCCCCCAGGTGAGGATTCCCGTTGATACTTCAGGCATGGGGGGCTGCACGAGGATGGCAATCTCCCTCATACCCCACAGCAGTAGGACCCTCGCCACAGCCCTTCCCATCCACACCTGCTGGCACAGGGGCAGGAATACCACATACATCAGGGATGCCCAACTTCCAAGATATGATGATGTGGGCCTTCCAGCAGTGCATGGCAGCAACCTTTCAGCAGCCACAGATGCAGACCCAGGCAGCCTCTGTGCCTAGGATCTCAGAAGGGCTAGAGACTCAGGAGGAAGATTTTCCAGAATCACCTGCCTCCTTCCAGGGGGACAGCGATTTGGATTCCGAAGAGGGCGAAAACAGAGAGGATAGACTCTTTGAGGACAAAGGCATGCCTCCTCCCAAATCTATCTTCACCGGATTGTTCCAGCCCTCTCTGTACAAATCCCTTCTGTTCAAGGCCAAGCTTGGCAACAGGCCAACAGAAGCCCCGGCACAACCCCAGGGGTTTTCAACAGAAAACATTTTCGAGGAGCAGGCTATTGAGACAGACATGGTGTCCACACCCAAGTCTTTCCTAGACATGATCAAGCGGCAATGGGCCTCTCCCACGGCAGGCCCCATGCCCACTTCCACGGATAAGACCTTCTTCAACGTGGACAGGGACATGGCCCAGGTGCTTTCGCAACCCACCATCGACGCACCTGTCAGGGCCCTGCATATGCCTACTAACATGCCAGGGGAACCAGAGGATGCCCTGAAGGTGGAAGACAAGAAAGTGGACCTCATCTTACAGAGGACACATCAAGCAGTGGCCGAGGCAGTGAGAGCAGCCACCACCGCCTCCTTCTTCAACCGGTCTTCTTTACTGTGGCTGCAAGACCTGCAGCAGCGAATCCCCATTTTGGATGGCAGGGCCCACAAAGACATCAACAAGCTGGTGGCTGCCACCCAATTCTCCTCAGATGCCACCTTAGCTGCAGCCAGGTTTGCCTCCAGGGCGAGCGCCTCATCTGTGGTATCTCGCAGGCTGCTTTGGCTGAAGCAGTGGCAAGCGGAAGTACACCACAAATGGCGCCTGACATTGGCCCCCTTCATGGGAGAATCCCTCTTTGGAGCAGCCCTCGACCCATTCCTGGTAGAGAACAAGGACAAGCGGAAGGTGCTCCCCACTGTTCATAAGAAGTCCAACTTCAGGGCGGTGCCATACCCTAGATGCCCCATCTCCCGGGGTCAGGATTTCGGGTCCTCCTTCCGGGGTCAGGATTACTTCAGGGGGTCGGAGTTTGGGTAATCGGGCCCCAGGCAGTACCAGGGAAGTGTTTCATCCAGGCAGAGATACCCAGATAGACAGCAGAGGGGCAGGTAGCAGAAGAGGCCCTTTCGAGGGGGTGGAAGAGGAGGAGGTGGGCGCTCCTTCCACAAGAACTAGAACTAGACCTAGCTCACCTCCCATTGGGGGGCACTTGGTGTACTTTGCCAACCGCTGGGACAACCTTCTCCAACAAGGGGGTCCAGAACACCATTTGTTATGGTCTCTCACTCGAGTTCCTCGCCAACCCTCTGAGTTCCTTTCGGAGCTGCTTGGTCTCAAGCAGCCTGACCCAGAGCTTGCTGATGCAGGAGGCTATCCAACACCTGTTGGACATCAGGGCCATCCAGCCAGTGCCTCTAGAGCAGCAAGGCCAGGGATATTACTCTATTCTCTTTGTAATTCCTAAGGCCTCGGGTGGCTGGAGAGTGATTCTTGACTTGAAACGCCTGAACCGTTTCATCCGCTATTGGAGGTTTAAGATGCATATGCTGCATTCCGTCCTGGAAAGGATTAGGCAGGGAGATTTTCTCACCTCCATAGACCTCACAGAGGTCTACTGCATATACCCATAGCCCTGGAACACCGTAAACATCTCAGGTTCTGCTACCTAGGGCACCACTTCCAGTATTGAGCCCTGCCTTTTGGGTTGTCATCCGCCCCTCGAGTTTTCACGAAGGTAATGGTAGCATTGACAGCTCACCTGAGGCAGCTTCCTGTTTGAATTCAATGTTATTTAGATGTCCTGCTATTGCAGTTGTCCTCATTCAAGGGTGCACTATGGGATCTAGACACTACTATGGCAGTCCTGAGATACCACAGGTTTTCGGTAAACATGGCCAAAAGCCACCTTCACCCCTCCACTAGTCTGGTCCACCTAGGAGCCCTGATAGATACAGAGGCAGGAACAGTTTCTCTGTCATCAGAAAGACAGCTCTCTCTTAGGCAACTAGCTGCTCAGGGAGCCAGGGGGCGTAGGGTGTTCTTAGCCATACTGTCCAAGCTGCTGGGCACCATGGTGTCTGCCATTGGCATTGTCCTTTGGGCTCAGTTCCACACCAGAGACCTCCAATGGTTCCTTTTGCCTTTCCAGCGAAGGCGCATGAGCTGCTCCCAGACCAAGGTTCTTCTGCCCACAGAGGTATCCCGCTCACTGACTTGGTGGACATCCCCGGCAATTTCCAAGGGTGAGATCTTCAGAACGCCAGACAGGGTGACAGTAACAACAGACGCAAGCCTGTTCGGATGGGGCACCCATCTGCGGGCTCAGATGGCACAAGGACAATGGAGCCTGGTGGAACTGACTCACAACATAAACTGGTTGGAGCTCAGGGCGGTCGGCCAGGTCCTCCTGCAATTTCATCACCTTGTCAGGGTCAGCCACATCTTAGTCCTCACAGACAACATCACCACCAAGGCTCATATAAACAGACGGGGGGGGGGACCAGATCGAAGGCCCTCCATGAAGGAGGCCAAACGACTAGGGCAGTGGGCTAAAAGGAACCTTCTGTCATTGACTGCGGAACATATAGCGGGGGTGGACAACATCAGAGCCGACTGGCTCAGCCAGACCGAGATGAACAATTCAGAGTGGAGGCTACAGCCGGCAATATTCGAGGAAGTGGCAAAGCACTTCGGATGCCCAGAAGTCGACCTATTCGCCACCCCTCTCAATGGCCAGCTTCTAAGGTTTTATTCCAGGTATCAGACATGGGAGGCAGAGGGGGTGGACGCTCTCCGATGCCCATGGCCCTGGGAGCTCCTCTATGCATATCCACCATTACCTCTGATTCTCAAGGTCATACAGAAAATCCTGCGGGAGGGGACGGAGGTGGTGGTGATTGCCCCACACTGGCCCCAGAGGCCTTGGTTTGCCGATCTCCAATCTCTCTCAGTGGACAGGCCCTGGAGGATCCCCCAGGATATGATCTCCCTCAGCCAGGGATCGCTGGAGCACCCGGACCTCAGTGGGTTCAGTTTACCACTTGGCGCTTAAGTGGAGCATCCTGAGGGAAGGCCACTTCCCCAGGGTGATACAGATTATTCAGGCGGCTCGCAGACCTTCCATGGAGTGCATTTATGGCCGAACAGGAAGTCTGAAGTCCTGTTTGTCTCTTTCCAGCCGGGATCCCTGGGAAACAAGGTGACATCCATCACCATGGGCAGGTGGTTACGAACCTGTATTGTTACCGCCTACCAAGCATGGGATCTCCAAACACCAAGCTCTATTACAGTGCATTCCACACAAAGCACAACCACCTCTATGGCCTGGGCTACCAAGGCCTTATTGACTGAGATCTGTAGGGCAGCTACATGGTCTTCCCCCTCACCATTCGTGAGGAACTACAAATTGACTCCTTTGCCTCTGCAGAGGCTTCATTCGTGCATAGGGTGTTGCAGGCTGTGCACAGGGTGGAGGTGACCCCTCACCAGGCATAAGGTTGTGTGAGCTCTTAAAATGGGTAACCCTCCGTAGGGACATGTAAGCTTTGGTACGTCCCATCCTGGATACTCCTCCCCTCACTAGGGAGAAAGGGAGTTGGTACTTACCTGATACGCCTCTTCTCATAGTGGGGGAGGAGTATCCAGCCCTTCCCTTATATGGTTATGTAGCATGAGCGTTATGTTTGATGGTTGAACTGTTCTGTTGAAGAAATAAATAAAGGTTGAAACTAAGATAAAGTCTGGAGTGGATGACACAGCGAGTCGGATAAGGTTCTTCACCGATAACTGGGTGATACCTGGTAACCAGGGCGTGGCCAAAGAGCTTATCTGACTCAGCCCAATTAATGAGAGGACAAGATCAACCCATCTTGGATACTCCTCCCCCACTATGAGAAGAGGCGTATCAGGTAAGTACCAACACCCTTTTCCCTGAAAATAAGACATGGTCTTATTTTCTTTTGTCTCCCCAAATTTTGCGTGGGCCTTATTATTGGGGGGAGCTTATTGGTTTGGGGTTGCCAGGTGGCTGCTCTCTTATGAGCGGGCGCCCGAAGAGCCGGGCACAGCTTCAGGGGCAAACGGCTGTGTTGCACTGTCGCAGCAGTGCAACAAAGCTGCCATGAGGTGACCATGCTCATGAGCAGCGGCCCGGCAACCCCCCTTTCTAGCCAGGCAGAGCGCCATTCACCGACCCAGTAATATACCAAAGGCGCTAAGCCACATGGCGCTCTGCCTGGCTGGAAAGAGAGATTGCACGAGCACTTGTTCTGCCTCCAGCTTGCGTGCCTCTCAGCCTCACGATATCCAGGTCTCCTTGCAAGGCTGGGCCAGGGCGCTGCTGTGGCCGCAGCCCCACTGCCGCCGCTGCAGTCCTGCTGCCACTGCCACTGCCATGCTCCGAGCATAACCGGCTTCCAAATTCCGGAGATCCGCTGCCGAGTCTTCTGGCAGTGGTCACTAGGGTCCGCAACTTGGGAGTCCTCCTGGACCCACAGCTGACTTTTGAACACCATTTGTCAGCTGTGACCAGGGGGGCATTTGCCCAGGTTCGCCTGGTGCACCAGTTGCGCCCCTACCTGAACCGGGAGGCTCTCACAACAGTCACTCGTGCCCTTGTGACCTCTAGGCTGGAGTACTGCAATGTGTTCTACATGGGGCTGCCCTTGAAGAGTATTCGGCGACTTCAGCTTGTCCAGAATGCGGCCGCGCGAGCAATCATGGGTGCGCCTCGATTCACCCACGTAACACCTATCCGCGAGCTGCACTGGCTGCCTGTTGATCTCCGGATTCGCTTCAAGGTGCTAGTTGTCACCTACAAAGCCCTTCATGGTATTGGATCTGGGTACTTGAGAGACCGCCTACTGCCAATTACCTCCACTAGACCAATAAGATCCCACAGACTAGGCCTCCTCCGAATTCCATCAGCCGCCCAGTGTTGACTGGTGACTACCCGGAGGAGGGCCTTCTCTGTGGCTGCTCCGACCCTGTGGAACGAACTCCCCGTGGAGATTCATACCCTCACCACCCTCCAGGCCTTCCGCATAGCCCTTAAAACCTGGCTGTTCCGACAGGCCTGGGGCTAAAGACTTGCAGCCCCACTTCGAATGGTATGATTGTTGTGTTTTTTTAACTGTGTATGGTCTTTATATTTTGTAACTTTGTTTGTTTCCCCCTCCCTTGAATTGTGAGCCGCCCTGAGTCCCTTTCAGGGAAAAGGGCGGCATACAAATAAAGTAAATTCAAATTCAAATGCTCTATGGTTGTGGGCTGGCTGCGGGAAGACTCTCTGTCCCACCAGAGTCTTCCAACAGATATTCCAGATATTACTGAGTCGGTGAATGATGCTCTGCCCTGCTAGAAAGGAGCATTGCCAGGCAGCTGCTCATGGGAGCAGCTGCCCAGCAAACCCCTGCTCCAGCTGGGCACAATGCCACACACCAACCTAGCGGTATCCCAAAGGCGTCAAGCAATGTGAGCGCCTTTGTCCCCCTTCCTCCCAGCTCCTGCGGCCTTGCGCCTTTGGGATATCGCTAGGTTGCACTCTGCCCGGCTGGAAGGGGGGGTTGTATTATTGGGGGAGGGCGTATATTTTTGCCCACAGGAAAAATATGGCATGGTCTTATTATCAGGATATGTCATAATTTTGGGGAAACACGGTATGTGAAAATGAAGAATAAGGGGAAGAGAGACTGCCTAGGAAACAACCAGACAAGAGAGGGAGGAGTTCCTAGTGGCTTAATGAAGAAGAAATTTAGGAAGCACCTAAAGGCACTAATTGAACAGGTGGTTAAAAGTAACAGCAGGAGAGCTGTATCTTTAGACTTACAAAATTCTGTTAAGTAGTCTTATGATAAAATCAAATTAACTCATTTAGTTGTGCTTTCCATCTCTTCTACCTGGAGGTGCTGGGATTTACCCAGGATCAGATGTCCCTCTCTCCTGGTTAAAAAAAAAGTTTGGTAATTATAGAACAAAGAGAAAAATCCATAGAAAGAAGCTGGAGTAAGATAAGGAATTGATTTTCTATCTCTCCAACAACCTTTAAGGAATTACATCCAGTAATTGAAGCAGAGGAACATTCTCAGGAGACTTCTATTTCTATGCAAATGTGTAGCTAAGAATTTGCACTAATTAAGGAGAAGGAGGAGAAAGAGTGTTATTGCTACTTGTGCTAAAACTCATATTTTTTTAAAATCTCTCTGTGTAAATTATAGAATTGTCTTTCATCTTTCACAGATATTTCAGGTTGTGTTCATGTTCTTTTTCTTTACAGTTTCTTGTGATCTGTAATAATATTTTGCAAACTGCACATTTAAGAAAAAAATGGCGGCAGAGTGCTCTTCAGTTGTAGCATACCAGCACCATCTTGTGGCTTGTTTCTTTCTTAACTAATTCATAAGACTGTTTTCTAGGGCAATTTGTTAATCGTCTCCTTTCATGTTGAATGCCTATACTTTAATACATAAAAGTGTTATGGGATTTTGTTTTGGTTTGTTTTTGCTTTGCCCCCTCCCCCACTTTTTTTCACCAAAATATTTCATTTTTATCACTTGCAAGATCTCCCAAGGGGAAAGAAGGGATAAATCCTCTGACCATCAACCTCTTCACTATATGTTTAGGAGAGGGCATTGTAAAATGATTTTTGGTAACTGGCAAAAAGCAGCACAAGCTGTTACAGTCCTGTCTCTTTTGCACACCAAGATTAGGAGATAGGCACCTGGTGAGGGGCCCTAGAAGATAAGTGTTACAGCAGGAACTATAATCTCATATTTACCTCAAAGTAGAAGGTAGGACCAGGTTTGTGAAGAGATTGAGGTTTTCTAGGAGAAGATTTGAGACCACTAACATTCTCGTCTACAGGCCTTAGTGATAATTTCAATGAGTTTTATCATTGGATATTAAACTTACTGTGAAACTATTTTTGTTATGGATTATCTAAATTTTTCATTAAGATTGTTGTTCAACTGTTGTTAAGAATTACTCTTATTTATAGCTTTCATTTATTAATACAAATTGGAGGACCAGATCTCAAAAAAGGGGAGGAGAGAATGAGGGTTTTTTATTTTTATTAATGAATTCTGTATGGAATCTTCAATGTTCCAAATAACAAAACATCTGTTGAGATTTGGGGACATAAAACAGAAAAAATCAGAAAGGTTTTTTTTTAAACCAAGATATTAAAATTGTTGTTTATGTCTAGCTTCTTGCATAGGAATATATAACCTCTCTCCACCAAAAATCAAATCCAACTAGAATACTTCATTTTTTTGGATTCTAAACAATATTGCAGAATGTTGCTATTTGTTTGTTATGCTGTTTCTGAAGGAATTCCTGTTCATATTAACTGTAATATGTATATAAGTATATTAACTGTATACTTAGAGAAACTATGTTCATCTGATTGGATCTTAACAAATAGTTAAATGTCAGTGTGGAGCTTTACTTAAATCTCTCTTTTTCAGTTACGAGAGTATTTTCATTGGTTATTTGAAAATAATTATACCGATTTTGTTCTTGGCAATTTTGGTACTTGCTGCTAAATATGATTATCAGTTTCTATTTACTATCTGTTGCCTGTATTGAATCTGACTCATCTGAAAATAATCAGCAGAAATGATGGAGACAGAACCTATCCATTTACATTGTCTCCTCATTTTACATTAAGTGAGCTTCAATTTACCCATTGGTGAAGTTGAGTATATACATTTAAGAGTCAGATTGACTTTTGAGCGAAGTCAGACTATGAGACAAGGCTGGAAATCAGATATTTAGAGGAAGTGAACTAGAACTATGATATTTTCTTGCATAGATTGAATATTAGGAATAGAATCTGTAGAGCTAGGCATTAATTAGAGTGTCTCCATTGCTATACAATACGCTTAGTTGTAGTTAGTCTTAAGAAGTTTGGCTAGATTTGTTTTAAGTTTGGTGAATCTGTATTAGGTAATGAACTCATCTGCTACTGCTGCAACCTAGGGGATGTGGCTAGTCTGGCTTAGTAGTAAATAGGGTTAATTATCATTCAGTTTGCTAGTTTGTGACTTAATATTTGTATGAACTCACTCTATTGATCAGGTTATTTTTTTTCTGAGAATTCAGTTATGATGTAGTAGATGGGGGTGCTGAAGCTATCAGCCAAAATAATAGTACTGGAATGTGCATACTGTGTTCTCCAACTCTTGGAGAGATTGCTAAAACATAGTTCCTAGCATTCCTCCCTATGCTTTATGGCATTGTTGGAAGATGATAATCAACAATCTCTTTGAAGGTCACAGTCACCCAATCTTGCTTTATTGAGAAAAAAAATCTTTTAATTTCTGGCTCCTAGTTTTAGTTTGCAATAGTCTGGAAAACCACTCTATAGTAGCAAACAGAAAAGAAAACATAAATTCATTTTGGTATCTTGTAGTCATCAGGATTTGGATTTTTACAGTCCAGATCAAATAGACTTAACTTTGTCCAATGCTAACCATTTTCACTAAAGATTATGAGAAAATAGCACTTCTAAAACACATCATGTGGAATATCTGTTCTAATACTCTTTAGGACAGGAAACACATTGTTAATTGACAATTAGAAAATAAAATTAGAACAGCAATTCCATATGTGTTTCAGAAATGCCTTCTCTATGCCAAAGTGCCATTTGTATGCTTGTAAGGAAGCTTAATTGCACAAATACTGATTTGTTAATGCTAAAAATAGCAAAATGCCACTTTTTTGGCATTTTAGGCAAAAATCGGCAAGAACATAACCCAGTCTACACAAATCTATCCTGCATTTCATTAAAAATAAATCTTATCAGAAGGTGGAAGAAATAATATGGAATGTCAAAGATTGGCCTTATATATTGTTGTATTAAAAGGGTGATGTAAAATATGGAATATACTTGATCCGTTTGCACTAATTTTAGATTTGTTTTTCAATCCAATGCAAGTAGCTTGGTTTAAACTAGAAAGCTTTAAAACTATTTTTGTAGGTAGGATATTCAAAAGAAAACCTTGTGTATGAAGTTGCCTGGAACCAGCAGATTTTATTAGAGGTCCTGCTGTATGTTCCAACATCATAACATGCTAAGTAATTAGATATACTGTATGTGACAAGATCTTTTCTGTAGCATTTCTTCATCAAGTTTATTCATTATAATTTATTACAGGATTTATATCCCAAATTGTTTTAAAATGTAACTATTGTATTCCTTCCCTTCTGAGTTTTAAATAGTCAAAAATGATTTTGTTAGCCTTGTAAGACATTTTATTGTCTTGGCTTTTTTTAAAGGAATGTTTTATTATTTTTTAAAAAAAATATTTTTATTTGGTGTGTTTTTGCTGTATTGTATTATCTTTAAAAAAAAATAGTAAGCTTCGGGCTCTTACTATTTAATAATAGTAAGTGTCAGCCTTTTCATTCTCTCCTTGGTTCCCAAATAGATGTGGATGAGTGTGCAGAGGGGAACGGTGGCTGCCAACAAACTTGTGTCAACATGATGGGAAGCTATGAGTGCCATTGCCGTGAAGGCTTTTTCCTGAGTGATAACCAGCATACCTGCATCCAGCGTCCTGAAGGTTGGTCTTTAATGTTTTTATTTCTGCTTTTCCGTATCTCTTTTGGATTTCTAACTTTATCATCCGGTTTAAAGAAGAGATGGGAAATTACAGTTTCTTGTATTTGAGTTGGCCTTGCCTGTGGATGGATAAATAGAGAGTTCGAGGTTCGAGGTTCATTTTATTTATATGCCGCCCTATTCCCTGAGGGACTCAGGGCGGCTCACAAACCCAAAGGGAGGGGGGAGGTAAACACAAAGAACTACGACAAAAAAGGTACAAGGGGATTTAAAAAACAGCCAACAGTCACACGATTCGAGAGGGGAAGGGAACTCATCAACCCCAGGCCTGCCGACACAGCCAGGTTTTAACGGCTTTTCGGAAAGCCTGGAGAGAGGTGAGGGTCCGAATCTCTGCAGGGAGCTCGTTCCAAAGGGCTGGCGCAGCCACAGAGAAGGCCCTCCCCCGGGTAGTAGCCAGATGACATTGGCCAGTAGATGGAACCCAGAGGAGGCCTAATCTGTGGGATCTAATGGGCCTTTGGGAGGTAATTGGCAGCAGGCGGTCTCTCAGATACCCAGGTCCAATACCATGAAGGGCTTTATAAGTGACGACTAGCACCTTGAAGCGTATCCGGAGACCAATCGGTAACCAGGCAGCTCGCGGAGGATAGGTGTAACGTGGGTGTACCGAGGCGCACCCACAATCGCTCGCACGGCTGCATTCTGGATGAGCTGAAGTCTCCGAATGCTCTTCAAGAGTGCCATTACAGTCCTGCATTCACGTTTTGGGATTAGAATTTCCCAATGTGTGATGTTCAAACTGGTTGTTAATCTTGGTAATTGCCTCAACATTCTGTAAAGACACCAGATTGAGAGAGATTATTTATGCTCTGAGTTGGCTGCTTCTCAGTCCCACTTCAGACAGTGATCTCACTTCAAACACCCTATTACAATTGAAGTAAAATGCAAAACACACATTCAAATTGGTATTAACTACTGTAAATGGAGTAGGACACAGTAGGTTTATTTTGTTTGTCTGACAACTGATTAGTGTACTGATGAGACAAATTTCAACTCATACAAACTGCTGGTTTCATTATCCTGATTTAAATCATTTTTCATCGAGTTTTTTTTTGTTACAGTTTCAAAATACTCTTAATTAACATATGATTGTAGTCATAGTTAGACAATTCATCTCTCTTATTGGAATTGCTGGACAGTGGGCATTCCTATATTTAACTCTCTTATTTTTGGTGACATTTGTAATACCAAATGAATTTTCTGACCAGTTAATCTGCTAAACCATTTGGAATTTTTGAAAAAAAGAGTCAAGTTTACCTGAAGCATCAGGTGTCAAAAATTTCTTTGATATAATATTTTTTTTAAAATGTTCAGAATTCCCAAAAGATAAATAAAAAGAGTGTAAATTTCAGAATTGACCTGCTTTTATTGTATACCTGCCCACCTTTCTTGCAGAGCAATATGTATTAGTAAATCACTCTCAGCTGTGTCTCAGCAGGTTTGTTTTGACATATTCATACAAGTGTGCATGGAAGGTTAATGCAAAAATGTAACACTTAGAACCACATTTAAGAGAATTTTTTTTTGTTTTGCAAGAAGGAAGGATTTGAACTCTATCCCAAATGTGACTCAATTTTATACTCTGTGGTGACTGGAATAAAAGGATTTATTATCCTGTTATTATCCTGGAATAGATTAGTTGTTTTATGTGTTTAGGAGCACTCTTCTTTTACTGGTGCTCTCCAGATGTTTTGAACTTCAGTTCCTGGAATTTTCAACCAGCATCATCTTTGAAGTCAAGTGTCACTATTGTCCAATAGTGCCACTGAAAGACAGCCAGCTGAAGAAGACTGATTAAAAGGAAATCTGAGGGATGTGGAGAAGGATATACCCCATTTTAATGATGAGGGCATGTTACAACTATCATAGTATGAATGTCTAGTTTAAAAAAAAGTCCCATTAAATTCTGAAGCATTCAATAACATTCAGATTACTAATGTTGTTAATTGGTTAGGTATTTTTCCTTTATCTTGGTTCTGCATTATTGCTACCAGTTTATTTAAGCATTTTAGAATTATGATTCAGTGATTTCTTATAAAGAAGAAATAAATCAGCTGGAATGGCCATCTCTTGTGCTCTATCACAATAATAGATGGGGCTTATATATTGCTTTTAACAGAATAACAGAGTTGGAAGGGACCTTGGAAGTCTTGTAGTTCAACCCCCTGCTCAAGCAGGAAAATGTTTACCTGCTAACAAATTGTATGGTTAATAATATGCCTAATAGAGATGCAGAAATTGAGCCTGAGAAAAAGTGACATGTCAACCTCCCGTACCGTTTTTATTGAGATTGGCTATAATAACAGAATTTTATGAATCTGATAGTGCTGTACCCCTCTCTTTTCTTATACTCTTATGAATTAGGGATCTATGACTGAGCTGCTTATGAACCTATGTGCCCTTTATGGATTTAAGATATGTTTTTCTTCTCATCACCTTGGTAATGGAACTCATATATATCTACCAAAGTCATTTTTTCTACCTTGCCTTAGACAAGGACTCTTCAATAGGAAAATGCAATCTTGTGGACCTAGGACAAAAGTCTTCTCTTGGGAAAGCTCAACTGTACCTCACTGATTGGAAGAAAGATAGCATGAAGATAAAATAATTCTGGGAATATATAAACCAAATGTATATGCACAGTGCTTTATATTTTGGAAAAAAGGCTTGACACTCTATGGGTGGTATCTGAAGTGGTGAATCGATCCTTGTTATGAATTGTCATCTGAGATTCATTCTGGTCTTTGCACTTGGATGAAGTGAACAGGTGCTCTCTGTGCCACTTGTGGCTTGAATATATGCATGTCTGGATTCTTTGGAATGATTGGGAAGGGAAAGAAGCTGCACCCAGGAAACTACCAGTGCTTCCATACCTGATGCCTTAAAGGAGACAGTGGTGCAGCTCCTTTTGAACATTTCTTCCTTGGATCTAGCTATATAAGACAACTGTCATCCAGCCTTTTCATTTAAGAGAAAGTTATTGACCAAGTGTTGGGCTTCAGTTACAGAGTACCATAGAGGAAGCAGATTGTCCGAATACCTGTCTTTCAGGATTCACATCTGGACATAGGATGGAAACAATGGTGAATGATCTTTTTTGAGATTTGGATGGGACAAGTGTACTGGTCTTGGTCCTGTCTCACTTCCTGCCATGTTTTGGTACCTCAGCCATTACACAAACTATTGCAATATACTTTACATGAGCCTGTCTTTGTAGTTAGCAACAAGTATATCAGCCTTTGATTTGGCAAATGAGAATTGTTGTATATAACAGTATATACATCTGTGTTGACTTTTGAGTATTTTCAGATGGAGGTAGCTCATCCTATGCATTTGTTCTGGTGGGAGATGCTTAATATTACACACACACACACACACACACACACACACACACACACAAACACACACTGCAGGTTCTACTTTATGGAATCTTCCCACTCCTTTAGCTCAGTTGGCATCTCCCTCATATTGTTTCAAAAAGCTATTAAAATGAAACTTTTCCATAGGATATTTCAGAATTAATATTGCTACGATTCAATAAGAGTTGGCACTAATGTTTGTTTTTTGTCTTTGCTTGTTATTTTTACTTCTATTATTTCTATGTTTTTATGGGTTTATTTTTAAATATTTGGGACAATTTAATACTTACAGCTTACTTTTTATTATAAACCATTCCTGATTGTGCAATATGTAAGTATAATAAACACTTAATTGTCCCTCTATCTATGGGTGTACAGTCAGGAGTTGTAGGCCTTGTTCTGCAATAACTTCAGAATATGGGTCTGCCCTCCCAGAGCAACATCTCTGCTTGGAATCTTTCCTGGCTTCTGTTTTTCTTTCTGTTTCTTGAATAAAGAACCAAGAAGACTACGACACAAGAGCCCAACCAAACCAGAATGACTTCTTAGCTCTTCAAATGTTGGAAAGCTCAAAGGCTACCCTATCCCCAAAAAAACTCTTGACGCCTGAATTTCCTAATATATAGCTTAGTCTCCATTGCTTTGCTGCAAATGCTGTGGGAAAGCAGCGTCTGCTTAATACACATTTCCTGGCAGACAGCCTTTTGCTATAGATTATTATGTCATTTACAAAAGTTGCAACAAAACCAGACAAGCTTTTTTATCCAAGCATCAAAGATCTTGTGGGTCTCTTTCAAAATAATGCCAAATAGAGGCAGTTTATGAAGTAGAAGATACTAGAGAGAAAAAACTTACAATAACAATCTATAAAGCTTGCCTCTTCTTGCCTCTTCTTGTGTCATCTTTGTTCTCTATCCTGCCCCAACCCCAGTGTTTGTTTTCTGTAGTTTTAAATAACCTCCTGAAAACAAAAAAGAGGCATTGTTCTTGCCATTAAATTTACTTTGGCTGTAGAAGATGATGTTTTGAATTTAAATCCTTTCTGTTCTTCAGTCCATGTGTTTTTCTCCAGTGTAATTGTTTATTGTGGTAACTTTGTTCTTTTCAGTTCTCCATCTGTGCACCTGCATTTCAGACTTCAAAGTAGTTTTAATTGATTGATCCATGATAAATTTGAAGTGACAGGCAATGTTATTGAGCGTATTGGATGGTGATAAGAGCAGTGAAACCAAATCACCTCTCTGCTTTATTATGTGTCTGCCAGTTTTCCTTCTAATTAATAGCTGCCCGGCACATCACAGTTAGTTATTAACTGTCCTGAACACAAACATCAAGCACAGAAGTGGGTTTCTGCTGGTTCGGCCCAGATCGGGCGAACCAGTAGTGGCGGCAGGCTCCGCCCACCCACTCAGATGCTTCTCCGCACGCACACAAGCGAACCGGTAGTAAAAAAACAAAGGAAACCCACCACTGATCAAGCAACATGTCTTTAACTATCATTTATTGGTATATATACTAAATATATCTGGTGTGTGTGTGTACCTAATTTTTTAAAAAATAATGACTATGTTTCCTGTATGGTCTTCCAATTTTTATGGCTAGTTAAAACATCAAATTGATGCTCATCAGATTTTGCTCTAAATTATTGTTCACTTTCATTTCCATCTTTACTTTATTCCCTCTTTAAATTATTATCAACATAACTTTTCAGTTTTCTCTTCATCTTGTTTTTCTTTCTTGACTTTAGACAGTACTCTAAGGTTGCAAGAATGATAAGTACAGCATTTCTTAAACGCATCCTTTCTCTTTTTACCGATTCAGCTATAAATTGATTCAGACTCCCATTGTTTCCCATTCAAGTTGTTCAGTTCAGTTCAGTTCAGTTTCTTTTAATTGGGGCATAATACATCTATATTTTTGTTTATTTTTCCTGCCTTCCTTTATTGTCCCATAGTAAGTTATTTTATTAAGAAATTAAGAAAATTTATGTTGCAGATATTTTTATTTGTAATACATGGAAAAAGTAGCAAGAGAAAGAACTACAGTATAGGTAATCCTCAAGACTGGTTCCTTAACAACAATTCAAAATTGCAAGTGGCCCAGAACAAATGTTTTATGGCCTGTTGTGTCCCCAGTCATGTGATTGCAATTCAGGTGGTTGGCATCTGACTTTAGGGCCAGTTTCAGCGCCCTACAGTCACATGGCTGTGATTTGTGACTATTGTGTCAGTTTTTGGCATTTTTGGCTAGTTTCTGAAAGAATGAGAGCACTTACAACCATGGCATTCAGTTAATGACTGCAGATTTGCTTAATGACTGCTACAAAAAATGTTCTCAACAATTGGGTTCAATCACATGGGTGTCTCAACTTATAATGAGCCATGGTGGCTCAGTGGTTACAATGCAGTACTGCAGGCTACTTCAGCCAGCTGCCAGCATTTTGGCAGTTTGAGTCTTACGGGCTCAAGGTTGACTCAGCCTTCAATCCTTCCAAAGTCAGTAAAATGAGGACCCTTCTCCTATCCCCCCTACCTGGGCCTCTGTGCTCTCCAGCTGCAGCTGTGCCTCTCCTTTTCCTTGCTCAATCGGCTGTTCATCTGGCCACTCCTCCTGCAACCTCTCATTCTGCCT
Source organism: Thamnophis elegans (assembly GCF_009769535.1). NCBI lineage: Eukaryota > Metazoa > Chordata > Lepidosauria > Squamata > Natricidae > Thamnophis > Thamnophis elegans. The sequence goes on from NC_045545.1 coordinate 50,210,750, forward strand.
GGCCTCGCCACTCCTGGCTCAGAACCCTCTACAACCTCTTGGAGCTCCTCTGTGTCCCCCTCTGACACCTCTAAAGCTGGCTCTTTCTCCTTGTCCAAGCTGATAACCAGGGAAGCCATCACACTGGATCTGCTCAAATAATATGTTTGAGTGCCTCTTGACATGAAATAGTCTCCATTTTTTAAAACTCTCATGTGTCTTGGGATAATGATTATCCCTTTGATTAATTACTGGAATCTTTCAAGTGTTTCCCACTTTACTGAAATGTTCTCTACATTATTAGGTTAGGATATATCATTTTCTCAAATGTGACTCCAGCTGGTCTAGAACAGGGGTGTCAAACTTGATTTCATTGAGGGCCACATCAGGGTTGTGTTTGACATTGGGGGGCTGGGGTGGGCATGGCCAACTTGATGTCACTTCTGTTGGGGACCTGTGGTGGCCCGAGTGCTTTGCCAGTAAAAACAGTTTCCTGAGCTCCATTTTCAGCTGCCCCCGCCTTCTGCAACACTCTCCCGAGCTCTGCTTTCACTGGCAGAGAGTTGCAGGAGGCCGGGACAGCTGAAAATGGAGCCTGTGAGCCTGTTTTCTCTGACAGAAGCACATGGGCTGGTCCTTTGCTGTTTCCAGGGTGGCCCCATGGGCCAGATCTAAGTATTCCGTGGGCCGGATCCGGCCCCAGGCCTTGAGTTTCACATCTCTGATCTAGAATATAGCCATGTTCACTAGGCAACTATGAGTGTTTGATATCTTGTCTTTCTGTCTAAATGGGATGATCAAGCTAACGGGCAATAAAAATATGTAAAGAGAATGTAATAAAAACAACTACATGAACCATAATAAAATACCACCAAAATTGTTCGAAGACTGTCTCTGAAATAAGTGTCTTTCTACATCACAGATTGACTTTAGTTTCACTCCTGAGTTAGGTCTGATTTACTCACAAATATTTTTATCTCATTCAGACCCTAACATCTGCTTTGTGCAATGAAGTAGGCAGACCTAGTCATGCTAGTATTCTTCAGCATACTCAGGCCATGATGTAGAGGGCCTGTTGGCTCTGATTGCTGCTTACAGTGGGTGGCCAATATGAAGTGATGGAGGCTAAAGCCCAGAACTTGGTGTCCTTCAAGTCCAAATGAAGCATAAACAATCTAAGGATGTGAGTCAGCAGCAGCCTGTTTTGTTTGCAGCTGAGATAGGTCAGACAGCAATGTTTGTAGCTAATGCTGCTTTGGCCAATTCCCATTATTGAGAAAGCCTAAGAATCTTTTTGACTCTGCTGAAGAAACAACACTGGAACCTGTAGCATCACTGATTGACAAATCAGGATTTTTGACCGAGAGTTTCTGGATTGCTAGTATAATAAGGAGAAGGCATAGGCTAAGGGACATAATAGGGATGGTGTGACAGAAAATTCATTGCTCTGAGGGTGGATACATGATGAGAAAACTACATACTAAGGGTTGGGCATAGTAAGATATTGGTGCTGGTTAATCAGCTCTGCAACACACATGATATCTCATAATTTTAATTTCATAGGTCAATTAATATCTTCAAATTATAGCATAATGTGACTATAGTACACCAAATCTCTTGGTAAACTGTAAAGAGGTAATTTTCATTTTTCTTTTCTATTTCCAGAAATTTTCCTTTAAGGCAAGATTTCCAGGGGATATGGATTGACCACAGGTCATTTTTATATTTAAATCAAGATAATGTGTTGTATTCAGTATATGTTAATTCATATATCTGTAATGAATTAAAGCCTTAGTTGTTTCTGAAACCAATGAATCTTAACAGTTCTAGTTCAAAAAGTGACTGTGTTTTGAAGGTAATTACAGTCATCTTGACAAAATGGGTACAGTTGTGTGCAGTTCCTTGAGGATAAATCCTATTGAGTTTATTAAAATTTGCTTTAGGTTGATAGATAAAGAGGTTAGCTAAGCAAGAATGAACTGTCATCATTATATATTCTTATTGCTATTTCTTGTGTTGTCTGGGTAGCTTTTATGTTGCTTCTTTTCTCTTTTAGAAGGAATGAACTGCATGAACAAGAATCATGGTTGTGCACACATATGCCGTGAGACCCCGAAAGGAGGCATTGCCTGTGAATGTCGACCTGGTTTTGAGCTCACTAAGAATCAACGAGATTGCAAATGTAAGTGTTTACTTGGGAAACCTTCGTCAAAGAAATAGCAGTTGGTTGTTTTAGAAACACTAATATAGAAATAGTGGGTCTTTACTGGAAGTGTATTTTTTCACAGAGGACGACATCATCGAATTTTAACTGTTAACATTACTTTGTGTAGTTGCACCCATACAACCAGTCATATCCTCTGAATATGTAATCAATGTTCAGATGAAAGAGGGAGAGTTTTCTCATTAAAAAACCCTCAAGTTTGCAAGACTTACCTTGTGATGGGATTGTATATGGATGCTGCTAAAATAAATTAATTGACATATTTGAACTTTTGTGCAAATGCACTTGCTATTTTAAATTCTACTAAACTGAAAGGATTATGGCAGGAAATAAAAAGTTAAATACAGTGTACTTCTTTAAAAAGCTTTCATAAAAAATACAAGAAATGATACAGAAGCATCATAGCTTGACCATTTTTGAATAGAAAGCATTTATGAATTTTTTCTACCAAAACTAATATCTATAGCAGTGATGGCTAACTGGTTTTTCTGCTCGGGTGCCAAAAGGGCGCACGCGCACACAATAGCATATGTGTGTGTGCCCACACCCATAATGTAATGCCTGGAGGCTTTCCTGAAGCCTGAGGAGGGTGAAAATGGCCTCCCCTGCCCTCCGGAAGGCCAAAAATCAGCTGGCCAACACGTGCATGTGTGCTGGAGCCGACATAGGGTAACGCCTTACATACTCTCAGATATGGCTCCGTGTGCCACCTGTAGCACGCGTGCCATAGGTTCACTATCACAGATCTATAACATCTGTTTGCATTCTCATCTATGACATATCACTATCATACCCATAAAGATTTTCAAAATCCCAGCATCCCCTCATTTCATTTTCATCCCATATTATTTTTTCTCCTCTTGGTATTGATCTAAGGTTAATCATGTTATACTTCTGGATGATTTTATGAGTGATTTTGAAGTGCCTGAAGTTTTATATTAATCCAGTAATTCTTAATTATTTCAAGAAATTTGGCAACTTGAACCTGTTTGGGCTTTGTTTGCGTAACACGTTGAATGCAAACCAGACTACAACATTTTAGCCTAGTGTGATGTATGAATCCAAGCAGCTGGATTCATTCAGTAAAGGTGATTTAGTTAGCTCTGCATTACAGCATTGTGCAAACATAGCCTTTTGGTTCGGCAAGTATGATAATAATCTTTGGAATTATTTCTTTCTTCTTCTCTTATACCTCTCAGTGACTTGCAACTATGGTAATGGAGGTTGTCAGCACACCTGTGATGATACAGATCAAGGTCCAAAATGTGGTTGCCATGTGAGGTTTGTGCTACACTCTGATGGGAAAACATGCATAGGTAAGGGAGAGCTACACAAGCTTTGCTTCAAAGCAAGTGTGTGAAATCATAATTTACGGTATCTTAGATTAAACAACTTTAGTGTAATATTACTGACAACATTTCATTCAGATTAATCAAATACATACATCATAATTCATTGTCTCTGATCCTCAAAGCTATTGTGCAGATAGAAGATAAGAGGGAAAAATATCTACCCATTAAAATAGTATCTGTGATGCCAGATAGTAAAGCATCATTGGTCCAGACAGCATAAATTGATAATTCATGGTCTTTGATCCACCATAAATTGTTGGCCTTAACAGCACAATAACATGATAGACATCAGTTACTTCCGCCATCTTGTCCTCCATCTTTTGCTAGTAATGGCTTTGCCCTCTGAGAGTTCAAGAGTTCCTACTGTTGGGTGAATATGGCAAAGCGAGGAGAAACAGAACTGAGCTCAATCCTTCTCTCGATCCAGAAAATGTTGCCAATTTTATATTGCCTACTTTTATCGGCATCCACTTTCTCTCCCCCTCCCATACATACATTCAGAGAGAAAATTCTTCTGATGAAAATGATAGACCAAGGTGTATAATTTTTTTATTTCTAAATTTCTACTATAAATTGTACAGGGATGGTATAGGATAGTTTCTTTAAAAAAAAAAATCTCACCTGTTCACAAGCCAAACAAAATGGAGGCAAGAGTACTGTGCTTCTTGTTCCACATAGAAAGACAGACATTCTCTGGGCAGTCTGGGAGGTACTTTTCTTCTTAACTGACCACTATTTAAATGTGCATACAGTATCTTTATGAAATGAAATAGACAAATTCAAGGATTTGGTCTGTGTGAGTTTTACATATCCCCTTTGATAAATCCAGTTATCCTATTTCTATATAAATAAATTATTGTAAAATATTTATTTTATATGCACTGTAAAATATGTAAGAATTGCATCATAGAATTCAGAAAAGTGCTGAATCAAAAGAATTATTGGGAACTGCTATTTCATTCTGAATGGTTGAAAGGAAAAAAGATAATACAGATTGTCTTCAACTTGTGACTTAATGACAGTTTAATCAACAACCTCCAAAAAAGAAATTTACGACCCTAGATTTGAACTTAAGGCTTTGTCCTGTCCCTTTGGTGACATGATCATAATTTGAGCATTGAGCAGTTGAATTGCATTTATGACTGGTTGCAGCATCCTGTGGTCACATGAATGTGATTCATGGCAGAAGAACACCATTGGTTAACAGGATTTGCACTTACAACTGCATAACATGGACTTAAAGATGTCATAAAACTAGTCATAAAGTTAGGTCCAGTGACATGATGATTTGGCTTAAGACTGCAACAACTTAATGACAGAAATTCCAGTCCCAATTATAGTTGTAAGTTCAGGACTATTTGTATACAGTGTCATTTTTATCATATGTATATATTTTAACGATAAATACATCAAATGCTTATTCAGAATTGCATGTGCATGCTTTCTTATTCTTTATTTCTGCTTTTCTGAGCTGGGCTGCAAAGAAAACATTTGTGTGATATTTGTTGAGTTTTAGTATATTGATTTAACATGTCCAGTTCTTAATAAAACATAAAATCCATGATAAATTGCACAGACCTATCACATAGCAGATATGAGGAATCCCAATGGTGGAATGACTAATAATAATCTCTATATGGAGAGTTCTTTAGATGGATTCTCTTTTTCCAGTGTCTATCATGTATCCTGTTGAAATGTCAGATTGACATTGCAGGAGGCTTTTTAGTACAGTACTGACTTTCGCTGTTCCAATTATTTGAAGTTGTGCTCAGAGGACCAATTTAGTCATGCTCTGTTTCTAAAAATCAAACCAGAAGAATGATGAGAGCTTCCACTGTTTTTAAGAGCAGAAGGACAACTTTTAAATCTGTTTTATAGCTGCCATGTTCAAGGGAGGGGAATTTAACACTTTTCTCTATGGGATTTTCTTACTGGAAGCCGTTTCTTTTCTCCTGTTACTCATGAAGAAAATTAAAGGTGCAAACTGTAACTTATATAAAGCATTTTTAATTCATCTTCAAAAAAGGAGACATCAAACTGAGATAAAGATTTCATGCAGGTATATATGTATAGTAACAGTATATGCACACTACATACCTCTTATTGTGTCCTTGCAATATCTCAATATGGGATTAAAGATCAATTCAGTTTATTGAAACCTTTTCCCAGGAAAACTAGAATAGTAAGGTAACTTTATGGTTTTTTTTTTTAAAAAAAGATATAAATAGAAAATGTCATGATGGATCTTGCACTGCTGTATTTAGCTAAACAGAAAGGGCATCCCTGGAATATTTTGAACAAAATCTTCTGAATGGTTTTACAGAATTGGCCTCTTACCTGGGAAGAAGCATTCCTACTTAGCTATGCTTCAAATTTCACAAACAGAATATAGATCCCCACCACCGGGTCCCCTGTTGGGAATATTAGCAGATGGGATTGTGCTCAGTGGGTTTAGGAGTTATAATACAAATTATAATAATGAACATTTTGTTTTAATTGGTAACAAGAGTTAGCTGAGTATTGTGCACTTTCAGAGTTTATAGTTCATATATCAAACTGTTTTTAAAATAGATTGCTTCTTATTTCTCAGAGCTAGATAAAACAGAACAGAGAGGGTTTAATATGAGTGGGAGTACACTGTTACTCGCCCTTTCTTTATGGATAGCTCGATTCTGACCTAAGAAATTCCCTCAGTGGGAAATTGCCACTAATGGCTATCCTCATAGATCTAGTTAACAGAAGTCTAGATGTAAAATTCTACAGGTTCAATCAGGTCAAACTTGATTGAGCAAGGGAAGAAAATCCTGCATCTTTTCTTTCATTCCAGGTGCCTGATTTCTAAAACATTTTTTTTAAAAATACAGTATAGTTCCTATTCATATGACTAATCAATAAACACAGCTTTAAATTATTACATTTGTATTTTAATTTCTATTTCACCTAATAATTTATTGCATTTTCTGATTTCTCACAAATGTATTCTATTATGAATACTTACCTCAAGGGAATGATTCAAGGGAATCATGTATTGAATGAAGTCTGATCATGTTCAAGGTTACTATGCTCAAGATACTGGCTTGACTATAAGATCCTCTGATCTCTTGGAAAGAGTTGGAAAGTTATTACTAGAATAACGCAGCCTATTCTAACAAAAAAAAATGACATTATAAAGGTTCAATCTGAGAATAATTGTTACAGTAAAACAATATGATTGGGTACTTTTGTATGTCTTTTGGAATAATACTGGAGAGCAAACATGAATCTTTTACCAGCTTCTGATACTTGTGAATCTTAAGAGATGACTTCTTAAAAGTCCCACATAAAAAGTGATCAAAACAAAAATTACTGTAAATGTTTCTCTTTTTGTTCTGTCTTAATTGATTTGAAAACAGTTCCCTTAAACTGAATCTGCTGCATGGTGTGAGCCTCTGGAAAACTGCAGAGTTTCTGGAGCAATCTCTTGCTGAAATCTAAACCTAAGTCAAGCCAGCCTATGTATATTCTATCCCTTGATGATATACAAAACCACCTTTACTTAACAATTGATGTAATCATACTTAATTACACTAATCTTACCCTGAAGATTAGATAATATAAGGGCTTGTCTGTAGAAGTAGTAGTTGGAATACAGCTGGCTTATATTTCAAACCATTCATTTAGTTCTATTATTTTGGTTGCATATGGACAGTTTTCGTCAAGAAGAATTGTCCCCTGGATTCTAAACAAATATATTTGGAAATAAATCCAAGTAATTTGACTCAACCAAATCTAAATTTAGAATGCTGCCTGAAAGATCTTGAATATGGACCAAGATTCATTTTTAGTTTTTTCTTCAAAGTGCTAGTCGTAACTTATAAAGCCCTTCATGGTATTGGACCTGGGTACTTGAGAGACCGCCTGCTGCCAATTACCTCCCAAAGACCTGTCAGATCACACAGGGTCGGCCTCCTCCGGGTTCCGTCTGCCAGCCAATGCCATCTGGCTACTACCCGGGGGAGGGCCTTCTCTGTAGCAGCTCCGGCCCTTTGGAATGAACTCCCCGCGGAGATCCGGACCCTCACCTCTCTCCAGGCCTTCTGGAAAGCCGTCAAAACCTGGCTGTGCCGGCAGGCCTGGGGTTGATGAGTTCCCCTCCCCTCTCGACTGGTATGGCTGTGTGATTTTCGTGTATTTTAATTATGTGTACTGTTGTTTATGTTCCCTTTCCCCTTTGAGTTGTTCGCCACCCTGAGTCCCTCCTGGAGAAGGGCGGCATACAAATAAACCAAAACTGAAACTGAAACTGAAACTTATGGAGTAATGCTTAACTTTTCTATTTTCTTAAATGAAATTCTAATATTATATGTAACTTTTCTTCAGTGCTTATATTGTGTTTGAGCCATTCCTTTGTTTTGGCCATGTATTTTTATTTTTATTTTTTTGTTTTGCATGTTTCTACCCACAAAATATGTATGTTCATTGGTGGTTCTTATTTTACATAAACCATCCACTTTGAATGCCGTAACTGAGTTCATACTAATGGTAGCAGACAATTCCTGTCATTTGTTCTGTTTTCAAGAACAAATGAGTGCCCATTTCATTATACTGCTTATTGTGTTTGCTTTCCAGGTAAAGATATCACAATGCAACAAATGTGCAATTGTAGCTCATTTTGAGTTGCTTATTCTTCAGAGAATACCCATTCTGGGTTTTTTTTTCTTTGTTGGAATGCCATATTTTTTGGAGTATAAGATGCACCAAGATTTTGAAGAGGCAAATTAAAAAAAAGTTTTTGCACTTTGCAAACCTCCTCAAAACATCCCGTTTTTCACGAAAATGGGCCCGTTTTTTCTCAAAAAAAAGGGCATGAATAGCCTCTAGGAGGCTTGTAGAGTGCTCCTGGGGGCTGGGGGGGCACAATTGAGCAAAAATCAGCCCATTTTTTGCTCATTTCTGCCCTCCCCAGCCCCCAGGAGCACTCTGAAGGCTTACTAGAGGCTATGCATGGCCATTTTGGTGAAGGGGCGGGGTTTCAGGAGGCAAAAAATGCTGTATTCAGTGTATAAGATGCACCCAGATTTTCAGCCTCTTTTTTTGAAGGAAAAAGGTGCATCTTATACTCTGAAAAATACAGTAATTGGCAAAATCAAAACTGGAGTGTGCCCTTTATAAAGGTGGTTTGATGACTGATTACTACAGTTTTTGTTCCTAAGAAGTAATAATTGTTTGCCAGGTTATACTTCACTTTATTTGAAAAGTATTTGACAATTGAACTTCTTCGTGTTTCGTGCTTCTTCGGGTTATTAATAAACCTCCAGTCCCATTCTCCCAGGGATAGATTTATAGGTAGGCAAGGGGTTAAGATACCTCTTTGGATATTTATAACTGCCCTTTTTCATTTAATAGCTATGATTCTCCCTTCTGAACCTTCATTTCCACTGACATATTTCATCATTTCACAAGGAATAAAGTTTCTAAATGCAAACTCACTCCCTTGGCCAAGCACTTTGAAATTGAATGTGGTGTATTTGAAGGGTTGCCCTGAACAGGTTGTCTAATGCAGGTCCCCTTCAGATCTCACCAAGGCAGGAAGTGCAATCAGCTTCCTTGAATGGCAGTTTCATTAGGTTGTGGCTGGTATTTTTCATTCCTCCACCCAACTTTTTAACGCTGCTTTTAAAAATGTAAATAACGAGTAACTTTCTCCTTTTAGGCAGAGTCGGTCCTAATGAAGGTTGCCTTATCCTTAGGGTCAAAGGCTAGAGAAGAGCTTACTACTAACTTTTAAGTATCAGCTATTTATCTTTTCTAAAAATTATTAGGTAATGAAGTGCTACACATTCATTTTGTAGACAGCAAGCTTCACATAGTGTACAGCAGAATGGAAAACACAAACTTGTAAGTGTTTCACATAGTGATGGTACTAATACTTCCTTTATTTAATGAATTTAAATCATACCTTGTCAGAAATAAAATTTGGGATTGTTAACAATAATAAGATGTAGATTAAAATGGAACTAAAATATAAAATAAATCAATTAAAACAGTTAAAATGTACTTTAGCAAGCAAGTCAGCTTAAAAAGCCAGGAGTTGATCTGCATAAAATTAGCTTTACCTGTTAAGCATAAAAAGAAAAAAAAAGAAAGAAAGAAAGAAAAAGAAAGAAGAGGAAGAAGAGTGGCCTTGTCTCACTTTTGTGGTAGCAGCATCTGGAGCAACTGGTGGGAAGGCCTTTTCTTACAATCTCAATGAGGAAACGTCTCCCAAAGATCTTAAAAGCCAAGTCTTTCAAACATAATTATGTAGGGCTTAATAGGCTATTACAGAGTGAGTTGGGTATCAAAGTGGATCTAATAATGAAACTATTGTTTAAAAAAAAGTCACAAGTTTTCTATAAGTGCTAATTAATAGTCTGGCTGTAATAACTTGGACCAGATGACGTTTTTGGACATTTTTGAAAGGTAGCTATATATAGAACACACTATAGCAGTCCCAAAAGGATGTAATTTTAAGACATGTGTCCCCATGAGGAGATTTGACTTATCCAAAAGTAAGTGTTTATGAAGATTCTCAAGCATCCAGGTCATAGTTGTATCAAAAGCAGTTTTTATTTTTGAAAAGGCACTGGGCTGATTTTTTGAGGAAGAATATCCTGGAAGCTTCATCATAAAGTTGTATTGGATGGTGTGGGAGATGGAAGGACAGTTATTGACAGTATCAAAAAATCACCCTTTTCAAATATAAAAACCATTTTTGATGTATCCAAAAGTAAGCACACACTCATCTGTACTGTGCAGGTATATTTTTAGTCATTATCGAAACCTGGGATTTGTGAAACAGGTTTAAAAACATGTATAATTACATCTAAAACAAATTGAATCTTTTTTCTGTATTTTAACTGATCAGAAGAAGCTCCTGCCTCTATGAATTTTGACTTTGTTTGCCCTATTCTACTCCATTGCCAATTCAGATGCTTTAAACCTTGAACATTTTTTGGAGGGGGGATTTTGATAATGAGTTAGTTTGTTGGATGTCTTCAATAAACCTTTGTCTTGTAGGCAACTTCAGGGAAGGTTTCTTACAAGCTACAGCTAGCTAATGATTTATGCTCTCATGCATGCCTGCATGCCAAAGTCAGCCTCAACTCCTGAAGATTGCCTGCATAAGTCCATGCAATTTTGCAGCATATTTGGAAGTGGTTTACTATTACCAGTTCCTTCTTTCTATGGCTGAGGGGAAGCATCTTGTCCAAAGACACCCAACAGATTTTGTACCTAGGGAAGTACTAAAACGAGTAATCTCCCGGTTTTTAGCCTTGCATCTTTAATCACCAAATTATACCAAACTGGCTCATCACACACAAACCAAAAATTATATTCTTGGTAAATAACTTTTGGCCAATCACCACTTGCTTCTTACCACTTAATGCAAATCTTTTTCAAGAAGGACCAACATTACCATAATATAATGCCTGAAACAACCTAGCCATACTATGATTATGGCATCAAATACTTCTGAGATAACCTGCATAATTGAATAACACATATCTGTTCTCAATATAGTTGATCCATAAAGATGATCAAAATAATGTTTCATGCAATTCTGAGATCAGATTGATAAAGAAATGGCTGTTGCTCCAGATGCTACAGCATCTTGTGTGTGGTGTGTATGTATGTAAATTCTTAAGAAATACGCTTAAGAGATACCTCTATTTTGTATTTCTTTATAAAGTTACTTTTATTCAGGTGGTGAACAAATGTTTTCTACATTTCAAAACAGCATTAGTGTAATTGATACCTGCTGATCAGATTTGCAGGATCTTTTATTATATGATTTTTCAAAGTTTGTTGTTTTCATTTTTAGTCAAAAATTAAGTTCCCCCACTTAAGATATCTTTTAGATTTTGAGTCATATGCAACCCACCAATAAGAATTGAGTCAATTTATAAATTCATATGCAATAATTTTATAAACAAAATTATTAACTGGCAATGCCCAGAAAAGTAGCTATATGTTCACATTTGCAGACAATTTCATCAAAGGGATCTAAAATTCCTGATAATTATGGATGCAACAAGTTCTTTCTAGTGAGAATTTAGCATATTGACATAATTTCTAAATTAGATTGGTGATTATTCTGGAGCCAGAATGCTATGAAAGATGTACATACAAAAGAGCAGGTGATGTTTACATTTGATGTACATCCAGAAACTAGAAAAGGGATTGTTTTCTGGGAAAACTAACACATAGAAACAGTCTCTTCATTACTGCAAAAGAAAATCCTCTAACAATGGCCTATATTTCTTGGGAGCTAAGAAATTAGATCATTAGTAGTATGATGATGAGGCCTCCCCCCAAAAGTTCTATTTACTAAGCACATTAGATTTTATGGAGCAATAGAGGGTAGAATATCAGTGTCCATTTTTCCATTTTCAGGGAACATCTGTCTTTTCTCCATAATGTTACTTGACTCTGGGATTTGGTTCTCATTAGATCTAACAAGCTTGCACTCAGACGCTATGACTCTCTTACTCCCTTTGGAATAATTTGTTCCAGATGCTTGGTTTGCACTGCCCATTTGCATGCTCTCTTCTGCTGCCAGCTTGTTGAGCTGCGGGTTAGGCTTGTCCAATTAGGTATTTCTCTGTGAACTTTGCAAGTGTAAGGCATTAATGTAGGTCATCCCTGAGATGCTCCAGAAATGTCAGATAATTTCATGCAGTGGTCTCTTATTGCTGCTGCAAACCTCGCTGCTTCATTAATTTAAAACAGGAAAAAACAAATAAAACAATTTGATCTGCACAGGTTCATTTCTTAGGCAAATATTCAGAACACTCATAAGAAGAGTGAGCCCTTCCCTTCACTGCTACTGAACAAATTCAAGACATATTTGGCCTTTAGTTCCAACAATTCCTGAAACCAGGATTTGGGAATATTTGGTTGAACTGTGTAAGCATAGCAGAGCTGCTGGACATATTGCTTTGGTTTTTACTATATTGATCATCATTGTATTATACAATGCATCACCTATTCATCATTGTATTATAGATCATACACTACCTTACTAATAAACAGTCCCTAGGAATCAGATCACTTATCTGGTATATACAATTCTGAGAGAAAATATATAAATTATCTACTAGAAACAGATACCTTTCAGGACTCTTAGATGAATAGATGCATGTAGGTCCAACTCTTTAGGTGTGTGTTTGTGTGTGTATGTGTGTGTGTGTGTGTGTGTGTGTTGATCTAAAGCAGGGGTGTCAAACTCGCATCACAGTGGCATCAGGTGACATATTGGGACTTTCCCCTCCTTCGCTAAACTGGGCGAGGATCAGCACATGACGCATCCAGCCTGCTAGCCACGAGTTTGACACCCCTGATCTAAAGTAATGGTGATTTGAATTCCTGTCCTTAGAAACTCTATTATAAAGGTTAGATGGGCTGTTTTAAATTCATTAAGGCTACAGTTCTATATATTGTATACTATGTAGACTTATTAGAATTAGGTTAGAATTAGAGTGTAATTATTCATTTAGAATTTGGTGCAATTTATTTTGAAGTAAAATGCATAGGAATAGGTTTGTAAATACTTTAAAATATAGTGTAGCTGAAAGTTTATATTAGCCTTCATTTAGCAACTATACGCCTTTGCAGATCTGTAAAACAATGGAAAGCTGAAGATCATAAGCACAACTGTGGTTTTACTGTGGGACTGCTTAGCTTAATGATTAATTATGTTTGGTAAAAGAGGACTACCTGCATTTATGTTTGATTAGATTAGATAAATCAATTAATTTAGCTTGCTTCTAAATAAATAAAGCATTGTTACTAAGTGCTATGTGAATTTACTTTCTTCCCTTTTCTTATCATTCTTTTTCTATTGTTCTTTTTTATTTTTGAGTCTTTGGGTAGAAAACCCATTTTAAACTGCAGCAGGAGCTTTTTTCAGCTGATGAATATGTTAGAATTCTATTTTTTAGGACTACCTGTGTCTTTGGATTGCTGCTTAATTCACAAACTGAATTTGGTTTGTTACTAGAAGCTTCATAATAATTTGCTCACTTTACTATTGTGGACAGTCAAATTTGCTTTACATGCATACTGCTTTCTATGCACAGATATAGATCTATCTTCTGATAAAAAAGAGCTTTTTCAAAGCTGCATTTATATTTAGCTAGAAAAGACATTTAAATACTAACAGTATGGAATACTAATTTCTGTCTCTTGTCTACATCTTTTTCTTCTCTGCACTTATGCTCTATAAAAACCTACTAGATGTTTTTTTTAATAACGTTGAGAGTTACACTAGTGATCAGAGAGAAGAAATATATTGTTGGTGAAAAGGAAGGAAACCATTAGGAAATCAATCCATTGGCCAAATGACTTGGTTTTAGCTAGAACCGTAGGTGAAGCTGGGGAACCAGGGAGGGATTTCATTGAAAATTTATGATTCAACTGTTTTTTGGGAATATTTACATTTTTAAGAAGCCAAACTCCTTGCTGGACACTGTTTCTAAACCACTTTTTTATAATGTTAAACAGGGGAGAGGCACCTTCAACAGCACGTTACCCCCCCGACGTTTTCTAATGGTAAATATTTTTGTTCTATATCTCTTTGAGGAGTATTAACTATAGCCGCATCTTCTATTTGCGAATAAAATAACCAGACAGCGCTGTCTTACTAACCTGCATGCCTCACTTCACATTTGTGGAGAATAGGTGGCAGCTGCATTAACCAAAACAGCAGTTATTACTAAGTATTTAGTCTGCCAGCTTCTGCCCTTTCTAAAATCCATTTTTACTCTTGAAAACTGCATGGCTCCAGCTATTGAGAGAAATGTAGATAGGCCTGGAGTTGTTCATACAACAGAGAAAGAAATACCCAGCTAACAGGATTATTCAAGAAGGAACAAAACAATTTTGAGGGGTGGGGGAGACTTTAAGCAGTTGCTTGCTTTGCTTGTGCTCATAGCTGTTCTTTTGCTAGAAATTATAACCATGAGCTCTTAAAAGCTAAGGATCAATGAATGTATTCTATTACTTGCTTCTATATTGTAGGATCTGTAAAACCCATTAAAAATAAGTTATTATCTGTCTTTCATCACTGCAGACTTCTGTAATAGAATAGAAGTTATTATGCCATTAATGGGACCAAAGCATTATTAACATAAATGAAAAGAAGTCAACAAGGGATCCGTAACTATCTTGAGATATTGAATTAGAAATCACTATACTTCTAGCTGAGAAATCTGCTTTTGAGCCTATAGTTCTAATTGTTATGCTTAAATTTACCATGTTTCCCCAAAAATAAGACAGGGTCTTACTTTCTTTTGACCCCCGAAATAAGTGCTTGTCCTTATTTTAGGGGAGGTCTTATTATTTTTGAGGTGCAGAAGGTGGTTACCTCATGGCGGCGGCTGTGTTGCATTGTTTTTGAGGAGGGCTTATTTTTGGGGAGGGCTTGTTTTAGCACATGCGCTCAAAAGCCCAATTGGGCTTATTATACGGGGAGGTCTTATTTTCTGGGAAACAGGGTAATATGAGATCTGTGGCAGGTAGATTTGAAGGAAGGTGTGACCTGGCCTTCAAAACCAAAAGAACCTTCAAATTTAGATTTTCATTTTACACTTTCAGAATATAAGAGTTACTTATCCTTGTAATTTGTGTTTCTCTTTTTCTTTGTATCTAACTGCCAAACACAGAATTTTTTTTACCCAATCCCATAGCAGACATAATCATGAAATCACATATTTCCTCTCTAAATCACTTTCCCTCACTTTGTCTCTTTGTGAGTTATCTTCCTCCCAAAATGCACCCTTCCCTTCTTTTCCCTTCTCCTTCTCCTTCCCCCTTCCTACTTCCTCCTTTCCTCTACCCTTATGATTACTGCAGATGCTAAAAGTCTCTTAATTTTTTTCCTACTCCCAGGCAGCATTCCTGAAAATAAGATGGAATTACACTTGATGATAAGTAGCTATCTTTCTTACAAGTTGGCCATGTTTCATATCCATAAACCCTTTAAGAATTGTTTGAAATAACTGTTTATGATAGAAGGCAGCTAATCCAAGTCTCAAGTATTTGGTAATATATTGTTTTAGTTATACTTCCTGAAATTGAAATAGAGAATATGTTTAGAATATTAATTCAAAAATTCTTGCTACCGGTTTGGTGGCATGGCTAGGTATGGGGCATGTGACTGAGAGGGTGTGGACAACTTGACATTGCTCATGCCCACTCAGTCACATGCCCCCCACCTAGCCATGCCCACAGGAAAAGGTAGGGATTTTTTTAGGATTTTCCCCTATCTACCCCCGCTCTCCCTTTGCTAGTCGCCTCCGTTTCCTTGCTTCCTCCCCCACTACTGCCTCTTTGATTGCTTACCTTCCGTGGCAGCTGGTCCAGTTCAGAAGGCAAGCTGATCGGAATTTTCGGCAGCTACCAGCCAGCTGCTGTTGCTGGGAAGCGGCTGGATGGCAAAGAAGCCTCCCAGCTGCCACCTTTTTGCATACTGGATCTCAAAGAGTCAAAGCGACTTTCAAGGCAATGGGATGTGCATATGTCAAGAAGATGGCGGTGACGACAGTCACTTTTTCACCAGCTGGAGGACTTTTCAGCAGTATCTGGTCAGCCGCAGTCCTCTTTGAGACCCAGTATGCAAAGAGGTGGCACAAGCGAGCAGTGACCGGATGGGTGGGGTGAACAACTAGTGACAGGGGAACTGGCTACCGGTTCACTGAACTGAGCAAAATTTCTGCCACTGGTTCTGGCAAACCGGTGCAAACCGACTGAATACTACCTCTGGAATGAAGGCAAATATACATGTCCCAGGATAATGTTGCAGGATCCAATCTGATCTGGTCATTAGGATCAGAGGTTTTGTCTCTCGAGCCTTCAAACTCTTTTCCTGAAGATAGGCTCCAGCATGAGTCTGAAAGCTTGGAAGACAAAACCTCTGGTCCTGGTGACTGACCCATATTGGATCCTGCAGAATACTAATTCTCCATGTCTGGTATCACTGTGATGATACTTTGGGTCTTTCTTAGAGATATATTATTTCTTGCCATGATCAATTTATCCCTATCCTATTAGTGCAATAGAAGTAAATCATCTTTGACTGTATAGTATTAAACTAGTATTTTACTCCTTCCATCAAAAGCATCCAACTATCACTACAAAATGTGAGAATTCTATTGTGCCTTCCTTCCCATCATGTCACAGGCACATTGAACAAATAGTGGGGAGGGTTAGTTATTTCAGTGCCTTTGGTAATTTGTCAGTTTGTCTGCTATCTTTCTGATACTGTCTCTCTAAAGATCTGAAAATAGTGATGCAAGAAATGCAATAAAATCTATTTGCAGAACTTGCAATCAAGTATCTTCGGAATGGAAGCAAGGAATCTGGAATTTTGCACTTATTGCATATATAAATGAAGAAAATGAAGTTGAGAAAAAAAATGAATAAAAGCACTTTTTTTGACAGCTCTTTACATGATCCCAATGTATTTATGTTTTATTCTATTCAATTTGGATTGGCCTTATGGGGTATAGGAGGAGAGGGGCATAGGAAAGAGCCAAGATATGATGAACAGACTGTCCTAAACCAAATCCTTCCCATTCTTTTTTATTTTTTTTAATTTTTAAACAAACACAAACAGACAAAAAAAAAAAACATAAAACCATCTTCCATTACAAATTATAGAAAGTGTGTCAGTTGTTACAAGATTTCTGTGCATCCCTTCCATAGTCATCACTTACATCAGATCACATATTTTTAAATCAAATATATGTATGTACTATTATTGTACCTCAACCTTCATTTGACTATAACTGTTTTGACATCCTTTTATATGAAATATTCTAAATTTAAAATAAAACTATATAATGGCATTCCATTAGGTCCTCCTAAAATCATCCAATGACATTACATTTTTATAACATGTTCTAAATAAGAATTGGTTGTATTTAATAACAAAGCTTTTAAACCTCCTCTCATAGTCTCCATTGGTAGTTTATATAAAATTTCATATTATCAAACTAATATATGTATATGCATTATTATTATTAATCATTTATTTTACTATAACTATTACTTCATTTTATACATAATACTCTAAATTTAACTAAATTTAACTTAATTTTTATTATAAGCTTTCATGACATCAACCTGTATCTTTCCAGTAATAATACAGTCTTATATCTCTTGCCATTTGTAGCATTAGTATTCTGATTACTTTCTTGGTAAGTCTTGTATGGACTTCTCTTCGCAACCTGTTGCTCATTTCGTATCTTACAAAAACTCGAAACCCTCCATCTGCTCCTTCCATCAGCTTGTCTTTGGTTATCACTGTCAAGATTTCTCTCCTTACTTCCATCAATTTTTCTCTTTTTTCTTCTTCTATACTTTGAAATCTGGGGTAGAGTTCTAGTCCATCTATCCCCCCTTTCCATATTCCACTCTTGCAATTTCCAACCACGTTCAATTTACTTTCAGTATCAACAATTTTCTTATCTCTTTGCTCATTATTTTCTTCAATTTTTAGAACTCTGTCCTCCACTTTCTTCATTTGATAAACATCCTCAATTTTTCCATCAAATTTTGCTGTTCTGTTCTATATTCTCCATTCTCTTCTCAATTTTATCTGTTACTTCTAGTATTTTTTGAATTTTAAACATAATCATTTGCAATGTTAAGATTTCTTTTTCATGTTGCGCCATTCTTCCAACTTGTAAACACTGCCACTATAGCGTTCAAGGCTTTTTGTTAGATTTCAAGCAAGTTCATTATAATCTTTCAAATCAAGACTTCGTCTTCACTCCAATCCAGCTGCTAATAGAACACCCGAAAAACACCTGTGTAAAAAATCTCTGCTTTTTCTACTATCACTCTCAGTAAATGAGCTGAAAAGCCTTGAAATGTAAATCAAATGATCAAAGAGAAAAAAGAAAAAACAATGTTTCCAAGCCTCCAGCCTCTAAGTAGCAGTGTTACTTCTTTTCCCTATGTTGTTACAACCCTCTTTATATTCCTCTTTATATCTTCTTTATATTCCAAACTTAAAGAAAAATGTTCTTAAATGGAGAAAAAAACAGTCCAATCAAGCATTGTAAAAAAAGAAAAAGAAATTTTTAATCCATAGATATAAAAAAGAATAAAAAGTAGAAGAAAAACTAATCCATTCATTTTAAAAAATAGTAAACATTTGCAAAAATTCCACCCATAAAAAAAAATTAAAAAAAAGATAACACATTAAGTTTAATGTGGCTTAATTTTGCCGCTTACTCTCTTCTGTCTTCAATTTTAATTTAACTTTGATTTTTTGGGGGGTAGTCTCTTTTCTAATAATAAAATTTCCTCACCAATTCGACACATTTTCTCTTTTCTCTTTCCTTCTGTTTCGGAGCTGTCCCAACTTCAGCAGCTTCAATGGCTGAATTTCTGTCGTTGAAAGTAAGAGCTTCTCCTGGATCAATCAGGGACTTTGTGGTGTCCTTGAGATCAGCAGGACATACTCTTCTCTATTACTGTCTCTATGGGACGGTTTAGGTCCAAAAGCACTGCCCAGCGGCAGAAATATCAACTGCGATCTTGGAGCTCCAAGATCGCATGTTGTGTCATCACGACGTCAGCTCCTCCTCCCAAATCCTTTCCATTCTTGATGTGATTGGCTGATGTTTTTCCTACCTGCTTGTCACATGCAGAAGCAAAGCACATGGTGAACCAAGTGATCTCTTCATTGTACCCGTTTGAGCTACCTAACTTTACTGCTGGATTAGTAATTAATTGGACTTCAACTTTTGGGGATGAATATTTATTTCTGGGAAATAATACCGGTATATAAAAAACCAAAAATAAACAAAAATGGCATCAATGAAATAATAAATATATATGCCACAAAAATGGCATAAAAGAATATATATATCGCCCTCCTCCCTTACATCAAAGGCACCACAGATAAAATCAGCATTTATATAAATAAATCAGGTGGTCTCCCATCTCCCATTTGCTTAGATTTCTAAATCAGTAAGGAGCAACTAGGTGCTGCTGCTTGCTAAGGTAGTATGTAAGAGAGAGACATAAGAAAATCAGTTAAATGTTTTATTTCTGCTTATGATTTTGAATTTTTTGAAGTTGTTTTATACTGAGATCCAGAACTCCACAAGACTTTAATGGCTATAAAAAATTAACAGAACAACAGAGACCTTTGAGGTCTTCTAGTCCAACCCCTGCTTAAGCAGGAAACCTTATAACATTTCAGAGAAATGGTTGTCTAATCTCTTTAAAATTTCCATTGTTGGAGCATTCACAACTTCTGAAGGCAAGTTTTTCTATTGATTAATTGTTTTAACAGTCAGGAAATTTGTTGTTAGTGCTAGGTTGGTTCTCTTCTAGATGATTAGCTTCCATGCATTGTTTCTTGTTCTTCCTTCAATTGCTTTGTAGAATATATTGACTCTCTCGTCTTTGTAGCAGCCCCTTAGATACTGGAATACTGCTATCAAGTCACCCCTAGTCCTTTTTTTCATTAAACTGGAGGTACCTAATTCCTGCAAATATACTTCACATGTTTTAGTCTCTAGCATAATCATCTTTGTTGCTTTTCTCTGCACTCTTTCTAGAGTCCCAACATCTTTTTTTATATTATGGCAACCAAAACTGGATGGAATACAGGTAATCCTTGATTTACAACAGTTTTAGTGACCATTTGAAGTTACAATGGTGCTTAAAAAATGGACTTATCACCATTTCTTACACTTACAAGAATGCAGCATCCCTGCAGTTATAATCAAAATTCAGATGCTTGGCAACTGGTTCATATTTATGATAGTTGCAGCATCCCAGGTTCATCTGATCTTTTGTGGTCTTCTGATAAGCAAAGTCAATAGGGAAACCATATTCATTTAACAATCTTGTTAATAAATTAACAACTGCAGTGGTTCACTTAATAATCATGGCAAGAAAGGTTGTAAAATGGGACAAAACTCACTTAACAAGGAGGACTACCTGTATTCCAAGTATTGTCTTACCAAGATATTATAAAATGGTACTAATACTTCACGTGATCTTGATTCTATCCCTCTGATAATACAGCCTAGGATTAAAGGTGGCTTTTTTTGGCAGCTGCAGCACATTTTCTTAAAGTACAAATCCTGTGTACTTTAGTTGTACTACATTCCAAAGCAAGAACATGCACTGGTAAAGGCGACTATGCATTAGTTAATGAAAGGGTATTCTTCCCTGAAGCATCAAATGAAACAAACAAAAGAGTAGAATCTGATTAGAAAGAGGTATAGTTGGTGCTAACAGTAATTACCTTTGCACTATTCTATGAATCTATATGTTATATTGAGTTTGTATGTTTTTGGTGATTACAGGAGAAATGTAATCATTGGCATTGCTCAGTCTAAAATCAAGTGCTGGTGATAAATTAGAATTTAAAAATCTAGTAAATCTAATTATTGACATATTTGGGAGTAAAAAGCAAGCTAACAGTGTTCTTATAAAATTGTAGTGTCCTAGAATTTGGCACGCTTGCTAAATTTCTACAAAATTTTCTTTTTAAAAAGTTAGTCAAAATTCTATTATGGATTATTGTTTATTTGTTCCATGAATGAGTATGATCCCTATTTAAGAACTAATTTAGGAGAGAACCCTTACAGAATGACATAAAATTAGAGTGTTTCAGTGATCAAATATTTGGGGAAACACGTAATTAGGTGAGATGTTTCTTATAAGATTTTATATGGTTTACTTAATAAATGTATATAGGGATCCCTTAATCTGAGCATTAGGATTCAGTCCATTTGAATAGGAATATATAGCAGGAGAAGTAACAGCCAATGTTTATGATGAATGCTATAGATTATGAAAATAGATAGATCTACACTAGATTATAGAACTTTCTGAGAAAAGGGACAGTAACAATGGAAGACTTCATTGTTCTGTCATCTCTTGAAAATATAATTCAGTCAAGACAGAATTACTACACAGAATTTCTTAAACCGAAATCTTTGGATCTATAAGAGTGCAGGAGAGTACCATACTTCTCAAAAATAAGATATGGGGAATATAATTGGATAACATTTTAAGAAGAATGAAAAGAGGAAAGAGATTTAGGAAATCAAGACTTCCTAACTTAAAAAAAATTGAGAGTTTTCAATTTGGGTGAGAAAAACAAAAAAATCAAAGCACGAAGCAGTGTCGGGTAGCTCTAAATACAAAAAGATCTGGATGTCTTAATGATAAATTAAACATGACTCAAAAGTATGATCTAGTTGCAAATCTGACAGGGATTCTGTAGTCATGAATTGCTACACTAAGAGGTTTTAGACTAGATGGTTTCCAAGAATATTTTAAGATTCTATGAACCTGAACAAAATATGCAAATGGAAGTAGATTCTCTGTTTTAGGGATAAGCCTTTTAAAAAAAAACATAATACAACCCTTTCTTTCTCTTCTCAAAATCTGTCATTTGTGCAACTATTATTTAATGGGGACCAGTTGCAATGTTCTCTTCCATCATTGTATTCTGGAATAAGAGGTTATATATTTAATAAAAAATTGTGTGAACCATCGATACCTAAATCATAAATGCTTGCTATTTTTATGTGGATTTTTGCCATTGCAAATAATTGGGACAGGCTTAAAAAGGGGGATCTGTAATTTTTAAATCTCAGAGAAGTTGTATTGTATGTATATGTGGATCAGTGGTGGGTTTGTGCCCGGGCAGGTGGGAAGAGCCTCCTGCCGCTGTTACTACTAATTTGGCCAAACTGGGCTGAAGTGGGAGCAACCCACCTCTAATGTGGGTGGCCAAAGAAAAAAACTTAACAGTTCTTCTTTTGTCCTGCAAACATTGTCTCCACATTTTCTGGGAAGATGGGGATGGAAAAGCAGGCTTACATGTAGAAAGTAGGTCTGATTTGTTTCACCCCTCATGTGTCCTCCACTTTTCTCAAAAAACCTCTTCTGTGCCATTCTTTTTCCAAGTAGACTTTCTTCCAATATCATACTCTAGAGGAGAAAAAATACTTCTTTAAAAAATCGAGCATCAACACTGACTTCACCGAAGAGCTCTAAGGGAGATTGAGTAGATAAGTGAAAGGATAAACCTTTTTCTCCACACCCATCAATTCTTCCTTTAAAATATCAGCCCTCTCATTGGCTGTCCTATAACCCAACGTTATACTCTCCAGATGTGTTGGATCCCAGTTCACCTAATCTCCGAACAGAAGCTTGATACAATAGTTCCATTTATTCCTTAGTAAAATGAGATATTATTCAAGGCTGTTTGGGCCAGTTGTAATGATAGAGCATATTACACATAATCTTAGTCATAAATCAATAACAATTGAATCTGGAATTATGGTCATAAATCATTCTGGTTATTAAGCAGGTCATAATCTGACCAGACTCGAGTTTATAACACTTTTTGTGGTAATCATTAAGCAGATACCATGGGTAAGTGAATGCCTGGTCATTAAGGTAATCTATTATGTCCAATGAACTTCTTCTTTTTTTTTTGCTGGAAACCAGAATTAAATATCAGAAATCGGCAAAAAACTCCATCAAAAATTGCAGTAATGTGACAAGATGCTGCAGAGATCATAAAGATAAACTAGTTGCCAATCATGCCAAGTGTAATTACATAACCATGGGAAGGAGTGTGGCCATCATTCGTTCAAAATTGGATCATAAGTACCTTTTGAAGAGTCTGTCATAATTTCACACAGTCACTAAGCAACTGGATGTAAATTGAGGATTATTCTTCTCCCTATACCTCTCTTGGAAAAATTCAAATATTCATTAAGAGTAGAAATAAAATATATTTATACTTTTATAATAACTACATTATGAAAAACTTTAAAACATTAATTGAATTAATACATTTTATTCTATTAAAAGCTTTCGCTTTTCAGAAATTTGGATTTGAATCTGTGATATATTCAGATTTTTATTTAAGCCAAGGAGTTTTGCCTCTAGAAACAGTGCCATTGTTCCATAAAACCAACTCTTAAGACATTCCTATATTAGAAATCTTTATAGAACTGCATATAACCAATGTTTGAAAGATCTTTTCAAGATACTGGAAAAATCTTAATACAATAGCAGAGTTGGAAGGGACCTTGGAGGTCTTCTAGTCCAACCCACTGCCCAGGCAGGAAACCCTATACCATTCCAGACAAATGGCTATCCAACATCTTCTTAAAGACTTCCAGTGTTGGGGCATTCACAACTGCTGGAGGCAAGCTGTTCCACTGATTAATTGCTTAGTCAGGAAATTTCTCCTCAGTTCTAAGTTGCTTCTCTCCTTGATTAGTTTCCACCCATTGCTTCTTGTTCTACCCTCAGGTGCCTTGGAGAATAGTTTGACTCCCTCTTCTTTGTGGCAACCCCTGAGATATTGGAACACTGCTATCATCTCTCCCCTAGTCCTTCTTTCTCTTAAACTAGACATACCCAGTTCCTGCAACCGTTCTTCATATGTTTTAGTTCCCTAATCATCGATGTTGCTCTTCTCTGCACTCTTTCTAGAGACTCCACATCTTTTTTACATTGTGGCAACCAAAACTGAATGCAGTATTCCAAGTATGGCCTTACCAAAGCATTATAAAGTGGTAGTAACACTTCATGTGATCTTGATTCTATCCCTCTGTTTATGCAGCCTAGAACTGTGTTGGCTTTTTTGGCAGCTGCTGCATACTGCTGGCTCATATTTAAATGATTGTTCATTAGGACTCCAAGATCCCTCTCGCAGTTACTACTATTGAGCAAGGTACCATCTATACTGTACCTGTGCATTTTGTTTTTGTTGCCTAAATGTAGAACCTTACTCTTTTCACCATTGAATTTTATTTTATTAGATAGTGCCCAATGTTCAAGTTTGTCAAGATCCTTCTGTATCTTAAGCCTGTCTTCTGGAGTGTTGGCTATTCCTGCCAGGTTGGTGTTATCTGCAAATTTGATGAGTTCCCCATTTATTCCCTCATCCAAATCATTGATGAAGATGTTGAAGAGTACTGGGCCTAAAACAGAGCCTTGGGGTACTCCCCTACATACTTCCCTCCATGTAGATGCAGTTCTATTAAGGACTACACGTTGAGTGCTGTTGGTCAGCCAGTTACGAATCCATCTAGTGGTGATGCTGTCCAACCCACATTCTTCTACTTTATCTAGTAGTAGGTTATGGTCTACCTTATCAAATGCCTTACTGAAGTCCAAGTAAACTATATCGATGGCATTCCTATAGTCCACTAATTTTGTCACTTTGTCAAAGAATGTAATAAGATTAGTCTGGCATGATCTGTTTTTGACAAACCCATGTTGGCTTTTGGCTATTACTTTGTTCGCTTCTAGGTGTTCACTAATTGGCTGCTTGATTATCTTTTCCAGAATCTTTCCTGGTATTGAGGTCAGGCTGATAGGTCTGTAGTTTCCTGGATCTATTTTTTCCCCTTTTTTGAAGATGGGAACCACATCAGCTCTTTTCCAGTGCTCCAGGATCTCTGAAAGATATAGTTCAGTGGTTCTGAGATCTCATCTGCCAGTTCCGTGTAATCTGTCCGGTCCTGGTGATTTGAACTTGTCTAGGGTAGACAGGTGCTCACTTACCATTTTCTTCCTTATTTCAATTTGTGTTCCTAATCTGATTTTTGTGGTGCTGTTTTTGATAGCTTGAACTGTTTTATCCCTTTGTGTAAAGACAAATGCAAAACATGAATTAAATAGTTCTGCTTTCTCCCTGTTGCTTGTCACCTTCTTGCCACTTTCTCCCAACAATGGACCAATTGTTTCCTTATCCTTTTTCTTGTTTTTAACATGTTGGAAGAAGCGTTTTTTGTTATTTTTTACTTTTGTGGCAAGATTTTCTTCATTGTGAGCCTTAGCTTTCCTTACTTCATCTTTACAGGCTCGGGTTATTTGCTGATATTCTGCCTTAGTTATGTCCCCCTCTTTCCACTTTTTATACTTAACTTTTTTGTCTTTCAATTTGTCAAAGAGTTCTTTATGCAGCCATGCTGGTTTCTTTTGGGAGCTGTTATTTTTTACATGTGTGTATGCTTTTAAAATAATTCTAATTGGCTTTTGATCTTCTTTCAGAGACCTGTGCTGTTAACAATGGAGGCTGTGATAGCAAATGCCATGATGCAGCCACAGGCGTACACTGCAGCTGCCCCATGGGATTCATGCTTCAGCCTGATAGAAAAACTTGCAAAGGTAAGATGCAACCAAAGTCTTTATCTAGTAAATGGATCTGATGCAGAGAAAAGGATACACCTGTGTCCTTCAACTGGTATTAATTTTGCATTGAGAAGAAACTGAGGTTTGTAAGAGCCGTGGTGGTACAGTGGTTAGAATGCAGTATTACAGGCCAACTCTGCCCACAGTCAAGGGTTCGATCCTAACCGGCTCAAGGTTGATTCAGCCTTTCCATCCTCCCAAGGTCAGTAACATGAGGCTACGGGTTGTTGGGAGCAACATTATAAACTGCTCAGAGAGTGCTGTAAAACATCTGGAGTGGTATATAAGTCTAAGTGCTATTGCTATTGTTTTTAAAGAACAACCTGGAAAAAATTGCTGAGAAATAAGTGAGACTTCATAAATGGATGGAGTCTGTGTTCTGTCTCTGGCAGTTCCAGGGAATGTGACCTTAGTTAAAAAACAGCCCCCTGCTGAAAGCTGTCTAACCAGCTTACTGATTCCAGATCCCATTTGCTTCATTATTACTTTTCAGAGCTCATTAACTCTAAGATGCTGGAACTGCAGGAAAACACAATGCCCCAGAGCTGTATTCTCTGAGACTGAGACTTTATTACTGTTCAGAGCTATTTTATTGCTAATACATTTCAATGATAATAACAATAACAGCATTGACAATTCATCGTGCTTGCTGAAGTTGGTTGGATTGGGGGCAAGACAAGGCAGCAATTTTCGATGACGTCTGTCTGAGCTTGTTTTCTGGGATTCATCAGCTTTTAACAAACCATTTCCTAGCAGTAAATTTTCTGGCAAGTGCTACAAGTAAAAATATTTCTTTATAGATAGTAGACACTTTATAAGAGTTTAGGGAATTAAGCAAGGCAGATAATATGTTCTTTCTACCTTTTTTGGCAAAACAATTCTAAAAATTACAGCTAAATTTAGAATATAATCATTTGGCTCTTATTTGAAATTAATTTTTGGAGAGATTCTTTGTGTCTTCAGTGCTGTCTTGTGTTATATATCTGAAAACGATGTAGATGACAATAAATGAGGGGTGTAATTGTCTGTAAATTCTTCCTTTGTAAATTATCACAGCCTATTTAGATACTTTCAATTGCTTTTGAAAACTGAAATCAAGCTTTTTCTGGCTTTTAAAACCGGTGATTCCTTATGTTGCTTCTGCTTTAAATTATTTTAAATTTTAAAAGGTATATTGTTTCATTAATATTTTTGTGATCCTATGTTCACTTAACTGTTATAAATGAGCTTTGTGTAAGAAAAATGTGATGAATATTGCAATAAATAATTCTGTGTAGTCACATTTGTATAGTCTACAAACCTATATATTTACATTTTATTATGATTAAAGCTTTTCCCCCAACATTAACTTTATGAAATATGTTGGGTTGAGATAGAATGAGAGTCACTCAGGGAGTTTCAATAGTTCAGAGAGTTTTGAACCTGGGTCCTTCCAATTCCAAGATCATCGCACTCCTATATTACAGCCTCCTCACTTTCTCCTCTGCATTTCCTCGTGTAGAACAAAATTATGAATTCTTCCTAAATGCAACTGGCTAGTATTCTTAGAAATCCCCCAAACACTGAAGCAGTTTCAGAAAACCTGCATTTTGGATTTAATCTATATTAAAAGAATCTGCCCAGGTCAGTTTAACTTGGTTTGGAAGTTAATGAAATCAAGTTCATATCTTTATTTGAACTACCATAAAATTCCAAGCAGTTTAGGATGATTGGGTAACAAGCATCTAATCTGTAAGTACCCTGCAGCACAAGGAATTATATAGATAGACTTCAATTTACAACTGTTCATTCAGCAAGTGTTCAGAATTATGGTGATACTAAAATAAGGGATTTATCATTGATGCCCAAAGTTACAGCTGTTGCTGCACCCCTGCGGTCATGTGATCAAAATTCACCCACTTGGCAGCCTTCCCTCATTTACAACCATGGGAATGCTTCAACTCTCCCCATCTATATTATTTGGCCCCTGTGTTCACGATCCCTGCTACCCTAGCTGACATTTGCCACCTTCTTGTTCCTGCTCCTGGCCAAGCATGCGTAGCCTGCCTCTTCGCAAAGCAGCTGCTGGCCACATGAGGTTATTTCCCCCCCCCCTCAAGTTACTGGTGGCAGTTTCCTCATGAGACCTGGGGGAGATAGGCTTATGTGGTGAGCAAGTGCCTCATAAAGGGTGCGTGCCTCATCAGCAGTGGGGACAAGAGGAAGGTGAAGGTCAGCTGGGGTAGTGGAGATGGGGCAGGGAGCACAAGGCAGCAGGGATCTCAGAGCATAGAGTACCAGACATCTTGGGCATGCAGATGGTGGCAGGGATTGGAGTGCAGAAGGACAAAGGTGACTTTGCCTGGAACTGGGCTGGGGTGGCTTCAGTTTCACACCATTCTGCTGGGCCAGACCAGGGCTGTGCTTTGTGATGTGCTACACTGCACCTCAGGGATTTCTTGCAACCCCAGAGCCCTGGTGTACCAAGAAACCCTTTTGCTCTACACTGTTGGGCCAGGTTGGGATTGCGATTTTGAGCTTCAGGGAGACTCAGGCTTTTTGTAGGCCCAGAATGGAGCACACTTAGAAACTCTTAAGCGGCAGCATGTCAGTCAGCTCCTGAGCCATGAAGACTGCTTGCTGCCCCTCAAGGCAAGGTAGAGGGTTGCCAAAAGGCCAGAGTTGTGGAAGGAGCTAGATGGGTGAGTGAACTTGAAAAGGACACAGTGCCCTACCTTTCCAGGGTTTGGAACTGGGAGGCACCAAGCCTGGGAATGACTTGGATCAGGGTGAATACTTAAATAACAACTTGTTATTCTTGGTTAATGACAGCAGCAAGGAGTCCTAGGATTGCTGGCATTAAGTGATGCAGTTACATGACATCATGCTTTATGACCGCATCACTTAACAATAGAAATTTTGAACCCAATTATGGTCAAGAGCTATCTGTATGAATACACATCCAAAGTACCATCTAAATGGAATCTGAACTGAGAAATCAAGGCATTTGACCTGTTCCTCTTCTGTTGAATCCTCATTTGATGACTATATGGCATTCATTCAATTGTCACCTTCTTTTGTATCTAAGCATGTTTTGCTGTGTTTTTTGCCTCCTTATTACAGATATAGATGAATGTAGATTAAACAATGGTGGCTGTGACCACATCTGCAGGAACACAGTGGGGAGTTTTGAATGCAGTTGTAAAAAGGGTTACAAATTGCTTATCAATGAAAGGACGTGCCAAGGTAAAGTCTTCTCATATCTTGCTGGAAATAATAATGAAGCAGTTATTTAAATATGGAGATAGAGCTTAGTCACACGCAAAGCACTGTCAATTTAATTCTTTTTTGATAGTCAGCATAAGAAATTAAATCTATGTGGCTCGAACTTCAATGTTTCATAACTTTGACTTTGCTATTTGCTATTTTATATAATAGCAATGTAGGAATATTAGATTGGCCCTATTGGATCAGATCAATGCTCATCTTAGTTCAGTATTTTGTTTCTTACAATAGCAAACCTGATTCCTTTAGCATGTTCACAAGCGGGAGATTTTTTGCTGTTGTTTCATTACAATTTATTATTTCGTGATAGAGTGCTCTCAACCTGGATGTATCATTGAATCTTTATAGACTTGTTATGATAATGTCCTTGTACAAATATTTATCCATTCTCATTTTAAAACCATCCACAATAGTGAATTTCCTAATTTCATAGGGAAATTATGTTTTGTGTAAAAAAGTGCTCATTTAAGTCTGTTCTGAATTTACTTCTAATTGGCTTCATTGGGTGACCCCTGAAGCCAGTATTTTGAAAATGCTATCCATCTTATCCATGCCATATATAATTTTATGGATCTTGATCATGTCCTTTTCAATCATTATTTTTCCAGTCTAAAAGAATCTTAAATATGTTTGCCTTTTCTCATAGGGAAAATATTTGACCCTCCTGGTCCTTTTGGTTGACTAATGGTTAACAATGTTGGCAGTTTTGTTTTCATTCTCATTTTTAATGAATGTCCCATGGAATTTGTCTTTTTCACAGTTGACACAAACACTGAGTCAGTATTGCCATTACTCACTCTAACCCCAAGACTTTTTCCAGGTTAGTTAACAGATAGCACAGACTTTATCCGTGCATATATAAAATTAGGATTTTTCCTCAGCATACATCATTCTGGAATGATTATTCATCTATTCATACAATTATCCTTGAGAACCCTTCATAGCCACTTTTTTACCATCCTAAATATTGGAAGTTTAGAAGTTTATTGTATATTCTTAAGTCAAGATCATTGATAAATAAAAAACACAGATCCTAGTATAGTCTCACAAGGCTTCCATGTCCCCCCATTGAGAAAATTGTCTGTTTATTTCAACATAAGCATCTTTTTCATTCCTTTGTCTAATGCTTCTTGTTTTCTGGTTGAAATATAAAGACCTTCTTAATGTTTCCCCCTTAATACTAATAACAATCACCCTCATCCTCTGTCTTTAAGACATTGAGAGATTTGACCTTATTACTTTTTCTTCTCAGGCCACATCCATATAGCTGTTGGGCCTTGATCCCTTTCTGCCCCAGTGCCAGCAGCAAATAGTGCTGCCCCTATATTGCTGCCTCCACAATGCACTTTCATCATGAATAAGTCCATCTTGCACTGCTTTCCAGAAAGCTTTCAAATGCAACATTCTAAAAGCCATGAAGATGGTTCCCTCAGTAGAAATTCTATCCCTGTCCATTGTCATCTATCACATGAAAAGCCACTTACACTTGGCATGAAGAATACTTTAGTTACTCTACATCAGGAGTGTCAAATTTAAGGCCCAAGGGCCAGATCTGGCCTTTGGGGTAGTTAGATCTGGCCTACCCCAAAGGCCAGATCTGGCCCCCGGCGCTGCCTTGTAAACAACGAAGGACTGGCCCATGCTCTTGCCAGCAAAAATGGGCTCCTGAGCTCTGTTTTCGACTGCCGTGGCCTCCTGCAACCCACTGCCAGTGAAAATGGATCTTGGGAAGGCCGATTTTGGAACAATTTGTACCCTTATTTTTGGGCTGAGAGGGGTCAAGGAAAAGTCATGCTACCAAAGTAAAGAGTTAATTGCTAGTAGAATGACATTTCTCCTAATCCTCGGCAATTTGGTAGTTTCACATTTTCTGGTTAGTAAAAAGGCAAAATAATCCCATTCTCTAGGCTTACTACATGCATATTTATTTGTTTATTATTCATTCATTTTAGCCCACCTTCATTTTATATATATAATTCAAGATGATGAACAAGTACCTAGCACTCCTTCCTCCTATTTTCCTCACAACAACCTTGTGAATTGAGTTGGGCTGAAAGAGAGCGACTGGCCCAAAATAACCCAGGCAGCTTTCATGCCTAAAGTGGAACTAGAATTCACAATCTCTTTGTTTTTAGCCTGGTGTCTTAATAAACTAGATCAAACTGGCTCTCATTTGTTCAATGAAGCTTATGTTCTGTTTTCCTGTTCCCAGATATTGATGAATGCTCCTTTGATAGAACCTGTGACCACATCTGTGTAAATACACCCGGGAGTTTCCAGTGCCTGTGTCACAAAGGCTACATGCTGTATGGACTCACCCACTGTGGAGGTATCAGTGTGATAGATGGCGATTCATGGAACATTATTGCAGTCACTTTTTTGGTACCTCTTTTGTGAATCTTCATCCTGCTGCCTCTCCCAATGAGTAACACCTTCTTTCTTCTTTTAGGTGGAGCCTAATACCTCTGACATCCCCCAAAATATTAGTCCAGTTTATTTGGTTTTGGTAGACCTGGAACGTGATTATGCACAATATATTTGGAGCACCATATTATCATAAGAATACTTTGCTATTAGCCAGAATAGAAAATTGGATAATAGATTATAAAATTTCAATAACAGATTTAGTAACAATTACGCAAATTGTGTTGGAGAGAGTGGTTGATCAGGTATTGAGAAGACTTCAAGAAATTAGGCTGAGACTATGTGTTCAGTTGAGGCATTTACTATGCATATGGAGTAATATTCCATATTCTATGTTCAATGATTCAGGACTTCAACAAACTTCTTGGTATAAGATAAAGAGAAAGACAGAGCAAAGAAACTCTTTTTGACCTAGAGTTTTCTCAACAACTTCATGTAAAACATAGAAAATACAGGGGACAAATAGAATCTCAAAGTATGCCATAAGTCATCTTTCCAGAAACCAAACAACAGTGCATAGCACAATTTTTGGGAGCATTTAGTCAACTCCTTTACTGATTAAACATCTCAAAACACTGTGATCAATAGCCTGAAAGCTGCTGAGAAGTCAGGACAACTAAACCATGATTAATGCCTGCTATTTAGTTGCCAGAATAAATTATCTACTGACATGATGAATGAATTCCTTACTACAGCCAAAGATCATAAAATAGTCTACAAGATCTGAACTATTCAGACAATAATACATACATAATAAAACATAAAGTCAGTAAGAGATTATATACAACAGCTGGAGAAAAAGGTGGAATCAAGTTTTGTTAGGCTCCCCTTTTTATCCCTTGCCACAATCAGTGTACTGATAGGGGGGGAAAATCTACATTTAATTCAAAGTAGGCCTCCAATCTGCAAATAATGGGTAAAAAAGGTGAGAAGGAATTTGTTTTAGAAAAATTACTGAAAGGGTGATAATTCATCTATTGTATAAATCTATATAAAATTCATGGCATCACAGAACATGCCAACTGTTCCACTTTTCCTTGAGACACATGCTTAGATCTTATCAAAATAAAGTATATAACTCAATAACATGTAATCCTATTCATTTTGCCATGCCCATTCTCATTTATATAATTTATTCTTTATCAGATATTTGCAGAATTGGGGGGGAGCTGAAATGATAAGGGTAAGTCTGGAAGGGAAGGCATTATTGACTTCGTCATCGGCTTAGATAGTTTTAAATAATTTCAAATAAATTAGGCAAATTAAGGATGATGAAATTATTATCAATGGGTACTGACTAGGTGGATGTGCCTCCCTCTTTCTAGCAACTAAATTGGCAGTGCTGAAAGTTCAAAAATGAATTAATTAGCATCAGATACAGTAACTATAGATCTGCAAGTTAATAAAAAGTGTATCTTACTTCAGAGTTTATCAAGACTTTTCTAGATTATAGTAGTAGACTAAACTAAATAATTTTGGCTTCTAACAAGGCATTTTTAAAAAAAACATGTTTCCCCTTTCCTGTTGTTAATGGAAGATTGTTTTCTACTACTCTCGCTAAAACTTTTCTCTCTGATTCTAAATTCAGAAGAAAGCATTTAGAAATTATTGGCTATTTTTCCTGTAGCTGAAATTTTGTGGAAATATGATTTATTTATATAGTGTAAACCATAACTGGCTGCATATTGCTACATGCATATTGCTAAGCCAGATATTAAGCCCAAATATTACAGAATATTGGTAGGGTCTAGCTAGTAGCTATTAAATCTTCACAACCTTCAGCAAGCTTGTAAAATATGAAATAGCCTCTTTACTAATTAGCAACGAGAAGATGATATTCTGAATTTAGGACTCACTTGGAGTAACAGAAGCAAGTTACATAAAAGAGCAAGAAGGGATGGAGCCAAACTGAAAAATGGCTTGACAAAGACATATGAGTCAGCATTTAGCCTATTCCAAAGAGCTGGGAGCAAAGCCGTGACCTGAATGTGCCACGTTGTGTGGGAATACACTTTGGCAAAGCTTGGAAGGAAAACTGAAATACTTGTATGTGAAGCTTTCAGAACAAAGTGGTCCTTTATGGGTTTTTTCTTTTTTCTGCTGTCATTGTGTTTATGTGTATTTTTCCATGTCAGACCTTTAGCACTGATTTCCATGGTTGTGAAATTAGGTGCCGTAAAGTAGCAGGAATGTTGAAAAAAGGATAGCATTGGCAGGCTGGCAGTTGCAGCTGTTTTTTTGAACTTCAGATCTCATGCCATTCTATTTTCTCTGTTCTTCTCTGTTCTTCATTACATTTGATCTCAGGAGTGACATTTAAAGTGGCTAACTCATCACTGGTTGCTAATTCTTTTTCTTGGCAAAACCAAGGATGGCACAGGTCAAAGCGATTATCTACAATATGGTTTTTGAACCTTGACAACTTTAAGATGTGTGGTCTTCAGCTCCCATAATTCCTCAACCAAGATGTGGTTGAAATATCTTAATGTTGCCCAGGCTGAGGTCTACATTTTTAAAATGCTAACCACTACATTGATTAATAGGAATATGTTTTGGTTGTCAGTTAGTTGATACTTCTCAAAACTTGTCAAAAGAACCCTGAATTTCCATCAAAATATGCTTGTCTCTCCTTCAGGTTTAGGGTGCTAAAATGCTAACAAAAGATAGGACTTCTGAACCAGTAATTGTGGTATAGAAAAGTAAATATAAAAAGTAAAGTAAAGGGAATATATGATATAGTTTGCTTGAGACAGGAGGATTTTATAGAAAACTATAAAAACCGGCGTTGCACGGGCATTTATTTATAGGGGGAAAATGTCCAGACCAAATGTAATTTCTAATGTTGGATTTTCCCTCTTACCAAGGGAACCCCCTTGTGGAGTACTGTGAAGCTGTTACCATGGCAACTCCACTATGCTGTACGGTAGAAGTCATTTTAAGGCACAACAGGCTGTATCCTAACAGAATATCCCCTCAGAGGGGTATTACCCCCCCCCCCCACACAGTGTTTTTTTCCAGAGAGTAATGAAAATATTACATTCTGATATTTTCATGACAAGATATGTTGTCCAGTGTTTCTGAGGGTCTTACAGTTGGGAAGAGTAGTCTAGATGAAGATATTCTTTTCTTTCATCGGCTTTCTTCTATTTACTTTTATATGAACTAAAGGCAATAAACACTGAACAAGGTTTTTTTTTTAACAAAGCTCTAGTTTGGCCTACTGAATTAAAACATGCTTTAAAAATGTTCCTCTTCCAGTTTAATCCTGTGGTTTTGTGTTGCAAGGCAAAAAGAAAGGATTAAGTAATATTAGGATGAAGACATACATCATGTTTTAGAGCAATGGGACCAATTTAAAACTGCTTTCATTCCATTTAATCCAAGCATATGTTTGGGAGATGAGAGGGACATAAAGATTCCTATTACTTGCCCAAAAGACTACTGTGGATGGTGTTGAATGATAGGTTCTTGAAATGATCTCAAGATGCTTCAAGGCAATCCTAATTGCTCCATATCATGTAGCCTTCAGAGTAATTTTGTGATTAAGATGAAGGATGATTTTCAGTCTATATTGATTATTTAGTCTTTTAAAGGCTAAAAAGAAGGGAGAAGCATTTTTATTATTATAATTATAATATCGTGTTTTCACTTTCAGGTTTCATGGGGAAGGAGAATAATGAAGAAAGAGAACCATGGAAATATGGACAATGCTAAACATAATCTGTCCATTAGCTTTCTCTAACCTAATGTCCTCCAGATGCATTGGGCATGACTGTTGCTAGAATTCTGGAGGTCATGGAAAGGGAAAAACTGTGCATATAAACACAGTATACAAACATGTATAACCCCTTAGGAAGGCAGAGGAAGTGTTGTACAATACATTCATGTGTTTGGTACAGGGCCAAATGTCCCCTGATCAGCACTGAATGCAACAACTATACAGTATACTAAATCCCTATAACTATATAGATCACTGTAGCATGCTTGTAAATACATCAGAACCACATACTATGGCAGATATCCAAAGGATTATCTTACTTCCTTACTTCCTTATCTTACTTTCTTATAACAATTTGTGGTAGCAAAACTCATAACTCCATTCCTCTTGTTAGCTTCCTGTCCTCTGTGTCCAATTCCTTATCAGTCTTGTGGGTATCTTGGATTAGGATTATTTTGCTTACTGCTTTTATAAAGTCTCTTGAACACTAATGATCCAATAGGTGTAATCAATTAAGTAAGCAGCCAGATCTCTTCTGAATGACAGATGGAAGCAACAACATATAGTTTCCTTCTTGTAGTTGGTATTGTTTCACCCCATTTTTTCTTTCTCTTAATCTCAATAATTCTCTTTGTTCCATTTACTAGCGTCAGTTATAGTTCCTGGATTAGACCTAGGAGTCATAATGATTATTCCAATCAGAAAATTTGTTTTGTGGATTTCAAATAGTTTACTAATCATGCTTCTTGGTCTTCCTACAGATGTTGATGAATGTAGTGTCAATCAAGGAGGTTGCAAGTTTGGATGTGTAAATACCCCAGGTAGCTACGAATGTACCTGCCCAGCAGGTTGCAGACTTCATTGGAATAAAAAAGATTGCATAGGTGAGTACTATATAGAAATGGCTTGAAATCATACTGCCCTCTAGCGGGAAAATTCTTTTCAACAGGATAGGTTTTTAACTGGAGTGAAAATTACCCTTGTGGAAATAGTTCTAAACATCGGTGATCTCTGAACACCTTATCCATTGCTGTTTAGCATCTTTAAAGTATTTAACACTTGAAAGCACAAAAGATATGTAATGCATGGCATTGGTCTCAGATTTGAATATCTAAAGCTTAAAGATTATCAATAATGGAATGGATATTCTATACAGCAGTTTCAGATTGATACCAGTAAAATAGCTTATTTATTTGTCAATTTAGATACTACCCATCAGAAATTTTTGTTTGCTCAAAAGTCCTATTTATTTTTTTAATGGATTGGACATTTTCAGTCTTTTTCTTTTTCAAAGCCTATTGCAACAACAATTTAAATGAAAAATAAAAATATGCAACCACTTTTGTGTTGGGAAATTCTAAATTTCTAAAGTTTCTACAATTTGTGGTTCAGGGCCTGCAATGCATTCTTCTAGAAGTTACTACATCAGCCATGAGCTGAATGAGCCAGAGCTCAACATGAACATGACTTGTTGCCATAACCCATGGCAGAGGCAAGTGGAGATAGCAATAGTGCACTGATGCTTATTTGTTTCTGCTGGAGATTCAGGTGTGGCTCTGCACTGTAGCCATCCCAGTGGCAGACTCTGGCTGCTCCTCTGTGAATTGAACTCTCATCTGCATAGTGCTATCAATTGATGCTTGTTCTTCAGAGCTGGAGATTTGTTTGGCTGGCACAGTATCTCCACGAGCCATACTTACCTGCAACAAGAATGGCAAGAAGGAAAGCTGCTCCCTCACCTGTGCCTCCAAGGCCCGCTTTCTGCCAGGTAAGTACTCAGATTCTCTCTCTCTCTCTCTCTCTCTCTCACACACACACACACACACACACACACACAAAACACTGTCATGGGATAGCTTTGGTGCAAGATGTTTTTAGAGCACTATTTTGTACAATTAGGACACCTGTGTCATACATGTACTACCTTTTATTTAATCATTTATGCACATACACTACACTCATGTCTTCGTTGTTTTCAATTTTTTTATTGCAGTTGGAACAGCTTGTTCCATACCTTAGTTTTGTAATCTCAGGGCTTAATAGTTTTTGCAATAGTTTTTTGAGGTTTTCAATTGATGTTTGGTTTATAGCAGGGACAAGAAGTTGGTCTTATTGTGTTAGTATTGAATGTAATGTATAGGTAGTGCCAGTGTCCATATTTGTCATCCTTCAACTGTTGCCAAAATATAAAATGGCAACATGATTCATTGCTGTCATTGGCAATGGAAATGGCTGAGACTGGGAGATGTCCACCACTTTCAGTTTCCCACAGTGTGCCCAGCACTGCTGGGCTTATACAGTATTCACCTGACACTTAGGATGAGTTGACTGCCAATTTTCTATGCCCTGGATAATAGAAGATCATACATGTCTATCTCAATTCAGTCCGTTTCCCAAAGAAAACCCAGGAATATTTTCATTGCCCTATCACTATTTTCATCCTGAAAGTATTAACTGACAGTGCAGGCCCTAAAACTTTGTTAAGAGCTGTGCAGAAAAGCATAAAAATTGCTTTCTGTATATTTAGCACAGATCCATCCTTGTCCTTGGCAAGCATTGTGATCTGACTCATAAATACCCTTGGGTCCTAAGGCTATAAGCCCTGTTCAGGTTGAACCCCATTCTGCCACAAGCTGCACTTTCTTTTATGTATTCTTATTACACCAGTCTCTTTGGAGCCTTGTTTAATAATGAAAATAATATAGTTATGAGTCAAATTGAGCCAAATTGGACTACAATCATCAATGGGCAAGGTCAGGCTTGGGATGATATTTCAAAACATCAGGTTTGAGTTAGGCTGGGCTGAACTTGCAAGTTTAGAGCCATAAAACAAGTGTTACAAGTATCTGATCCTAGACCTCCACACCTCTAAAGTCTTTTTCTTTGCAGAATCTGACAATAGCTACACTGTGAGCTGTGGGACCCCAATTCTGCAACAGGTACCTCAACCAAGATCCAGTAATGGTAGCCATCCCTGCATTGGTAAGCTTGGAGTCTTGAGCTCTGAGAGCTCCTCTCTAATACATTTGACTCACCAAACTTAGCATCTGCCTTTTCTTTTAGAGGCTGTTGCTGCTCCAATCAAACAAAAGGCTTCTTTTAAAATTAAAGATGCCAAATGCTATCTCCATCCACACATGAAAGGCAAGCAGGATGATACTGGCAGGAATGGAGGACTAGGTGAGGTACTCCTCTGTATGTCTTGGAATAATCTTCAATTGGAATTATTTACAATCTTAAGTTTTGTGGAACCAAGAACCAGTTTTTCAGTGACTACACTACACAATGTTTCCTTTGCTCCCTAAACCAAAATTATGAGGAAAGCATAGTGCTCCATGGACCTTCCAACCTCTGTAAGCAAATAAACTATAGAAAGAGCATTTGCAATTTATTTATTATCTATTTATTATAATGTCTAAACTGAGGTCTTCCATTTGTGGTTTATTCTATACTTTAATTTGTTAGAATTGGATATCTCGTATTCGTTTCCACTTGTGAGAGGAGCAAAAAGAAGCGATTGGTTTAAAAAATAACAGTACTCTACTTATTTCTAACTAAGACAACATTCTTTGAATTCTGACAAAGCAATATGCATTTCTGACTAGACTAGAGTCTTGTAAAACATTGTTCCATCATGGGCTTTATGACCAAGAGACTATGCTTACTGTGTTATAATTAACTACATAAATCACTAATTTACAAGTGAAGGGAGAATGAGAGTGAGATTGAAGCTTGCGAAATCCAGATTTCTCTTGCATGGGGTCTTGTTGAAAATAGTTCCAAATGCATAATTTAAGCAGGAGGTTGTTGAAGGTTTTCTTCACCACAGACATATACTGAGAGATGTTCACTATAGCCCTGGGGTCCATTAACTGCCTTCCTACATCTGTTTAGTCCTTTCATCAGGGAAAGGAAGAGACATTTTGCTTAGGGTTTATAGAAGAATATGCTTGTGAAGGTTGTGAAAATATTATATGTTCCTTAAAGAATACTGACATTGATTCTACTAGGTGGGTCAGCCCCATGCTCAGATTGCCAAGTGTCTTTCGTGAACCTGAAGTGTGATTCATCAAAGAAAGGCAAAGGACGTCGGGCTCGCAACTCTCCCAACAAAGAGGTGACTCGCATTACCCTGGAGTTTGAAGCTGAAATCAAACCTGAAGAGATCACAGGTAGAGTAAGTGACAGATAAGGCTGGGAAATGGGGAGGAGGAGTTGAAAATTCACTTGGCATCATCATCCAATAGTAGTGCATCTCTAGAGATGGAGGTGCTTTTATCACTATTTTCCTTTTTTTTTTTTTTTTACGGTAGGGATTTGTTGTGAACAGGGACAGATCAGAAGCAGGAATCTTATCCCAATTCAGCATAGACTATAACTCTTGTCATGAGTGGCATTTCATGACCAACAATCAATCTTATTATTAATATTAGTTCATTTTTAAAGAGGAAAACTTTCTTAGCAAACCTAAAATTATTTGCATTCACTATCACTAACCGTATTGATAAAAGAACATGGAAAATAGATCTGTGTGTCTAAACTGCTTCAGTCAAGGCAAAGCTAAGCAATATACAAAAGCAACAACCAATATAATAATAATAATAATAATAATAATAATAATAATTGCAAAATACCAGGACTTAAAAATCGAAATTCAACGACTATGGCACAAGCCAGCAGTGGTAATTCCAGTGGTAATTGGCACACTGTGTGCTATTCCAAAAGCACTGGAATTATATTTAAAACAGTTAAAAATTGACAAAATCACCATCAGTCAAATGCAAAAAGCCGCACTGCTTGGATCTGCACGCATATTACGAAAATATGTTACGACGTCCTAGGCCCCTGGGTGGGGCCCGACTAGTAATCAATGCCAAATCCGGTGAAACAACTGGCCGCTGTGATACAATTCTGTTGTTGCGATAATAATAATAACTCAAAAACAAAAAGAATTGAATGACAAGATCATGGAGCATTTTCTATCTAATGAGGAAAGGCAACGTTTACCATCATTAAAAACTGTGCCTAAGAAAATTTTGGCCCCTATCATGAAAATGGTTAATGCAGTGCTTTCAACAACT
This sequence comes from Thamnophis elegans, assembly GCF_009769535.1. NCBI lineage: Eukaryota > Metazoa > Chordata > Lepidosauria > Squamata > Natricidae > Thamnophis > Thamnophis elegans. The sequence continues at coordinate 50,251,013 of NC_045545.1, forward strand.
GAATCGGGATCCATCCTGAAAACAAATCAGTTAATGCACAGTGCAGCTGTAATAGTCACTAATGAACTAGGCATTAAAATCAAAGTACCTAGTCCCACAATGGAAAAAGCATCAAAGCCAAAGTGGAAAGTCTGATTAGAACAAAAAGTCAAAAAATTAAGGGCAGATGCTAGCAACTTAAAGAACGTGCATGAGCAACGGCTTAAAAAAAGCAAAATCATAGATCAGCTAATCAGAAGATATAGATTGGATACAAGAAACATCAGTGAAGCTGTAGAGATTGTAAAACAGCAGATAACAGCAACAGCTAGAAAAATTGAAAGATATGAGGCACAAATCATCCAATACAAACAAAATCAGCTATTTAGATCAGACCAACGGCATTTTTATCAAAGTCTTAATGTGAATGGTGACACCAAAAGTGAAAAACCAGAAAAATAGGCCACAGTTGAATTCTGGGAAGAATTGTGGGAAAATGCAAAGGACTACAATAAGGAAGCAAAGTGGATACATGACTTTGAGAAAAGCATTGGCAACAAACAAGTATTAGAAATAACAACTGAGATGGTCAAAAATTGAGTAAAATAAGTAAAGAATTGGATATCACCTAGAAATGACCAATTACATGGTTTCTGGCTCAAATATCTGACCAGTTTACATGCAATATTGGCCAGGCAACTGAATGAAATTTCACAAAATGGTCAAATTGATGAATGGTTGACAACTTCATGGTTGACTTAAAAATCGAAATTCAATGATTATGGCACAAACCAGCAGTGGTAATTCCAGTGGTAATTGGAATACTGGGTGCTATTCCAAAAGCACTGGAATTACATTTAAAACAGTTAAAAATTGACAAAATCACCATCAGTCAAATGCAAAAAGCCGCACTGCTTGGACCTGCACGCATATTACGAAAATACGTTACGACGTCCCAGGCCCCTGGGTGGGACCTGACTAGTAACCAATGCCAAATCCGGTGAAACAACTGGCCGCTGTGATACAATTGTATAATAATAATACAATAGCAGAGTTGGAAGGAACCTTGGAGGTCTTCTAGTCCAACCCCCTGCCTAGGCAGGAAACCCTATACTGTTTCAGATAAATGGCTATCCAACATCTTCTTAAAGACTTCCAGTGTTGGGGCATTCACAACTTCTAGAAGCAAGCTGTTCCACTGATTAATTGTTCTAATTGTCAGGAAATCTCTCCTCAGTTCTAAGTTGCTTCTCTCCTGGATTAATTTCCACCCATTGCTTCTTGTTCTGCCCTCAGGTGCTTTGGAGAATAGTTTGACTCCCTCTTCTTTGTGGCAACCCCTGAGATATTGGAACACTGCTATCATCTCTCCCCTAGTCTTTCTTTTCATTAAACTAGACATAGTTTAGTCTAGTTTGCAACCGTTCTTCATATGTTTTAGTCTCTAGTCCCCTAATCATCTTTGTTGCTCTTCTCTGCACTCTTTCTAGAGTCTCCACATCTTTTCTACATTGTGGTGACCAAAACTGAATGTAGTATTCCAAGTATGGCCTTACCAAAGCATTATAAAGTGGTATTAACACTTCACGTGATCTTGATTCTATCCCTCTGTTTATGTAGCCTAAACTTTGTTGGCTTTTTTGGCAACTGCTGCACACTGCTGGCTCATATTTAAATGATTGTCCACTAGGACTCCAAGATTCTTCTCACAGTTACTACTATTGAGCAAGGTACCATCTATACTGTACCTGTGCATTTCGTTTTTCTTGCCTAAATGTAGAACCTTATTCTTTTCACTATTGAATTTAATTTTATTAGATAATGCCCAATATTCAAGTTTGTCAAGATCCTTCTGTATCTTTAGCCTATCTTCTGGAGGGTTGGCTATTCCTGCCAGCTTGGTGTCATCTGCAAATTTGATGAGTTCCCCATTTATTCCCTCATCCAAATCATTGATGAAGATGTTGAAGAGTACTGGGCCCAAAAGAGAGCCTTGGGGTACTCCCCTACATACTTCCCTCCATGAAGATGCAGTTCCATTGAGGACTACACGTTGAGTGCGGTTGGTCAGCCAGTTTACGAATCCATCTAGTGGTGATGCTGTCTAACCCACATTCCTCTACTTTATCTAGTACTAGGTTATGGTCTAACTTATCAAATGCCTTACTGAAGTCCAAGTAAACTATATCGACGGCATTCCTCTGGTCCACTAATTTTGTCACATTATCAAAGAATGCAATAAGATTAATCTGGCATGATCTGTTTTTGACAAACCCATATTAGCTTTTGGCTATTACTTTGTTTGCCTCTAGGTGTTCGCTAATTGGCTGCTTGATTATCTTTTCCAGAATCTTTCCTGGTATTGAGGTCAGGCTGATAGGTCTGTAGTTTCCTGGATCTGTTTTCTTCCCTTTTTTGAAGATGGGAATCACATCAGCTCTTTTCCAGTCTCTGGTAGTTCCCCGGTACTCCAGGATCTCTAAAACATATAGTTCAGTGGTTCTGAGATCTCATCTGCCAGTTCCGTGTAATCCGTCCTGGTGATTTGAACTTGTCTAGGGTAGACAGGTGCTCACTTACCATTTTCTTCCCTATTTCAACTTGTGTTCCTAATCTGATTTTTGTGGTGCTGTTTTTGAAAGGTTGGACTGTTTTATCCCTTTGTGTAAAGACAGATGCAAAACATGAATTAAATAGTTCTGCTTTCTCCCTGTTGCTTGTCACCTTCTTGCCACTTTCTTCCAGCAATGGACCAATTGTTTCCTTAAACCTTTTCTTGTTTTTAACATGTTGGAAGAAGCTTTTTTTTGGTTATTTTTACTTTTGTGGCAAGCCTTTCTTCATTGTGAGCCTTAGCTTTCCTCACTTCATCTTTACATGCTCGGGCTATTTGCTGATATTCTGCCTTAGTTATGTCCCCCCCTTTCCACTTTTTATACTTATCTTTTTTGTCTTTCAGTTTGTCAGAGAGTTCTTTATGCAGCCATGCTGGTTTCTTTTGGGAGCTGTTATTTTTCTTCTTCATTGGTATTGTGCTAGACTGGGCTTTTATAATCTCATTTTTCAAAATTTCCCAAGCTTCTTGAGTTGTTTTCTCCTTGAGGATTCTCATCCATGGAATTTTTCCCAAGCTCTCTCTAAGTTTATTGAAATTAACTCTCTTAAAGTCCAAGACTCTAGTTTCACTTTGTTCTACTACTTGTGTTTGCATAATGTTGAATTCCAACATTGCATGGTCACTTGCCCCCAGGATTCCTGTGGCTTCAATACCTTCTATGATTTCCTCTCTGTTAGTGAAAATTAAGTCCAATATGGCTGATCCCCTTGTTTCCTTCTCTACTTTTTGGGAAACAAAGTTGTCTGCTAGGTTTGTTGGAACCTGTTGGATCTTCCACTTGGTGCAGAGTTTGTTTCCCAGTTGATGTCAGGGTAGTTAAAATCCCCCACTACTATTGTGGTGTGCTTCCTACATACCTTAGTTAGCTGACTAGCAAAAAGTTCATCTACTTCCTCTGCTTGGTTCGGTGGCCTGTCATATAGACCTATGGCAATGTCATCCCCCCCCAAACCTTTAGTATTGACCCAAATGCATTCAAGATAGTTCTCATCATTGTTGTGCTTTATTTCTGTAGAGAGGTAATTATTTCTTATATATAGTGCAACTCCACCTCCTCTTTTATTTAGTCTATTTCTTTTAAATAATTTAAATCCTTCTAGCTGTATGTCAGTTTCATCCCACCAAGTTTCTGTAATGGCAACAATATCATATCTGCACTCTTTTACTTGAATTTCTAATTCACCCTGTTTATTCCTCATACTCTCTGCATTGGTGTATTACTGTATTCATTTTCCAGTCAATGTTATTTACATCTAAAAATCTATTGGTCTAAGAAAAAATATTTTTTTAAATTTTCCATTGTTTTTGTATACTAAACTGTAAAATTACTTCAAATTATTTAGCCATTGTAAGCCAAATTGAAGAAAAAAAATACAACCATTAGAATTAACAATCACAGTTTATTGTATAATTTTTGTAACATTTAAAAAAAATATTAAAGTAATTAAATGAACACTGTCACCAGATATGGTAATGCCTATCCATTTGATTACAACTTTCCAATGCAATCTAGAAAGCCTTTGATAACTATTGTTCAGCGTTTCTCAACCTTAGCACCTTTAACTCCCAGAAGCCCTTGAATCTTCAAGCTGCCAAGATTGAGAAACACTGCTAAAAATACTGCTAATAGTTAAATGTTAAAAGAATGCATAGCTTTATAAACTATTGTAAAAAAATTTTTACAGACTTTCAAAATAATTTATACACTGTTCAATAACTGCAGAAGTTCTTAATTTTAAATGAAATAAATTTACAACACTGTTGTGCATGTTCTTGATTTGCGAGATTTTATGAGCTTTAAATGTTCTTCTAACTTTTAAAACACAAAAAACAGTGTGACAAAATGGCAAACCCCACAGTGATTATTTTGAATGGGTTCTGAGCGTCAGACAGCCCAGCCACAACCACTATGAGACATCCAGTGAGCATAACCGGATATAGATATAGAAAAAGACTAGTAAATTGCTTCCACTGTTCAGTTCAAACTGCTAGATTGAAAGACAGAACCTCAATATCTTCTGAATGTTGTTGGATTGCTGTTTGCTGTTTGAAATCAATAGCAAACACCACTGAGCCACGGTGGTGCAGTGGTTAAAATGCAGTATTGCAGGCTAAATGTGCTGAATGCCAGTAGTTTACTTCTTACCAGTTTAAGGTTGACTCAGCTTTCCATCCTTCAGAGGTCAGTAAAATGAGCACCCAGATTGTTGGGGGCAATGTGCTGACTTTGTAAACCACTTAGAGAGGGGTATAAAGTACTAAGTACTTGTACTAAGTACTATTGCAGTTGAATGCAAAATTTGCCCTATTGCTTTGCTGTCACTCTTTCCATGCCATGAGATTGTTATTGAATGAACTGATATGAGGAAAGAATACAAAATTATCTTCAACATGACTCATTCTACTACTAAAAGATGATTTAATCTTCATTTATCTTTAGCTAGCTGCAATCTGAACTGTGTCCGGCAGAAGATTGAGAAAAAGCTGAAGTTAGCTATCAAAGCCTTGAAGAAATCCATAAACCAGGAGCGATTCCTCATTCGTGTTTCAGGAATGGAATATGAGGTGGCCCGGAAGCTGAGCCTGTCTCCTGAGAGGCAGGAGAGTTGTGGGCCAGGACAACAGAGGCTGGGATCCAAGTGTGGTAAGGGAAAAAGAAAAAAGAAAACACCTAAGGCAGTGGGGAGTGAGGAAGGAAATAATTGAAGAGCCACTTGCAAATTAACTACAAGCCTTTAGTGCTACTGCTGCTTAAATATCCTTTTTTCCAAACTTTTAACATCTATGGCAACTGCTTGTTCTTCTAAAGGAGAGCTAGAGTTCTTATGCTGATTCTTTTAAAAGCTTAAGCATTATCATGGTGCACTAGGCACTGGGGAGGATAAGGTGCCTTCCCTTCAAAACAGATAAGTGTTAACTTGAATATTGTCTTTTTACCTATGTCACTAGTACATTTGCCTCTCTCTTAGTTAGCTGCCTGCCAGGAACATACTACCATGGCCAGATGGAGCAGTGTGTCCTTTGCCCTCCAGGGACCTTTCAGGAGAAAGAAGGCCAGCTCTCCTGTGACCTTTGCCCTGGGAGTGATGCTTATGGGCCTGTTGGAGCAACAAATATAAGCACTTGCGCAGGTACAGACATGAGCTGCGGTAGACCCCAAGATTAGAACTGACGTTCAAGATCCTAATACATGGGAGAATTTGTATAACACAAGTTCCACAAAGAAGAGTTGTTAGTGGCATTACCACAATCCAAAGAGGTGCGGTAGGTCAATGGTCTAATGATGCTGGAGATGGTCTCTGCTCCAGCAGTTCAAGTTCTAGCACTGTGTGGCAGGGTATGCTCCTCCCACTTGCCTCAGTTTTTGTCCACCTAACAGTTCTAAAGCATGTTCTGTGCAAGTAGATAAATAGGTACCACTTCAGTGGGGAGACAAGCTAGAGCTCTGTACAGGTAGTCAGATTTCTGCCAGTTCTGAACCTTCCTAGTTGCAGCACCCTTTTACAAGGTGACTTCGGGGGGGGGGAGGAGCCAAAGACGCTGCTGCAGGAAGAGCCACTCCTCTTTCTTTCTGGTGTGAAGCCAACTTGCCCTCCTGTGGCACACCTGGGGAAGTGCACAAATATGTCCTGCGATAGAGGTGATAAATTGGCAACCAAACTACTTCTCTGCAATAGCATTGTGGTCTCCTGGCTAATGTAGCACCGGCATACGCTAATAATATCAATAATAATAAAGATGCTTAGAAACAGTATTGTAAGAATGCCTTCCACGCTAATAAAAAACCTTAAATCTTAATGCTGTTTAAGAAATGTGTCCCAAAAGCTTAGAATAACAGCTTTTGCAATTACTCAGCACTATTGGTGTTGCAAGCTTGCACAATATCTCAGGGTCTCCTCCTCAGCAGAAGGGCATTCTCAAAGATAACAGTTAAATCATATATTTCGCTTTGTCTTCAGCAAAGTGTTTTGCCTTGGAGTTGATAGTATGAAACACTTAATTTATAAAAGTCTATAGTTGTTCATACTTTTCCACAGGGTGTCCTGATTCTCTGAAAATGGACAGAAAAATAATTGTTGCCACTAGATGCCCCTAGAAAAATAACAGGGAGGCAAGATGTGTTGCAAGAGTCAGAGCATCTTTCTCATCATTCTTTTCAAATAATGAATGCATTGACAACAAAGCAGTCAACAAACGCTTGTGAAGTTGCCAAATAACTATCAGCTTAATAACTGTTTTGTCCAAATCACAGCCAGGATTTGGATAAAAAGCTCTGATAATGGCTTGTCTCCTTACACTGCCATTATCTTGATCCAGCGCTGAAGCATAGAATTGCTGTAGGTAATTTATTGGGTGCTGGATGGCTCCCCTGTGTATGGTTTCATATATTATAATGGCTCTTGCATGCAACTGATTCATCACATTACAAGCAATATGTGGAGAGAATGTACTTCATTTAGTGCAATTCATGTCTTTTTCTACTAAATGCTCACAGGTCAATGCCCTCCTGGACAGTACTCTGTAAATGGCTTTAAACCCTGCCAGTTGTGTGTGCGTGGCACCTATCAGCCCGAAGCTGGCCGAGCATTATGTTTCCATTGTGGTGGAGGGCTGACCACCAAGCATGATGGAGCTTTTTCCTTCCAGGATTGCGATACTAAAGGTATGCCTGTGACAGCTTTAGTTTAATGTATTTTTTTTCACTTAGTATTGCTTCTGGATTCCTCCTCCAAGATCATCTCCTTAGATCTCTACACGTTTGTGCATGGGGAATCAATGCCCCTCCTGGCATTTTCAGGTGGCTAGATGGCACATGAGTCACTGGTTACATGTGGTTTTCAATGCTTCTCAAGGGAGGAGGTGTTTAGTCCTGCTTTGAAGTAGGTGGTTGTGGACCCTTTTTCAAAGAAGCTATTATGGTAGGCTGATGACATTAAATTACACACTGTGATTCTGAGGTGAGCCAATGATGGCATGAAAGCCTTAAACTGGTGTTGGAAGTTGTGGGGATCTGGTGGAGCAAAACAAGTCAAATTAAATCTTATCAATATGGAGTTGCTAGTGATCAATACACTTCTGACAATTAAACCCAATAGTTATTCTAGACAAGGTTGTGTTCCCCTTGGTCATTTTGGAATTTTGAATCCTGCCCAAATAACAGGTGGTAGTAGTAGGTAGGAGGACCATGGGGTTCCAATTATACTCCTATCTGGAGCAGAAGGCCCTGGACTAATGCAATGCACTTTACATAGAGCTGCTTTTGTAGAAGATCTGATAGAAAAAGCTAGTATAAAATGTATTTACTGCATTGGTTGCTAGTAGGTTTCTTGGCTTAATTTAGAGTGGTGGTTCTTACTTAAAAACCTTGGTGGAGTAACACTGACATATATTGGACAATGCCTGTTCGGTCCCATCTTTGACAGAAAGACTATTGAAAAGTCCTCTTCTTTCTAAGGCAGCATCCCCCAAGCTTTTGGGCACCAGGGACTAGTTCAATGGAGAGAGGTTTTTCCACGGACCGGAAGGAGTGTGGTTTCATGTGCTGCCTGCGTCACGCGGATGGAGCTTTACTTGTTTGCGTGGACCTATTGCTGACATGCTTTGAACTGGGGGTTGGGATTTTTTTTAGGATTTTTTTTATTTATGATTTATAGGCCGCCCTTTTCCCTGAGGGGACTCAGGGCGGCTTACAATACATGGGAAGGGGGGTGCAAAACAAAAACACAAGACAGTGCATAAATAAAAATAAAACAATAAAACACAACTTTCATTCAACATTCGGGTTGGGCGAATTAGAATCTTATCCCCAGGCCTGACGGGATAGCCAGATCCTAAGGGCTGTGCGGAAGGTCTGGACGGTGGTGACGGTGCGAATCTCCATGGGGAGGTCGTTCCAAAGGGTCGGAGCTGCTACTGAGAAGGGGACCCCCGTTCTAAGATATGTGGGAAAAATGAGATGCTTTTTCTATAGAAGCTGTCACATTGTGGATATCTCCTATCCCCCATGCCATCTCCATCTTTCTGTAATTCCTCAAAAAAGTTAAATATTTTATATCAGCTGACTGGTTGTGAATATCTATTTACAGGGGTATTTTACTTTTCTGTACTAAATTTGAAATAGTCGTTCATTATTATGTTTTTATTTTATTTTTCTTTGGTATGGTGTTGTATGCTTCGCAGAGTCCTTTTGGTTTGATATGTTTACTTTACTTTATTGTCATTGCACCTTGTACAACAAAATTAAATGCCATCTTCAGTATACATTATAATTATAAAAATAAAACACAAAACACATCCTTCACATTCTATAAAATTGAACTGAAAAACCAATATTGCATTAATATTGCACTATACAGTTCAACATAGTAACTGCCTTGGGATAGAAGCTGTTTTTCAGCCTATTTGTCCCTGTTTTTATTACCCTGTACCATCTGCCAGATTGTAATAGTTTAAAAAAAGGGTGCCCAGGATGAGATGGATCTTTAAGAATGTTTTGAACTGTCTTAAGGCAGAGGGAGCTATAAAGCTCTTTCAAAGAGGGGAGAGGGCAACCAATGATTATCTGGGCAATGATGTTAGCCCTTTGGAGTGCTGTCCTATCTGCCACTGTGCAATTGGCAAACCATACACAGGTGCAGTAAGTTAAAACAACTTGGTGCAGCGGTAGAAGGTCACCAGCAGTTTTTCATTCAGTTGTTGTTTCCTGAGAAGTCTCAGGTAGTATAATCTTTGCTGGGCCCTTTTGACCAGTGCTGCAATGTGAGTGCCCCAGGTCAGGTCCTCTTTTATGATAGCACAAAGAAATTTAAAAGTGACTACTTGCTCCACTCGATCTCCATTGATGGGCTGGATGTCTGATCTATTCCTTCTATAGTCCACTATAAGCTATCTGGTCTTATTGGTGTTAAGGACCAAGTTATTGTCTCCACACCACAAAAGCAACTAGTCCAGCTCATCTCGATAGGCAGACTCATCCACCCCGGAGATGACTCCCAACACTGTTGTATCATCTGCAAATTTAGTAGTAGTATTAGTAGCATGAGTGGGAATGCAGTCATGCAAATAAAGAGTATAGAGTAAGGGACTCCACATACAACCCTGTGTTTTTATAGACTAATATAGTACTATAGAATGAAGAAAGTGAGAGAATGAGAAGGCATTCTGTTACTGTATTATATATACTGTTGAAAGTGTAAAAATATACTTATCCAATTAATGTTTTTTCTATTATATTTAAACTGGTTTTTAAATTTTTTGTTTAATTTTCAGTTCAATGCTCTCCAGGCCATTATTACAACACCAGTGTCCATCGCTGCATTCGTTGTGTAATAGGCACCTATCAGCCAGACTTCCGTCAAAACTATTGTATTGCATGCCCTGGGAATACTACGACAGACTTTGATGGCTCCACTTCTGTATCACAATGCAAAAGTATGCTTTGTCTTGTAAGAGTTGTGTAGAGTTTGGAAGAACAAAATAAGAGTTAATTTGTATAGGTATAGACTATCTGAAATTATCTGTTTTCCCAACTTTCTATTTTTGTGTATGTTACACAACACACACATACACACACACACACATTATATTACACTCACAAGGCAGTGCTGCAATCTCCTTTGACCGCCATTTCCTAAGCTGATATCCCAGTATTTTTTTATTTGTTTTCTTGCAGACCGTCAATGTGGTGGGGAACTGGGCGAGTTCACTGGCTATATTGAGTCCCCTAATTATCCTGGAAACTATCCTGCAAATGTGGAATGCACTTGGAACATCAACCCACCTCCAAAGCGCAAGATTTTGATTGTGGTGCCTGAAATCTTCCTGCCATCTGAGGATGAATGTGGGGATGTCCTGGTGATGCGGAAAAACTGTAGGTAACCCAATGCCTCATTGGGACCATACAGAAGATAGCTTTACAGGATCAGCTTTCAGCAGATCCATATTGTAGCTGTAGATGTAGTACCACCTTCCTTCGTCTTCACTGGAGAGGAAATAATGAGCAAACTAATAGCTGATTCTTCTAGCATGTCATAAAGAATTTAGTGTTTGGATCTTTAGTTTCTACATTGAAACTGATGCCTTACAGAGAAGAGAGCCTTCCAGATACTGATAATCAGGATCTGATTTTTTTTTCTGGATTGGAATACTTATAATATATAATACAACTTATATAGTTAAACTGGGAATATATTGACATTAAAAAAACATATTTCAGAGCAATCCATGGGTATAAGAAGATTTACTAATTGCCATTATTATTCAGAAAGCCTGCATCCTTCAAGAGGATTATTGTGGGAGTCTCTAAGTGCTCCAAGTTCAGAAGTTTTCAGACAAGAAATTTATTGTGTAGTATTTGTCCCTTATTCACAAAATTGTATAGGGAATTGACACATGAACTTTGATTTGTAATCTTCTTGTCTCCTTCCTTCTGTCATTTTTTTCCTCCAGACAATCTGTTAAAATGGGAAGGATAAAGCAACTATACCATATTGTGTTTGCATGAAGGGTAGTTTGCTGTTGTTCTAAAAATATACATACCCACATTTAAATTTTTGTGGTATTAAATTCCCCAAAATGTCCTCAGGTGAATGAGTCTGCCCTTATTTTAGATCTAAATGGCCCTTTAAAAATTTATACTAAAGATCATACAACTTTGTTAAAATACGTTTCCTTTAAAAAAAACCAACTGGAATTCAAACATATCCTCCCTTTAATCTCTCAAAGGATCTTTAGCAAAAGGAAGAAAAGCCTTTCATTACTTACATATCTTCCTTTATCCCTGAAGATGTTTTAATGCTTGATGGTGTAAGAGCTGTGTGATTCTAAACAATGTATGAGCATGATCTGCTTTCTTTTACAGCGTCTCCATCCTCCATCACAACCTATGAGACATGCCAGACTTATGAGAGGCCTATAGCATTTACTGCAAGGTCCCGAAAATTATGGATTAATTTTAAAACCAGTGAAGCTAACAGCGCCAGAGGCTTCCAAATTCCTTATGTCACATATGATGGCAAGTATGAGGAAGTTATAGAGCTATGCTATGAAGTTTGATCTTTTCAGCATATAGAGTGGACCTATGCTTCCTAATCCTTCTTCTGATGCCATTTGGCCCCAGGTCTTGATGTTAAGCATGGATATTACATGTATCTGAAAAACTTTCACACATACCTACACACATCCAAATAGCTTATACATTTAAATCTAAAGCCTTTGCAGTATTCATGCAACATACATGGATATTGAAAAGCATGGGTGACAAAATTGGGAATATTCTCCAAATAAGTTTTCTGGCAATAAGATATTATTTCAAATATATAAAAAAGTTGAGTGCTTCAGACCATACAGTATGTATACAGTACATTGCACTTGAAATAAATTTACTGGCTGCTTTTCTTTTCTCGTATCTTCCTGACCATTTTGCCCAATAATGCAGAGGATTATGAACAGCTGGTGGAAGACATTGTCCGAGATGGCAGACTTTATGCATCTGAAAATCATCAGGAAATATTGAAGGTAAGGCTATTTTTTATATTGCTGGATAAGGATTTGAGTCATTAGTATCCTTTAGCATCCATATATGTGCATTATTTTCTATACATCTCAGATTTAAAACATTTGAAAGTGGAACTAATGTTATTTTTTATTAGAGAACTTAGAGAGCTCTTTGTAATGTGAGGAGAAATATAAATTGTTAACATAAAAGCCAAAAAGCTTTTTGCTGAGTGTACATTTTAGAAAATGGTTTTCAGTTAGTCTTTCCCCTACATCTTTTTTTCAGATACAGCTGTAGAAGTTTTGAATGCAAATCCACATTAAATTGTGTGAGAAGGGGCTTTAATGATTTCCTTCCTGTTCCAGCTTTTGCCAGAAATTGTTCCTTCCCCTTTGGGGAAATAGTAACTCGAGTAATTGAAGAAGTTATAGAAATACCTCTGTTTTTACTTAATTTAAAATATAACAGAAGGTACACTTGTAATAATGGCATTGTACTTATGCTTAACATATGTAGCTGACTCTTTTCCCACCAATAGTATGCCAGTGGAAAAACATAAGATTGGGAGGATGTGGCATTTGTCTCCTTACACACAATTTGAAACAGAACCATATTTCTATTTTCAGAATGAAAATACTTTCTATTCATAATAAAAATATTTTCTTTCAGAAAACTTGTCATTCAGCTATGCTTTTCAAGCTTATCACCAGAGCTCAGGATTGGGAAGTGTATATATCTGCATTTAGAATAATTTTGCAAACTTTCATGGAGATCAGGAAAATTAGCTAGTTAATATATAATTCAAATAATTATTGTTTGTAGGATTTTCTCTACACTCCTAGAAGTGGAGAAATAGATATACAGTACATTGAGAAAAACGGAAAAAGTAGGGAGCAAATTAATTTTGTATTCTTGGACCTCACAGAAACTCAAAATACCTTAGCACAAAACCAGCACAATATATGCTTCCCTAAGCTGGCTACAACTTATAAAATATACAAGGCAGCACAGCAAGTCACAAAACATGTCAAAAACCAGTCTTTTGCTGTCACATCAAAATAATTATAAGAATGACCCCTGAATTAATTTATCAATACTAGCAGATATAGGGACAAACTATGTACTACACAGGAACAAATGGAGTCTATTATCTTCCATATTTCTCCCCAATACTATGTTACTAAAGAAATGTGTGCCATAATATTGTCACATAATGATTCTATATTTTTTTCTAGCTACACTATTAGACATGAATTAATAGTGTTATAGCTCACTATAGCATGCAGTATGAGTCTGGATAGATTCCATGGATTTTCTTGCTGCTTGGTTTGGAATGATTTGATGTATATAAAATAATCTATTGGGTTAGTGATTCCACTAATGATTCCATTCTCAACCTTGCTAGTTATATAACAAAGGTAGTACCAGTTAGACTGGGTATCTGTTTGTCAAAGATTCTATGAATTATTACAATTCTTGTGGTTACATCTAAAGTTGTCATTTGTTTCCCTTGCAGGACAAGAAGTTAATCAAGGCTTTCTTTGATGTGTTAGCTCATCCACAAAACTACTTTAAATACACAGAAAAACATAAGGAAATGCTGCCACGCTCTTTCATCAAACTCCTCCGCTCCAAAGTTTCAAGTTTTCTTAGACCTTACAAATAGCCTCATATTTTCACCAACCTTCCAGGTTTCTCAACTGCCAAGAAAACTTTTTTTCTTATGCTTATTGTTACTTTTCGGTGAATTTTTTCTACAAATAGAAACCCGCCATTTTCACTATGCAGATGCATCTAATACCTGATCATTCTTTGGCTATTCTTGGAATCAAATTTACTGGTGAATTGGCCATGGAAGGAACAGCTGGCCACAAGGAACTAAATTCCCTCCTTTGTGTTTCCATATTGAAGTTTCAGCCTGTTGAAATTACCCATTTCACTAATGACACACTCTTCACACAAGTCCTGTGCTGGGACCCTTACCTTCCAGTCCAGCTTTTTCACATATATGCCATTATGTGTGCTACCAGGCAGCTGCTAAAGAGGCTGCTTGGGTACATTTCTCTGCATGAACTGTTTCTAAAAAGTACTTCTGCTATCATAAGATGCCTCTGCTTCTGGGACACCAATGAAATGGGAAGACACTGAGCAACTGCTAAGCAATGGAATTGATCCAGCTGAACACTTTTGTGAAGAACTGAGAGCAATGGACACCTGGAATGTAGAAGGTTCTGCCTTATTTATCAGACTGTTATGTTTTTAAGTGAAAAATAAATCAAGCAGTCTTGCAGAGAGAATCAAACCAGATACATGGGGGAGGGGATACAATGGATATAGATCATACAATAAAAAGGTGTATCACAGAAATGTGAAAGGAAATCACCCTTGTTGAGAATGGCAAGGGTGGTGACTAGAAGAGCATCTTTTCATAATGGTTTTTGGTATTGAAAGCCTAGTCTAGCCACCTACTCATACAGAATAATGTCTGGAAAGGGGGAGCAGAGAGCAGAAGTTGGTGAAAAGTGAGATTTTCTGATAAGATTTTCCCCACAGACATTTGTGCTGAGAGATCAGACTTCTTGTAAGCTCTGCCAAAGAGTAACTCAGTGATAAGAAAACAAGTGGTGTGAAGAGCAGGAATAAGTGAATGTGCACTAAAACGCTCTCCTTTCTACCTTTTTCATATTATTAAGTGCAATCATTTTGAGTTGTCTTTATATTATTTAGAGGGGTTTTTTTTCTACTAGAAACTACAATATTTATACCTGCCTGAGAAAAGATGATGTGTGTGTACAAGAAACAGAAAAGAATACAAACATGGAGTTGGGAGAATGATGACTAAATGTAACTTACATTTTCAGCTCTTGGAATTTTATTTTCTTCACTACAGTAAGCTCCAACATAACTTCTGAAGATAGAGTTTGTGTATGTGAAATTATGCTTTGATAACAAGCAGCTCCTAAAAGTCAATTCAATTCAAATATTATCAAAGGTATCTTTAAAGAATATATCAAGAATCATATACTGGAATCCGTCCACATATTAAAACTTTTTTAACACATTCACCTATGTGTTACCTACTTAATCTCACTCTTTCTGAAATTTAGCTTTGTACAGGTAGAAGAATGTTTGGTTCTAACATACTATACAGATATCACTAGGTTCTTTTTCTGATGCTCCAATAAGCTGCAGGGTCTGTAAAAGGGTCTGGGGTCTTTTGGAAAGTCATAACTTTTAACTCAAAGGGTTTTTTCCTTCCTAATTCAAAAATGTAGCTATGGATTCTTAGTGAGGAGGGAAATGTTGTCTGCAGAGGTACTCAGAGGTACTCTTGTTTTCTCATGCTACAAAGCTGAATCCTGCGTTGAATTTATTTTTGGAATAGCTCTTGTTGATAAGAAATCATGTCAAGTATTTCTTCCGGGTCCATTTCAAATTACATAAACTGACAGGGCCAAGCTACCCTCTATAAAAAGAGAGCAAACCCCACTCCCTTCTAGCACTAAGGATGAAATGTCTGCCAGCAAACAACCAAGCTCCGAGAGCATTAAGGACTCCGCAGTTACATAAACGGTCAGTCAAGCACTGGTTCATATTCAAGTGCAAATGCTAATGATGAAAAGCAGTCTTAAATCTAAATTAGCAATCAGAATTATGGAAAGTGGTATGCAATTATAATCAGTCCATATAATACTGCCGATTTCCCCTAGTATTGCATGCTATGGGTTTTCTACTTCTTCTTTTCAACCTGATCCAGAATCAAGAAATAGTTCTACCAAATTCACAACATTTCAGCCATGAAACAGAATGCAGTGGAACCTCCAGCTGAAGGGAAAGGGGCCCTGCCAGGGGGAATAAAGAGACATTCCATCTTCGGGGTGGGAGGGAGAAGGAAATGTTTAAGATTAAATCCTTAAATCTATATCTGCCATTTCCCAAGGAAAGGTAGGCAATCTGGCGCAAGATACTTATAATATAGATGATGAACAATAAAATATCTGCTTGGGCCTATCTACAAGTGCTTATGGTTGCTTGCACCCGACACAGAAGTGGTTTTGATATAAACACAGTCGTAGTATTTTAGTAGGTGAGATTCCATTAATATAAATGCTAATTGGATGCAACATTTTCTTGAACTTACAAGCATTTGTTTATTTTGTGGAAGAGGTCAGAGATAGAAACTCAAGTCAGTTATTTACTTCAGAGAAAAATAATAGAGACATAAACAGAAATGTGGGACAGCTTTTAAAAGAAAAACTGTTGAATTTTGCTTTGGATTCTACCTGGTTTCTGTTATGAGGTCTATTTTGCCTGTATTAATATGTAAAAAGTAAAAAAAATTGACAAGTCCCTCTCAAATAGGAAATATAACCAGATATAAGCAATAAAGCTAAATTATTTATAGTTGCTGTGCCATATGCCATCATGCAGTATCCCTTGAAAAATAATGAAAAAAGGTGTAGTTCATAAAGTTATTTGCACTTGATGAAAGAAATTGTATCTGATTTGTAAAAATAAAAGTTTGCATTTCATATTGCCCATTTAAATTATTAAATGGAAATCTTTGTGTTTCATTGATTGTCCAGATTCTCCCCACCCCCCGCCGCTGCTTGTAAAATCACTAATGTATATTTATTGCTGCTTGAAGTTCTGTTCCCCCCCCCCTTTTTTAGTTCCTTTTTTTCTTTGGAAATCAGCCAATTTTTTTTTTACACTAGACAATTTGTAGTCACCAACAATTATAGGGTTCCAAAGCCTGGACATCGTATTTGCACTGTGAAATGCATTTTATTGCCTGTTATGCATTTCTCTAAAAAATAAAAAACACAACTCCTTTAATACAAAAGCAATTAAAATTGTATAAAAATAGTACAAATGGAAAACATGCTAATAGTATGAATGAAAACAATTATTTGTCTTTTCCTGTACCAGTGATGTGGATCATTTAGATGTTTCTAAGCTGCAACTCTCAACATTATTCACTGTTAATAAAGGCTGGAGGTAGTATGAATTACAGATGTTCAGCAATGTTTTCCAGAAAGAGAAATTTGGTTTGTTTTCAGGTCTTACTGTATCCCTCAGTTGTAGCTCATAGGGCCTTTACAAAACCATTTGAAGAGAGCGATCTGGTAGAAGGGTTGTTGACCTGCACTGCATATTCAGGGGTCTATGACAATCATGGCCAACTCGCTGCGGGATAAGAGTTACACTAATATCAAAGAAAGAATGGAATACAATCATTAAAGAAAGGATGCAAAAGGAGGGGCAGAATGAAATGCGAATGGCAAAATTTGGTAAAAAAAATATTTTGAATAATTAAATTGAATTGTTAAATTGTTCCGTGGCGAGTTGTCCTGTGGTGAGTTAGCTTTGGTGAGTTGTCCTGCAGCAAGTTGGCTGTGGTGAGTTACCTGCAGCGAGTTAGCTGTGGCAAGTTGTTCCATTCCATATAGGAGGGACTCTTCAAGATGTGGTGCTGAGCCTTCAAGAAGATTGGGATACTTTAAGCACCAGTCAGAAAGATATTTTATCTGGCAGCCCTCCTTTTGCATAGTTCTGGCAATTTATTTCTGTATGAAAAACTGAATACACTTTTTAGATAAATTTGTGATGGTTAGCTTTTAGAACTACTTTTATTTTTATATGATGGTATGTGGTTTTAAATGGATACTTCATATCCATTTCTCCCTGCTAAAGTATTTGGAGACTTTTCTAAAAAAATAAACATAGGAAAACATGCTGGGTAACATCAAGAACATATTTCCTCCAGCATCCTTTTTCATAATACTCAAGCAGAAAGCTTTAGGAATCTAATAAGTGGGATTGAAAGGCAATAACATTCTTTATTTCCCAGCAGCTATAATTCAGAAGCATATTAAGTCTAGAGGTTGGATATAATTATTACTTGGGATTATTTGATAATATTTTTAATATTGATAATATTTGATAATACTTTTCTTTTATAGTGACATTTTGTGTTTTTCAATAACTGTAAATCAGAAGTACATTATTTCTAGAGGCTGGATATAACCACCATGCTTTTCCTCCATTAAGTAGAAGTCTACACACTTGTCAAAATTACATTCATTTGGCCATCTCTTCAAATTCTATATACAGTCTTTACTATATGCAGTAGAATCATGGAGAGAAATTCTGGATATTTTGCAATTTCTACTCTTTGCTATCATTCTTTTATTCTTTCATTGCTACAGTGCAAAGTTGAACTATTTTTAAAAGCTGACGGATCAGTTAGTTGCACAATCTTTCTAGTTAAATAAATGATTGGGGACCTTATTGCTAGTATATTACTATGCTTACCCCTTAGTCAAAAGTGTTTCAGTTTGTTCTTCTGATACCAAATTGTTAAAATGTGCCGACTATTTGAATCATGGGCAAAAGGACCTGCTCTTGCGTACATACTAAGAAATAGATTTCATGTAAAATGAACTTGGTTTGATTTCTGAAATCTTGGCTTTTGGGTATGGTTTGGAAGACAGAAATTTCCTTCTATATTGTTATTTTTCAGATATTTGTGGTAACTGATAAGTAGACTGCTTCTAATCAAAATGGCATTAGTGTTTCATATTTCTTTCTCCTGGAGTTATTGTTAGGACTACATATTTTGGTTAAAAAATCTGGATGACACACTAGATATAAGTACAGAAGAATAAACTACTGTCCTTATTTGCCTAGATTTTTGCTGCCAAGTTTTGGTTGACACCTAGTTGCGGTAACAAGTTGGCAGAAGCAGGGGGTTAAAATGTAAGGTTAATAAACGGATGTCTTATCAAGTTTAGCAATAAGCTTGTTTCTTTGGGAGGGAGTTGACTGTAGAAAAGATGGTACAGCGTTAACTCCTTTTTCCAAATAGTTAAATTTCCATCACAACATCCCTCCTTCTACAATCTAGATTATCAAGTTTTTAAAAAGTTTTTCACTGATACTATTGTAACATGTTTATAAAGAACAGAATTTCAATAGGACCCAGCAGATGGCAGCTCCTAACTGTCTTGAGTGAGATGGGTGATTCAAAAATGTGAAAAATAAATAATACTTGAATGTTCAGAGTTCGAAGTTCAGAATTGTAGGTGAGACTAGAATTCCAAAAACTTCTCAGAAGAGGTTCTTGGAAAACCACTTCCGTGTGTTGCAAACAAAACTGCCCAGACCATGCAGTCTATGCCAGTAAATCAGCAGTTTAGGCTTGGGTCGAAGACTTTATTAGTATTGTTTAAAGGGCATGTAGTATTTCAACACAGTCGCTGGCAAGGAGAATATACTTTTTTACCTCCAAAGCTTTTTATAGACAATTAGACTGGTTCTGAATGGGAACGATTTTCATTCTGTTTAAAAAGCCTGGCTCGATTTCGAACCGCGCGTAAGGAGATAAATTGCCATGTCTCCCAACCTTCCATTTTTCCACTACTGCTATATACCATTCATCTCAACGCAGAAGTTTTTGAAACTCGGCACAATTAGCGAGAAGCCAATTTAACAAATAGGCAGGTAGAACTTTTCATTGTAAAGGTAACAAGCCGATCTGGATCTCCCAAGTCTGCGAGTTGAGCTGCTGAATTATTTTCCACCCGAGAACACGGAGGTTTATGCATTCGAGTCCCATGCAGGAATTAAACCAATGAGACCAAGTTATCCGTTTTTACTACAATACTCGGGGGGGGGGGCGGAATGCTACCAGCAAGTCAACGATTTAAAAAATTGCAATACAGTAAATCTCTTTGTGCTTGAACTGATTAAAGGAAAGGCGCCCAAGAAAACCATGCAGATTACGAATTTTAGCAATGTGATCCGGATGCGGAAATCCAGAAGTGGAAGCCAGACTTAATCTGGTTGGAACGCTGGCTATTGCCCCGGCGAAAGGGCAAGAGGCTTCGCTGCGGCTTCTGCGCATGACGGGAAATGCGGCTCCTGCCATGAACAGCGGCCTCTGCTTTCCTTTTCCGGAAACTTTCCGGAACCCCGGAACCTGGATAGAAGACAACGAACAGTCGAAGAAGGCGGGCTTTAGGCGGCGGCATACAGACCGCGGGGCCGGGAGCTGTAGCGAAACCCGGTGCATGGCGGTCAGGCGGCGGACTCGGCCCTCCACAGGTCGGTGCCGATAGGGAGGCGGGGATGAGGAAAGATGCACAGCCCTAGCTATTGGGGAGGGGGTCGTTGGCGGATTTCTTTCCCCTTCTCCTCCGCGGACACTTTTTGAATTTTTTGTTATTTTGGAAGAGGAAGAGGAGAGATCCTCCAAGCCCCTCTTTAGCAGCGGGGTGCTTTGTGCTGCGCGACCTTTCACTTTGAGATGCTAGCTTGGGGTTGTTGTTGTTGTTTCCCCTCTTGGCGTTTCAAAACCCTGCCAAGTCCGGCTTCCAGAGCTTGTAATCGGCGGGCACAAAGCAGAGTGGGATTGTCTTGAGTGGGAGGGGAAGCTGCTTTGGTTGCCAAGAGTTGCCAGTTTTTGTCTGGTCGGGCAGTGCTTTCTTAGCCCATCACCTTGAGCAGAAATGCAGTGGCCTGTAATCCTTCGACATCAACGCCCGGTGATCTTGAGAAAAGACTTTGCTGGTTGGTTGGATCCATCCAATCAACCAGAAGAAAACAGTTCTTCATGGAATCCTTCTAAAACTTGTCCAGCAGAGGAAAGTTTTTGGTGGAAACTGCCTGGTCCTGATAGCATCACTTGAGGAAAGCAGCTTACATGCTTCTCGGTTCAAATATTACAAAATAGGGCTGACTTGTTCATTGTGTGAACAAGCTGTTGGTGGTAGTTAGTGTGCTTTGCAACTTAATGTGTGAATCCAATCAACCATGGTTAAGGAATGCATGACAGTTTCAGGGCTTCCGAAATATTTTCCTTCCTTATCCAAAATCACTTATCAGAAAGCTAATGTAAATAAAATGAGTCAAATGTTCCTATTGTGATTGGGTAAGCGACACACAAACTCATTGACCAAAGAAAACACTTTTACTCAATTTGGGATAATTTACACAGATTTGGGAAGCACTGGTTTAGGTTTTGTGTGAACATTATTAAATTCTTCAACTTTGGTTCAGGTTTTCAGGGCTATTTTTGGTACATACTTCAAGCTATTGTATTCTATTAGCCACAGAATGATGTGCTCTAAATTCCTGTTCATTATTCAGAAATTTCCTTTACATAAATAGTTCTCTCCAAATCCACCTGGTTCCGTTTTCTCTCTCTCACAGGGCTTATTTTAAAAATGAAAACTTGGATTATTTCTAATGTTTTTGATTTTTATTGTATTTTAAATTAGAAAATAAAAATGAAATGATATATTTTAAAAGGCACAAAGCTATTTTAGTTGTTCAAACAGAACATCAGAAAAAAATTGATTCCTACATTTAGAGAATCCACTTTTTATGTAAAAATGAGAAGGATGGCACCTCAGTGATAGATCCTATACTTTGAGAGCAGAATTCCTGCCCCACTTTGGGTAAAACTGAAAATGTTATCTGAAAGCCTGCTGAGACTCAACTACTCTGCATAGAAAAAAGTGAGCTAGATGTTTATTGGACAAAATGTAACATAATTGCTAAAAATTACAATGTTATTATTTCCCCCTTTTTTTCCAGGAAACCTGCTTTCTGCAATACTAGAAAAATTATAGAATATGAAAGCCCAACATATAAATGCAGGTTTCTTCTAAAAATGACACAATTTATATGCTTAGGTTTGCCAATCTATTACTTGAAGCTAATTACTGTGCTCATTAAACTCTTTCTCTGTGCTATGGTATGTGATTTGTTTAACTGTTGCATGAAGAAGATTCACTTTTTCGTATCTCCATTTCAGTTGGCAGAACTGGAAAAAATCTTGCTGAAAACCTGGGCACCTATCAACTCACAGGGTGTTTGTTGTGGGGAAAATAAGAGGAAGTTGTATTAGGTATGCTCATCACCTTGGGTTATTAATAAAGTAATAAAGGGTTAGGGTTAGGTTATCCCACAATAATCCCATAAAGATGAGACAAGAATGTAATAAATATAATCAGAGTATAACCAGAAATCAAATAGAAAAATTGGATCCAAATTTTCTGATTTCTAAAACTTCCCACCTCCACCTCATCCCATTCTAGAATTTTTTACACAAAGTGTTCATTTGTATGTTTGAAGAAGATAATACCACACCACTTCTATTTTGGAAACTGGGACTGGCGATACCTTACCATTTTTGTTAACTAAATATGTATACCTGCCATTGTGTTATTAATGTAATGAAAGACAGTCACGAACCTGATTTTGAAACTAGGGGAAAAAATCTGTTTACATCACTGGAATAGATTGTGAAGAGGGGTGCTTGATAGTTTGGAGAACACAAGACTAAAGGGAAATAAATATGAAATCACTTATCTTATTCCTGGAGCAACATCACATGCAAAAAAGTTTGACAATAGAACCAACCAATGGAAACTAAAATCTTTGCTGGATATGTTAATAGAGGCCAGATAGCCATTACTTAAGGGTGTTTCAATTTAGGTTTGTTGGCCTAATTGGCTTTTTCCAATTTTATGTTTCTATGCCAAAGACATTTTCTATAAAAATTATTCACACTCTGAACTTTCCTCTCTGCAGGTTTAAAAAGAAGTGCATGTAGTCTCCGACTTACAACAGTTCATTTAGTGACTGTTCAAAGTTACAACGGCACTGAAAAAAGTGAGTTATGATCATTTTTCATACATACAACCATTACAGCATCCCCATGGTCGCAAGATCAAAATTCAGATGCTTGGCAGGTAGTTCATATTTATTATGGTTGCAGTGTGCCAGGGTCATTTGATTACCTTGTGTAACCTTCTGACAAAGTCAATGGAAAATCCAGATTTACTTAAATGTTATTGATTTAATAATTGCAATAATTCACTTAATAACTGGTAAGAAAAGTTATAAAATTCATATAAATAAAAAAACATTATAAAAGTTATAAAACTCACCAAATGTTTCATTAAGCAACATAACTTTTGCGCTCAGTTGTGGTCATAACTTGAGGACTATCTATAAAGCATAGGCTTAGGACAAGCTACCTTTATACCTGGGTTGCTTAATATTCAGCTTGGTGATCTGTGAAAGTTCTTTGCTTGTTATAAAGCATGAAACCCCTGATTGGTCATGTAAGGTAAAGTATCTTTACTTTTCTCATCTTGGTTTTGTTCAAATATTCTAGTAAGAGTAGTTCTGTGTAATAAAAGAAGACTCGTCTTATCCAGTATCTAACATTGGCTGTCAGTGCCTCTGAGGAATACAATAGCAGGGCAAAAAGACAACAGTTCTTTTTTGTTGTTGTTTGTTGCATAGCCAAGATGCATTGCTGTTTCCATTTGGTTGGTCTTGTTATCCTTTTTTATTACAGCTCTATCAGTGGGAACATCTTTAAGTGTTGAATAGATGACTAAGGAGCTGCTACCAGAACAAAATGGAGAGCTTGAGTCTACAGGCGATGACCCTTTCTGATGGGACAACAGCTTTTGTTCAGCAGGAGGCAGATGGTGAGTCAGTTGTGGCAGCTGTGGTCAGTGAGACTGGGACAAAGCAGAAACCCTAGGATCAAAGCATTACAAGGGAGAGTGATAGGCAATGTAACTTGGATAAATATTTCATTAATTATATGTGCTTTATATGTATTCAATTTTAATAGTAAGGGTAGTCTTCAACTTTCAAACTTAATAGAGCCTGCCTATTATAATCCTAAGTGGTGATGACCATTAAATGAGATAGCCTCTCTTAACAACCCCCACTCCTGCTCTCCCTGATGCACTAGCCATATAAGCACACAGGTCATTAAGTGGAGGATAGGGTGCTTCAGGGCTGGGGGAGGCCTAACACAATCCCAGGACTACTGGGCCCAGGCCTCTCCCACCTCCTGGGTTCCAGTTCCTACCCCTAGGATTCTTCACAGCCTTTTGGGCCTGCTTCTCTCCCCTGCAAGGCTTGGGCTTCCTTCCCATCCCCTAATAAATAAGAAATTTTCTAACATGCTTTTCAATCTACCAAGGAAAAAATTAATTTCATTCCCATGTTTAAACTATTATAAGTTTTAATTACTGATTGCAAACCTGGCACACGAGTACATTTTCATATATTTTAAGTGGTATTAGAGTCTTCTTTACCTACTTCTGTATATGGAAAAATATATTTATTGATAAAGGTAAATGCAGAAAACAAGAACTCTACTAATGCTGCCTATCAATTTAGTATTCTGGATCCCATATGTAAAGCTGATAATATGTTTCAGAAGAAATAATTCTAACATATAACATACAAGATTCCACTTCATGTTACTTAATAAGTTTTAATGGCTATGTAGCTAAAAAAATTAATCTTGCTTCCAAGAAAATTGAAAATTGTTTCAAAATTCTTGTTTCAGAAGAGAAATTAGTTGATGGACAAGTGATTGAACTTGAAGATGGATCCACAGCTTTTTTCCAACAAGTAACCCTGCAGAAAGGTGAAGTAAAATTGATGATGTACCTCTCTTGGTCTCTATAAAGCCATATGAGGAACTTGTGGCCTTCCTAAAGTTATTATACTAGGATTGCTACAAATTGTAATTTAGCATCATCTGGAGTTCCATAGGTGTCTTGTTCCTGCATTAAGTTCCAATGTGGCTCCTACCAGTACCTTTTTATATACTAGCAGAACCAATACTGGAGGTTTTCAAACTCAGCAAATTTGAGGAAGTTGGAAATTAAGATGGGCATGGAGTATAGCATCTCTAGAACGCAACGCAGTAAAAGTAACATAATTGCTCAACTACTCCAACCACCACTTGGTATTCCTAACAAGCAGTTTGTCACACTGATTTATTGTTTTAGAAGATCTCATTTTATCTTTTTAGAAATTTATATTTAAAGCAAAAGATAGCAGGCTACAAGAAAAACACCAGCATTGACTTTATTTCTAAGAAATAAAAGTAAATATTAAAGCATTCTTAGGAGATAGAAGTGGTGAGTGGGTACAACTGTGTATGCATATGCTTAGGGAAAAAAAGACAATGATAAGCAGACACATGGGGAGCAACTTAGGGACTTAACAGGAGTGGTGAGGAAGAGGTTCATCAGTTTGTGCTTTAAGTGGCTAGCCATGCCCTCCATGGCAACTAATGAAAATGCTATTAGTTTCAATTCTAGATGTGTCTCCTAGCTAAAGTGGCTGGAGACACCAGTTATAGAATAGAATAACAGAGTTGTTTCTCTCCCCCCCTCACACACACACCACAAAGAAAGATGAACTCTTTATTTGTGTTGTGTTGTGTTGCATGAAAAAAAAACTGGGCAAGCTGATTTCTTTGAGCTCACATGTGTGCCTGTGTATATTCTGATTCATTCCATAGAATCAATCACATTTGAAGATGGTCAGCCTGTTACACTGGAAGATGGTACCATGGCTTTTATACATCATACTCCCAAAGGTAGCTCTCAGTTTTTGACTCTTGTTTTCAATAAATTATCCATAAAAAGCCCCTAAGCAGAAGGATTATAGGTGCCATTGTGTATTGCTTTTCTAAAAGAAAAAAGAAAAAGAAAAAAGCACACTCCTGGATAAAACATTTATTTGTGTTGATTACTTTTACTCTAGATCTTCTGGGTGGCCTATATCAGTAGTAAGATGTTTTGTATTCCATGCCCTTCTTCTCTTTGAGAATTTTTTCTTGATTCACTGAAAAACCACAATTTGGTGGGTAAGATATGGGTAAACCATGGTTTAAATTAACCAGGAAGTTCAGAGATGAAAGGGAGAGTGCATGGCCTCTTTATTTTTCTGTTCTGTGGTTTGGAACATTGGAAATATGGCTGTTTCATTTTTTTCTAATTAATTTTTACAGCCATAATTGATAAACTACTCATTGATTAAAAAAAACCAATACTATTCTTCAATTGCTTCTCAACCAAATCACGAATGGATAGAATAGTTCCAGATGGTCTGCTCCATCAAAGCAACACGGTCTTTTGATTCCATCCATCTTTGATTGTGAATTGCAAGATCTTTTGATATGTAACTTTTGAGTTCTAAAGTATAGATTTTACTATTACTTAACCCTTAGATTTTATTAGCTGTAAATGATCAAGGGATGAACAATACTTGGTGATTAGAGCTGACATGTGGTACTACAGTGTTTGTGGTCCACTTCAGAGGGTTTTGACCCCAACACCTTGGAGGCCATCCAGCTGGAAGATGGATCCACAGCTTTCATACACCGCCCTGTTCCCACGACAATGGATGACACTATCTTGGCAGTGGAAGCAGATGTAGGGTTGGAGGAATTGGCAGTAGGGAAGAAAGATGATGCTTTTGATTTAGATACTGGTACCACTTTGAAGGATTACACCAGCAAGGTGAGAATACTCTGCTTTTTCTATGAAGATTCTAAAGCATAACATGATTCAGAGAATTACATTTTTAGATATATACAGCATGGTCCACCACTACAAAAAAAGTTGTTGAGCTCTCCATGTGAGCTGTAAGGATAAAAGCTGCCATCTAAGTAAGAACTTTGATAGCTGCTGGTAATTAGAACAATATGTGTGTGTACTGATGAGAACTGATGAGATCCAGATTCATTTAACCAGGTTATCAACTTATTAACTGCAGTTCTGTTTCATTTAACAACTGTGGCGAAAGGTTGTAAAATGAGGCAAAACTCACTTAACAAATGCTCACTTAATGACCGAAATTTTAAGCTCAATTGTGGTCATATGTTGAGTACCTGTACAAGACATACACTTTATCTGTAACATGTTTACTTAAACCTAGACTTTTTAACCTAAACCCTCACTTCCCTGCATTGTATTTATTTATTTATTCATTTTCTATAGCCGCCCAACTCAGCCAAATGACTCTTTACCAACTCCATTCCAGAAGATCAGAATACAACCTTCCTTCAAAACTGTTATGTTCTTCCTCCTTTTCTTATTTTTACAGAAATGTAACAGAACTCTTTTTCTTCTTGTTGGATTCATGAATTTGTACTCTAAATCATTTGCTCCTTTTGTGTTTTAAGTGACAGTCTTTCATCTGTTCTGGCCATCACCAGATTGGCCCATAGATATTGATTAGGGTTGTGCTGTTATTCAGATTTAAAGGAATAAAGGAACAAAGGAACTTTGGAGAGAACATGGGCATGTTAGCTATACCATTAATGTCTCCTTAGAAAAGGGTCTTATGGCAATCAATAGTCCCAGGAAATCACACATTTGAGTTAAAGAAATGTAGTACCCCAACACAACTTACTTAATGTCTACTTCTTAACAATAACTATTCATATCATCTTGGCTTTGGACAGTCAAAGTCTTCTTGCAAACGTTTTAGCAAAATGGAGAAGATGTGCATTAGCTTGCTAACCTTGGTGATAACATACCCATGCCACATGTAATTTCCTGCTAATGGAAAGAATCTTTCCATTTTTAGTATCTTCATATAGTGTGCCAGCAATACAAAGCTTAATTTGACCAAAAGGATTTCCATTCTATATTGTTTCATTCTATATAGGTAATTCAACTCTCACTATTCTAGTCAGAATGACAAACACAACACAATCTATTGTGTTTGAAAAAAATCACAAGATTAATAACAGTCTTAATCAAGACTGAATTGAAGAACATCCCAAACTGTATATCCTACCCTTCAGAAAATGTATGATTCCATCAAACGTCAGACAGCAACAACATTTGGGTCAGCCTTACGCCTTATTCACAACATGTTTCTTTTATCTTAATTTTGATTATCAGCTTGCTTAGAAAATTGTGTATATTACACCGGTAAGCTGATTGTTGAGCAGGAAGTCTGGGAGCTATATTCCCCAAAGATCTGAAGGGTAATAATGAATATAATAATGTATATAATGAAGGGTAATAATGTATATAACAAAATTGTAATGAATATTATTGAATATTGTACATAACATGCACTAATATTAAATTATAAGTGCACTTTGCTTTTATGGAATCTACAAAATTACTCATTATGATTTGACATAATGTGCAGATCAAGCCACTACAGCTTATACAACAAACTATAGTTTAAAATCTTGGTTTACAATTATGTGTGAATGCAATTTCCCACATAAACTAGCATAAAGACCTACCTCAATGCAAAGGTGGAAGATAACTTTGTACACATATGTATTCTCATAAGAATAAAAAATAAATATGAAATACATTTAGTGAAAACTTTTCTTCTTGCCTTTCTACAAAAATGGCTTTAAATAAAATTTTAAAATCCAGGCCTACCTACTTTAGACATTGCAGGCATCATTCGGGTTTTGATTTTGATTTTTTTTCCCCAGGAAGACTTCCAGAAGGAAGAAGTGCAGAGCACTGGAAATGGACCACGAACTCCTGACAAAGCTTATTGTTGTAGATACAGTGGGTGTAGCCGCCTCTTTACCACATCCCACCATTTGAAGGTAATTGCTCTTTGTCTCCCACAATTCACCCTAAATACATAATGGCACTACGAGAGAAACTTATCTAACAGGAAATCATGAATGTCATCACCAACAGAACATGTACGCCTGCAGTTTATCTGATAATGATGAGAGGAGAGACAGGAAATAAGTGGTTGAAGACAGCTATAATATTTTGCTGAAGGTTTGCTCTTAGTTTACTTAGTACAATACATTTGACATAAAGCATTAGTAGGATTACAAGTTATTTGTCCACTTTCTATATTAGTTTTACTTGAAAATACTTAGCCTTTCAGTATATTTATTAAATCTATTTTGTACAATTCAAGGTAGTGTACTTAATGCCCTCTCTGCTATTTTTCTCACAATAACCTTGTGAGGTGGGTTGGGCTAAGAGAGAGAATGATTGGCCCAAAGTCACCTAGCCAGCTTCAATATCCAAAGGAGGACCAAAACCCATGGTCTCCTAGTTCCTATCCAGCACCATAACGACTGCATCAGATGATCTCAAACTGGTTTTTTAATGTATTTCAATATTTGTAATTTTAAAAATAAATGTAAACCTTGCTAATTGACCTGTCTCCTTACCTTATGATAGCTAGTTGAACAAAACTATTTTCAGAACATTATACAATATTTAAAGCCATTAATGTAATAGTTAAGCCATTAGGTTAGAAATCAGAATATCTTGAGTTCTATTCCCACGTTAGACACAAAGCCAACTAGGTGACTTGAGCCAGTCAATTTCTTTTAGCCCTGGGAAGGAGGCAATGGCAAACCACTTCTGAAAAAGTACTTTGCCATCTTCTTACCAAGAAAACTGCAGGAACTTGTCCAGGCTGTTGCTAAAAATCAGAGATGATTGAGATGAAGAAAAAAAATACAACTTTTGAATCGGGAGTAAATAAAATTGATAATTATGTGCAAATGCTCCTTGGATTTTGAAAACATTACATTTTATGTAATACTATATTCTACTTTCATTTCAAATTGACTGAAATAGAAATTAGCAGGCCGGGTTGAATTTAATGAATTGATTTAAATTAGCAAATATTAAAATACACATATCTTATGTATTTGTTTATAGTATGGACTCCTTAAATCCTTCCCATCCATGTTGAAACTTTAAAAGTAGAAATTCATTGTTGCAAGGAAAACCAAAAAGTCAAACACCATAACAGAATAGAACTGAAGAACTACTTCTGATAGCACTACAAGGAAAAATATGAGTGCCAGCCTCTTCTGTTCTCATTGGCCTAAGACTGGGCTTTTTCCTTTGTTTTGCTGAAGGTTCATGAGCGTGTCCATACAGGCGATCGTCCATACCAGTGTGATTTTACAAGCTGTGGGAAAACTTTTGCTACAGGTAAGGTATTTACTGTGAAGCCTTTAGAAACAATGTAATTGTGTTGCTCTGATGGAATTACTCATGACTGAGAATGAAGATGTACTTTAGAAATCCACAAGCCGTTGAGCTATAAAGAGTCATGAAAAAAGTATAAATTCAAGCTAAAGGTGTAGCTCTGATTATCTTTGTCTTCAGAGCTACTATACATAGTTACAGTTTTAGGTTGCTATGTTTTGTGCACTGCCTTGTGATTGTGCTTAGAACACAGGTTTTACCCTAACAGGATACAGTCTAAAGAGCCATATGAGAACCCATACTGGTGAGAAGCCATACAAATGCCAAGAAGATTTATGCACGAAAGCCTTCAAGACTTCTGGAGATCTCCAGAAACATATCCGAACACATACTGGTATGTCCTGTGGGGATTATTGTTTTAATTTAGGGCTAGCAGAATCTGAAGTTTTGGAAGAACATAAGAAATGAGGCTATAAAATGTGCAAAAAAGTAGTTGTATTATTACTGATGATGTTATTTATTTTAATTCTTTAAATCTTACATTTTTTCAAAGCATATACTTAGAATGTTCCCTGCCCTCTTGCATCTCAGCTGATTCCCAGATTTAAAAGTAAATGTGTGATGGGGTGAAAAGACATCAAATACTTAACAGAACTCAGGATGAGGCAGATAGAGAGATGGTATTGGCATAAGGGCTTGTTTTTAGTAACTAATTAAAGAGGGAGGATATGGGGCCTAACTTGTATGCAGTTTCATTTCCAGAAATTATGTGTGAGTGGCTGATCCAAAACAAGGTAGCACTGAGAGTAGAGAATATAAAAAATCTGTGTGAACATATCAGTAGTTTCTAAATATGGTCCCACTAATCACAGTCATTCTTTAAAATAAGGCACCGATGGGCAAATGTTCTTCAGCCTTACTCTCAGTCTTGGTGGTTAGAGTAACTAGTGAAGCACTGTTTGAGTTACAGTTTTCTAAGAATAATATTTTGACAGTCTACGTCAGTGGTTCTCAACTTCCCAATGCCGTGACCCTTTAATACAGTTCCTCATGTTGTGGTGACCCCCAACCATAAAATTATTTTCATTGCTAGTTCATAACTGTAATTTTGCTTCTGTCATGAATCGTAATGTAAAGATCTGATATGCAGGATGTGTTTTCACTATTACAAATTGAACCTAATTAAAGCATAGTGATTAATCACAAAAACAATATGTAATTATATATTGATATTTATTTCTAATTACAAATAAATGAAATTTTGTCTTGAAGCATGATGTAGCATGAGTAACAGTCTTAGTATAACAACAGTAAACTACATTGTTACATTTTGCGACACTTCGCAATGTGAAATAGCAGAGCACTGTTCGGCGCATCCAGCTCATTGCACAGTTGCACAAAATGTGGTGAAACTCACTTAACGGCGCTCTTGCTTAGCAACCAACATTTTGGGCTCAATTGTGGTCATGTTCTCTTTCTTTTTCTTTCTTTCTTTTTTCTTTCTTCCTTTCTTGCTCTTTGTCTCTCTCTCTCTCTCCCTCTCTGTCTCTATCTGTCTCTCTCTCTCTCTGTATCACTCTGTCTCTCTCCTCCCTCCCCCATCTCTGTCACTCTGTGTGTGTGTGTGTGTGTTTCTCAGTCTGTGTGTGTGTCTCTATCTCCCTCTCTCTGTTTCTCTCTGTGTGTGTGTGTCTGTCTGTCACTCACTCAATCACTCACTCTGTCTCTCTCTCTCTCTCTGTATGTCTGTCCATCTCTCTCTGATTCCCTCCCTCTCTGTCTCTCTGTCTCTCTCTCTCTCACACACACACACACACAGACACACATACTGTTGTCACCTTGTTGAGTGTTCCAATCACATTTGAAACACTCAACAACTGGCCTGCATTTATGATATTTTGCAGCATTCCGCAGTCATAGGACCAAAATATATGGTTAAAAGTACCTGGCAGCGGCATTTTTCCCTGGGGGGCTCCGCAGAACATCCCAAGACTGATGCCATGACATCTCCCTTCTTCGGGGACAGGTCCTCTTCAGAAGGCCGAGGCCCCCCTGGTCCCCCTCGCATTCATCTTCCGGCCGCGGCCCAACACCATAGAAAACATAGGCACCCCCCCCCCCCAATGCAATTACAGCCCGGAGCAGGACCAAAGATCCTTTCCCAACTCGGAGGGCTTTGGAGGGAAGCTTCTGCAGAAGCCCGGGCCAGTGAGAACAAGTTCCCGCCGTTAACTAAGACTTCGAGGCTGTAATTGTGCACGGGGTGTGAGTGCGCGCACCTATGCTTTCCACGGTGTGGAGCCTCACTCTGCGTGGCCGGCTATGACTCAGGAGCCCATCTGGGAAGACGAGGAACGCGAGGGAAATCCCACCCCCCACAGATGGGCTCGGGAGTCATCACTGGCTGTCCAGAGCCTCGCCGTGGCTCCACGCTGTGAAAAACATAGGCGTGTGCACACACCCCATACAATTACAGCCTCAGAGACTTTGTAACGGTGGGAACTTGTTCTTACTCATCCGGGCTTCTGCAGAAGCTTCCCCACGAAGCCCTCCGAGGGAGAAAGGGCCAGTTTAGAGAGGGGCTTTGGTCCTGCTCCGGGCTGTAATTGTGGGGGGCATGCACGCGCCTATGTTTTCCAATGTGTGGGGCCATGGCTGGAAGGCAAGGAACACGAAGGGGACCAGTGGGGCCTTGTCCTTCTGAAGAGGACCAGTCCCGAAGAGGGCAGATGTGGCATCTGTCTTGGGATGTTCTGCAGAGCCCCCCAGGGAAAAATGCCACGGGGGATGGCTTTTTAACCAGGCGACTGTCAGAAGAGGGCAGCGTGCGCCCGTGTCTTAGGTGACCCCTGTGAAAGGGTTGTTCGACCCCCAAAGGGGTCGCAACCCTCAGGTTGAGAACCGCTGGTATACGTTGTTCAGCTAATCTAGGTTCATGTGCATTTTAATATTCAGCTGTGCAAAATTAAACTAAAAATAAAGTGAGATCAAAAACGATTGTCATAGGCTAGTCCTCAACTTATCAACTAAACAGAGTTACAGAAGCACTAAAAAAGATAACTTATGACCAGTCTTTGCACATGACTGTCATAGCATCCCCACAGTCACATGATCAAAATTTGGGTGCTTGACAACCTACATGCATTTACGATAGTTGAGCATGCTGGGTGATGTGGTCGCCATTTGTGAGGTTCACGGCACTCAGCCATTTGTGACCTCAGCTGGATTCCGATAAGGAAAGTCAATGGGGGAAGATGGATTCACTTAACAGCCGTGGCAAAAAAGGTCCATAAAATTGAATGTGACTCACTTAAAAAGTCCCATGTTTATGAACAGAAATTTTGGTCCCAATTGTAGTTTTAAGCTAAAGACTAACCATAGTACGAAAAAGGAAATGAAATAATCTTACCTTGAATTTTCTATGGCTTTTAATGATTAACTAAGGATTCTTGTGTCCGGTCTCCCCATCAAGGTGAGCGGCCCTTCCGGTGCCCCTTTGAAGGCTGTGGCCGCTCTTTCACCACCTCCAATATACGCAAGGTCCATATACGAACACACACAGGAGAGCGACCATATATGTGCTCAGAGCCCAACTGTGGAAGGGGTTTCACTAGTGCCACCAACTACAAAAATCACATGAGGATCCATACAGGTAAACTTTAGACAATATCTTTAACTGTCTTGATTTTTTGACTGCTTAATTGTGGGGTTTTTTGCTGGTTATGCTTTTGAATTGTGTTATATGTTGTTTTCTTTGTTATATTGTGAGCCACACGGAGTTATTTGCAGTTGGGTAGGGCCAGCCAACATAAATCTCTCCAAGGACTCATTTATTGATTCAGCTCATAAAGAATGATGCTGATCTTGTTTATCCTGTGAGATGACCACAAAAAACAATAGATTGTTAAATTAATAAGGTACGGCTATTGGAGATGGATCTGACTTTTTTCCCTTGGCCGCTTTTTTTTTTTTTAATATATTTTATTCATTTTCACATTCCATTTTACAATCACTTATATACAGGGTATTTGCTATAAGAAAAAAAAATTAAAAAAAATAAAAAAAAATTAAAAAAAATTAAAAAAGAAAACACAACTCATCATTCACAACCCCACCTGACACTTCCATCCTCCATACACCCCATCTACCCCCTCCAACTTCCCTTTCCTCCCTTGGCCGCTTAAAGTAACTATAGCTATATGTTGAACTTAGTGCTGCTGCCCCTGAGTCTTACTTTGAAATAACAATTGGATAATTTCTAATGTCAGTACCTTTCTTATTGAACACCTTACTCTAAACTCAGTGTGCAAGACATGGCTCTTTCACTTTTCTACAGATTAAAAGGTCAAAATGCAAAAGTTTAAAGAATTTCAACAGTGCTCCAAGAAGATCACAAGGAAATTCAAAGGAGAATAAAGGCTGAAAGCAGCCCCAATTCTATACTTACTATATACAAAGATAAAGAAAATAAGACTTAGCACAGTACTGAAAAGTCTGAAAGTTAGCTTAAATTCCTAGTTATGTTACATATTTCAGCGGGATTCCTGAAGCAAAGGTCCTCTGCTTCCTTTCCAGAAGTTTTCCAGCTTTTTGGTGATTTCAGATATTTTTCAGAGGCTGCAAGGAATTATGGCTAGCCCCATTCTTTTCCCACTGACTTTTTCCTTTGTTCCTTAAAAGGCAAAATGTTTTCCAAATCTAGCCAGAAAAGTAGCTAGAATAATCTGGCTTGTATGTGACAAAACAGCCATCTCTCACTTGTAGGGTTTGGGTTATAAATCAGCAGTGTAGCATGTAGTTTACGTTCACAATTATCCTAAAATGAAATCTCATGCATATTTACTTGGAAAGGAATCCCATTATGTTAAATTGGTTTTATTCCAGCAGTAACTTCAACCTTTACACCATGAATAAAAAGTTGATCTCACTGTGAATCCTAATTCTGTTCCAGGGGAGAAGCCATATGCATGCATGGTACCAGGCTGTGGAAAATGCTTCACAGAATATTCTAGTCTCTACAAACACCATGTAGTTCACACACATTGCAAACCATACACTTGCAACACCTGTGGCAAAACCTATCGGCAAACTTCTACTTTGGCAATGCATAAACGTACCGTGCATGGGGAGCTGGAAGCCATGGATGATAGTGAGCAAGCTCTCTATGAACGTCAGTTGGAAGGTGAGTAACCTTGCAATTCTTTTCACTCTCCAATTTACTGGCACACAGCTTTTGTTTTCACCTTGTGTTCAATTTTCTCTGCCACAGAGCCATTTGAATGGTCTCTCTTAGTTGGATTTCTTCTACCAATTTTTCTTTCTTTGTTCTCTCAGATACCATAGTGAATAACAGCAGACCTCCATTGAAAAGTCATTGTATTGTTTCTATGAAGATGGAAGATGAAGTGCAGGAAGATTCCATGCCATCGGCAGCAGCTCTTGTTTCTCAGGATGGTGTAGAGCAAGTATGAAGGACAATGGGAGGAGGTATTCTTGAGCTGGGGTATCCAAGGCAGATCAGTGGAA
Source organism: Thamnophis elegans (assembly GCF_009769535.1). NCBI lineage: Eukaryota > Metazoa > Chordata > Lepidosauria > Squamata > Natricidae > Thamnophis > Thamnophis elegans. Next base: position 50,286,423 of record NC_045545.1, read on the forward strand.
ACAATTGCAATAGAGGATTATTCTCCCAGAATTTTCCAAGAATTTCACTACCTTATCTACCTACAACTCTCACATAACATTTTCTTAATCTTAGCTTTAGTAGTAGACATGTTAAGAATTTTGTGGCATTTTAAAGAAAAAAGATGAAATTATTGGATTGCAGTTGAAGTATGAATTAGAGGCTTGTTAAAACATTTTGACTGACCATGAACTAAGCCTATATTCTGGTACAAATGCTATCACTGTGGTTATCGCTGTTGGAACTGGGATACATCTTATGTAGAGATCTTGAAAATATTTAACTTGGACATAGTAGTAGAAAGAAATCTTTTAAATGTAGCTGCTATACCCATGGGACGTTTTTCAGGTAAAAATAGTAACTTCTGGGACACTAGTATCTCAAGATTGCTTGTCTATGATCAGCACTTGGCAGTGCTAGCAATAAGCTAATGGTAGCAGTGGTGGATTCTGGCCTGTACAGCCCGGTATGGCTGTACCGGTAGTAGCCAGAAGCAGCGGCCACTGTACCGATACGGTGGCTCGTTTGGCCCACCCACCTGTGTTCCATACTTGTTTTTAATGCAACCGGCCAATTGCACACGCTCACACAGTGTGCAGCACCTGCGCGACCTCCGATGAGCAGGTGGGTGTCGCAGGGGCGGTGGAGTGTGCATGCGTGCACAGCACACATGCATACCTAGGACGCCTGGCCCCGTGCGCAGAGTACCAGTAGTGATGGGGAGCGGAATCCACCACTGAATGGTACTCATGTTGCTATTAAGGTAGACACATACCATTTGGAGTTCCTGTCTCAATCATGGATAGGATATCAAAAAACCTAAACATAAAATACTTACGCATTAAGCAATATAACCATAAAGTGTTTAACAATCATGACTTTTTAATAATATATTCAGACTAATATAATACCTTCATAATTAAGTCACAAGTTGACAGTATTATCTGCCATCTAAAATTGGGTATAGCGTGAATTACTCTAAAATTTCTATTAGGTAACAACATTTTTACATTTCCAGGCTCAACTAAGTTCATAAGTTAAGGAATATCTGCATATAAAACTATATATGATATTGCTTTTAATATGAGGTAGATCAAGTTCTGACAAATATAAAAATATCCAAGCAGGAGGACACATACCATCAACTGTGTCTCCCTAGTATTTCAAGGATAAAATCTTTGTGCTGCTTCATCTTCCTTTTAACACATGTAAAGATTACATGTTTAATTTGGCTTGATAAAAGCAAACTGATAGTTCATTTAACTTTTTGAATAGAAAGCCACCTAAAAGGCATAATTATACAGTATTTTTCAGAGTATAAGACGCATCAGAATATAAGACACAAGATTTTGAAGAGGCAAATGAAAAAAAAAGTTTTTGCACTCTGTATACCTCCCAAAAATGGCCCGTTTTTCACGAACAACCCCCCCCCCCAAAGGGCATGAATAGCCTTTAGGAGGCTTGTAGAGTGCTCCTGGGGGGGTGGGGGCAAAAACAAGCAAAAAACAGCCCGTTTTATGTAAAAAAAAGGGCATGCATAGCCTATAGGAGGCTTATTGAGTGTTCCTGGGGGCTGTGGGGGGGGGCAAAATTGAGCAAAAAATGGCCCATTTTTTCACTCATTTCTGCCCTCTCCAGCCCCCAGGAGCACTCTATAAGCCTCCTAAAAGCTCTGCACTGCCATTTTGGTGAAGGGGCGGGGTTTGGGGATGCAAGAAATGCTGTATTCAGTGTATAAGACGCACCTAGATTTTCAGCCTCTTTTTTGAGGGAAAAAGGTGCATCTTATACTCCAAAAAATATGGTAATTAATTATTTGATAATTAGGTTTTGCTTCAGCTGTTAATTTCTGCATAAAAATATTCTGTTATTTTCGCTTGGTGAAAAGTGAATCAACTTAATAACGCTTTGAAGCACACAGTATAGCGACAGATCTAGGTAGCAGATTTTTGGAGCTAGCATACTCCAAAAGCTGTTAAAACAATTGCTTGAGAGTTCAAATATTTACAGTTACTGGTCACAGTACTAAGAACATAATATTTAAGCCATAATATTATTACAAATGAGGCTTTAGTTTTAAAGATGCATTATCTGGTTTCAAAAAGGCCTGCAGTATTAGGAAGATAGCTTGGATATTTAGAGGAGGTCTCAGGACTTTCATCTATAAATTAGTTAGATCACTGGAGTTTACCTGAATTCAGATTTTTAGTGGGACATGAGCCAGTGGTGCAATGCATCTGCTGAAAAGGCAGATGGCATTTTTGGGATGGATTATCGGGAGCACAAATTTCAAATCCTAGGAAAGTAGTATATTCCCCCGTTCTGCGTTTGGAATCATACACCTAGTTCTGGGCACAAGACATTGACTCACTGCTTCAAATTCAGAGGAAGACTACCAAGATAACAAGAGAATTGGAACTCAAGTTCAGTGAGGAAGGTTTAAGGAATTGATAATCTTTAACCTGCAGAAGACAAGACTTATGGGTCCTCAGATATTTATACTTTGTAGCTTAGGATAGGGGGATGATAAGACAGTGAACAAGGGGAGTAAGTTGCTAAGGACATAAAGATGGCTATAAGACCTCAGAGGTCCCCTCAAAATCAGGATTCTATAAAATCTCCATATAATAAAGTTCACCGAGTTAGATTTACCCATATTCTAAACATGCTGTCAGGCCTGCAGCCATCTTTTCTTTTGGATCTTCTTGTGGCAGACTCTTTGGCCTGCCACACTTTCTATTATTCTACTATGCATTTTCTATTGTGGGAAAATGGGAGTGGGGATTGTACGGAGTTAGATGCTAAGTAGCCATAACAAAATTCTTTCTAGAAAGCCAAGGTAATCCTTTGTCTTTGCACCTCTGTACCTGATCGCAACTGGATGGGTGGAACTGCCAGCATGGCAGTGGAAGATTGGACCATGTGATGGACTTGTGGGTGTGGGGGCAAGATCTTGAACTTTCAACTGAGTGGGGAAAATTGGGAAGCTTTCAGATTCAGTTTTTTCCAGTTGTGCCAACATGGCTCTCTTAATAAATTGGAACTTTGAGCAATACTTTGCCTTGGACTTTACTTTTGGATGCTATTTGGAACCCTGACATTAACCCGAATCTGAAAGTTTCCCAGTTTCCCCCCGCAGTTTAAAGGAAGCTTGACACATGCTTGCCAACCGGGTTCACACATCATGTTAAGCCATGATACGTTCAATAAATTATAGAATTTATTGAATTATATAGAACATATACCTATAGAACATAGCCATTTTGTCTGAGTGATGAAATTGAGTTTCCATACACTGAAAGACATTAGAATAGGTGAACTGATTTGCATATAGGCATGCAAAATATTATTAAAACTGAATGATACATCTATATATTGTGTTCCCCAAATATATCTTTTATAGTATTTCCCCACACTGCACTTTTTATATTTCCACATTATTCAGTATGTTTTTTTCTTTGCTTCCTCCTTGCCTTACTTCTACTTCTGCATATAAGAGTTCCAATAATAACCACTAATAAGCAGCAGCTCTTGTCATTTTAAATAATTCATATAAAGCAAAGCCAGTAACTGTTAATTTGGCATTCAGTGTTTTTATTTAAAATAAATTTAGCACATTTAGTTCTTTTTTGTTATATTTCTTTCTTCCAAAATCAAGCTGCTTCCACATCCCTACTTTAAGAGCCAGTTGACACCACAGACTAACTCTAGGACAAGGTAGAAGCCTACAGCTAAATTTATCTTTTTAAAGAAAAGAAAATGCCAGCTCATTTGGAAAAGGCAAATGGTTCTTATTGCATTGCAGGACTGATGAAAAAAGGAGTCACTCACCACTTCCATCCTTTCTTTAAGATAGTTATTATTTTAAAACAAATTGCAGCCACTATATTAAGCAATCATTGCTATGTGAAGGGGTTATTTGCTTCTGGTGTGTTTTTGCCTCTTACCTTATGTATTATATAAATTCTTTGAGCAGATGTATTTTACAAGAATCCATTTGAGCAACACTTTAAATGGCCCCATGCATTTATCTCCTCACCACATGCAATTCTATTACATGGAATATACTGTATTTGAATATATAGACCTGAGTCATTTTTTGCTTCATGTGTTCATCATCTGATCTCCTCAACCAAGCAACTCCCAGATTCAGTTTTTGTCTACTAAAGAATACAATGAAATTCTTGAAAGCATTATTGGCCCACATTTCACACTTTTCTGAAAGTAGTACAAGAGTGTTGTACAAATTATTTTGAAAATTGAGAGAGTTTTCAAAGCAAAAGGTATGGAATCAAAAATCATTTTTCTTCCTTAGAGTTAAGGAAGTTAAGGAAATTCCTGCTTGTATTCTTTATCACTCCTCTAACTGCAGGTTCAAACCAATTTGAATGTTTGAAAATAATGTACTATCGTTTTCTTTTCTAGTTGGAAATGTAGCAGAGCCTGGAAAGTATGATAACTACACCAGTTCACCAAGAAGCTAAACTGAAAAATGGATGTTGAGATTTTACCTTGAACACTTAACAGGAGTGAAGAATGATGTAGAAACAAAAGTCATTGGACAGCAACAGATTCTACAGGGGCCTGCAGTTCAGGAGTCAGATGACCATGAAGTAAATTGGACCTGGAGAGAATTTTTAAGAATTGTTCACTGCTAGTCAGTAGATATTGATAACTGACAAGAGCAGATGATGAAGCAACATTTTTGCCTGACACTTTTTAAACAAATGGATCTGTGATAAGCTTTAAGAAATCAACTCATCTGAGATGGGGTTTGTCTTATCATTTGGAACTTTTTCATTTCTGGTACATATTAATGGAATGGCAACTTTTGGATTAGAAAATATTTAATATCAGACTTTTATTGGATTTCAGCAACAAGAACTTTTATCATTTCAGAATTTTATAATGTATGTATTTAGGGGTGAATGTCCAGAAAGGGATCACAGCTACTCCATATCCTAGAGCAGTGTTTCTCAATTCAACAACTTTAAGATGGATGGACCAACTCTCAGAATGCTAGGAGTTGAAGTCTATATATCTTAAAGTTGCCAAGGTTGAGAAACACTGTCCTAGAGAAGTATCAGTATGAAAGCAATGAAATGTCCTCTAGATGGGATTATCAGCGGAAGTTCCAAGATATATAGCAATGGGGACAAGCAATAGCATTATGGGAGCTGAAAACGCTATGAAGCGGTATATAAGTCTAACTGCTATTGCTATTGCTATTCCTCCCTCCCCCCAATATACCAGAGTTATTCTAAATCTTAGCAAGAGTCTAAATAGAAAGGTAAAAATCTACATTGAACTTGGAGGTATATTAAATTGGTTCTGTGGAATGTTTTATTTTCTTTCACTCTGAAGATATAATAGGTTTGGTATATGTATTTTTAAAAAATTAAAATTGTTTTTCTGTTTTCAGTACTGGTAACATCTTCAGCTGTACTATTCAATTCCTCTTTTAGTCCTATAGATTTAGTAAATTTTGAAAATTAAGTATAGATTTTCCTGCCCCCAGGAATCCTAACAAGATCAGGAAGGGATTTTAAACTAGTTCTTACCACTAGTGATTAATGTAAAAAAAAACATGTTTCCTTGTTGCCTAATTAATAGTCAAGAAGCAGTAATTTTTATCAAGAATTGTGGTGATGGTAGAGAAAAGAGACTTTTCAGTATACATCCAATCCTAATGAAAGTGGTCATTTCTCAATGGTAATAAGTGTTGTTTTATTAACTATAAAAAGTGGTGAGGTTTTATGGGCCACACAGAATCAGACTACAGATTGCTCACATGACCCAGATAGGATATGGCAGTGATGGCTAACCTTTTTATTGTTACGAGCTGAAAGCGTGTGCATGTGCATGCACCTGCACCCTTGTTCTCTCCATGCATGCACGTGTGACCCCCTGTGCCCCATTTTGGGCTTAGTGCGCTTCCCTGCAGTTGCCTGGGAGAAAAAATGGGCTATGGGGGGAGGCATTTTGGGCTTAGTAGGCCTGTCTGCAGCCTCCTGGGAGCAAAAACAGGCTGCAGGAGGGCCACGCTGTAACCCCCTGCACTCCTCCCACCCCCATGCATGCACTCCAGACCCCCCCACCAATCTTACACATGTGTACGTGTCTCCTGCATGTGCCCCTTCCCCTACATGCACGGCAGAGAACCAAAAATCAGCTGGCTGGCAGGAGGCGCATGTGCGGTGGAGCTCAGCTGGAGAGACTGCTTGCGTGCCTACAGAGAGGACTCTGCATGCCACCTGTGACACGCATGCCATTGGTTCGCCATCACTGGGATATGGTATTCTGCCATCAAAATGCATGTTATATAATCGGAAAGAAGAAAACAGTTGTATCCAGCAAGCTTGCTGGACACAGAAGATTGTTTTAAAAGCATCATCTACTACAATATTTATTGTATTACTGCCTGCTGTAATTCATGAAATAATATTGTACTGCTAAGTGTATGGACACTATCTCCTACTTGGTTGTTCAGTTACAAGCTTTGACGTGTACAGTGCTATTTGACTTTTCGGTAGGACCTCATCTCCTTTAGGCTTGTATCCTTGGAAATATTCCATTATACAATTGTGAAACTTTGCTCAGCCATTGCCCCTTTCTTTTGTGTTTATACTTGATCCCAGCACTTAATTCCAAAACAATAACTTTACAGTATGTGGTTAAGCTGAAACACTGAAATAGAAATTGGCTTAAGAAAAATGAGTGTTCCTCTTTGTGCTTTGATTCAGACAAATCAGAACTTTAATTCCTTTGAGAATGAGGTCAAAGAATAAAGAGAATTAATGAAGCTGCTGCCAGATCTCAAATCTTACTTTTCTCCTTTTCATTCTTTATTTATTTTGGGTAGTAGTCATAACTATCTTCACAATGTTTGGACAAAAGAACGATAGGTCCCAAATGCACACATTTTTCATTGTCTCCTGTACTTCTCACAATACCTTCCTTCTTTCCCTTTAAAGGAAAAGTGGAATAGGCACTGCTGCTAGGATTTTCAACACCAATTTGACTTTTAAGAATTCCCAGATAAATTCCCAGCCACAGACAAATTAGCTGGGTTGTTGTTTTTTTGGTAATGTGAAAATATAATGATGATATTTATATATTTAACTGAGCAGTAGATACCTATTAAAAACAAAGGCATGGAACTGATTAAAATGGTTAGAACACTCAATTGTGGATTATTTGGTAGACGAAAACCTTGTAGCCAAAATAATACGGTTGCATGACGTAATATTTTAATCTCAAAAAGAATTAGCTTTTCTACCCATATTTCTAGACCTGAAAATGAAAAGTACTTTGCAGGATAAACTAGTAGTTAATTCTGGGAGATTCTTAAATTCTTAAACTTCTGTAGCTTTCTTAGAGGCACAGAAAATGTTGCATTATTCAAAGCTAAGCTGTAGTCTAAATCCACTGAATTTTTCAGGTTGCTTTGCTCTTTCCATCTCTACCTAGGGTTGGGGCTGTGTGACTCCACCTTAAACATACTAGTTTGCTGAAGTCCAAGTCAATAGTATTTGCTAAGCATGAATTGAAATGGGATGCAAAGTTTTAACTGGAATGCAATTTCTACACAGCATTTTAGAACTGCAGACCAAATTGGAATTTTTGAAAGGTATATAATTTGGAACATTTAGTCTTTCCTAATGTTTGCTTTAAAAAAAAAAGAAAGTAGAATATATAGCCTGGACAGAAAAATTGTATTTTATCCAACATGGTATCATATATTTCAATGTGAAATGCACAGTACAATGCTAATCAATCTTCTCTGAACAGAAAGTGTGAAGCAATTCAATGGAGTTTACTTGTCTTTCCAAAATTCCTGGATCACACTGTACCTTAAGCTGAATTTTTAGGAAAAGAGAATTTACCCCATTCATTTGAAGTAAATGATTTCATGTTTTTACAAATTCTTTTGTGATCAGAACAAATTGGACTTGTTTTTTTCTTGCTATTCAGATTGCAGTGTGATTAAAATATTAGAAGTGTTATTTTCTTCTATAATTAATAACACTATTAAATATGAAAATATCATTACAAGCATAAGTGATAAATTTAGTAAAATGCCACTTAAGGAAAAATAGGCCATTGCTAATAAAATTCAGAAAGTACTTCCAACTTTTGGAAAAGTACTTACTTTAATAATGTAATTGAGACATTATCTAGATCACAGCTGTCAAACTCCTGGGCCTATGGGCCGGATGCGTCATGTTCTGGCCACGCACACTGGTTTAGCAAAGGGGGGGGAAAGTCCCAATATGTCAGTGACGCCGCCGTAACAAAGTCAGTTTGACACCCCTGGTGGTTTTCCCCAGCCTGACAAAGCATGTTTCACTGCAATTACTGATTCAACGAAAATTTTTTGTAAATACATTGTATGGGGGAACTCTTTTAAAAAGATTTTTTAAGCTCTACCATTTTTTAAACAGTTGCACATACTAAGAATAAAAATATGGATTTTTAATGTAAATAAATCCTAGCAGTGTGTTTAACAGGATTTACTCCCAATGATTAAGAAGGGTCTATGACAATTTGCCATGGCCAACTCATCACAGTAACTCACCACTGTCAACTTGCTGTAATCAGTTTGCTGTGGGACAAGATTTACACTAATATCAAAGAAATGGTGGAACAGCATTATTAAAGAAAGGATGCAAAAGGAGAGACAGAATTAAATATGAATGGCAAAAATTAAAATATATTTATTTTAAATAATTAAGTAGAATTGTTACATTGTCCCTTTCATATTAGTGTAACTCTTGTCCCACAGCGAATTATCCCACAGCAAGTTGGCCCTGATAAGTTGGCAGCAACGAGTTGGCCATGGTGAATTGGCTGGGGCAAGTTCTCCCATTCCCAATTAAGTATGTAATGCAAAGTTTTATATTATAATCCAAGGCCAATAAGCCACCTTTTAGAGTAATCATACAGGTAGTCCTCAACTTATGACCACAATTGAACCCAAATGTTCTGTTGCTAAGCAAGTCAGAAGTGAATTTTGCACCCATTTTATGACCTTTCTTGCCACAGTTGTTAAGTGAATCACTGCAGTTCTTAGTAACATAGTTGTTAAGTGAATCTGGCTACTCCATTAACTTTTTCTTGCCAGAAGATCACAAAAGGTGACCACATGACCCTGGGACACTGCAGCTATCAATATATGCCAGTTGCCAAATGTCTGAATTTTGATCACATGGCCAAGGGGGTGAGCGCTGCAACGTAAGTGTGAAAAATGGTCATAAATCACTTTTTTCATTGCTGTTGTAACTTTGAATGGTCATTAAATAAATGGTTGTAAATCAAGGACTACCTGTATAGGATTGCATTTGCCGTTTCCAAACAACCTGGTACCATAAACAGCATCTTAGTGTGGTCTTAATAATAATACTTGTAGCAAGCAAGTTTAAAATATTGTTTTAAAATTGTATTTTTATTGGCTACATGGGTATTCAGTATGCATTTTTCACAGAAAGACAACTGCAATCTACCACTAAACTTCAAATGTAACACGAATGAATAACAGGAAACACATTTCTCTCCAAAGTGTTGACTACAGTTGCTGCCGTAATACTTCATTCCTATCTCCGAAAACTAATTTGTGTCCTTTTCTATCCTCCTTCCTGCTGTTGCTTAAAGACCCATTGCAGAGCAGGCTTAGTCCATCTAGTCTGCCTCCCATCCCTCCCCACCTTTTTGCTCTACAGTGTTTTGTTTTGTTTTTTGTTTTTTTTGTTTTGTTTTTTTCTGTCCCTCACCCCATTTTCAGTATCTTTTTGGGACTGCCAGTTTCTCAGTTTTATTTGAATGGTGCCATTGTGGCTGTATAAGCAAGAGCAGGCAAAACACTTCTTCAAATGTGCGTCTTGTTAAACCTCCTAATTTTAGTTCCAAACTTGGATTAAATCAACAAGTTATATTGTGGTGGTGCAGTGGTTAGAATGCAAACTGCTACTGCTGACTGCCGGGAGTTTCACTCTGACGGTCTCAAGGTTGACTCAGTCTTCCATCCTTCTGAGGTCAGTAAAATGAGGACCCAAATTGTTGGGGGCAATATGCCGACTCTGTAAACTGCTTAGAGAGGGCTGTAAATCCCTGTGAAGCAGAATATGAGCCTAAGTGCTATTGCTATATTAAAATCAGTGAGTTTAAATCCAGAGTAAGCACTCACACAACCGGGACATAAGGGTTCTAGAATCTTGCCCACATTGGAGACTTCCTTTGGGTTTAATGAGATGAGAAGGTTTTTCCCCCTTCCTCTTTGTATTTATTACATCTCCAGATGACGTAGAATAACTTCGTTGTCACTTTAAATGTACATTAATTGCCATATATACAGCTTTTGTTGCATACGGCTGTCAAAGGGGCCTCACCGCCAATATACAACACACACACATGCACACACACACACACACACACACACGCATATACTCATATATATGACACAGAGAACACAGTTTAGTTCCGGTGTATCCATGTACACGGCGAGAAAAACGAATGTTGCGAGTTTACCGGACGGATGGCATAGGACAGTGATGGCGAACCTATGACACGCGTGTCAGTGCTGACACGCGTAGCCATTTGGGGTGACACACACAGTATTTCATGCAATTCATCCTCGGCTCCTGCACGGCCGCCGAGGAGGAAAGAATCTGTGCTGGAGGAACGGGGGGGGGGGACGTGTGATCTCCCCCGCCCACACTCACTTACTGTATCGCCGCCGCCCCTTTCTGAGCGCAGGGGCTGCTGGTAAGGCGTGCGTGCCGTGCGCACACACGTCATCAGTGCGGCGAGGGAGGACCCGCAGGAGAGGAGCGCGGGAACAGTGATTAGAACAGTGCGCGCCTCTCTCCAGTCAGGCCGGCACAGAGAGTCTACTCCTGTACTGGGACTGTCGGTTACGACCGCACCACAGCAGGGAACAGCGGAGTGCCAACGGGAACTGTGAGCGCCATTAGCAGCCCTCGCGTCACTAGGAATATTCATAGCAGGGGCGGGCTGGACGGCATGTTGATGAGGACGTGGAGCTGGAAGCAGCCGACTCCACAGCCCTGGTTCACGGCACCCCAAACAAGTTCAATAATATCAAGGGCAACATACGAAATCGACTGATGAACAAAGAAGTTACTAAGCAGGTATGTTAAATAATTTGTTTTTGGTTTATTAAATACAATTATATATTGCAATTATACATTTTTGTAGTTTAAACTATAAATTGCGCAAAATTATGTTTTTGTCGAAGTGACACACAACACGAGTTATGCTCAATTTTTTGCCGATTTTTGACACACCACGCCAAAAAGGTTGCCCATCACTGGCATAGGATGACTGAAAAACAAACCAATTGTACAGGGGAGAAGGAGGCCAGCGAGGCGGCTTGAACCACCAGGGGGAGGCGCTACAGCTCCAGAGCTGGCCCCGCCGGCTGCCATGAACAGTTTGAGCACTTCGCCGGGACTTTCGCGACCGCTGGAGGGAGGTTCCTCCCCGCTGAGCGAGCAGATTCTGTGCCTGGTGCCCTGCCCTGGAGGCATCATGGAGCTTCGGACGGAGCTCTTAAAATCGATCTGGTACGCCTTCACGGCTTTGGACGCCGAGAAAAGCGGCAAAGTCTCCAAATCTCAGCTGAAAGTGAGTAAAAACACCCCCAGAAAGAGTCAGCCACCCGAAAGAGCCTCTGACGCGCGGGCGGGAAGGGCGCCTGCCAAGGCGAGGAAGGCGGCGTGCTTGGCAAGAAGAACTTGCGGCCAGCTTTGCTTCTGCTAGCTTTGCTCCGGCGGGGCGCGCATTTTGTGGGGTTGAAGGCGATCTGAGGGGAAAAGATTTATATTCATATATAAAACACCACTTCAGGGGAAAAAAGGGGGGGGGGAATTAAGATTGTATTTATTTATTTATTTGGATTTCGTGGAAACACCATGGAATCCTGTCGTTTTGTAAAGCTCCATTGCTTTGCTTTTCAGTCGGGGAGAGAGATGTCAGTTGCAGAAATTAAAGTGTTATCTTCCATGTTGTTTTGCCTCTTTGCTCCCCTAAAGCCTGGGTGAGGTTTTGTTGAAAAAAAAATCTGGATGTAAAGCGCAAATGTTGTTATGGTTGCATGGAAACAGGCTTTGATCAATCTAAGAAGTTCTTCCTATGCAGAGCAACGGCGCTGCAAACATTGTTCGTTCTCTTTCTTTGACAGAAGTACTCGTATTTGTTTCTTCCTCCCGCGGTGAGCGAGAAAAATGTTACATGGAAGTCATTAACACTCTATTTTGTTTGAGGGGGGGGAGAGAAAAAGAACATTTTCCTCCTGTATTATAACTTTTCAATAATACCAAAAGTGATGCTTCCATGTAAAATTTGGGGATGGGGGTGGGGGTCTAATGTCAGGTGTGGGAGAAGATGAGATGTAAATACATGCAAGAAAAGTAGGGCAAGTAGAGCTCTGGTTTGATGCAAATGGGATGACACCTTGTGAAATCAGCGCTAAGGAGATGCATCTAAATGATATAAAGTGGCTGTCTTTCCTTATTATTCTCTTACATAATGCAGCAGCTGAACCAATGGAAAATTGTTTGGTCATTCTGGACCATTTTCCACAGTGCCCAAAGAATGCAAGCAGTGTGCAGCTGCCCCAGTGTTTAGCACTCCAGAGAACTCCCACACTGCTGATCTTTGGAGTTACAAGGCATTCTTGCAAGCTTTTGCACCCAAAGGACATGACATGTCAAATGTGCTTTTTCGGATGCAAAATGCTGTTTTAACATGTCTACAGAAATGTGGTCTTGCATTGGAGTTTGCGATTAGGTTGTGCTTCTCTCCAGAGATTTTTGCTGCATCTTTTTCTAGTTAGATTTGACTAGGATTGTCAGAATGTGGCACTTGGGCAGATCCGAGAGCAGAATCTTGAATGTGTTTTTTGAGGGCCGTCTTCAGTTCGTGTCTATTAGTCTTGTATAGTTAAAGCAAGGCATGAAAGGGTGAGGCTTTAAAACCACCAATTCTGAGCCATGGTTCCCATTACATCATTGTTACTTCATGGAATAGTGACAGGAATGATTGTGTATGCTTGTGTTAGCAAGCTAGCAATATCAATTCATTAATCTGAATGCTGTAAAGTAGGTATAACTATTTCAGATGTTGTAATTGGAAGACTTACTTGATATTTTTGAGCCAGAAGTACAAACTCGCTACATTATGTGACTTGATTTATTTTAGCTTACATCTGTCTTTCTTATATTGGGGATATCCTAGTGGTATGCTTTCCCAAATATTTTGTCCTTCATATGCTGAGGCCTAAATCATCGGTTGAAATAGTGACCTGTGTCCGGTGTCTTCAGAAACATGGCTTGAACATTCATTGTGATTTATTTTATATAAAATGTAGTAAACATTGCTAGAGTTATTACCAACAGATCAAACAATCTTTATTTTATTTTGTAGGCAATGGGATTTCTTCCTTCAGGAAGTGTGTGCAATATATAGACCTATTTAAATATTTGTAATAGTCAATGAGATGAGCAGGAATATTTTTAATCTGCTGTTTTTTATTCACTATTGAAACTATATTTAAAAAAAATTTGTTTCATAGAATTAGAAACCGGAGACTGTGTGTTCTAGAACTGCTTTAGGCATGAAAGTCAGATGGATGACTTTGGGCCTGTCACTTTCGCTCAGCTCACGATGTCAGGCTCAGGCAACAAGCCGTTTGGTCAAATTCCTGTCACAACTACTGGATCAACACTTGGTTGATCTGGAAAATAAAAGCAGACCCTGTACTTGTTGGGAAATGCTAGGAATAAAAAAATAGGTTAAATCAGAGATCCAAGTTGTAATTAACTTTTTCAGGGGGATTATCTGTAGGAAGCATGCATTTAAGTATAGAGCTCTTTAGGCAAGTTGCAATTAATCTCTTAAAAGTCCCCAGTGCTTCTCTTTTTCTTTTTAAAATCAAAAGAATATAAACAGATGCTGAGTTCTATCATCAAATAATATTTCTTTAAAAAACAAGAAATTGCAGTGTGCAATACATGTAACATATACATATCTCATGGTGTCTTTCTGTTTCTTACTTATATGCTTTTACTGTTTTTATGAGACCTGTACAGCAACCCTAAAATGGGGTTATTCACCATACATAAGGCTATCAATGGCTACTAGTCACAATGTGTACTCTCCCTAAATTTGGGGAGAATTTGCTTTTGAACACCAGCTGTTGAGGAACACAAATGGAGGTGGTTTATTGCAAAATAAAAAAAATAATCTTAACTGCATGAGAATACATATCTAGGCTCTTTGTGGTATGCTTCTTCTCAACATTGAAAAACTGTAGTGATTGTCTGAGAGATGCTTCCTGTGGGGACACACATGATGTTTTTTAATGTCATCAGAAAGATTTTTCTTCCTGTTTAGTTATAGAGGGCTCTTGCTTTTCTAGTATGTATATCTGCAGAAGTTCGTGTTTTGAAGCCCATCTCCATAGACTGTTGATGAGTTTGGAGAAACGGGGATGAAAATGACCAAGGAGTTAATGTGGAGTTTTGGGATAGTCATAATGGAATCACTCCTGCCCCATCTCTATTTGACTGCTTTTTTTGCAACATTGAAAAAAACGGTTCGTATTTCTGCAGCATTCTTTTAATAATTAGAAATGGAGATAGTATTCCACAGGTGGACATACCACAGACTTATATATAACATTGCCAGGTTTCTTTTTTATTTCTTTCCTCAAAAAACTGAAGAGAGAATTTTCTCTAGTAGTAGTAGGTAGCATATTGCACTAAGTAGCAGCAATCCATTTTATCAGGTTGTCTAAATAAATAATATTTTGTGACTGTAACAATCTTATTGTGAACTGTGTATTTGACAGCTGTTTTGTGACAACATCCAAATATACTGTCATAGTTTGAAATGTATCCACTGTCCCAGGAAATTTATCTGCTCATGGTACAGTAAATATGAAATTAATTATATATTCTGCCAATGTGTCATCTGCTTGCACTGACCCATATCTTTTAAAGTAAACATCTTCCCTGATTTTTGGAGATATTTTGCTATTTCTGTAACCATCCAGAATTATTACCTGTTCCTACAATTTATATAACTTGAGACCATTACCTCCTAATTTGTTAGCACATCTGCCCTGAAAATAATGTTAGATATTTGTCCACTTAGGATGGAAGAATGAGAGCTTTTCTTTGTGTTGGAATTAGTGAATGTGGCTTGAAGCATTTTCATGTAGACTCCAACTCAACATTCATTAATTTTTCAGACATTAGACTTGTACTTCTCCTACACAGCAAATTTCTAGAACCCTATTCATTGTAAGAGTTTGACCAAGAGATTAAAAGCTTGTAAGGCTGAATTTATAGGACAATA
The DNA here is from genome assembly GCF_009769535.1 of Thamnophis elegans. Taxonomy (NCBI): domain Eukaryota; kingdom Metazoa; phylum Chordata; class Lepidosauria; order Squamata; family Natricidae; genus Thamnophis; species Thamnophis elegans. Next base: position 50,301,820 of record NC_045545.1, read on the forward strand.
GTTAACATAAAAAATACAACTGCATTCATAGCTATAATTTTCAATAGAAAGATGGGATTTGTAAGCTCAGAATGGTTTTGTAGGCGGTATGTTGTACATGTTGCAACAAGATAGGACTTAGTTGATCTGTTCTTTCTCTCTTTTCTACATCATTTTACAGTCTGTATGTTTGAAGTTTCTGATTTAATCTATGAATGCCAGGTAAAATATTTTACCTTGTAGCAAAATTATGATAGGAAAATTAAATATGGCTCTAAATTAACTTCTTGCTCTTTTCACATGCTTTAATTGATTGAATTAGAGTTAGCACCTAATCTAAAAATATAGTTCATTGTGTCTGCTATAATTATGTTAATCTTTTTTTTTAAAGAAAGCATTTGAGGAGAATATAGCGTCCAGTTTGCATGAAATGATAACTCAGCTCTTTGAAATTGTAGCTTAATTTGAATGAGAAAATCAGCTGAAACATGTTGCCTAATTGCTTCCTCTTGCAGCTATGCCCAGCTAAGTGAAACAGACATCCCTCTAACCATGGATGTCAATCTGGTGGCCCACGGGCCTGATGCGTCATGTACAGGCCACGCCCATGCCAACTCCACAAATAGGAAAAAGATCACATGACAGCAACGTGAGATGGCGAGTTTGACCCCCATGAATTAAACCTTAGCTTTAGATTTTTACATGCTGGGAAAGTAATGTGCACTGAGGACTCTTGTTTGGATTCTCCAGTTTTAACAAACAGGCATTATTTCTTCACTAATTTGTGTGCCCATTTTCTGTAGAGGTATCGTTTTAGAAGAAACAATATCCTTTCTTTACTATCTCAGAAGGAAAGAATAAGATGCTTCTGCTACCTTTTGTTTTAATAAGGATATACAAGAATTAAATGCCCTGCTTGATACAAATGATTATTAAACAAACCATTCCTACTATTAATAGAAAGGTACCTCCTTAATTTTATATGTTCATTTGAATTGTTTACTATTTCAGAATAATAATTATTGTATTATTTATTTAATCATATTCTGAGTACAAAGAATATTAGAAGAATCTAGGAGCTACAGGTAGTCCTCAACTTGCACCAGTTCATTTCATGACAATGGCACTGAAAAAAGTGACTTATGACCATTTTTCACAGTTACAACATTTGCATCATCCCATGATCATGTGATCAAAATTCAGATGCTTGACAACTGGTTTATACTTATGACAGTTGCAGTGTCCTGGGGTCATGTGATCACCTTTTGTGCCCTTCTGATAAATAAAGTCAATGGGGAAGGCAGATCCACTTAACAACCAGGTTACTAGCTTATCAACTGTAGTGATTCACTTAACAACTGTGGCCAGAAATGTCATAAAAAGGGACAAAATTCTCTTAACAAGTTCTCACTTAACAGAAATTTTAAGCTAAATTGTGGTCATAAGTCGAGGACTAGCTGTATTTGTAAAGTGTTGCAGCACAGTGGGGACTACAGTAATGTTTCCATATTTCATAGTAAAGCATTACCATAAAGCACTAAAAATATACTCCAATTCTGTCAACCTTACAAGGTAGATCTGATAGGAAACACAACTCAAAGAGATGATTCTATGTTATTACTACCTTACATTAAGAAAAACTTTGGAATCTGAAAGTATTCCCCCCCCCCAGAAAGGTTCTCTTCTGAGCCCCTTATCCCACACCCAGTCCTGTTGTAGGCTACCTGACTGTTCCCTTCACTGTATCTCTGTCCTGTCTCTCGAGGTTATTTTTACACGCCATTGCATATTCTCACTTTTTTTTAAACAAATCAGGAGCTAATCTGTTTTTCATTGCTTGGACTATTACAGAAGTGTGTTGCAAGAATAAGCATGCCTGAAGGACAAAATACAAGAGGAGAACTAAATATGTCATCTTGAATATAATGGAGGAACTGTGGGACAAAAATAATACAACATACATACATACATACATACATACATACATACATACATACATGTTGGTCTTTCTGAGCTATGGCCATGTAGCCCAGAGCCACATGTATGTATATGATTATAATTGATTATGATTATAATTTCAGGACTGCAGAAGGTAGAAATCTTATTGTGCCACAAGTAGAAATCTATGAAGTTGGTATAAGTCTACCAATTAAAAATCAAAGTATTTGATAATTTTAAACTTATGTTATTCACACTTTAAATGTTGGCTTGACTCAATCACTCGCTACAGCTTTTGAGCAGAAGTTGAAGTAACTGATACCATAGAGTTGGTGATAGCAAAAGAAAATCTGCTTTGCTTAAACATTTCAGCTTTACTGTTTAATGTCAGCCTATGCTTTCACTGTTGATCATATCTTTTGTGTTTTTCGCTCCCCCTGCCCTTCAGTTTTGAGCAATAACCAATCACAAAGTAGGGAGGACAATATGAAGATAGAAGCTGCATTGTTCTGGATGAGCTATCCTTTGGGAATCTCATTAACAGTATTCTTTGTTAGGAGAATGTCCACAGATGTTAGCTTGGCTCAGTAGCTGATCATTGATTGTGACTGCCACTGTTTGTAGCTCCCCCTTTTCACCCCAAATCTTTTTTTTTTTTTTGCATCACTGAGAATTTAGAAGATAGGGTGGTTTTTTCAAAGTGTTCCGATTCTGGCGCATTGCCTATTGCAAGGTTTAGCATTCAGGAAGAGCTACCCATAACTCTCCAGATTAGACTTCATTACATGCTGAGCTTCTCTCAACCTCAGGAGATTCTGCAGTGTTGCAGAGGTTTGTGTGGTCTGAAAATGGCCTCCTGGAACAAAGGCTCACGGAGAGTTGATCTGTCAAGTTTGCCAGTAGATTTTAGTACCCAGATCAGAAGCAGTTTTTGCTTCCTGTTTAATTTTATGTGGGAACAGGCGGAGATTGCAAGAGAAAAGTATAATTCTAAAAGCCTGATCTGTCTTCATTCAAACACCATCTATGTAGTCCTCCATAAAAAAAGATATTTCCCCCCCCCACACACCAAATGTATTACCTGCAAGCTCAATATTGAAAGTGCTTTTCTGGCACACAAATCTGTGATGTTATATGATTCCTTCATTTAAAATAACAATAGCAAATGACTAAAAAAAGTTTCATTTGTAGAACTGGTAGTGGTTTTACACTGGAAAAACTGTAATTTTTATAAAACTATAAATGTGCTGACCTACTTTTCCTTGCAAACATAACCCCAAAATGTGAACATGAAACATTCTTACATTCTACAGGTAGTCCAATAATTTACAATAATTTTTATGATTATTAAGTCACTGTATTATTAAGCAAATGACATAGCTGTAAGTTCGAATTCAGATGATCTAATTTTGCATTTTTACTGGAAAGTGGGAAAAGAGCCACAAAACGCAGTCATTTGACCATGAGATGCTGTAACTAATCATAAATGGGAACCAGCTGCCAAGTGCCCGAAATACAATCATGTGACCAAAGAGATGGCATGGCTGTCATAACTTCGAGGATGGGTTGTAAGTAACTTTTTTTTACTTCATTGTGTTAAGCAACCAGATGTAAATCAAGGACCATCTATACTAACGTGTGGTAGGTACTCTACTGCAGAGCCTGAAGTAGAAGATAGACTACTGGTAGTTCTGGTTTTCCCATGGAATGAAGATAAAATTTGATGGCTTACAAAATATATTTCAGGTGTATAATTTATTTATTTATTTTATTTGTACCCCACCTTTATTATAAAGAGGTGTGCTATACCTCTTAAGAATGTGCTAGGGAAATCACCTATTAGGTAGATAATTGTCAGCTTCTGCTGAGATCCTGTTTATCTAACCCATAGTTGTTTATTTCTCAGTCTTTAGGGAGCTACCCGTAGTCCCTGAAGGAACTGCAAGTGATCCATTGTCTGTCAATTTTATATTATTTATTTATTTAAATGACATGATCTCTGAAGATTACTAAAACTTTCAAGATTTAGCCTTCTTTACTTTCAAGATTTCAGGCAGAACTAAAATTCTGTGATACTTGGTGATCAGGCCAAATCTTTTTATATTGCTATATGTGATGTTGGGGTTCCACGAATGCCACCTCGGACAGTCATATATCTCATGAGTAAATATGTATCTCATGGACTATGTACCTGCGACCGGATGTTAGTGGAGATTAATGTAATAGCATTTGTTGATGACATAGTTTTGTTTTTAGTTGCGAAGTCGTTTCTGACCCATTGTGACCCCATGGACAATGTTCCTCCAGGCCTTCCTGTCCTCTATCATCCTCTGGAGTCCATTTAAGTTCACGCCTACTGCTTCGGTGACTCCATCCTGCCACCTCATTCTCTGTCATCTCCTTCTTCTTTTGCCCTCAATCTTTCCCAGCATTAGGCTCTTCTCCAGTGAGTCCTTCCTTCTCTTTTTTTTTTTTTTAAATATATTTTATTCATTTTTCACATTCCATTTGCAGTCACTTATATACAGGGTATTTACTATAAGAAAAGAAAAGAAAAAAAAGGGGGGGGGGAACAAAACGAACAAATAAAAAGGAAACACAACTCATCATTCACAACCCCACCTAACCCTTCCATCCTCCATACACCCCATCTAGCCCCTCCAACTTTCCTTTCTCCCTCTAACACTCCCCTCCTACTTCCCTTTCCCCTCAAACCTTCCTTCTCCCCTTACTCCCCAGACACCCTCCTTACATTCCCCTTACTCCTTCCTTACTTCTCCCTCTTCTGTCCCTCTACCTCCCTCCTTGGTGTATGCCTTTATTCGAGTGTTGTTTGATCTGAAAATGAACCAAGGAAAAAAGGAAAAAAGAAAAAAAAAAGAAAAAAAAAAGAACCACCATATATAAATACATTCTTGTTCTTATTAAGACTATATTAACACCCCCCACCCCCCCACCCCCACAAATCCCCATCCCTAATCCTCCCGACTTCCCAGGGCCCACACCTGGCACTACCTTCTGTCTAAAATATCTTGTATACATATGGATTAAAAAATAAAAGTAATATGTCAAAAGAAGGAAAACCAGAAAAAAAAAGAAGAGAGAAAAGAAAAGAGAAAAGAAAAGAAAAGAAAAAAAAAGAAACCACTCTTTATGTTGATCTCAGCCCCCCATCTTTATCTATGCTTAGATAGTATAAATCATTCTATCTATATTTTATTCTCGTCTCTTACTTCTTTGCTATTTACCCCAACCTTCTGTAGACTCTCCCGTTCCTCTTCCTAAACCTCATAATCCCTTCCGATAAAATTTAAGCAACGTGATTCATGCCACATATTCAAATATGACTTTACAGAAGAGTAGTCAAACTTTCCCTTCTAGTAAAATTTAAACAGCGTAAATGATCTTTCTTAACCTCCTTTTCAAACAGTAATTCAAAATGATCTAGCCAAGCTTCCCCTTCTTAGTAAAATTAAGCAGCGTAGATCAAATATTACTTTACACAGAAATCAATTTCTATCTTAAGATAATTCCAACCGACTTTCTCTTCTAATAGGATTTAAATAACGTAGTTCATTCCACATGCATTTTACCCTCATCCCTTACTTATCTGATATTTACCACTATCAAATTTATACTAGCATTTATTTAAAATCTAACTCAAAGCAATTTCAACCAACTTTCCCTTCTAATAAAAGTTAAATAGCATGGATCATTCCACATATTCAAATAATACTTTCAGCAAGAGTCAGTTAACCTTCTGTTTTAAAGTAGTCCTTCTAACAAAGTTTAAACAACATAAGTCATTCCGCATTCTTTTTACACTTATCTTAAGATAATCCCAACCGACTTTCTGTTCTAATAAGCTTTAAACAACGTAAATCATTCCACATATATTTTACCCTCATCCCTTGCTTGTCAGATGTTTACCACTATCAAATTTATGCTAACGTTAATTTAAAATCTAGCTCAAAGTAGTTTTACCCAGCTTTCCCTTCTAATAAGAAATAGTCCGCTTTTTCTACCGGAGAGAGGTCTCAAACCCCCATTCAGTCCTCAACTTTGACAAATATTTTGAAATGTCTAAATTCTCAATCTCCGTTTTTCTGCTTCTCCGAGAGAGGGAAGGCTACCCCCTCCATCTTGTAACCACATGGCCTGCCGTTTGCCTTCTCCTTCCGCTTGTCTCTCCTCTCTTCCAAGCGAGTCAGGGAGTCCCGCCTTCAGAATCCTGCAATAGAAATCTTGAGCCTCCGAAACAGAGTTAAGACGAAATCTTTGATTCTCAAATGTAACCGTGATACCGGCAGGGGCCTCCCATCTGTATCGAATCTGTTGACTCCTAAGCTCCTTAGTTAAAAAGGTGAGTCCTTCCTTCTCATTTGGTGGCCAAAGTGATGACATAGTTAGTGGTTTGCAAAAAAATAATAATGGGGAAATGTCTGATTTATTAGAGTGGAAGTAGCTGTTCAGGTCCTCATGTAAAAGTCTTCCCTGTTCCCTGTTATTAACTGTTCCCATTGATTGGAAATGCTAAGGCATGAATTCTGCATGTGGCTGTCCCTCAACAATTATTCTGCTTTCTGGCATATTTATACCCTAATCTTCCTTCAAGGAGTTCTTTGTTCTGCATTCGATATGATCCTATTTTTCCTTACACCAACCACATTAGTTAAAATTCTTCTCATAATTTCCTTCTTTTCAACTTTGTGATAAATTTATAATGCTGGTTATTGTTGATTTTGTTTCACAGTTATAGAACTTTGTTTGGGAAAGGATAGATGGCTAAACTGCACAATGTCCCTGTTGGCAGTTTGTGATGTTTTTATTACAGTATGGATTCCTCATTCCCCTACTTAGAATCCAAGCAGGGGTATCCTAGAGGCAGAGAGTCAAAAAGTCAAAATGGGGACCATGACCATGTGATTGAAGTCCAGTCTTTTTTTTAATGTCCATTGAACATGCAACACGCATAAAATGTCAGGAACTTGGTTGCCCCATTGCAGAGATGGTCTTGACTATTTTTACTCCTGTGGACAATTCTAAATCCAGCTCTTTGAAATCCTTATCAAAGTGGCACTGAAACATTTGCGAAGGGGCAGTAAAAACAGTTTATAGGGACTAAATCTATTGAAGATTTCTGAAGAGTGTCTTTTATCCTGACAATAAAGTGGTACTTCTTCCCTTTGACTTACAGAACTTTGGAATCCTACCGTTTGTTCTTCAAAAAAACCAGCAACTTGTCACATTTTAACATTTGTGGCAAATTTCTGGGTTGAAGCCAGAGGATTGTTCTGGACTTAGCAGTGTCTCGAAGCATCCTGGTCATTGGGAAGAAAAGTTGTTGGCATTCCCTTGTATTAAATATTCCGCCTCGATTCATGCTGGCACCAGTTTTAGAGCCTGGTTCTGTGCTACACAAAAGCCAGATATAATTCTTCATTCAGCCTAGAGAACAAGTCCAGTATGCTAAAGATCAGGAAAGTGACCAGAATGCTTATCTACCATCAGCCTGAAGTAATAGAATTAGATTCTTCTACCTTGCCCTTAGCACAGTGATGGCGAACCTATGGCACGCATGCCACAGGTGGCACACAGAGCCATTTGTCAGGGCATGCGAGGCACTGCCCTGCCAGCTGGCCAGCGTGCATGTGCGTGCTGGTCAGCTGAGTTCACCCTTTTTTAAAGCCATTTTTCGCCCTCCCCAGGCTCCAGAGTCTTTATAGGAGCCTGGGGAGGGCAAAAAGAGCCTCCCCCCCCGGAGGCCCTCCGGAGGCTTCATGAGCTTCCCTGAAGCCTCTAGAGAGCAAAAAACCGGCCCTCTGGACAAACCGGAAGTTCAGGAACTGACTTCCTGTTTGCTCAGATGGTTATTTTGACTGCTCCGGAGGCTTCAGGGAAGCCTCCCGAAGGTCCCTGAAGCCTCCGGAGGGCTTCGGGGGGGGGGGCGGGAGAGGCTGTTTTTGCCCTCCCCAGGCTCCTATAAAGCCTCTGGAGCCAGGGGAGGGTGAAAAAAGAATGCAAAAAATGGGGGAGCGCCTGTAGTGCGCACATGCGCACTGGGAGGTTTGTGCATTGCATTATGGGTGTGGCATGCTCACACACGACCCCCCCTGGGCTACCCTCACTTATGGCATGGGAGCCAAAAAAGGTTCGCCATAGCTGCCTTAGCACAATCAAATATGTGGAGAGATTTTCTCTGAAATTCAGAATTAGCATTTTTTAACACTCCTTATTCACAATGAGCATTGGGTACAAATTAGGGTTTGTGTCCAATTCTCAGCGATTCTATGAATCCTCTCTCTCTACATTTTCCATTGTATGGTTTCTTTCAATTGTTTTATACTCTGATTTGTATCTAGCCACCATGGGGATTTTTGTGTGTATGATCTTATTACCTTTTATCACTGATCATTCCAAACATAATTGCCTTTCCAGTGATTTCATAGCATGTAAGTAAAGTGGAATGTTGTGATTTTTGCCTTCCAGCAATATGTCTGATTTTAAATTCATTCTGGAATAGGTAATCCTTTCACTTGTGACTTTTCTTTCACCTTTCACCTATGTCCAAGTCTGGATTATCCCCTTCCCTCTTCTCTTGTCATTGATTTGAGAAAAAGAACTTTTTCAGTGAAAGGCAAATCTATTGATTAATGCAGTTTGTCTGTAATAAGAGGCGGAAAAATGGGTTAAAGGAAGCTGGTTGAGAAGCTGTGCACTAGTTCTATCCTGTAGATGCCTGTAGAGTGTAGCCACAACCTGTATTTCAAAGTTTCACACAATACTAAAGGAGGCCTGTAAAAGTTTTGATTGATATTTGTTTAATATGGTTTTGCCTGATTTGGAAATTTGAAAAATAGAATTTCTGGTTGCTTGGAAATTTTGTTAAGTGAAAGTACATTAGTGGACAGGGAAGGTGTGTGGGTGGTCAGTGAGGCACAGCACAAGTTCAGAGGAGCTGTGGGGGGGGAATGTGCAGATGAGGGAAGGATGAGCCATTTGCGACTTTCTGCCAGCTTCTCTTTGTTTGTGGGAAGTCAGCAGAGATAGTCACAAATCACAATCCCATGACCATGGGATGCTACAACTTTTGGTTGCCAACTACCCAGATCACTATCACGTGACTGTGGCAGTATTGGGACAGCCAGAACTTTGAGGATCAGTCATAACTAGCACTTGTTCATTGTTGTTGTAACTTTAAACAGTGGCTGAATGAGTGGTCATTAACTGAAGGCTACTTATATTTGACAACCATATTATCAATAAGGAAATAATGAATTGGCAGAATCCTATGATAAATTATTCTCTTGCTATATTTCAGTTTTCTAGATCATACAAATCAACTATGTTTTCCTCATTACTGTTTCTAATGTTGGCATTCCAGTCCCCCATTGCAAGCAGCACAACTTGTCTGCATGTTTTTTATCTGTTTTGGATTGAACTTGAGCATAAAACTTGTCAACTGTTCTTTTTCTGAATCAGGGATTGAAGCGTAACCATGGATAACCCTCACATTAAAGAGCAACATAGGAATATAATGTGCCAATTAAATGCTAAGAAAGAGCTCTTCCACAATACAGAGCTATATATAAAAAATATCATTCCTAGCATTGTTTTCCACACTTACCTCCCAAAAGTGGGGTATCACCCAGAGATTTTCCCAAAATGAACTTATTGGATTTGTTGAATCCTGCTGGAGAAGGCAATCATGCCAAACCTGTACTTTGAATTGTACCTGGAAACCTAATAGCAACCATATATTATATATCCATGATGGTGAACCTGTGGCACACCTGCCAGAGGTGGCACACAGAGCCCTCTCTATGGGTGCACACGTTGTTGCCCCAGCTGGTCATTGGGTTTCTGATTTGTGCATTCATGCCTGCCAGCTGGTCATCAGGTTTCTGGCGCATGTGTTCCTTCCGGTTTGGACACTCTGTGCCTAAAAGATTTGCTATCACTGTCATATATTATTAATGAGTAATCCCAGGCTCAGGCACAAGGAACCATAACAACTCCATGAATAGCCAAACAGTTTCTTTATTGTTGAGCTGCTATTTTACAAAAATCTTGCCGGACTAACTGCATTTCCTTGGGAGTCAGCAGATAAAATCTTCAATGGTTTGAGCTTTGCCATTTTCTTCCATTTCTCTCCATTTTGGAAGACCTTTTTATTACCCTCTCTCCTTTAGCTGGTGTTTGCGCCAGAGCTAATGAATAATTGTATTTTGTACCTGAGTGTACCTGGCCATCCAAGCCAACCTCAGAAGGAGTAATATATTGTAATGGTCTAATCATGTAGTGATGAAGGCAAAATAATAGTTGTAAGACCCAACTTCTTTGAGTAGAGCTGCAGTAGTAGAAGTTGACACTGGGTCAAGGACATTCTGGCCATGACGATCCCCGCTCATCAGAGTCTCAGATCTTCTCCATCGGGGATCATGCTTCTGCTCTGAAATACAACACTGCAACTGACAAAGAATAACAATGAACAAACAACCAACTCCTTTTGCTAGATTGGCATTACAGGTAGTTCTTGACTTGTGGCCACAAATCAGGATTGGAATTTCTAATGTACGTCATTGTGGTCATTAGTCAAGTTGAACCTATTTTTAATGACAATTTGAATCACATAGACATTAATCAATTCCCCAATGGGTGGAAGTGGGTTTTTTTGCTAGAAATTGGCAATCGTGTGACTGCAACAGTTGTAAATCTGAGCTGCCAAGCATCCAGACTGCGATCATGTGGCCGTGAGGGTGGTACAAATGTCGTAAATGTGAAAGGTTATAAATCACTTTTTCTGAGGCTGTCATAGCTTTCAACCAGCATTTAATGAACAGTTATAAATCGAGGACTACCTATCAATCAGCAAATGCCTCAAGCTTTACGCTTGCTTGTTGTCCGCCCTGGGATGAATATTACTGTACAAAGTTTAGCCATAATCTGCAGAAGACATGAAATGTGATGGGATTGTATACCACTATAATGAGTTTTCTGTCCACCTGTTCTGTGCAGAAGCCTTAGCAAAGTAGCCAAAACATTGAAACTATGTGTTTTTAGAAAAACCAGACACATCACTAAAAAGAAAGAGAGAGAGAAATGAATATTTGAAAGTAACTAATTAGTTACTTTAATAATTAATTAATTAATTAAAAGTAATTGGGAACGCAGTGGCTCAGTGGTTAAGACACTGAGCTTGTCGATCGAAAAGTTCAGCAGTTCGAATCCCTAGCGCCACGTAACAGTGAGCTCCCGTTATTTGTCCCAGCTCCTGCCAACCTAGCAGTTCGAAAGCATGTAAAAATGCAAGTAGAAAAATAGGGACCACTTTGGTGGGAAGGTAATAGCATTCTGTGCGCCTTCTGCGTTTAATCATGCTGGCCACATGACCATGGAGATGGCTCTTTGACCTTGAAATGGAGATGAGCACTGCCCCCTAGAGCTGGGAACAACTAGCACATATGTTCGAGGGGAACCTTTACCTTTATTAAGCATGACCCATAATCAACACGTTTTTTACTCAGAAGGCACTGGGATTAGCACAGCTGCAATTATGAGTTAGAGCAAAGAACACTGTTAATTACGGTCTTTCCAATGATTTCATATATATTTGTTTGTTTATTTATTTGTCAAATTTAGGTAGCTGCTTATGTCGGCTGTTTCATAAAGAGGAAGTGTTGTTGCAATCAGGTTACAAAATCCTTTCTGGGAGTGGGAATTAAAGTAGTCGTTTAGCAAGAGGCTCAGCTAAGTTTTGGAATCAGCCCATATTTGCTGATAGATGTTTTAACCAAGTAAGTTTGGATAATGCCGAATATTGATTTGCCTTGAACAGAATTATAAACAAGTAAAAGAGGGGCATGCAATGGAAAGGAATCTAAGTAATCCAAATAAAAACGTGGTTCTATTGTCTTGCTTGGGGCTTAGAGAGCAGCACATAGCAATTGGAGCTGGTTTGCTCCCTGAAGGTCCTCCCCCCCTTTTAATTACTTTCCAATGTTGAATTTTAACTATCTTTGCCTTTTAAAATTTTATATATTCAGTTTTTATGTTTTAATGTTTTATTTGTACCCTGCTCAGAGTCCCTACGAGAGAGATGGGTGGTTTCTAAATTTGATAAATAAATAAACAATAAATAAATACATCTAATGTTGCTGAGTCTCCTTGCTCATATAGTACAACATCTCAACAAAATATATGAAAACAACTGATCTTATTCAAAAGCACAATGCAAAGGCAACGTTGCTAATGCCATTTTGATGAACATGCATCTATGCTGATCTGTATGGAACATTCTCAAGGTTATTTTAAATCTCTGCTCTAAATTCTTAATATTTTTTAAAAAATCAATTCCTAGTTTGTTTTTTTAAGTTAAGTTAAACAGAGTGAAAAATGTGTATGGATACAATCTGACTTGTAATTATTGCTTGTTATTTTAGTTACTGTACTGTATTTTATTTGACATGCTCTCGATTTAGGTTCTACTGGAAATGAATGAATGAATGAATGAATGAAGGAAGGAAGGAAGGAAGGAAGGAAGGAAGGAAGGAATTATAACAAGAAGTGGCATGCTGCTCTGGTCCTCTTGCCTTAAATGCCTAGAAAAAGCTCCTTAGTTTAATCAGGAATCTCAATGAGTAAAAGAGAATGATTGCACAGAGGAATTGATTCCACAGAATGTCCCAGGATAGTATCTGGGGCCCCGACATGATCTTCCATTGATCTTCTAATCAATGCCTGATTTCTCTGTCTGTGTCTCTCTCTTTTTCTCTCTGTCTGTCTGTCTGTCTGTCTCTGTCACTGTCTCTCTCTCTCTCTGTCTCTCTCTCTCTCTCTCTCTCACTCACACACACACACACATGGAAGCTGTATGCAGCAGAGCATAGTGCCAGCATCCAACATCACCTTTTCCCCAAGAATTCCTTTTGGTGCCAAAGTGTCCCCTATGTTTACTCAGAAAATAAAAACAACAGGTGGCAGTAACCCAGTGCTTTATTTGGAAGTATGCTCACTAATTCAGAAAAGAAAACAAAATAAACCAAACAAGATAGTATAGAGCATCCCGTGAAATGAGGTGGTGATAGATAGGATGATATGTAATATTTTGACCGCTAGCTTATAACTGATCATGTCTCCCCTGGCAGTCATTTCCCCCTGCAATCCATTTTGCACATTGTTTCAACATTCCAGATATGCCCATTAGCTCAAAATAGGTTGGAGAAATTGTAAGGTACACATTTTAAAACAGTAGTTTGGATGTTACAGCTGTGTTCAGGATCTTACCATCACTCAAGGGCAATTTGGCCATGAAAGTGGAATGTAGGGTCATTGTAAGATTGCAGGACCTTGGATAGCTCCATGCAGACAATTTGTTCAATAAAAATTGGAATTCAGTTTGGCCTTTATCCATCTTCACTACACAGGCTATTGCTGCCTTCATGAAAAATGGAGAGCTTTTAATGAGACAGTTCCCTGACCCAGAACCTACCATGTCATTGCTTTTCAGTTAATCCCCAACTTGAACTTCCCTGTGATTTTTTTAAGATAATCTGACACTTGGGATGCTATATTAGGGATTTCTGGATGCAGAGCCCTCCTGACTGATAGACGTCAGCTCAAAATTGTTGAAAGATTCTTTATCAGAATGTAGCATTTCTGTAGCTATTTTGTCACTAAAGATTTATAATGTCTTAAAGCATCATCTGCCTACTGTCTGTTGTTATGCCAGTGTGGTAGTATTGACTGGAAAAATGTTTTGCAATAACTCTTTAGCAGCCCTTTTCTCTCTTTCTTGGAGTCTTTGTTGCTGCTCAAGGTTGATGAGGTTATGACATACTGCATGAAAGTTAAGTCCTTTGCACATTCATGCCAAATGCTTTTAAATCTTATCATTCCTCATTGCTTTAAGGTTTAGGAACATTTCCTGTGTCTTTGCTCTTTGCTATCTTTTTAAATAGGAAGGGCAAGTGAAGAGAAGGACCAACTTTGTGGAACCATCACTTCAAGCATTTGCCTGAAAATGCCATAGTGGAACAGTGAGCAGCTCCTACTCCCTACTTCCTCCAGCTGTCATCAAAAGATAGTTGTACTCACTTCAACACGAAAAACGCTCTGTTCTCCTAGGCGCTGCTTGGAGTGTCCAAGCACGGGTTAACTTCAGCTTGCTGCCCAAGGAACCGAGTTTTAAAATTGATTGTAGCTCCACCTCTTGGTTGCCTCAGAGGCTCAGTTTCAAAAAACTCAGTCACCCTATAGGACGTATTTCTGGGGCTCCAGTCCTTGAGCAGCAAGCTGGACCCCTAATCCTTGAGTTAGTGTAGCTCCTTTTATTTTATTTCTTCATTTTTAGCTTAGTATTTGGTTTGCAGTTTTTTTCTGTTGTTATCAAGCCTCCGATCGCTCCGTTTGCGTCCGCAACACTGGGACAGGCTCTCTGGAGCGCTGACAGCCCAGGCGCTGTTTTGGGTGAATCCTAAGGTTGGGGTGCTCTGGGCAGCAGCCCTTGAGCCTGAGGGGCGAGCTAGGTAGCCAGGGATCCCCTCACGAGGAGCGCTAGGCTCCCCGAAGCCCCGTCGCCGCTCCAATCACGCGCATGAATGGGCACCATTTTGGATAGCTTAATTTGGCACATTCCATTTTCTGGGCTCCTGCCTTGCCGCGCAGCCTGTCCCACCTCAGCAGATCGGGCCGCCCTAAGCCTAGGGCCTTGCACTGGGTGGCCAGGCATGCTCTTGCCCTCCTCTTTCTCAGACCAGCGGCCGCGGGGAACTTGGGCCTAACCAGCCTTCCTACCTGCCTCAAGAAGATCTGCAGGCGCTTGGCTGATCCAGCAGCCAGCTCCACTAAGGCTTCATCTGTCGTTCAGGGCCTAATACCTCTCAAGGCCCAACGCGAGGCCCAGACCCATCCTTCATCAGGCCTATTCCTTCTGATTGCTGGCAGCATGGAGAAGCAGATCAGCCCTCAGCACAGCAACGAAGGGAAACAAGGAGGCAGTCTGACCAGGCCCACACCCAACAAGCGAAGTAGGCCCAACCCAGCGGCCAAGGGTGTTGGGGTGGGCGTTTCCCCCAGGGAGAATCAGCCAAAAGCAGGGATGGCCTCTAAGGCCGAGGAAAGGATGGCAGTGCGCTGCCAGAAGGCCCTGGAGAAACAATTCCAGAAGGCCCAGGCCGTGCAGCGCAAGAATCCCGTGGGCTCCACTCCAAGTGAATCCGGGGGTGGGTCTCCCAGAAGTGACTTCCAACAGGGGGAATCACCCTTAGGCCCAGGCAGCGAAGACTTTGGGTTTTCCCCCAATCCTCCTAGGGCATCTCTGGGGTCACCAACTCATTCTATGGCTGTGGACTCCCTGGCAGACTTAGATTCAGGGGCTGAGGAGGAATCCTTGGCTCCTTCTGAATTGGAGCTCCCTCCCCCTGAGGGTCAGGAGGCCATGCTATCTAAAGCGATGGAGGAGGTTGTGGCTTGTGCCATTTCACGGGGTATTTCTGATGGCATGTTGCAGTTAGCGGCTAAGTTGCCCTCTGTGGCGCCCAAACCCGTTGCGAGCCATACTGCACGCTCCAAAACCTCTGAGGCTAGGGCGTCCTCTCCTGCCCCAACGGGCCTTAGCAAAGTCTCAGATTTGGAGGAGGCTGAGATAGAGGTTCCAGTTCTCTCGGATGATGAGAACCCCGCCCCTGAGCAGACCACTAGTTCAGGCCTCTTCAACCCCGCTATGTTTCGGGCCATTCTCACCAAGGCCTGGGGGCCTTCCAGCCCCCATGGCCAAAACTCCATCTGAGCAAGCCACTGGAGTAACCATAGGGCCCCAGGATCCTGGAGCAGGCTTATTTAAGGAGGTGCCTCCGCCTCTGGACTTAGTCCCGGCCCCTCAATTGTTCCTAGATGTAATTCAGCGGCAATGGGCCCAACCGGGGTCCATGGCCAACCCCAGTGGAATGGACAGGAAGCTGTACACTATGGAGGCCCCACTGGAGGAGTTTCTGAAGCTTCCCCAGTTGGATGACCCTATCATGTCCCTCACCTCTCCCTCCTCCCTTCCCATGGAATTGCTGGAAGGGCTTAAGGCAGAGGACAAGAGGGTGGAATCCGCGGCTCACAAGACTCACTTGGCTACCGCCTGGGCCATGCGCACTTCCGCGTCCTCTTCCTATTTTGGCAGGGCAGCCCTGTTCTGGCTTTGAAAGTTGCTAGCAGGGCTTCCGGCAGGAGACTCCAGGACTAGGCAGGATGTCAATAAGATTATTTCCGCTGTGGAGTACTCCGTTGACGCCTCTCTTGTGGCCACTAAATTTTTATCTAGGCCCCTGGCCTCGAATGTCACCTTGAGGCGCCTGCTGTGGCTTTGCCACTGGCAGGCTGACGTGAAGGTGAAATGGAAGGTGGCTTCCGCTCCCTTCAAAGGGGGAAAGCTCCTTGGGGAGGCCTTGGACCCATTCCTGACTGAGTCCAAGGATAAACGCAAAGTGCTTCCTCCAGTCACTAAGAAGCAGGAACGTAAGGGTCAGCTCTTTCGTAAGAATTCTTTTTGAAACAGCGAGCCCTCCACTTCCTCAGGCAACCCCGGTCGCACCTACGTTCCTCCACAGGATCGCTCCCAAGATAGGTCCTTGTTTAGGGACAGAGGCAGGCAGCAAGGGTTCTGCAAGCCATTCCGAGGGGGTTATTCCAACAAACCCTTTCGGAAATCCAAGTGACCGTCACAGGGCTCCCCCCCCATAGGCAGCCATCTCCAGCTCTATGCCGCTCAGTGGGAGGAGACCACGACGGACAGTTGGGTCAGGAACACAGTCCGCCATAGGCTGACCCTGGAGTTCCTGTCCCTTCCCTCAAGAACCTTCCTCCGTTGCTCCATCCCCAGGTCCTCCCACAAGCTCCAACTGATGAGGGCGGAGATAGAACACCTCCTGGAGATAGCGGCCATAGAGGAGGTCCCCAGGGGTCAAGAAGGCAGGGGGTTTTATTCCATCCTCTTCCTGGTCCCCAAGTCATCGGGGAGGGGGGTGAGGGCGATTCTGGACCTCAAGAAGCTGAACAAACACCTAGCGTACAAGGGCTTCAAAATGCAGTCCCTCCAGACCATCCTGGGCTGCGGGGTGATCTGCTGACTTTGACCTGAAAGAAGCGTACCTGCATGTTCCGATCCACCCAGCGCATTGCAAGTTCTTGAGGTTCCAGTTCACCGATCACCATTACCAGTACAAGGCTCTTCCCTTCGGACTCTCATCGGCCCCGCGGACATTCAACAAGCTGCTGGCCGCTGTGGCTGCACGACTCCGGTCTCTTCCCGTGAGATTGGAATGCTACCTGGACGACATCCTTATCCACTCGTCATCCAGGGGGCAGGCCCGGGCAGTCTTGAACACCACCATCAAGGTCCTGCATCTCCGCAGGTTCTCAGTCAACCTCGCCAAAAGTCACCTGACCCCGACCTGCAGAATCCAGCACCTCAGAACGATCATCAACTCCGAGACCTGCCAAGTCTTCCTTACTCAGGAGAGGGTGGACAGCATCTGGACCCTGGTGAGAAGCATCCGCTTGACCGGTTCAGCGTCGATCGTCTCCCTCTCGCAGCTGATGGGGAAGCTGGTGTTTCGCATTTCGGTGGTCCTGTGGGCGCGGTTGCACACGCGAGAACTGCAGTGGTTTCTGCTCCCTCTCCAGAGGAGGAAGGCCAGCAACTCCAGAGGCGTGATACGGGTTCCCCCGAAGGTCCTCCGATCCCTCAGGTGGTGGCTGTCAGAGGCGCTCCTCAAGGGCAGTTGCTTCAGAGAACCGGAGCGCCTGATAATCACTACAGACACCAGTCTCTTCGGCTGGGGTGCTCATCTAGGGACCTCGGTAGTCCAGGGCAGATGGTCGCAGGCGGAGCTCGCCCCCAACATCAACTGGCTAGAGCTTCGGGTGGCCAAACTCGCCCTGTGCCATTTCCTTGATCAGGTCAGGGGCCGCGATGTACTGATTCTGACGGACAACATAGCCGCCAAAGCTTACATCAACCATCAGGGCGGACCGCGGTCCCTGGCTCTGATGTCAGAAGCGGAGGCCCTGGGTCACTGGGCGGAGAGACGTCTTGCCTCAATTCAAGCAGACCACATCTCTGGCGTAGACAACGTGACGGCGGACTGGCTAAGCAGGACCACCATCCAGAACTCGGAATGGCGGCTGCATCCGAGACTGTTCTGCCAGCTGTCCCAGAGGTTCAGCCACCCGGTGGTCGACCTGTTCGCCTTGCCAGCCAACACACACCTCCCCCGGTTTTTCACCAGATTCCACTGCCCCGGGGCGGAGGGCACAGATGCTTTACGATCCCGCTGGCCTCCAGATCGACTGCATGCCTTCCCTCCTCTTCCTCTGATCCCACAGGTCATCTGGAAGATACTGGAAGAGGGGGCGGAGGTGCTGCTGGAAGCTCCTCATTGGCCGAGGAGGACTTGGTTCGCCGACCTGGTCAACCTGTCGGTATCCTGGCCATGGTGCATACCTCAGGAGCAAATCTCCCTCAGCCAGGGGGCTGTCCAACACCTGGAGCCCCATTAGCTGCAATTGGCCGTCTGGCACTTGAGGGGGACCTCCTGAGGCTTCACTGTTTTTCCGACAGAGTCATCTGGACTATTCAAGCTTCTAGACGACTTTCCACCGTCAGAATTTATGAAGCGACCTGGTCGGCCTTCTCACGTTGATGCCTCAGCCGTCAGATAGTGGCTTTGTCTGCGACCATCCCACAGGTCCTCGAATTTCTGCAGGGTGGTTTGGTCAAGGGCCTTGCACCCAACACTCTCCGTAGACAGGTGGTTGTTCTGGGCACCATTCTGTCTACTGACTCTCAGTTACCACTTTCTAGACATCCCCAGGTTCGGGGCTTCTTAAAAGTGGCGTCCAACATCTGTCCGCCCCCATCCATAGGTAACCTACTTGGGACTTGGCTGTTGTACTACAGGTGCTTGCCGTGTCCCCCTTTGAGCCATTGCGGACGGTGGGTCTGCGCCACCTCACCCTTAAAACTGCCTTCCTGGTCGCCATCACCTCAGCTCGCAGGATATCGGAATTGGCCGCCTTGTCAGTCAGAGGCGATCTCTGCATCTTCCACTCCGATAGAGTCATCTTATGGTTGGATCCTGCTTTCGTTCCAAAGATTAACACTGTTTTCCACAGGGCATAAGAGGTGATACTTCCAAACTTCTGTCCTCGTCCCAAGCACCAGAGAGAAGTAATGTGACACAAGTTGGACGTGCGGCGGGCGGTGCGCATTTACATGAAGCGGACTGCTCCTTTCCATAGGTCGGAAACATTATTTGTTTCATTCCAACCTGCTTCCATAGGAAAGAAAGTCACGTCCTCCACCATTGGATGCTGGCTCAGAGCAAGCATCAAGATGGCTTACGAGACTCAGGCCAGACTGTTTCCGCCTTGTATTACCACCCATTCTACAAGGAGCGCAGCAACGTTGGCCCTTGGGCTACTCAAGCTCCGATTGAGGAAATTTGCCATGCTGCTACATGGTCTGGTCCGTCTCCATTCACCCGAAACTACAAACTTGACATGTTCGCCTCCACTGAGGCGCCCTTTGGGAGGAGAGTACCATGGCCCCAGACAGTTCTTCTTCTTCCCTCCCGACTTCGACATAGCTTTGGCATGTCCCGTGCTTGGACACTCCAAGCAGCGCCTAGGAGAAAGACTGTTGGCTTACCTGAATGGTCGTTCTCTAGGCGCTGCGGAGTGTCCAAACCCACCCTTGAGGTGGGGCCACGAGGTGTGTTTCTTTCACCTTATGTCTTGGCTTGGACTTAGACTGGTTCGAGTTGTGGACTATTTGATCTTCGTTTTTCAAAACTGAGCCTCTGAGGCAACCAAGAGCCGGAGCTACAATCAATTTTAAAACTCAGTTCCTTGGGCAGCAAGCTAAAGTTAACCCGTGCTTGGACACTCCGCAGCGCCTAGAGAATGACCATTCAGGTAAGCCAACGGTCTTATTCAATTCAGGATCCTGCTCTATGATCGCAGGTCATTGTAGAGCCGCGGTGGCACAGTGGTTAGAGTGCAGTACTGCAGGCTATTTTTGCTGATCATCAGCTGCCAGCAGTTTGGCAGATTGAATCTCACCAGGCTCAAGGTTGACTCAGCCTTCCATCCTTCCAAGGTGGGTAAAATGAAGACCCAGATTGTTGGGCGCAATATGCTGACTCTGTAAGCCTCTTAGAGAGGGTTGTAAAGCACTGTGAAGCAGTATATAAGTCTAAGTGCTATTGCTATTATAGAGATGTGTTTACATTTCAGCAAACACAATTGCAATTCCTTGTATGATCTCTCAGCTGAATGCATAGTATTTAGATTTTGCTTAAATGATGCCTATTCCCAGAAACTCTAGGTGAACAAATACCATAGAAAGTCCCCCAATACATAAGAATTTAGAAACAAACAAATACAAACACCATGAATTTAGAAGCCCAACCTCCTGCTGTGCAAGGCATAGACCAGTCAGATAGATGTGGAGATGGCGTTGTGTATGTAACTCTACGTTGTACTCATTTTTAAGTCTTCGCCTTTTCACATCAACTTTGGAACAGGGCTTTGCTCCTTTGGATAATTCCTTGAACATAACTAAGGCATATAGTATATTTAAATGGATTGCATATACAGAAAAATGTGGTGGGTGGTCTGACTGTTAAATAATTTTGTTGAACCTTTGAGGATGAGGCTCACAGTTGCAATTGTTTTGCACCTCCTTCACATGTTCCCTCGATGTTTCTTTCATCTCCAAGAAAAAACTTTGCACTTCTCTCACTTGGTTTCTGTCTTACATAGCACATAATGTAAGTGCATATAAATACTTCTAGCAGCAAATAACTGAATCATCAAATCCTGGCAAGATTGATGGTGAGTTTAAAGGCCTCCTGGCTTTGGGGATTTTCCATTTTTAACTCTGCAGGTGGTGTACTTCCCCAATCAGTTGGTACATTTTTGGGGGGTTCTTTTGACTCTTGGCTCCTGTTAGGAGCTGGTAGGAGCTGTAACTGATGTATTTGTGTTTTGCATGTGTTCATCATCTGCACAATTCCTAGACTGTTATATCCTGCTTATCATAACTTCTGCTTTAATAACTTCCTGCTTGGATTACTGCACCTTACATGGGGCTCCCCTTGAAAGAGTATTTGGAAGCTGCAACTGGTCTAGAATGCAATGGCATAAGCAGTTTTTGGCATTTCTCATAATGCTGATATACTATATTGGCTTCGTGAACTAGATTGGTTCTCAGTAGGCTTTTGGATAGAGTTCAAGCTGTGTCATCTGTAAAGCCCTAGGTGACATCGGATAAAGGCTAATTACATGACCGCCTTTCTCCCATTGTTTCTGTTCACCCCACTAAATCTAGTAGAGAGACCCTGCTCCAAGGACTTTCTATCAAACAGTGCCATATTGTTGGACTCTGGAGTGACAGTGGCAGTCTTGTGGGACAGCATCTCATTTGTATGGTCCCATCCTTGTTAGGGTCTCATTTAGGGTCTTGTGAGTAGAAGAGTAGAACTCTGCTGTTGATCAACGTTTTCAATTGTGATGGATATTGCTTATTTTTGAATATTAAGGATTATATGTTGTAGGTTTTTCTGATTTATAATCCTTATAAGCCACCCAGATCCTTTGAGTGAGAGGCACCTATATAGGCACCTATATACATGATAAAAATAAAACCACCATTAATATTAACATTTATTGTTCATATTTTTTATTGCACTTTACCTTTTACTTTTTAAAGAAACTAGATTGGTAAATATCACGGCTTTGTCTCCTTGCAGACTGCTGTGGCAAAAATAAGAATTTTGTGGCATCTCTTTTATAGGTTGCATCTTCCGCCAGCGAGATTGGCAAAAATGTTTAGAAATATATTGCCAAATTGTTGGAAATGCGATCACAAATCAGACACATACTACCATATGTGGTGATTGTGTAAAAAAGCAGAAGAATATTGGCAGAAAATTCAAATGTGCCTGGTAGTGTTAACTGAAGAGGAAATAGAATTCAAAACAGAATTATTTTTTTTGCGAATTATAAAGGACAAATATAACAAGGGGGTAATCTACTTAACAATAGATATTACAAGGGCAGCAAGAATGGTTTTTGCTGAAAACTGGAAAAACAGGGAAATTCCACAAGAAGAGGAAATGATTAGGAAAATTCTGACTTGTGCTGAAATGGATAGACTGACGTGGGAAATGAAAAATAAAGATGAAGCAGTATACTACAAGATCTGGGATAAATTTTATCGATGGTTGGAACAGAAAATGGGGGGGGGCAAAATAAAAAATGACTAGGAACTATAGAATGGAAAATTAGAATTATGTATGTAACGATAACAGAGTGAAAATGTATAAGACAAGATCAAAGTATTATGGATGGAAGTAAGATGTCTTTATATTTGTAAGTACTGAACAGACCAAATGTAAATAAGCAAGGTGGTTATGACATTTAAATTTATATTTTAGTATGTATGGCAAAGACATTGCCAGGATGGTTACACTGTGTCCAATGTTTTATTGTGTGTTTAATAAAAAAACTTTTAATTAAAAAAAGGATTTTGTGGCACCTTAATCCATTTTGACAAAACTGGCATATCCAGTATATAAAATATTTGATCTAATATGTGTTATTAAATAAGCCTTGCACACAAAAGCTTACTATTCTTCAATGTGCCAAGACTCCCTTATGTTAATGATTTAAGAAATATTTTTTTGAACCTGTCAGCAGTATTTTTTTGTAATAAAGGCCATAAAAGTTAGTTAAACTAATCCATTATAAAGAAAATATTTATCCAACAGCTATAAAAATAGATCAGCTTTGTAAAATATGTTTATAACCATAAGGCAATAAACAGACTTACACTAAAAGCAGAACTGGTTCAGTGGAACAAAGAAAAATTGTGAAAATTCAGCTAGTAACAATATTTTGAAAAGAACATTACTGTTCCCTGCTTTAGATCTAGAGCAAATTAAGTTTGTTGATGGCTAAAT
This sequence comes from Thamnophis elegans, assembly GCF_009769535.1. Classification (NCBI taxonomy): domain Eukaryota; kingdom Metazoa; phylum Chordata; class Lepidosauria; order Squamata; family Natricidae; genus Thamnophis; species Thamnophis elegans. Next base: position 50,324,751 of record NC_045545.1, read on the forward strand.
GAGTGTTTGTGTTAATAAAAATTACCAATATAAAGTCAGAAGGCAATATGATACAAAAATACTTTAGGTCTTATTCCTTTATTTAAAAATTGGTCAGTCCAAACTTTAAACTCAGATTTAAATGTATAACCGACTCACAATTCCAGTAATGTCTGTGGAGATTCTCAGTCATCCAGGTCATGGTTGCTACTTGGAGAATTTGTAAGTAGCCAAATTTGCTATCATAACCTTTTTGTGAATAAATAATGCTCTTAATGGCATCCTTTTTGAAAAAGCACGCAGAACATGTTTTGTACTTTAAATTTGTCTCTGGCCCAAAAAAAATGTTGACTTACCTGAGACAGACTTAAGTCGGATTATTTTTTATATACAGTACATTCTCTGAGTTTAAGCAGTTTGGCTTAAACGTCCTTTTAATCTATTTCCCATAATATCCCAAAGAATTCTCCCAAACCCAAAGAATTATCTGAAATGTACTTTGGGAGTTTTTGCAGAGTTTACCGTGTCCAGTAGCGTGAAGGAGAACAATGAAAATGTGTACTAGCATGGTGAAAAAAGTCTGAAAAGTTGGGGTTGATTTTTGACAGTTGTGACAAGAACAATATAAGTAGCTTGACTAATCACTCTAGGTAAAAGTCTGTATAAAAGTGACAATATTGCATTGTCTTACTTGAGTCTAGTTACCTGAATTGTTTTCAGCTCTTGTTATCTAAAGATTAAGATAAAACACGTGCAGCACAATCCGACCAGTGGTGGGTTTCAAATTTTTTTACAACCTCTTCTGTAGGTGTGGCCTGCTTTGTGGGAGTGGCTTGCTGGCCATGTGATTGGGTGGGAGTGGTTTGCCAGCCATGTGACCGAGTGGGAGTGGCTTGGCAGCCATGTGACTGGGTGGGCATGGCCAACTTGTAAAATGTGGTGAAACTCACTTAACAATGCTCTTGCTTAGCAACCAAAATGTTGGGTCAGAAACTCTGGCATTTGAAGCACGCAAGTCTTAAAGCTGTCAAGTTACAAGACCCTTGAACCCTTGCCCTTTAGAACCCCCCCCCCCCTGGGATGTTCAGACTTGACAGCTTTAAGACTTTAAGGTTTAGATAGGACTCTTAAAGGCGGGCAGGGCGATTGGTGAGCAAGCCAATCAGTGAGCGGCGGGCGGGACAAGCGTGGTGCGGATGGGTGGGGGGAGGGAGCTGGAACCGGTTCTAAATGGCATGGTAGATTTGTGGAACCTCTTCTGTAGAAGAAGTTAGAACTGGCAGGAACCCACCTCTGAATCCTACTTATGTTTACTCATGACTAAGTACCACTGTGTCAGGAAAAAGTACCTAAAATTGTAGTTTTTGAGATGTAGATATTTCTTTGATCTTTTCCTTATTCTAACTAATAAAATCTGATTACATAATACTTTTTCTTAGCTGAGAAGATTCTTTTTAATCCAAAATTTAATCCAGCTATTTCAGGTATCAAATGTTACTGCATTCTGTTAGGGATGGGTGAGTGGATATAATGGCTATAGTTTTGCGAGATTTTGACTATCGCAATTGGTGTTCAGTCTCTCAGAAGATCACCAAAGCCATGTAGGATTGCCTCAAATCTTCAGAAGCTTCAGTTTTACTTGAAATCCTGCATGCTATTGTGCAAGATTTAGCCATTTCAGAGATTTTTTAAAATCTTATTTTATTACTGTTTCTGTAAAATGGTTTCATATTTTTCTATATCCTGATAAAATGACCATATCAGGGTTTTCAGGGCCCATTTTGGCAAGCCTTTTTAATGAAGAAGCCCCTTACATGCATTCTGTGCAAAACAGAAAGACTTTCTTTGATAAATTAACATAAACGTAGGCCCTGCAAATCCCAAATGAACTCCCAAATGAGTTGAACCTCTGTAAAACGTCTTCATCCTTGTGGACTAGTCTATTGTTTGGTTGCTGAGAAACTACCTGATCCCTCCCCTTCCCCATCAGACATTTAGAGTGGCTGGAATTTGGAGTAAGGCTGTCATCACAGAGAATACCCAATGTCAACACTTCTGCTTGAGAGATGTTTAAGTCTTTTAGATTGCAATCACTTTCTTGGGGAATTAGTCCAAATGAACTCTATTAATTTCTGAGTGTGTATATAGAAGATTTCACTGTGAGTGTGTTCTGTTGTAAATCAAAAAGTAAAGCAAATGATTCTTGGTAAAGGAAATATTAATGAAATAGTATTTATTGGGTGAGAAATTTTAAAAGTTGTATTCTACTTTGGGAGAGTTGATATTGTATCTTTATATTAAATGAATAATTAAATGGATTCCTGGATGATATTGTCTTGTGGACCTGTGTGTAAAAGTGTTCCTTTTACTTCTTAGTGCTCTAAATAGTCAATTGAATAAGCGTACTCTATGCTTACTTTAAGCATAGAAGTGGGCTGGGACCTTATGAACTCTGAAAGTCTTGTGCATTTTGAATTGTAAATGCAAACTATTCCTTTGTACATACAATAGAGAATTTTGCAGAAGGAAAGTTTCATTTGATTAATCCTGGTCAAGCTTGACCTTGACATATTCAATCTTCTGGCAAAATAAAATGGGAAACTATCAGAACCAAGATGCTCTTCCCTCTTCTCTTCGTCCTTCCTCTTACTCCCTCTTCAGCTGGTGTTTTGGTCACCTTCCTGATTGCATGTGCCTGCATAATTCCTGTTCCCAGCCAGGGTATGCATCCTTTGGCAGTCAACCCAATGTTGAAGGTGGAGGGCTTTTGTTCAGTGTCTGCTTTTCCAAAATCATGGTCTCCTAGGGAACCACGAGTGACCACTCATGGAACCCTAGGGTTCCACACAGCCCTGGTTAAGAAACCCCTCAAAAGGCTAAAGTATGGTAGGCTAGTTTGTTGTTCATTGCCTTTTATTAACAGAGCCAGGAGTGTCTTCATACAGATGTTATAGAATGTCTTCTGTATGTAAGGATACAAACCCATTTTAGTTGAGAGAAGGAAATGGTTAAAGTACATTGTATACATTATTTTACATTCAAGGCTGTATATTCTGTTATTGTAAGATGTTAGTGCTCTGAGAGGCTCAAAAAGTCTTGAATAGTTTACCTTTGCTCAGATTTTCAAGTAAACAAATCATTAACATAATTTTTAATGAAGAAGGGACTGAAATAATTTGTTATCTAACCTGGCCTTTCCCTACTTCATAATATTCAAGGTTGGACATATTTGCAGATATGCTAGTTGTTCACATGTCTGTTCGGGAATAGGGCCAATTATAGTTTCAGTAAGGATGTGAGAATGATAGCCACTAAGTTCATTCTGTTTAGTATGTGAATGAGGCAATAATGTAAAGAATAAACAAACAAGCATGATGTCCTGTATTGTATCTAATTCATTACTGAATGCTTGTTGTTCCCTTATTATCCCAGGTGCTTTCTCACAACCTCTACACTGTGCTTTGTATTCCTCATGATCCTGTAGCTTTGGAGGAACATTTCAAAGATGATGATGATGGCCCAGTATCAAGTCAGGGATATATGCCATATCTCAACAAGTATATATTGGACAAGGTAAGCCTTTTTCTCTTTCACTCACTTTGATAGCCTGAAGTTCAGCCTCTCTGATACTTTGGATAAGCTGATAGTTCCAGTTTTTGCTGGCAGGTTAACGTCTACAGGAAGACTTTTAACCAGTTAGTTCTTTGTTTTTACAGTTACTTTGCATATACAAGAGGGAAAATGATCTCTATTTCTGAAAAAGGGAAGCCTTCCAGTTCTCTCCTTCCAAAGGGTAGCATGGCTACATGTTTATGTGGTTTACCTAGAAGAAAAATATTATTAATTGAATGTGCTGTTGTCATGTCAAGACAGATTTGTTATTCTATATCACAGGAATTTTTCTGGGATGAACAATTAATTAACACATTGTTGGAAAGCCCTCTATTCAGAAATGTGCTAAAAAAAGTACAGCACAGGTGTGAAACATGACCTATAGTAGTATGCCCAAACTTGATGTGCTCACAATGTGTTGGTATATGAAATATAATGGCTTAAAGTTAGTTATAATGGCTTAAAGGATTACTGGGAATTATGGGCAATGCGGTATAATATATTTGAGTGCAAGCATTTGGAGAAAATTGATTTACAGAGAAAACTGGAAAATTCTAGGTACAATTTGCTTAAGAATTAGTAGGTTGTCTTTATAATATATTAAGAATGAAATGTTCTTGAAACTTCTGAAAATTGATGTGGAATTACTTTGACCACAGTTTCATGACCATAAAGGTGGCCTTGAAGCTGTCCAGACTTGCATCTATACATGTTTCATATCTCCTTCCTGTTCTTCCTACAGCAGAAGAACAGTCAGAATTATAATTTCAAATCTTTACGATACCACTTTTTTTAAAAGTCAGAAAAATCCTGTGATTATCAAATCTTTATCTTTGGATTATGGCATCCATGCTCACTGCATGCCACATATACAATTACAGCAGTTTTTGCATAATTCCACATATTCTGTTATGGTCTAAAGTTCAAAGTTATTAATAGTATGAAACCAAACAAAATCAGTTTGGCTAGTTTATAAGCAGTTTGACGATAGAATGGTTCCAATATTTCTTGCTCCATTTTTTTTTTAGATATTTTATTAATATTTATAGGCCGCCCTTTTCCCCGCGGGGACTCAGGGCGGCTTACATAAAATAGGGAGAGGGGGGGGTTATAAACAATAAACATAAAACAATACATAAGAGTAAAATAATACACAACATTCATTCTTCATTCGGGTGGGGACAGATTGTGATCTTATCCCCAGGCCTGACGGGATAGCCAGGTCTTGAGGGCTGTGCGGAAGGTCTGGACGGTGGTGAGGGTACGAATCTCCACGGGGAGATCGTTCCAAAGGGTCGGAGCTGCTACTGAAAAGGCCCTCCTCCGTGTAGTTGCCAGTCGGCACTGACTGGCGGATGGTATTCGGAGGAGGCCCAATCTATGTGATCTTATAGGTCGCAGGGAGGTAATTGGCAGGAGGCGGTCTCTCAAGTACATCCCCAGAACCCTTTATGCATTTAAAAACAGAATCAATTTTTGACTCTTAAAGTAAAGAAGGCACAAAACAAACATTTAAATGGACAAACAGGGAGGAGGAAGAAAAGGAATAAAGCCTGCATGGTGCATAGGGAGGAGGATAGAGAGAAAGGGGGGATTAGCTGCATTGTTGTGGGGAGGCTTTATCATCGACAGCCAAAGATCTAAAGTAGTGATCTATACAGCTCTCACTTTGATGATGTTCTGATATATTTGAAAACTTGATTTTGCTTCCAGACCTGGGGGTGGAGTATCTATTGATACTTCTCTGAGCTTGGTTATTATATTGCAGACGTTCCATTACCCAAACTAGATAATATCATTAACACCAAGAGCCCTTTGACCCTGAGCTACAAATATTCTACTTTATCCACGCATTGTGTTAAAATGTGGTTTGCTTAGTGATGGTTTATTATGTAAGCTAAAGTTGTATAATGTTATAGCTAACTGTCCCTCTTCATCTGAGAATTAGCTCCTGTAAGCCCCACAGTAAAACCCACCTGCCCCTTTTGTGCAAAGAAAAGACAAGGGGACAGCTGTTTCCCTATATTATAGTACAGTGATAGTGAACCTTTTCATCACCAAGTTCCAAAAAGGGAGTGCACGAGTGCAGCACTGAGTGACAAAAAGGGATCACGAAAAGGGAGTAGCCAGGAAGAGAAGCTGCCCAGGGGGCATGCGCGCACTGGAAAATGAACTTCAGGTTTCCGGCATGTGTATGTGTGCCGGCCAGCAAGTCTTCTGGTTACTGCTGCGCATATGCAAGCATCAATCAGCTGGCCAGCACGCATGCTCACACCGGAAAATGGAAGACCAGCTCTTTTGGTTTCCAGCACTGCCGCACACACAAAGGCCAGCTGATCGTCGCAGGCACAGCAGAAACCTGGAAGAGAACAGGTGCCGCCGCGCATGCCAGGCAACATGGCTCCATGTGCCACTTTGGGCATGCATGCCATAGGTTCACCATCACAGCTATGGTTCTTGCATTTGCTCTACTGACTCCATAATCTCTAAGAGTTTATCTTAGAGAGAGAGTAATTCTCAGCAGAAAAAGTGATTGTCCATCCCAATCCAATCCAATCCAATCCATGACTGCTTTCATTAAAGGAATTCAGCCTGCTTCTCTTTCATGGCATTCTGATGTTACAGTTTGAAGCACCTTTCTTTTGGGAGCAAGGTCTGTGGAATTCTCTTTTGCATAAGCATTTTTAAAATAACCCTGTTGCTGTTTTTAAAAAGCTACTGAGAAAGGCATGATTTGACAAAAATAGGGTAGTAAATCAAAAGTTGTAAAGTCATTACATGTTCCCTACTTTTTCCTATTGTATGGCTTATGCTAAGAGATCTGGATCAACAGAATTCATCTGCCTTAAATTAGGATTGTGGTGTTATAATCTTTTCTTAAATTTGTCTTCAGTCAGTAGGGGAAAAAATCTTTTACATAATTCAAGAGTTTTCATTAATTGTGAACAAAGTGAACCAGCAGCTGAAGTGTGAAATAGTCAAGGAAATGCATAAGAATTTAAAATGAATTATTTTGGAACTAACCTATTTATTTTTTTAACTTAGCACTAACTGAGGAAGAGATGTTGTTTTAAGTTGAGGACAAAGGAAACTTCCTTTTGGAAATCTGCTTCTGTTATAGTATACAAATTCAGAAATATACAGTATCTAGAAAGCCAAGAAAAATCAAAAAGATAATACTTGAGTGCAGAATCCTTTGCATAAAGTACCATGAAAATCTGGTTTTTGAAGCACTTTCTATTTTCTTTCAAAAGGAATGGGTTCCCAATTTTTGTTTTTGAGGGAAGCCTCAACTATGGATATCCCTGTTATGAAAAGACCACTGTTCAGTGATGGGACAGATGCCTTTTTATGTAAAATATCCCAAATTTGGCATGTCAATGTAGAGTCCTGTGATATAATGGAGATTTAGTGCTGTTGGCAACTTCAGTTGATGTAGGTTAACCACAACAGCAGCATTATCATTATATTATTAAGTTTAAAAAATGAAATGAATTCCCCAGCTGCAATATTTTGGCTAAAGATAGATCATATAGCCAAGGAAGGTGCCATCAGTAGTCACCTTCAGTGTAAGATCACTTTCTGTGGGTTTTGTATCTTCTTAGGGCTTAAAATTCAGGAAAAGCTGATACTCTTAAGCTGCCACTACACTGAGGTTAGTTTATGTTGCTATTGTTGATGCTTCATCAGGGCAGGATATGGGTGAATAGTCTTATGATATGTGTGTGTGTGTGTGTGTGTGTGTGGAGATTGGATATGTGTACCTGCCCTGGGAAGGAAACTTAGTGGAGGAGGGTGGAAAAGAGGAGTTGAGGAGATAGGCGGGTAGGGAGATATGGTAGGAATCTGAGAGTGGGCCATCTTCAGGGATACTGGTTTGAAAGAAATCTTGCTGTCTGTTTTGTTGTGTTTGACATGGATCCTCAGTGATCCTGTACTTTGGCTGTGCTTTTGAATGCCAAGTTGGTGTGTAACAAAACCCTCATTCATGATCTCATCATGGAGGAGGGTGTAACTTGGCATGTTTTTACTGAGATCCAGAGGGTCTCATAATTGTGCCAAGCAAGGTTTTGGGTTCTGTCCAAGAGAAGGAGAAGGGATGAACATTGTTATCTATGTTAAGAGAGCTTTAGATTCTTTCATACCATGGATAAAGGACAAATTTGAATGCCCTGCTGCATGCCATTTATTTCCACTTCAATCAATAGCTGAATATATGCAGAGAACTAGCTTGTATGAGCTAGACCAGGGATGTCAAACTTGTGTTATCACATTGTCGTAACTCGCATCCCCCGTATACTCTCCGCACATGCACGGCAGAGAGCCAAAGACCAGCTGGCTGGCGGGAGGCACATGTCCATGTGTGGTGGAGCTGGGCTGGGATGACGGCTGGCATGCCCGCAGAGAGGGCATCATGTGTCACCTGTGGCATGCATGCCATAGGTTCACCATCAGGGCCATAGAACATTGAACTACTTCCCTAGAAAGAAGGAGAACATGTGGATCCCATACTACCATTCTGTAGATTGTTCCATCAGTGGAGAAGAGCAAGAGTTAAAGTTACATCGAGAATTAGAACTTCTTCAGGAAGAAATGTTAATTATGTTAAGTCTAAGAAATACAAGGCCAAGGGAGGTTAAGTTGTGGGAAAGGTGTCAAGAAGAAACTTAGAATTAAGATTACAATGGTTATAAGAGGGATCTGGGCTGTTACATTGACAGAAAGGACTCAGGGAATACTGCAACTGTCTTAAATATGAGTCAGTTGCCAATCATCTGAATTTTGATCATGTGATCATGGAGATGCTGCAATGGTCATAAGTATGAAAAATGGTCATAGGCAGTGGGGGTTGCCAATTTTGTTACTACCGGTTCGCTCATGTACTCGCACATGCTTGCTCGTACGCGAAGAGTCTGGGCAGGTAGGCGGAACCTCCCGTGGCTGCTGCTACCGGTTCGCCCGATCTGGGCCGAACTGGGAGCAACCCACCTCTGGCCACAGGTCACTTTTTTCAGTGCCATTGTAACTTTGAACAGTCACCAAATGAACTGTTGTAAGTCAAAGGCTACCTGTATGTGTGTGGCCTAGAAATCCTAACTACATCGTGAAAAGTAAGTTAAAAAACTGGCGTAAAGCATAAATACTTAGAGCTGTCCCAAGAATGAAAAAAAAAAATTAAGCAAACAAATCCTAACCTCAGTGAAAGAGCCCATCAGTGATTGTATACTGCTTTACTTGAAGGCAAGTATTTTTGCATAGAGGAAATGACCAAAGCACCCAAACCAGAAAACTGGTATAGCATTGTGGTAAAGAGATTAAATTGTGCATCAAGAAGGCTCAAGTCTGCATCTTGTCTCTAGCAAGCAACAGTCAGCTATAATATAATCATCTCCCCCACCTCCATGGCAGATAATGTACACTGAAGGGGAAAAAAGAATGCAGCATTAATTTATGTCCTTATTTATTTATTTGCCAATGTTAGGTACTACCCATCTCACTGTCAGATATTAAATATTACTATATTTATAATTCATAACTCAGCCTTCATGCCCTTTGTAGAGGAAATGCAAGACATGTTTATTTCTGGCTTTGGCAGTTGTATTAAGGAATTGGCACACTTTTGACAAGCAGATGTGGCTGATTTTTGCTGCCAAATTTTGATAACAATCAGGGGCTTGGAACTATCTGTGAGCTGTGGGTTTCTCATCCCATTTGGGAAAATAAGTGACCATTATTTGTCTCTCAGTGAAAATGAACAACTTTCCTTTTGCAGGTAGCAGAAGGAGCTTTTGTCAAGGAGAGTTTTGATGAACTTTGTTGGACATTGACAGCAAAGAAGAATTATAATCCAGATAGGAATGGAAACAGTGTTGTATCCCATGGAGATGCTTTCAAATTATGGTGCCTCTTTAACTTTCTCTCTGAAGACAAATACCCTCTTGTTATGGTCCCAGATGAGGTATGATTGCATTGAAGTTTTTTTTTATTTAAAATAATGTTCTTGCTTTAGTTATATCATTATAGAGATTATTTGAAACTCAGTGTTGTGGCATGGTATCTGCAGCTAACTATGTATTTATAGATAAGTTTGCAGATCTGTAATATGCAATACTTCGTGATTTGATAAACTACTCTAATTTGCATTTTGTGCTTCCGGACGATCATTCTTTTGAAAAAGCTCTCCTTCACTTAAATCATCTTAATTTTGTCATGGTCTTCTTCTGAAGGATTTGCCCTCACTCTTGTCTCATGTGGGCCTATATTTTTAGCTTTTTGTTTTATAAATTTTGCAAAGATGTCACTGTACATTCGAAGAGCCGAGGTGGCGCAGTGGTTAAATGCAGCACTGCAGGCTACTTCAGCTGACTGCAGTTCTGCAGTTCGGCTGTTCAAATCTCACCGGCTCAGGGTTGACTCAGCCTTCCATCCTTCCGAGGTGGGTAAAATGAGGACCCAGATTGTTGTTGGGGGCAATACGCTGACTCTGTAAACCTCTTAGAAAGGGCTGAAAGTCCTATGAAGCGGTATATAAGTCTAACTGCTATTGCTATTGCTATTGCTATTGAACACAGCTGATTTATTTTATAAATCAAAAACAGCAGCTTGGAATACAGATGGCTACGTTAGTTTATTTCCAATAACTAGTTTTTATTGGCAAGTCTATTATATTGCATTTTAAGAATAAGTTATACATTGTAAGGAAAAAAACCCTGATAGAAATCATTATTTAAAGCTATATATTTAAATTCACTTTGTCGTTGGGTACATGAGTAGAGAATGCATGAATACGCTAAACTATCAAACAAACTACTCACATTGAAGAACAATTGCCAGAAAACATGTAGTTTGAGGCTTCTATTAAGGTTAGTCATGCATATGTAACATTATGTGTGTGTATTTGGGGACAGAGAGAGAAAATCATCTAGTATGCACAATGACAGGATGTGGGATGTATTTTGAATTCTTTTCTTTTATGCATAGAATAACTGCTGTGGGTTGCATCAGCTGTTCTAGGCTTACTGATGTATCTATCCCAAAAGAAAGTATTATTGCATCCATGTTTTCCTTTTTTTCTGGAGAGTGAAGCAGACTATATGTGGAGATCAAAGGAAAGACTACCTCCAATTACCTTGTAAGATAACATTTGCCTCAGAGAAAGAAACTAGTCTAAAATCACCCAGTACCTTCTGTGGCTAAATAACAGCCTGATTTTGGAACTTCCCAGCTCCAGTTCAATCTCTGAATCAGCATGCTAATATGATTCTATAATCAATTAATGACTCTCTATAATTAACTCTCTAGAATGATTACGTGTAGTCAAGAAATGTCCAATGAAGTAGAACTACTGCTAATGGTACAAACTCTAAATTCCACAGTGCTTGCTGATAAGAGGAAAGATTTTTTTTAATCTAATGTATAACACCTCACTTTTGTTGGCCGAAATCCAGCTGTAGGTTAGCCAGACATAAACGTATCATCTTCCTGGCTCTTATACTTTCCCTCGTATTGTCTAACATCTGCAGGTGGATGTAGTCAAATTTCTTTTCCTTGAGATTTTGCTCTCTTCTAGATTGCCTCATCCTACTTCCCCCACCACCGTTCTTCAGCAGAAAAAAAGCATTGCATGAATAGGAAGTTAGCAGTTAAGCTTCCTGTTTCCACCAAAATATTTCCTGTTTCTTTAAATTGTAAAAAAAAAAAGAAAGGTCTTGGTAAACTAGAGTTGTTTGGAGTCAAGTTTCAGTTAATATTTTGTTTTGAAGAGGAAAGTCAACATCTTGGAGCAGTAATTTTATTGATGTTGCAGTTCTGAGCCCAAAGAACTTTCCTTCCCATTTTAGGTTCAACTGAATTGTGATAGGCTTTCATACTTGTGCTAGATCAGGGGTGTCAAACTTATAGCGTCTTCTTGTCATCAGGTAACCTCAATTAATTTATGCACTTTGTCAAAGATTGAAATAAGATTGGTTTGGCATGATCTGTTTTTAATAAACCCATACTGCCTTTTAGATAGATAGCTAAATGATAGAGGGAGGGAGGGAGGGAGGGAGGGAGGGAGGGAGGGAGGGAGGGAGGGAGGGAGAGAGAGAGAGAGAGAGAGAGAGAGAGAGATATTTGTTTCTAGATGTTCGCAGATCTGTTTTTTTAATATCTTTGCCAGTATTTTTCCAAGTATGGATGGTAGGTTGATTGGTCTGTAGTTTCCTTGGTTTGTTTATTTTTTCCCTTTTTTTTTTTTTTTTTTTTAAATATATTTTATTCATTTTTCACATTCCATTTGCAATCACTTATATACAGGGTATTTACTATAAGAAAAGAAAAAAAAAGAGATAAAACGAACAAAAAAAAGGAAACACAACTCATCATTCACAACCCCACCTAACCCTTCCATCCTCCATACACCCCATCTACCCCCTCCAACTTTCCTTTCTCCCTCTAACACTCCCCTCCTACTTCCCTTTCCCCTCAAGCCTTCCTTCTCCCCTTACTCCCCACACACCCTCCTTACATTCCCCTTACTCCTTCCTTACTCCTCCCTCTTCTTTCCCTCTACCTCCCTCCTTGGTGTATGCCTTTATTCGAGTGTTGTTTGATCTGATAAAAGTAAAATGAACCAAGGAAAAAAAAAAAAGAAAAAAAGAAAAAAAAGAACCACCGTATATAAATACATTCTTGTTCTTATTAAGACTATGTTAACACCCCCCCACCCACCCCCCACAAATCCCCATCCCTAATCCTCCCGACTTCCCAGGGCCCACACCTGGCACTACCTTCTGTCTAAAATATCTTGTATACATATGGATTAAAAAAAATAAAAGTAATATGTCAAAAGAAAGAAAAACAGAAAAAAAGAAGAGAGAAAAGAAAAGAGAAAAGAAAAAAAGAAAAAAAAAAGAAACCACTCTTTGTGTTGATCTCAGCCCCCCATCTTTATCTATGCTTAAATAGTATAAATCATTCTATCTATATTTTATTCTCGTCTCTTACTTCTTTGTTATTTACCCCAACCTTCTGTAGACTCTCCCGTTCCTCTTCCTAAACCTTATGATCCCTTCCGATAAAATTTAAGCAACGTGGTTCATGCCACATATTCAAATTACTTTGCAGAAGAGTAATCAAGCTTTCCCTTCTAGTAAAATTTAAACAGCGTAAATGATCTTTCTTAACCTCCTTTTCAAACAGTAATTCAAAATAATCTAGCCAAGCTTCCCCTTCTTAGTAAAGTTAAGCAGCGTAGATCAAATATTACTTTACACAGAAATCAACTTCTATCTTAAGATAATTCCAACCGACTTTCTCTTCTAATAGGATTTAAATAACGTAGTTCATTCCACATGCATTTTACCCTCATCCCTTACTTGTCTGATATTTACCACTATCAAATTTATGCTAACATTTGTTTAAAATCTAACTCAAAGCAATTTCAACCAACTTTCCCTTCTAATAAAAGTTAAATAGCATGGATCATTCCACATATTCAAATAATACTTTCAGCAAGAGTCAGTTAACCTTCTGTTTTAAAATAGTCCCTTCTAACAAAGTTTAAACAACATAAATCATTCCGCATTCTTTTTACACCTATCTTAAGATAATCCCAACCGGCTTTCTGTTCTAATAAGCTTTAAACAACGTAAATCATTCCACATATATTTTACCCTCATCCCTTGCTTGTCTAATGTTTACCACTATCAAATTTATGCTAACATTAATTTAAAATCTAGCTCAAAGTAGTTTCACCCAGCTTTCCCTTCTGATAAGAATTAGTCCGCTTTTTCTACCGGAGAGAGGTCTCAAACCCCCATTCAGTCCTTAACTTTGGCGAATATTTTGAAATGTCTAAATTCTCGATCTCCGTTTTTCTGCTTCTCCGAGGGAGGAAAGGCAACCCCCTCCATCTTACAGCCACATGGCCTGCCGTTTGCCTTCTCCTTCCGCTTGTCTCTCCTCTCTTCCAAGTGAGTCAGGAAGTCCCGCCTTCAAAGTCCTACAGTAGAAATCTTGAGCCTCCGAAACAGAGTTAAGACGAAATCTTTGATTCTCAAATGTAACCGTGATGCCGGCAGGGGCCTCCCATCTGTATCGAATCTGTTGACTCCTAAGCTCTTTAGTTAAAAAGGTGTAGTCCCTTCTTGCTTTCAACATCTGGAAAGGTATATCTTTGAAGACAATCAGGTCCTGGTCATCAACTCGGAGACTGTTGTTATGAAACTTTTGCACAATCGCGTTTCTAGATTCTTTTGTAGAGAAATGTATAATTATGTCCCTCGGGAGCTGTCGCTGTTCCGCTATCAATGAGTTCTGGCGATAGATTTTCCGAATCTGCCAATCAAAATTAAGTCCCGGGCTTCCCACCGCATGGCTGAAGGCTTCAGCAAAGGTCTGTTTCAGATTCTCTTGCTCCTTTTCACGGAATCCTCTGACTCTTATTGCAAATGCCTTCCTATTAAAATTTATCATCATAAGCTGTTGTTCAGTGTCTCTAATTTTTTGTTGTAAAATTTGAATATTGGTAGTCAAATTAAAATTAGCCTTCTCCAAACTTTCCAATTTGTTCTCTATTTCAGCAGAATAATCTGACAGGGCAGACACGGCTGCAAACGTGTTCGCCTTCATTTGATTAACTTTAGACTTTAAATCATCATATAGTTCCAATACAAATTCCTTAATTTCTTGTTTAAAATCATTAAACATTTTAAAGAAATATTCCTGTGTTAAAAGTTCTCCAGTAGAAGGCATAGGAGACAAAGGCTGTGGTTCCAGTAAAAATTCTTTAAATTCTTTAGACACATTTGTAGCAAGGCGCTTCTTTGACCTGGGTGCCATAATAAATACACAAGTAAGCAGCGCTTTGCTCCCCTCTGTTTCCAAAGAAGAAGAGTTTATTTTGTTAAGGAGCGGTCTGCAGGAAGGTAAAACCGGCTAAGTATATCCACTATCAATCATCCACGGAGAGAAATCGCCATTTTGAAATCCATTTAGACAAAGAAGTCTCTAAAACAAATGGTGCTGGTATTTAAGATAGTAATAAAAACATAAATCTCACAGGGGTGGGACCCGCCCGTATCAATTCTAGCTTGAAAAAAACTTTGTTTTGTCCTGGGGGGGGCTAGCCTGTCTGGGGCTGCCAAAAAAAAAGGCAGCTGAGAAGAACTGGCTGGAGATAAAAGCTCCGCTCCGGCTGGATCTAATCTCTATCCACAGCCAAAAAAAGAAAAAGGCTGTGGCTTACGAATAGACCCTAGCCTACAGAGCTACTCCCTGCCCCTTTCTTAGCCAAAAAGGGGTGCTATCTATGATCTTATTTAGATATACAGACCAGATCTCTGAGGAGCTCGGTGGAGCCCTCCTCGGCAACAGGCCACGCCCCCAGGAAGTCATTTTTTCCCTTTTTTTCAAGAGGGCAACCACACCAGCTCTTTTCCAACCCTCAGGTAATCCCTGAGTGCTTCAGGATTTTTGAAAGATATGATAGAATAGTTCTGAGATAACATCTGCCAGCTCCTTCAGAACTCTATGATGTAATCTGTCAGGTCCCAGTGATTTATATTCGTCAAAACCATTTTCTTATTTATTTTAATATTTATTTCTAGTCTTTTTTACACTTATGTCTTTGGTAGGTTGAGCTATAGTTTATTTTTGCATGAAGTGATACAAAGAATGAGTTAAGAAACTCTGCTTTCTCTTTACTGCCTGTTACTTCCTTGCCATCTTCCCTATTTAGTGGACCGACTGTTTCTATGACTTTTTTTCTTATTATTTATGTGTTGAAAGAAACTTTTAAAATAATCTTTGACTTTTGTTGCAAGTCTTTGTTCATTCAGAGCCTTTGCAGATTCAGGCAATTTGCTGATATTCTGCGTTAGTTATGTGTCCCTTAGTTATATTGTACTTTTTATCTTCCAGTTTACCAGAGAGATCTTTGTGCAACCATACTGGTTTCTTCTTGGATTCTAAGAACCCAACAGGATAACCCTGTTGGGTTCTTAGACTTTGCTTAACCATTTGATTTGCTAACACAAAGTGGGTTAGACCGAATGGTTTGATGATGACATGTAATGGAGACTTTTTGAGTTTTTAAGTTTATATTGAAAGTAATCTTTTGGATACATAGTACTAAAAGACAGGTTATGACTATTTTAAATAAATATGAAATATAAATATGAAATATATATATAAATATTATATAAATATAATATAGCAGTTTTCCAAGGAGAAGTAGGCTATGCGCTCACAAACATCAGATAGGTTAGTGCTTATTATGTCAGACATATGATTACAATTGTTTGAGTTATCAAATGTAGAGTTATCAGAATTTTTACCACACCTGCAAGACGGTTATGACAATAAAAAACTGCAGAATTTTGAAGCATGGAATCAGAAAATATCAACAATGTCAGCATATCTGTTTCTATGCATAGACTATGTCCTGTATCTTTTTCTTATTTTTACTTTTTTCCCCTTGCACTTTTTACTTTTCTATTTCTATTTTTTCTGATCCACAAAGAGGTGTGAAGCAACTAGTTTAGCATATCAAGATTGGAGAGGCCAAAGTCTTTTGTTAAGAGTACAGGAAACGAAAGAAACTACTGATTCTATTGTGGGTGCACAGTTCAGAAAGGACAGAGACATATTTAGAGGAGGTCTGTCACAATGGTAAACAGTTTGGAAAGCAAACACTATGAAGAGTAGTTAAAGGAACTAGGAATACGTAACCTACAAAAAGCAAAACTGAAACTATAGCATTCTTCAAATATCTTAAATATTATCACACAAAAGAAGAAATTGATTTATATTCTATTGCCTGGAGGTTGGGTCTAGAACCAGTGCTTAAAATTACAAGTTGTTAGACATTAGAAAGTACTTCCTGACTGTATGGATTGCTAGCCAACATAACAGACTGCCTCATGAAGTGGCAAGTTGTGCTTCACTAGAGACCTTTAAACACAGCGTGGTCATCTATCAAAGATGCTGTGGTGGATCCTGCACTGAGCAAAGGGTCCCTATCAGTGGTGGGTTGCAGGCGGTACGCCCTGTACGGGTGTACCGTGCCTGCCCAAAGCACCCGGTACCGTTTCGGTATGGTGCTCCGGAGGTGTCACCCGCCTGCCCGAGCTCCTTCCCTGTATTTAAGCTCTTTGGCGCTTCTGTGCATGAAGCGCATGGCACCTGTGCAATGCTCCACTGAGCAGCTGGAGCATCGCAGAGGCTTGTGGAGGCATCGCAAAAGGCAAGGACGCATGCACGCGCTGCGCCCATATGCGTCTGCGCTGTGCGCATTCATATGGTGGATGCCGGGATCCGGAACCCACCACTGGTCCCTATGGTTTCTTTCAATGTTGTGATTCACTTTTTATAATGTATACATTTGGGAAATTGTGTGTTCAGTGTTTCTCAACCTCAACAACTTTAAGATGTGTAGATTCAACTCCCAGAATTCTAAATCCAGCATGTTAGGAAATTCTGGGAGTTGAAGTCCAAACAACTTAAAGTTGTTGCGATTGACAATACAGATTCACTGGATAAGGCAAGAAGTTAAAGCCCAAGTAGTACTATTTGGAAAGGGAGCAAAGTGTAAAGAATGCAGCTCTGTGGTGTCTTTGTATGGTGTATATGGAATCATTCTCCCAGTCATAGACTGGCCTGGAAAAGAAGCCCAGGCAAAAGTAAAGGGAGCTTTGTGCAATCTGTGTAGTCTGCTGTTATAGGCTGCACCTGCCACTTCAAAGAAGGAAAAGGCAAATAATCACATGACTTCCTTAGTGCTTGAGTAAACTCTTAAGGCCACAAGAGCAGGATTTGGATTTTTTTTAGCTTTTTAGCTGTTAGCCCTATCTTCACAGTGTACATGTGACATTTCTAAGTCAGTGGGTAGGATTAATACCAGTGGCAAAAAAATCCTGAACTTTAAGGCACTTCGACATATCATTGTTTCCATTTCCTATTCCATGCAGAGTAGAACAGAACTGCATATTGACCAAGCCTATCAGCGTTCTCACTTCAACCATCAAAATATGTCATTGTCTGTGCCTTCTCCAAGATATGTACTCCAAGATACCTGAAGCAACAATATCTCCTTTAGATTGGTAGATTCCCCACCCTACCTATATATTTCTACAACATGTGTACTTTTTTTTGGGGGGGGGGTCCATTTTCCAAAAAATCAAACCAAACATGAGCAGTTGCAGTATAGGTACTGGTGAGGGGTTGTGGTGGGCATTGTGGTGGGGAGGGGAGACACCAAACACACACAATTGACAGTTACTAAGAATTGAATTTATGAAACTTCAAGCCACCTTCTCCTTCAATAAGAGATTGGCTAGAGATTGGAAACGCAGTATAAAAATACAGCTAACTGAATAGTAAGCATCTAAAAGCTCTGCCAAACTTTTTTTTTCCAAATGGAAAGATGACAAGAGACAGCTGCAGAACTGTTGGAAAAGTGAGCATTGCAAATTTAATGTGTTTTAAAAGGGGCTGCTATGGTTGCAAACAAGATGGCTAATCCTATGGTCTCTCAGCAGTCAAATCCATGGAAGACTGCTTTTCCTACAGTGTCCTTACAAGGAGTAACTATCCAGAACACATGTGGGTAATTTCCTACCTTCTCCTTACCTGGGGAAGTTCCGAAGAACTGGTCTACTCACTGGTTCTTTGGTCTTTGCTTCTCAGAGCCATCTTCGCTTAACCATGACACCAAAACGCAGAACAGAGCATTTAAAATGCCCAAAGTTTGAATAATAGTGTACAAAAGATAGGCACTTGTTAAAAGTGAGTCACACAAAAGCATCATGTATACACATTTCTTTGTTATGGAGTTATGATAATTCCTTCAAAACATGCATCATGATATGTTCACACTCATTTGGGTTCTGCATCCAGTATTCTAGAAAAAAATGTTTCATGAATTTGGAGCAGCCATTGAAAAGACTAGGTGTCCGTTCCCCCCCTCAAATGATCACTTATTTATAAGATATTGAGCATGGTGATTAGGTGAAATATTGCACTGCTTAGCAACTGCAGTTTCTGTAGTCCCAGTCGCAGTTGTTAGGCCAGGACTTGAGTTTCCTGCCATGCCATGCTCACCTCCATTTCAATTCCCATCACCCACCTATCTCCCACCCCCACCCCCCATCTTTGTATTTTTGGCCACCCTGGATTCCATTGCCTCTGCTGTCCACCAGCACTGCCACCCGTAGCTGATCTTTGCCGTCTTCCTCCTCCCAATGCTGGTAAGGTGCAGCCAGCCTGGCCCTGCATGAGGCAGCTGCTGACCTCGTAAGGCCTTTTTGAGGCCATGTATAGAGTTGCAGGGTGGGAGAGGCGGTGGAGCACAAGACAGCATGGTTGGCCGAGAGCAGAGATCGAAGGGAGGGGAAAATAGACAGGTGAGGAGAGTTGAAATGCACCTGTGGTTATAAATGCGAGCAGACTGCCATTCACCCATGTTTTGATCATGTGAAAACAGGAGTGCTATTTTCCAGGACCAGGTTTAAGTACCATTTGTTCAGCTCTTGTTGAATGTTCAGTTGTGTATTTGAATAGCTGCTGAATGAATGTTTAGTGAGGCAAGTTCCTTTTGTGTCCAATCACTCTTGGCCAATAAAGGATATTCAAATTCCAATCTATACCCATTAATAAATGCAGGTTGGTATACATATCTACTTCCTATCCCTCTGTAACCCATTTACTTCATTTTATGCCATTAAAAAGACTCTTTGTAAATCCTCTTTTCTTGGTTATGTACTGATAATACTGTTACTTTGGGCTTGACACTTGACATTTGACACCCATTGAAGTATCTGAGAGTGGTTTTGAACCTGACTTCCCTCTTGCCAGTTCAACACCTTAACCACTATACCATTTTAGCCTGCCCATGTTCCATCATCATGTTACTTGAGAAAGAGAAAATCTATATGAATGTAAAAGGATTATATTGTTCCAGAGATGAGATGTTTGTTTTATCCTGATGTCACTCATTTTTTTCAGGTGGAATACCTCTTGAAGAAGATATGTACAGCTATGAGCATTGAGCTTAATAGTGGGGAATTAGATGACTATTTTTCCCAAGAGACCCAGCAACAGAATGGTTTGATAGTTTGGCAATTTCTTGATTTGGTAAACTCTGGCAGATTACTGCGTGGAATTGAGCGCGAGCCCATTAGCATGGCCATTGAAGAGGTTTACCAAGAGATCATTGGGGATGTGCTTAAACAGGTAAAGAATTATCTCTTAATTAGAAGAATTGAAAAATGGCTTTAATAAGTAGATAAAAAATGAACTACGGCACTACCAACCTAAGAGTAAGGCCATTGAAGGCACCGTATCAATCATGACTACTATATTTCCTGTATTATGAGATTTAAAATGAGACACTAAGCTATTTTATATCCTTGTACTTCTGTTAAGCATCTGGCTGGGATGATGAAAAATTATGATTTGGTGGTACTTCTTTTCTCTTTAGGAAAATCCTTACTGCCTTGTCCCTCAATATTTGCTGGGCATTCAGGTTATCTATTGAATAGCTAATAATTGGGTTAATTGGTTAATTTATGACAGTAATGGTAGAAGAAAAATATGAGCAAGAACAGGTAGTCCTTGGCCCGCAATTCGTTTATTGGCTGTTCGAAGCGCCAACAGCACTGAAAGAAGTAACTTATGACTTTTTCACACTTAACGACCATTGCAGCATCACCATGGTCTCATGATCAAAATTCAGATGCTTGGCAACTAACTCATATTTATGACAGTTGCAGAGTCCTGGGGTCATGTGATCACCCTTTGTGACCTTCTGACAAGCAAAGTCAATGGGAAATCTAGATTTACTTAACAATCGTGTTACTAACTTAACATCTGAAGTGATTCACTTAACAACTGTGGAAAGAAAAGTCGTAAAATAAGGGCAAAACTCTCTTTACAAAAGTTTCCCTTAGCAACAGAAATTTTGGCCTCAATTGGAGTCAGACATTGAAGATTACCTGTAAAAGAAAAGTGAAACGCTTAGTGAGACCAGTGAATCTGCTTTGATTATGTGCAGCCTCTTACATCTCATCAGCAGAAAAAAAAAATCACGAGGAAGAGAAGACTGGAGCTGGTGGTGGAGCTGGCTTCCAAGAGAGCACCTCGCTCTCCCTTTGTGACCGTTATTGCAGCGGAAAGCACTCTGATTGTTCAATTAGCCATACACGCTTTTCTCATTGTGCCAGTAGTTAAATAGCATGATGCACCACCCTTATCTGTTCCTGTTTGGCTCACAGTCAGGAAATAAAGTTTGTTCACAGCTTTGGATTTGTTCCTGCTCCTATTTTCAAAAAGGCTTATCTGGTGCATGTAACTGAACCCTAAGACCCTCTCCAATGGTTTAAGACACTTTGAAAGGATGTGGATTTTGAGTTTTGATTTGAGGATTTTAATTTGGGGATGATTGAGATCATCAATCCTCCACCTTGCCGCCAGCATCTCTGCACAAAGAGGAAGGAAAGTGAGTCAGCATTCCTTTTTAAAAATAGTTTATTATTATTATTTTTTACAAGCATATCAATGCATGAATAGTATGGCACCTGGGTATCATACATTCTAATACAAATAAAACTAATAGCATTAGTCATAATTATTACTTTCAACCAACATATATTTCTAATGGTAATACATATTTATATAAAGTTGCAATGTGTCATTATTTGATTCCATGTTTTCTCTTATTGCTCTTATTTTATTATATAAAAGTGTGTACACTAATATTCCCCTTTTCTCTTATTTCTATCTCTTATTCTAACTTTTAATCATGTATCCTTTGTTAAAAAAATTTCTTTTTATCCTATCTAACTTCTAGTCATGTCACCTACCTACCAAAAAAAAAAAAAAAAAAGGAACAAGAGAGGAAAAGAGAAGCATATCAAAACAACACCAAAAATTAAAAATTCACAGGTCTGCGACTAAAAAGCTGTTTGATTATTTTCATCTAATTTCCATGTATTTTGGTGTGCTGAAAACAAATAAAATATTGAAAAAACTCCTAGATGTCATGATTTGCCACAACATGCAAAATTGTCTTCAAATTTATCATTTTTTTAAAAATTTTTGGTATTTTTTTTATATTATGGGTTTTTAACCAAATTTAAAGTCCAAATTACTATTAAGTAATTCAAATAAGTGCATTTAAGATATAAAATGCCAAAAAAACCTTAAAGGGTTTGCCTGAGTTACATAAAAAAAATATAGCACTGTAAATCTGATGGTCAGCAATATATACTAAAAACTTGCTAAGCAAGTTTTAAGTCTGTGCTTCTAATAGTAGAAGGGGTTAATCTTTCCTAAAGAATCCAGTGGGAGGGAGACACAGGGCAGATAGCAGCATCTCCGGTCAGTGCAGGGGGCGTGGCCAGCACTGTGACGTCTCGTGTACAGACACAGAGCTGCTCTCTCCTGCATGCCACACTTGTGCACGAATCATTATCAAGTTCTTGGTTCTAGGCTGTTCATACTTTTTCATCACAATTCATGACATTCTTCAACCATTATGTTATGGCTCTGCAAAAGTGTATTAATTCGCCAGACAGTTTCTGTTTCATCTGTGGTGAATATACAGTGTTGAAGCAACAGCAGAATATTACAGACTTAGTATACTTTGCATACTTTGGACTAAAAATTGGAGATCAAGGTAAAGTTTGGGCGCCTCATAAAGTGTGCAAACAGTGTGTTGAGGACCTCTGAAACTGGTTCAAGGGTAACAAAAAATATTTCCATTATCAGATTCCTATGGTATGGCGAGAGCAAAAGAACCATAGTGATGACTGTTACTTTTATTCATGTAATGTGAATGGGTTTAATTCCAAAAGGAAGCATTCCATTTCATACCCCAATCTTCACTCAATAATTCGTCCCATTCCCCCATGGCATAGATATACCAGTACCTAAGCCCCCTGCTACCTTGGAAGAGATACCTAGCTCTGACACCTGAACCAGATGATGAATCAAGTTCTGACTTTGAAGATGATACAAGACCAAAATTGTTTTCTCAGGAGGAGATGAATCATTTGGTAAGAGACTTGAATCTTCCCAAAGATGCTGCTGAGTTACTCGGATCAAGGCTGAAAAGCAGGAATTTATTGTTGCCAGGAGTGTCATCTTCATGGTTCAGACATCATGAAAAGGAGTTCATTCCTTACTTCGCCCAGGAAGACAAGTTGGTTTATTGCATCAATGTCGAAGGTCTGATGGGTCAATTTAAAATCCAATATGATTCAGAACAATGGCGTCTTTTTATAGATTCTTCAAAAAGAAGTCTCAAAGCAGTTTTACCCCACAATGGTTTTTACGCTTCCATACCTGTAGGTCATTCCGTACACTTGAAGGAAACCTATGAGAACTTGAAATTGGTTCTTCGTAAACTTAAATCTGAAGACCATGGTTGGCAAGTGTGGGGACTTGAAGGTCTTGTGCATGCTGCTAGGGCAACAAGATGGGTATACCAAATACCCTTGTTTTCTGTGTCTATGGGACAGTCGAGACCGACTAAATCACTGGACCAAGAAGAGTTGGCAGCCGAGGGTGCTAACAGTCAGTGAAAAAATGTCCTCTGAGAAACTTTGGTACCTTCCCATAAAGTTCTTCTACTACCTCGCCACATAAAATTGGGATTGATGAAGCAAATCGTAAAATCACTTCCAAGAGATGGAGAATGCTTCAAATACTTGGTCACCAAGTTTCCATGCCTGTCGGAAGCAAAATTGAAGGAAGGTGTGTTCGTTGGACCAGACATTTGAAGGCTTATAGTTGATCAAGAGTTTGTCAATACCATGACGGATTCTCAAAAAGAAGGGTGGATTGCATTTAAAGAAGTCGTACATAAATTTTTAGGCAATAACAAAGATCCTCACTACAAAAACATCGTCGGAAGAATGCTGAAAGCATTTCAAGCTTTAGGTTGCCTGATGAGTTTGAAAGTGCATTTCCTCCAGTCCCACCTTGACTACTTTCCTGAAAATTTGGGAGCTGTGAGTGAGGAACAAGGTGAACGATTCCACCAAGACATTAAAGAGAAGGAAAGGACATACCAGGGAAAATAGAGCATTACAATGATGGCAGACTACTGTTGGAGGCTTCAGAGAGACATTCCAGATGCTACTCACAAGCATATATGCATCAATAGGAGCCTCACAAAGAAGAAGAATCGAGTTTAGTGTGTATAGATGAGCTCATTTCAGTTCAAAAAAGGATTTTCATGAAAATATTGTAATAAAACTTTAATTGTATAAGTCTATTTCCATTTATTTTGAGGTATTGCCTTATTTAACATAGTTACCTACCGTATTTTCACCCATATAACCCGCCCACGCAGATAACCCGCACACGCATATAACCCGCGGGTTTTCTGGATCGTGTAAAGTGTTTCCCGTATACCCCGCCCACGCATATAACCCGCCCACGCAGATAACCCGCACACGCAGATAACCCGCACACGCATATAACCCGCGGCGAGTAAAAGAGAAGGGAAACAGCTGAGATGGGGGGGGAAGAAACGGAGAAAGAAAGAAGCCTGCGCACGCTGGGGAAGAGGAAAGGAACGAAGGAGAAGGAAACAGCTGAGATCGGGGTGGGGGAAGAAACGGAGAAAGAAGCCTGCGCACGCTGGGGAAGAGGAAAGGAACGAAGGAGAAGGAAACAGCTGAGATCGGGGTGGGGGAAGAAACGGAGAAAGAAGCCTGCGCACGCTGGGGAAGAGGAAAGGAACGAAGGAGAAGGAAACAGCTGAGATCGGGGTGGGGGAAGAAACGGAGAAAGAACCCTGCGCACGCTGGGGAAGAGGAAAGGAACGGAGGAGAAGGAAACAGCTGAGATCGGGGTGGGGGAAGAAACGGAGAAAGAAGCAAGCCTCCGATCGTGTAAGCCTCCGATCGTGTAAAATATTTTCTGTATACCCCGCCCACGCATATAACCCGCAGGGGGGCGCTGTGCATGTAAAAACCGCATATAACCCGCGGGTTATATGGGTGAAAATACGGTAAATTGTCAGGAAACATGATGTCCTATGACAAAATGGAGGTCATTTTCAGATTCAGCACACCAAAAAACATAAAGATTACATGGAATAACCAAAACAGTTCTCAAAAATTTTTTTTTTGCAGACCTGTGTTATCTATCTGTCATCTCTTGCCCTCTTCAATACTTTAATTGCTATCCTTTTTTTTTTTTGACTTGACTCCCATCTTCCTCTCTAAGATCTTTATCTCTTTCTACATCTGCTTCTTGGTTGTTCAATCTGAGTATTTTTCCCACCTCTTATCTCCTCCACTGCCTAGTTTCCAGGATTTCTGCCTATGCCCCTATCTCCCTTTTAGAGGTATCCTCAGGAATGCGAGTCAGTATTCCTGATAGCCACAAATCATGTGAGCAGGAGCAAACCAGGATACAGGAGAATCAATATATGGCACATACAGAAACAACCAAGACTGCAACACAAAATCCCATGCAAGGTGTTGACATTTTATTTCCCCCACTTTCATTTATCACTTCAGAACTACTATAAAGTATTGATTGTTTAGATGGTTTGCTGTTCTATTCCAACATACAGTATGCAGAAATATCGTAAGTAGTTAAATAGGCTGTTCTTACATATACAGGAAAATATAGTGGTAGAACAGACTGAAACAATTTGGGCTACAAATAGTGGATCTCTCTTCTGAACAGGCTTCTATGTAAAACTCAGAATGTACAGAAATTAATCTAGGTGAGTGGGTGGGGGTTGGTTTTACCTTTCAGCAACTGTATTGATTTTCTTCATTCATGAAGAATGGTTAACAAAGAGGAATATCCAAATGTGGAACCAGCTTGATTCTTTGTAATCCAATTTGCTACTGAAGGATTTTGCTTCTCAATGGAACAGGACAAGCACTACTTAAGAAGCCTTGCATTGTCATGTGCTGCATAGTATCCAGATAGTTGCTTGGTCATATGTTAAATTGCATAGTTCACAACCAGCCTACACTATGGATGTGCCCTGGATGTGATTTGGACCCTTTTTGTGACAGATTTTTTTTGTTAAATGGTCTTTTGTAAAGAGCTGTTGTATAAATCTTTGATTATAGTGTGTGTGCTTTTCCTTTTCATTCCCACTACAGGGCTATCTGTGGAAGAAAGGCCACCTAAGAAGAAACTGGTGTGAGCGATGGTTTACCCTGAAGCCCAGTGATCTCGCATACTATGTGAGTGAAGAACGTAAAGAAAAGAAAGGGAGCATTTGTTTGGACAGAAATTCATGTGTGGAGGTAATTGGACATTTTTATTGCAAAAGAGCATGTTGGCCTTTTATACTTCTCATGATCACAAGTATAGTATGCTGTTTTATTAAGAGATTAGTAATGTATGTTTGCCTGAAGCAAGTAAGTAATTGGTTCCTTACATGAATGTGAGGAATGATGGTTTCTCTTCCAGCTTTAAGGCATGTTTGAATGTGATGCTCTCCAGGTCTTCTCCTATCTTGAAGATAGTACAATATATGAAAGTCAAAATGTAAATTTCCATTAGTTCTGCATTTCTAACAAGTACAAGATTTATATTTTCAATAGTTTTAAAAAAACCATTTTGTTCCCTAAACTGCACAAACTTTCTCCTCACAACAACTTTCTTCCACTCTACTCTAAACAGCAATTGCTTTTACTGAAAGGAAAAAATAAGCAGTGATTCTCTTTTCCTATAAGCAGAGATATCAGTAATGATTGAAGGCCAAAATCTCATGCAGCTTGGTGGTATTTTTTTCCTTCACTTTGGTTTAGCTCTTCAAAACGTCTTAAGGCAATCTAGATTATCAATTATATCAACATTTACAGAGTACATAAATGTATACCAGTTGGCCCATGCAGTGGCTTAGCAGTTAAGATGCTGGATTTCTAAACTGGAAAGCCAACAGTGCAGGTTTGAGACCAGAGTGTTTCATGATGGAGTAAGCTCCTATCATCATCCTAGCTCAGTGATGGCTAACCTTCTTATCATCGTGTCCGCACCCATAATGCAATGCATGCACAACATCCCTACACCCTGCACATGTGTGTGCAACCCTCCGTGCTCCCCCCGTGATTCATGCACCCCCCCACCCCATTTTGGGCCTAGAAGGCCTCCCTGCAGTCTTCTGGGACAAAAAACGGGCCGCAGGGGGGTGCTGCTGCCCCATGCATGTGCACGGCCCCCCCTGCCCACCCCCATGCATGTGCATGTCTCCCACATGCGCCCCACCCGTGAGCATGCACGGCAGAGACCCGAAAATCAGCTGGCTGGCGGGCGGCACACATGCATGTGCAGTGGAGCTGAGTTGGAGCAATGGCTCGCGTGCCCGCAGAGATCTCTAGGCCACAAGGATCTCAATGGTTTGCTTTACCTGTCAGCCTCATCAGGTAGACCAGACCAGAAAATGACTTCACATGAAGGTTAAACTACTTTTATTGAATTAGTTATAACAAAAGAATTATGGAAGCCTGATTGTGTTGCACTTTCTTCCCTTTCAAATATTCAAGCAAATTAGGGATGCTTTTCTTTGAGTGACTTCTAAATGTTACATCTTTGCTCTTGTTAAAAAATGTTTCAGTTCCTATTTTCTAGGTAACAGTTCTTGAACATTTCTGCCTAGGTCACCTTCCTTACTGTAATAAACCAATTTAGCTAACCCCCCTCCAAATGCAATTTGCATTTCTGTGAAACTCTCAGTTCTGAAAAAAAAGTATTTGCTTATCAGCATATTATTGTCTCATGTCTTTTATTCTGGCTAGAATTAAGAGATTGACAAGAAATAGGAATTGAATATGGACTCAGGTCTATTTATGTAAAGGTGGAGAAATGAGGGGCAAATTTTCCACTAGAAAACAAAGAGGATTCAAACAGGAATTTGAATTGAGAAAGATCATTTTGTAAGGTTTTCCCAATTTCCCTGTGATAAACAAGAGTATCACTTCAGTCATTAGGAGATTAATATGGTGATGTTAATATGCTTAAAGTTGTCCCAATGAGCTAAAAAAAAGCCATTTGTGTGGCCTGTCAGCAAAATCGTAATAGGAATGTAGTTGTTCTTAACTTGGGAGATGACATAGGAAAGGGGACCATCTCCAACTAGGTTGGAAGCAACAGATTTTCTGCTTACTAATACTGAAGTCTCCCCTGTTACACTTGAGATTATAGAGCTAATTTTTACATTTCTCTCCTTTTCTGATTCAAAGATTTTGCCTGATAAAGATGGGAAACGTTGCATGTTCTGTGTGAAAACGTCTTCACGGACCTATGAAATGAGTGCCTCAGATACCAAGCAAAGACAGGAGTGGACATTGGGTGAGCATTCTCATGGTGCTTTGCCATGCTGCATGCCAGTTCTCCCTTGAGATGATCTGAGACGAATACGTTGAACTGCTTAATAACAAGTCTCTCATTTTTTAGGCAGACTTCTTTATGGACTGGCCATCTTCTTGTAGAGCATGACTGAACTTAATCAGATTTATCAAAAGTTAAAAAGCATCTCTACTTTAGATTTAGTGTCAGTGTGGGAACTAGTTTTGGATTTGAGCGCAGGTTCTTTTAACAATGTTCTTTTGGAGATCTTTATAGAGGTCCTTGTGGAGACCCCAAATTAAACAAGTATCAAGTAGCCGTTTTTGCCTCAATTTGAAATAAAGTTTCCTTGGGAAGACTGTTCCACAGTAGAATTGTGAAATCATTAAAAGAAATTACAGTGATTCTATCAAAAACTGTCACAACAATAAAAATTAATACAAGCTAAAAAAAAAAAGAAATATCTCCCAAACTACATTGAGTTGTGTAAACTTGTCTATTCACAGTTGCCACTTTTGCAGCTCTGGAATCTGTTTTGGCAAATTGCTGCATATTGATCTAAAACTTGTGATTGACTGATTTTATATTCTGAGGCAAACGGTGTTCCTTAATGTCTATGACCGAGAAAGCAAAAGGTTGCAGCCCTGCTGATGCTTCTGTTCCCTTGGCAGCCATCCAGATGGCAATCCGTCTCCAAGCAGAAGGTAAGAAGTCTCTGCACAAGGACTTAAAGCAAAAGAGGAGGGAGCAGCGGGAGCAGCGGGAACGAAAGAAGGCTGCCAAGGAAGAGGAAATGCAACGCTTGAAGCAGCTTCAGGAAGAAAAGGAGCGCAAGCTGCAGGAACTGGAGCTGCTCAAGGAGGCTCAGAAGCAAGCAGAACTTTTACTCCAGGAAGAAGAGCAACGGCGCCAGCAGCAACATGAGGAGATGCAGAAGATGTTGGAAATTCAGCTCCAGGAAGCAGAACAGGTGTGCATGTTCAAAGCAGACCCTGGGAGATCCCTAGCCTGTTAAAGATATTATGTCAATCAATGAAACAGAAATGACTAGAATCTTAAGCCATTTTTTGAATGGCTTGCTCTGTTCCACAGCTTCTTCTCACGTAAATCATGTTCTTGGGAACATTTAGAATAAACTTTCTGGTTGTGTTAGCATGCAACTATTTGAAATGCAAACAGTAATGGAAGTTTGCCTTACTAAACTAAAGTTGAACATTATGATTTAATTGGCTAATAACTGTAAACATGGCTTTCTTATGATATCCCTAAATAGCTAAGGGCATTATTTGCCCATTAGATCAAGAATAAAAGGGGGGAGGGAGAAGTAACGGGCAAATAATGGGCAAAGTATGATCACACAGGATGTAGTGAAGGGGAGGATATACAATCTCAGCCAGTTTCTTATGTAGGCCTAAGGAAGCAGACTAAACATTTATGGTTTATTACTGTACAGGTTGTAACATGCTTCTTAATAACACGGTGAACTGGTAAACTGCTTGCCTTCATGGATAGGTTCACTATAAATATGGAACTTTCTACTTCCTGTTGCCTGTGGCATACTCTTGACATTTTTAATGCAGACAAAACTCTAAAAGGAATTGCAGTGCATCAGGTAGTATTCTGACTCTCTATGAAATGAACAGTAGCAGAAAAGAATGTTAAATTTGTACAGTAGAACATTCTGAACAATCGTGTCATCCAATTTAAGATAACAGTGACCTCTATCTGCCAAAAAGGGTAATGCAAAAGCCTTAAATGCCAGCATAACCTTGTGTTCTAAATGTGGGACTAAGAAGTCATTTGCTTTCATTCAACCTACCACATAGAATTGCTGGTTTGGGAAACAAGAAATGGAGGAAATAATGCACTATAAACTCTGTTGAGCTTCTCAAGGGGTGCTTTAAATCTTACACTTAATTAAAGTTCTTTGATCTAGGATTGAGTGATTTACCTGTTTTAGGTAATGCTATATCATTTGCACAAATAGGTGTATAGATTCAGCTTTAGCACTAGAGGCTCAAGGAACCTCAATGAATAAGAGCATCCTCCGTCAGTTTTGACTGGCTTATTATTGCAGATTTTCTTGGGTAAAGATAACTTTGCCACAAGGTCTAAATTCAGTTACTGCACACTGCAATCTATAGTTTTGCCTTGTAGCTTTAAAGGGGCTGCAGCTATATCAGAATTCTATGACTATATTTAGGGGGTCTCTTACTGGGATTAAAAATTGAAGATGGTGCATTTGTAGCTGATTTGCTGCTCAGTCATTTTCAAGGATGTATTACTGAAAGAGTGCAGAGAAGAGCAACATAGATGATTAGGGAACCAGAGGCCAAAAAATATGAAGAATGGTTGCAGGAACTGGATATGTCTAATTTAATGAAAAGAAGGACTAGGTGTGACATGATAGCCGTGTTCCAATATCTCAGGGGCTGCCGCAAAGAAGAGGGAGTCAAGCTATTCTCCAAAGCACCTGAGGGTAGGAGAAGAAGCAATGGGTGGAAACTAATCAAGGAGAGAAGCAACTTAGAACTGAGGAAAAAATTCCTGAGTGTTAGAACAATTAATCAGTGGAACAACTTGCCTCCAGAAGTTCTGAATGCTCCAACAATGAAAATTTTTAAGAAGATGTTGGATAACCATTTGTCTGGGGTGGTGTGGGGTTGCCTGCCTGGGTAGGGGGTTGTACTAGAAGACCTCCAAGGTCCCTTCCAACTCTATTAAGGAACCCCCAATTTCTATGTAAGCTTCTTAGGCCTTTTCACTGTAAAAACATACTCTCCTAATTGTTCTCCTGAATGCTATTATTGAACCAGTTGTTGAGTGTAGGTGGCCATTCTTTTGTACAATAAACCTCTAGTAGAGCTTAGGTTGGGCACCTTTGCGGAGTTTTTACACTCAGCTTTAGAAACCTACTTACTCACTTAAACATTCTTATGATCTCATCAGTTGCTGTTTTTAATGGTTTGTTTGAATACTTTTACTGATTTCTATGACTTAATGGTCTTATAACTGTTATAAAACAATTCCGGCAGAAGATGTAATTACATAATCATTAAGAGTCAACATGAACTTGATAGCACATAATTCTTTTTTAAAATCAAAATTGTTTATAACTCATAATAACATTTTAATTTTTCCCCAAATGATATATTTGCAGCCATGATGATCTGTTTAATTTTTTTTTATATGTATCATCATTAGTGATGTATATCTGGTGGATTCATCATTCCACCCACCGTTATAATCTAATAACCTAAAATGTGGCAGATTAATGGGTGAGTGTGGGTTATATATGGAAAATAATAACATTGCTGGTGTCCAGATAAAACAAGAGACTTTACTAGTTACCAACTTCACCAACTACAGCTGAGCACTAGGCTGTTTTCAGCCCCATGCTGTTAGCCAGGATACATTTTGGCTGCTGACTGCCTTTACTTCACCTACCTGCAGGCTCGGGCTTCCATGCAAGCAGAGATGGTTCTGAAGGAGGCAGAGGCAGAACGTCAGCGCAAGCGCATCGCAGAACTGGAAGACATGCAGGAACGACTCCAAGATGCTCTGCAACAGGAGATTAAAGCTCGTCAAGATGAAGGGGCTGTGAGATATGAACAGGCCAGGTAGCATTTGCTGAATAGCACTGATGTATTGTAACCTGGGAAAAATTGGGTTAATAAGAAAAGCAAATAAGAAATAATTTTGATGACATAATTCTGACTAAGTATTGAATCTATTTTTACGATATTCCTACTTTGAAATACCTCAAAGGCAATATATATTTATGTACCTAATTAAAGTGAAGGAAAAACATTGAAATATTAGCAAATGAAATTATAATAAATAAAAACATTAGGTGTAAAAGATATGTAACAAAACATAAGAAGAGAGTAAGCTACTTTTCACAGGAAAAGCCTGAATGAAAAGGTGGGTCTTCAAGAGTGCTAAAACACGGTCATCTCCCAAATGTCAGGATCAGAGGTGGGTTGCTGCCGGTTTAGCTTGTTCAGCTGAACCGGTAGTAGAATTCAGGCCTGGATCGCAGAACCAGCAATGACCCAGCCTTACACATCTCTGGTTCTCTGGCGCAAAGTGTGCACACAGCGAACTGATACGAACTGGTTCAGAAACCCACCTCTGGTCAGGATGTAAACGTGGGTGTAAACAGGGATACAGTGGCTAAGACGCTGAGCTTGTCAACCAGAAAGGTCGGCAGTTCAGTAGTTCGAATCCCTAGTGCTGCGTAACGGAGTGAGCTCCCGTTACTTGTCCCAACTTCTGCCAACCTAGCAGTTCGAAAGCATGTAAAAAAAATGCACGTAGAAAAAATAGGACCCACCTTTGGTCGGAAGGTAACAGCGTTCCTTGTGCCTTCGACACAGTCATGCTGGCCAAATGACCACGGAGACGTCTTCGGACAGCACTGGCTCTTCGGCTTTGAAATGGAGATGAGTACCGGCCCCTAGAGTCAGGAACGAGTAGAACATATGCACGAGGGAAACCTTGACCTTTAAACATGGGTACCACCACAGAGAAACTGCTCATTTGAAATAAATAGCAGGATAAGATGGTGCAAGATGATACAGAGAAAGACCAGAGAAGAAGTAGATGTGAATTCTTTAAAAAGAGAATTCCCAACAAATTCTTTCTCACTCACTTTATGACACCATAAGCGACCATTCCCAGAGAGGAGACAATCTGTTCCTTTTGCAGAGCAGAATTACTAATTTCCTTCAAAGTATTATGCGATGCTTATGAATCATGGGACTAACCCAAACTTTAGACACTAAATCACTTACAGAATGAGAATGAATTAAAATCCTGTATAACTTTGTTAGATTGCTGGCAGAGGAGGAGGAAAAACTGAAGCAATTGATGAAATTGAAGGAAGAACAGGAAGACTATATTATCAAGGCCCAACATGAAAAACTGGCTCTCAAGCAAGAGATGGAAAGCAAGAGCAAGTTTCTGGAAGAAACTAAACTGCAGTTGGAAGAAGTCAGATTTAATAGGGAGAGGATGGACCAGGATGTCATGGTAAGCACTGGAGCTGTGCCTGTTTTTTCCTCTTTTGAAGATATTTTATTTTTTTAAACCAAGGGTTTTTAATCCCCCATTTCATACCCTATAGCAGCAATTCCCAATCTTTTTGATACGAGGAACCAGTTTCGTGGAAGACAATTTTTCAGGGGACTGAGGAGGAGGGGAAGGAAAACACAACCTAGATTCCACACATGCACAGTTTTGCTCACCCATAGCTCATCTCCAGTTGTGCTGCCTAGTTCATAACAGTACACAAACCGGTACCCGTCTGTAACCTGGGGGTTGGGGACCCCTGCTTATGAAACATGCTATTCCCAGAGGTGAGGCAAGCCTCCACTCTTCCAATTTTCCAAAAAAAGTGTTAAGATCGATCTTTACCAATAAGCTTGAGGGTCTAAAAGTATGATGCAGTCCTGGGGATGGCTGGTGGCCTGAGAACACTCCCATTCCCTTGTTAACCTCCTAGACCTTTGAATTTTGTACATTGAGCTTTATCTTTACTTGGAAGTTTTAACCTCTTTGTTTGTGCTTTTATTTATGTATTTATATTATTTTATTACATGCTGTAAGATGCCCAGGATTATTTAGGTGAGATGGGGCATGTAGAAATTAAATACACAAAAAAAATAAACAAGCAAATAAATACATACATATATACCAACATACATATAGGCAGACCTTCCATTTCATTCTGTATTGATGTAGCTAACATTTCTATTTTAAACACTTTGCTCAATATTGAAAAAAAATGAGGTTACTGATATCAAAATATTCTTAGATTTTACACTTTAAAAGTGTTAATCTGAGTCCTCTTGCAAGTGATGTTGCTGGTATTTTTATGGTATTAAAATGACCAAAAGGGTTTTGCATTTTTATTTTTAAAATATTAAAATATTAAATTTTAAAATATATTATTATGATGAAGCATTCATTTACTGTCAATTAATTTATGCAATTTAAGCTAAAGAGTCCCCAGGCAGAGAGCAAATACACTATAGAAAAGATGATCTCAGATGCGTACCTCCACTGTAATTGAATGTTCAGATGGGAGTTTCAAAACTATACTTTGTATATAGTTGTCGCATTGATTCAATTTGTCAGTCGCAAGGATTCAAATTGATTCATATATTGAAAAATCTGCAACTTAAACAGTATTGTTGTAGAGGTTTGAATTAATTCAGTAAGATTGGTATTCATTGAATTGATTTAGTGAAACTATTAGAATCAATATTTACAAACCTACTAAATGCTGCTATTTTTCTGCTATACAAGTGGAGTAGTTGGCCAGCCATACTTTGTGGAATTCATTACTTCCTTGGTACTTTCAAGTATTGAGTACTATTACTATAGATATTTTTATTTGTTTGTTTAACTAAATACTTTTAAGTACAGGTTTTTTTGGAGGGGCAGTGGCTAAGTCAAAAACAAATGTTCCAGAAAAAAATACAGTTAAACTGCCTCCTATTATGCCAAGAAAAATGCATGAATGCATTTATGTAAATCATCAGGATTTCAGCTAATTGAAGGTGATTTTACTTTAATCTCATTGTGAGTTAACAATGTTATACCACTAGATGGCATGCACTAACCTCTTATAGTATTCTGTTTTAAAAAATTAAAAATGAAAATATGCCAAGATCTCAGGAAATCAGAAATCTCAGGAAATCAGAAATCTCAAAAAAAAATCATCATCTTATACAGATTTGGCCATTTAATCTTTAAAATTGAAAATAATTGTTTAAACGTCATTTTAATTCTGATGTTTGTATTTTAGTGCTTACAGTGCATGAAATTGGATGATTGTTCCCATTGCTTGAAAAAAAATTGCATTATTCCACTCAATAATAGTTTAAGATTTCTTTGCATTTTCAATACTATCTGCTGTATAGAATTAAAGAATTGTAGCCAAGCATACTTATAGATAAATGTGGCTGCAAATTGAGATAGAAGATCAGATTTTCCCCTAAGGATGCTCCAAAATAGGTTAACTAATCTAGTGTCAGCCCTTCAAGAGAGAACCAGATCAGGAAATTCACTCCACGTGATCAGAACTATACTTTATTGAAACAGATTATTACAAAAGAATCTTGCAAGTCTGTTGTATTTCTGCATCCTTCCCTCTTCAGTGAATCTGGGAGGAGCATTTGGAATTTCTTCTTAATACTATCAGCTTTCCCAGAACTTAAAGAATGCTTCCATCCTGTTTATTTACATAATGATTTCTGATTAGCTGCTTCAAGGCCGTCTCCTTGGCTATCTACAGCTAGTTAATTATAGCATCTGATCTCATCGACTTGGTTTATTTACTGTGTGAATTAAAAAAAACAAAACTCATCAGAGCTCAACACAACAACCCTACTTTTAATTTCCCTGGTTTTGATTTTATTACATTTTAAGGGGCTGGTGATCAGCTTTAACATTTCAGTTTCAAAATTGCTTGTTCTAAATAGAATATGCTTGCCCAAATTATGTCTGCAGAGTAGTTTTTCAACCTTGGCAGCTTGAAAATGTATGGATTTCAACTGCCAAAATTTCCCAGCCAGCATGTTAGCTGAGGAAGCTGAAATCCACACAGCTTCAAGTTGCTGAGGCTGAGAAATATTGGTGTAGTGGAGAATGCTTGATGAGAATCCCATTCCTCATAAAGTTTGACCAAAGGGGATCTCTGCAGATACTTCTAACCTGTGGAATGTCTGCCATTAGAAGCTTAAGAAACATGCCCTCAACTTTTAACATTCAAAAAGCTTAAAGACCACAGTTTAAAAAAATACATTTGGCAACTGAAGCAAGAATGGGTAGAGGTACCCGAGTTTTGGTTGAATCCTGTTTCATGTTAAAAACGTCATGAATTTATAATACTCTGTTGAATGGGTATGCTATTTTTGATGTACTTATTGTGTTAATTTGTTGTTTACTGTTACCTATTGGTTACCTATTGCATGTTGTTTGTAAGCCCTTTTAGAGTCTGGTGATTCAAGAGACATCAAACTTTTTGCAGTAAGTAAACAGTCCTTGGCTCCAATGGGCTGCCCTGCCCCTTTCCTAATCTTACCAACACTCTCCTTTTTTTATTTCTTCTTAGCAACCAGTGTCCTTGGATTTTTCCCACTCTCCCCCACCCCTGCCCCCTCTGAAATGCTTCTCCCAAAGTATGCATGTTTCAGAGTTGTGCCTGGATTAAACGTGTCTAGTCATGGACCATTCAAAACTAGCTGTTCTCTGCATGGATCGTTCTGTACATATCTACTTAATTTTTTTTCCAAAGAAAATATTTCAAAGGCTTTAAAATATGTGAGAAAGAAACAGAGCTCTTTAAAGAAGTTGCCATGACCACTTCTCTCAGGACAATTCTTCTCCCTGCGTCTTCATGGGGCATTTTCTATCTAAAAATTGCAAAACAAAGTCCTGCTCTTTCTCTATTTCTTTTCTTAATAGATATTCTGTATTTTAAAAAAGCTAGAGAAGAAATAGTAAAATAACACAAGAGATTACAATTAGCTGATAACTATTTTCCCTCTGTGAAATTCTTTAATACAATTCATTATAAAATCTTGTTTGAGAAGAACCTGAGAATTGTATCCCAGAGTTTGTGGTGATCTTTCAAGGAGACAGCCGTTTTTGATTTAATGCTGGCATTTATAACACTATTACCTCAAGAAATTCCTACAGTTTCAGTTGTTCCAGTCCTTTTCCTGTTAGCCAGAAGTGATTACAGAAAGTGCTCTTAATTGATTAATTATGTCTTCATGTAACATTCTAGGCCATTTGCATTTTCAGTAAAAGAAGATATATATAGTTCAGGGTTGTACTGTGGAATCCTTGATGCTCTTTGTACTTGCAGACATTTCATTATCAAACTAAGTAACATCATCAGTGTGAATGAGTGTGGGCTTTACTCCCTGTATGTGTGTATGTGTGTATGTATGTATGTTTGTATGTATGTTTGTATGTATTTATGTCTATGTATGTATGTGCGTGCACACACACACACATACACACACACACACAGAGGGAGTGTAGTTTTCTCCTTGGTAAGTTCCTTGATAAGAGTATTGTTTTCTGCTTAATTGTATTTTTGTTGCTCAATATCATATCAACCTTTTTTTCAGTAGGTGTGATGACTGCCTTCTGTTGATTCACAATTTATAATTCACTACGTGTTTACCATTTTGATTACCTAGAAATTACACATATTTTAAACAGAGATAGCACCCAAATCTTTTTTCCCTCCTCTTCCATTGCAGATAGCCCAGCAGAAACTCCAGCAAGCCAGCACCAATGTAAAGCACTGGAATATTCAGATGAACCGACTGATGCACCCCATTGCTCCAGGAGGTATGACTGCAGAAATATTCAGCTATGAAGCAAATTATGCAACTGCAGCCAGATGCCCTGTTTCAGGCTTGCAAGTTAAGCACACACAAATTTATAATTATCTGGCTGCCAAGGAATAATCTTGTGCTTTTTGAATAGACATTGTGTTTGTGTTTGTTCTTCTTCCAGAATTTATGACCACAATTGTTTTAAAGATTATTTGTTCTCTTTTACAAGACAACAGATATCCAGGTTGAAGTCCAGCAATCTGGAATATTCCATTTGTTTATATGTGCTGTGCTGTTATTTCCTACCATTGCTAAGTTCTGCTTCAAGAGAGGTGGTTTATAATTTCTAAAACACATATATTCTGTGTACTTGCAGTAACAGTGATGGGCATATGCCTAGTAATTTGTCCCCTAACGTCTTAAAATAAAAATAAATTTGCCATGTGCTTTTCTTTTCCGGTTTATAGAAAAACGTACCATGACAAGTGGAGGATTCCCTGGCTTTAATCCTGCAATCCTGTCCAAAAGAGAGTCATCTGTCAAATTAAAACAAAATATGGAAAAAAAGAAATCTGATCCTGAGAAGAATGAAAGCAAAGAAAACATAAATGGAGAGACAGAGCAGCAGATGCTGATGCCAGAAAAAGATGATTCTGGCTCAGAAACCCCTTGTTTAGCTTCAGAAGAAAAGTAAACCCACTTAATTGAAATCTAGGGACCAGAATATAAGTGTCATGGCAGCTTAATGATTATCATAGTTTATAAATAGTGAACATATGTAAAGATTGTTTCCCCTTCCTATATAAGTTGTAAGCTGCCCTGAGTCCCCTCAGGTAAAAGGGCGGCCTATAAATAAACTTAAAATGAAATGAAAAGATTGTACAGGGAAGAATTGCGATGATCTCTGCAGTTAAGCCACCCAGTATCCTAGCAGTTCGATTTGTGTGCTAGAGTTAAACCTGAAGGTCTACACATACACATATAAATATTGCTTCCTGACTGAAACTTCAGAAGTATGATTTAAATATGGGATTATGGTTCCCCCAAAGCATGCTTTATTTGGTTTCAGCAGATAAAGAAGAGTTCTGGTAATGCTGTATCCTACTATGGTATTAAAAGTTCTAACAGTTGGTGGTCACAATAGCCACTGCTGTAATATGCCAAGAATTTTGTCATTCTCTCTAAAAAAAATAATATTTGTAAAATATATTGTCTGAACAATTGAAATGTGTTATAAAAATTGAATCCTTTTCTTTT
The DNA here is from genome assembly GCF_009769535.1 of Thamnophis elegans. Taxonomy (NCBI): domain Eukaryota; kingdom Metazoa; phylum Chordata; class Lepidosauria; order Squamata; family Natricidae; genus Thamnophis; species Thamnophis elegans. The sequence goes on from NC_045545.1 coordinate 50,363,270, forward strand.
TGGCAGTGTCATTAGTTAACTATTTGTGTCATTCAACTAACCTTGTATTATTAGTGCATTGAAAGGAAATAACCAGAGTTTATGTAATTTTTGAAAATGTTATGTTCTAATGTTAATGAGACAAATCAGCATTTAATAGAAAAAGTTACAAAGATAGAAATTTGAAGTTTGGTTTCATTACGCTGCTGATGTATAGCACTAATACAATACAAACTTTTTAGCTGAACATTTCAGTTGAAGTTTCAAATTAAAACATTCTAACAAATGACTATCCAGCCTGGAGAGGAGAGGCCATTGTTTTCCTTGATAAGTGGCTCCACCTTGTTTAAGTTTCCATAGCTAATACTGAGAAAAATGAATCTTAAGAGCCAGCTAAGGATTATTTTGAAAGACAGCAGGCAATGCAAGGCAGATCTTATTACATAAAGGGCTGCAAACATTGCTACTATGTGTAAAGATAAAATTCTAATCCCTGGCATGTTTTTAAAATTTAGATCCTTCATATTTAACTAAATTACAACAATCTGGAACGTAAAATACAAAATAAACACAATCGTATTCCATTATTAAATGATGGAGAAAGATTGAGAGAGTACCCTTTAAAAAGTGGTGATGCCACTATTGCTTATACCATAGCAAGGTGATCCTTCTTTATATTGTTTTCTTATTGCTCTTATCAAGCAAGGTTTTGAAGAGTGATGAAAATATTATAAAATATTTTGAATCAGCACAGATACTATGTATATCCTATGAGTAATAATGACTTGATATACATCTATCTACACTAAAAAACAATTCCCAATTCCTGCAGAAGTAATTCTACTCTGAAATTGTCACATTAGGTGGCAGCAGCAGCTAGCTGTTTTTGGCTGATTTTATAAAGGTGAGAGAGTCTGATCTGGTTAGGATTTTGCTAGTTCATCAAGAAATTCAAGAATTGTAGATGAGATTGGGCAGTTAGGAAAAAACCCCATCCATGTAAGAAGAAAATGAAGTGAAGTATTGTACGTCATAAATGTAGAGTTGGTATCTACAACAGGTGAGATAGTAAATACTTTCTAAATTGTACAAAGGTTAATTGAATACTTTCAATTTTTAGGGATAAAATCTTTCACATAATAAATTATAGAAAAGATTATTTCTGATCTAATGTTCCCCTGATGATATTAACTTTATAAGTGCAAGGACAGCCTGGCACTTTAACTTGGCATAAAATAGATGAGTCTGCTCATTAGAGGTAATTGTTGTTCTGGTGGTGGTGATGATGATAAAATGACTGCTAGTATATCACATAACACGGAATCAGATTTTGCAGCATTATAGTCTCTCTTTTTGTGTTTGTCCCTCCCAAATAATTCAAAATGTACAGTATTTGCTGTCTAGTATTTTCTGCTTGATTTTATTTTCTGTACATCATCTCCATGCTACAAATATATGGAGTATGACAGAAGCCTGTCCTCTTTCCTATAGTATCTTTCAATTTGCAAGGTTTCTGATCTTGCTTTGGTACCTGAAATTTGGCTTGCCTGTTAGCTTCTCAGTGGCTAAAATATTATTGGCTAACTCATGCTTAATGTGTTGTGTGAATCCAAGGAATAGTTACCTAAATAGTTGGGCTAATTCAGTAAATCATGTTTTCAGTTAGTATGTTTTATGTGAAAGTAGCTAATGTTATTGAAAATTTCAATAGGTAAATTAAGTCAAAAGTGGTGGAGGAAAAAATTATTGGAATAGAAGTCTAATTAGAGATTACCATACCAAATTCTATAAACTAGGAGTGATTAACTTTTTGATGAGGCAAAATGTGTTTTGGGGGAACAAGGACTGAGGTGTGCAGAACAGTGATGTACAATGGGAGAGATGATGATACAGAGTGGGAGATAGTGCTTCATTTGACAAGATTTTTCTTCAGTTTGGGAAGGTGAGTATTTGGAGAATTTATTTTCATATGTAATCTACTTCAGGAGTTAGAAAACACAAATATATGTTTTATATTTAAAAACAGGAAATTGTGTAATGTTTGTTATTGTCTGAATAATTTTGGTTTAGGCACGTAGCAACTACTACAGCATGCTGTAAAAGAGTCTGGGATCCACAAAAGAGTTTGAAGTGATTTGCTGTCACATTACTGCAGGCCATTCATATCTGCTATGGTCAATATAACCAGGGGAGTAGCCAAGATACCTCCCACACCTATGCAGTATTTTCTTTCAAATCTCAGCTTGTGGTTAGCTACTTAATAATGAAAATGCTACATCTTGCATTTTCAAAGTGGCCAGTAAGGTGGTTAAAACAACACACAACAAAGAGCAAAATATTCCCATAAATAAGCTAATTGCTTAGAAACTTTTTTTCTTGTAGTCAGAAAAAGAAAAACCCAGAACCAGGTGAATTTTTCCAAAAAACTAAAGCTACATAATCATTCTCACTAGCTACTGCTACTTCAGAATTTCAGCAGATGGGTGTGTGACAAATATGACAAGTTGAGTAACTTGTGAAGGCTAATTACAGGATTTTAGGTGCTTATGTATGTGGTTAAATTGGTTTAAGTCATTTTATTTCCAAGGTCTTGAAAGGAATAATTCAGAATTTATTTTCTATTTGGGCAGAACATGAGAGAGATAAGACATGGTTTTGTAGTTGAGCACAATTGTTAATCCTATTTCACTAATTGAAGTACAATAGAACTGCATCCCAAGGAAGCTTTTTTATTAAAGCCAACTCCGGCTAACCACTCTTTTTCCATCCAGGACTGTAAACAGTTGCCAACCAATATCCCAGTTACCAAACTACATTCTGGAGTCTAGAATAATTTAAGAACATCCAGACCTTTAATAAGCTGGGCGACCTTGGGCCAATTACTCTCTCAGCCATAGGAAGGAGACAACTCACTTCTGAAAACCTTGTCAAGAAAACTGTAAGACTTGCAGCTAATGCATGGGAACTGTCAAGTAAAACATCTACAGAGAACCAGGTTGGTGGAAGCTAAACTAAAAAAAAATCATGGTTTCAAAATAACTAAAAACACACATTCACACGGCACAAGGAGAACAAAATTGGAAATAGTTGAATGTCACTAGAACAAACTGCTATTAGTTCGTCTCCTAAATCTGACCAGAGGTGTGTGTTTTTCTCTCTCCGAAACTCTAAATCTCCGTTTGGATTTATCGTCTCAAATTCCTGGTGTCGGGAGTTGTAGACAAATATATCTAAGGGAACTCTAGTTTCAGGCTGCTCGTTATAAATTACCGCAATAAAAATGAAAACACGAGTTTGAAAAATTACTCTCCGTGTCCGGTAAATAGGTTCAGGTCTCGAAATGCCGAGGCTTAAATCCCGAGGCTTCCTTTTTGCACTACTTTGAAAAGAGCTGCCTCGTTGGGTACTGCCTGCTTGACTCGTCATTGTGCGGAACCGACTATGCTTCAGGGAAGAGCCGAGCGTCTCTTAACCCTGGTTGAGCAATCTTTCCGCCCTCAGGCAGTCCTGTGAGATGCACGCACAGGCTCAAGAACGCGACTCTGTGGGGAAAGGAGACCCCCCCAGTCCCGGAGGAACACCAGCGGGGGGAGGGGCGGGGAGGGGGGCGGACGGCTGAGGCGACTCGATTGCGAGAAACAAACCTTTCTCGTAGAGGGCGGGAACAGGCTTGGGCTGTCGTCGTGGCGATATGCTAATACCACCCTCGGCCCGCTAGGCAAGCCAATGGGACCCAAGTGCGCGGGTAGCGTCAGGCTCAGCCTGCGTGACGTAGGAGAAGTGAGTCTCTGCTGCTGCTGTGGGCCCCGCGGGAGGGGGGAGGGCGTGAATGACCAAAAAAAAAAAGTTCTGCGGAGCGTGTGACCCGCGAGCGTGGGCGCCTCGCCGCCGGCAGGTGAGGTGCGGGTTTACCCGGGAAACTCGGCGTGAAGAGAGCCGCAAAGAAGGCGGTGCGCTCTGGGTTTTTTCCCCGGATTCGGCGTGGTGGGCGGCCGAGCGTCGTTTTAGGGCGCTTAGAAGGCCCCAGAACCTCGTACGAGACTGTGGCGCCGGCCTCGTCCAAGCTCCTACTGAGCCGAACGCTCTCAGGTTTCGGTCCGGTCGCTTGGCTTTGCGTCCGCGCTGTGGCGTCGGCCTCCCCCTCGCTCCAGCCTTGAGAGGTCGCTGTCCTGATGCTCGCTGGCCGGTGAAACCGGGTATACGAGTGGCCCCGTCTCCAGCCTCCCCTCCTCTGTCTCCGGGAAGCGCAGGATCCAGGACGACCGCTGAAGTGGATCGAGCGGAGGCAGAGCCACTTTCTGCTTTCTCGGAGCAACGCGGTAAATAGAAGAGTTGGCAAGGATGCCCCTGGGCGTTTGGGCCGGAGAAGACAGGGAGCGGGAGGGGAATAGAGTTCGCTTTGCTTTTGCTGACTTTCGCCGCCTCTTGGGTTGCTGGTAAAGCGGGCGGGACTCGGGCCTGCAGTGTTGCCTAAAAAGAGCACCGGTGACCGACCCAGTCGGGTTGCCTTTCAAAGGGTTCTGCCATCTAGGCATGGCAGGAATAAGGGCGGGAATGTAAGAGACCACCTGAGTCCTCCAGGTTCTCTGCATGCTCCCTCACAGGGGTAGACAAGAACAAGGTGTTTCGCTGCCTCAGGTAGAAAGGTAGATGGTTCACAAGGTCAGGCATATCTGCTCTCCCATTGACATTACAAAGGGCAGCACTCATAATCAATAAATAAATAACAGGTTGGTGTCTTTTCAAAGCAGCCCTAATGGACTTTCTGAGGCAGCTGAAGATCCCAGCCCTCCCTACAGAAATTCCCAGAGAAGAGGACAAGCAAGGAGAAATAAGCATCACTCTTCTTCAGTGGTGGTACTGAGCTCAGTCTTTCCCCATTATATTGTCCAGGAGCAAACCTGCCCATATGGTTTTATACTTCAGTGAGACAGGGCATGTTTTTGACAATTCACCTTCAAATGTTGAAATGGTTGGGACTGGAGGAAGTGAAAAACATAGGTAAAACATTTTCCCAGAAAATACTGCTGCTGATATTACCTTGTCTGGTAAGGAAACTAAATTGAAACAAGCTTGGAGAGCAAACCACTGCCAGAATAGGTTTTTTTTCCCCCTGCTCTTCCTCGCTGACCCCATAAGGGAGAACACATGTTCAGTTTAAAAAAATGATGCTTTAACCTTCATATGTATAATCGTATATATAATCATAACTAAAGTTAACTTTTTTAAAAAAGTTGTCCTACATCAAATTGGAAGAAACTTTTTGTTGATATATTCAGATAGCAGCTATACACCCAAAGCAAAGCAGCTATCACAATATGAAAGTTCACAGTTGTAGATAACTGGAATTATTTTGTTTTAAACCTGATACAGTATTTTTTGTTTAATTAATGCCAGATATCTCAGTGATACAGAATTGAACTTTGAAGGATCTTTGTTATTTCTTCTCTTTGTCCAAGTTTTGAAGATGAATGCACAATGTACAGTAAAGTCTAATAAATACTGTGCATCTCTGATTGTTCATATTTGTTTTAAATAATTATTTTTAATTTTATTGAAAATATATATTTAAACCAATGTTATTATGCTTTGCAGTTCTTAAGTTAAGAATTATGATAGTTATCTCAATGAAAATTTTTATGACAAGAGCATACAATTATAAAAAAGTGATTAAGCTTGTTAGTTGTTTTTGTGAAATTCTTTGGTTGTGCAAGTAGATCACTTGACATCAGGTGTGTCTAAATGTTGATGAACATTTAGGATTATAAGAATTATCTGAGTATGGATAGAGGTACCGTGTTTTTTGGAGTATAAGACCCACCTTTTTTCCTCAAAAAAGAGGCTGAAAATCTGGGTGTGTCTTATACACCGAATACAGCATTTTTTGCCTCCCGAAGCCCATCCTCTTTGCCAAAATGGCTGTGCATACCCTTATGGAGGCGTTCAGAGATTCCTGGGGGATGGGGAGGGCAGAAATGAGCAAAAAAATGAGCAGTTTTTTGCCCCCCAGCCCCCAGCAGCACTATATAAGCCTCCATAAGGCTATGCATGCAAATTTTTTAAACAAAAAATGGACCCGTTTTTGCGAAAAATGGGCTGTTTTTTGCTAGCTTTTGACCCTCTCCCGCCAGGAGCACTCTGCAAGCCCCCCCAAGACTGTTCATGCCTTTTTTTGGAAAAAACGGACCCGTTTTTGCAGAGTGCAAAAACTTTTTTTCCTTTTGGAAAGCTCAAACTGATTGATGAGAGTTACATTGATCAAGTGCTGTGCCAGCAGAAACACCTTCCTATTTACTGTATTTCTCTCTATCTCTATGTCTCTCTCTCTCTGTCCACTTACTTACCTACCTACCTACCTACACACATACACACACACACACTCCCTACCTATCTATTGTATTTCTCTCTTTTTCTCTCTCTCTATCCCTTTATCTATCTACCTACCTACCTAACTACTCACTCTCTCTCCCTACCTATCTACTATCTCTCTCTCTTTCTCTCCCTTTATCTACCTACTTACCTACTCTCTCTCTCCCCCTACCTATCTACTGTATTTCTTTATTTCTCTCTATCCCTCTACCTACTTACCTACCCCCTCTCTCTCTACCTACCTACTGTATTTCTCTCTATATATATTTCTCTCTCTCTATCCATTTATCTACCTACCTACCTAACTACTCTCTTTCTTCCTACCTATCCACTGTATTTCTCTCTCTCTATTTCTCTCTCTATCCCTCTACCTACCAACCTACCTACTCTCTCTCTCTCCCCCTACCTATCTACTGTATTTCTCTTTCTCTTTCTTTCTCTCTATCCCTCTACCTACCTACCTTTCTACACTCTATCTCTTTCTATTTCTCTCTCATATATATATCCCTTTACCTACCTACCTACCTACCTACCTACCTACCTATCTACCTAATTAGTCTTTCCCTACCTACCTACTGTATTTCTCTCTTTCTCTCCCTGTCTATCCCTCTATCTACCTACCTACTTTAAAAAAAAATTGCATCTTCAAAATCTTGGTGCATCTTATACTTCAAAAAATACGGTAATCAATACATTAGCTCTAGCGAAGGACATGAAATGCATATATATGAGAGCAAGTCCCAATGAATAGAGCAGGCTAAGTTTTGTGAAGATAGGCACATAAAAGCATTATCTCAGGCATGTTTCCAGATGCACTGTTGCATAACATTGCAATAATGACTTATGGAATGAAATAATTGAAAGTTTTAATAATTATTTCAATTATTTCAAATAGTTTCCCCTGAAAAAAAGTTGCTAACGTAAGACTAATGAGTATCTATGGAAAAGATATACAGTGTATGGGTGGGGCTGGAAACCCAGAGAATCCAAATATGGTTTCTGGTTTACTGAAACTTTAAATCTTAATATTTACATCAGGACATCTGGAGGGCATTACATTGAAGAAAACTGGTACTGGAGAAAAATTTGCACAGGAAGGAATATGTTAGGCAAACATTCAGCTAGACATTGTAGTATTTCCTATTTCTTCTTCTTGGTTTAAGGAAGTCTTTTGTTTCCTTTGCATTGTAATAAGGAAAAGAGAGATAACAAAAAGTCAAGTGCCAACCTGAAGAATAATAGAGTTCTAATATAGTGCAGGGGGTGAGGGGGCATGAGTTGAGCTGGTTAGTATTTTGATAAAAGATTACCAAGGAATATCAGGACTGTAAACCAGATAGAAAAAAAAACCAAGATAAATGAAAGAAAGAACTAAGGATTCTATTTTCTTTCCCAGTAATAGTTGCAAAAGATATTGTATTTTTTGGAGTATAAGACGCTCCGGAGTAGTAGTGGAAAAAAATTCTGCCTACCAGGTATTCATCTGGCTAGCGTCCTTAGCCTTGTCAGTTTCAGTTGTGAACAAAAGTTGATTAAATCTAAGCATAGTGTACTAGTAAAGGATATAGTCTTCTTGGGGAGATTTATTTAATAAAAAAAAGTAATGAGGGAATGGCTATTTTAAAATTTCCCCTTGTATATTTTAGTGTGCAGCCTGATAAGTGTTTTCAACTAGTGTAGTCTATTTAGATCTCTGTCATACATTCCATCTTAATAAAGTTATCAACTACTAACCTATGGATCCTTTTTCTTTTTTCTCTTTTATAGTTTCTTTGTCGTAGTCCCCATCACAATCTTCATTTTGCTTAAATGTGACTGAAAAAATGTCTAGAAAAATACTTATTTAAATATTCTGACATTTTTCTTGATGTTAATATTTTTTTATTGCACCTTTTAGTTTAAGCCCCTTTTTCTCTCTGATGAATAGGAATGCTGTTACCTGGGCAGTTGTCTTACATCTGTATAAAAAGTAGCAATGCAACATATGTGCACACTCACCCCCTCTATATTACTTATTGGCATTTATTGGTATTTTTTCTATTACACACACACACACAGTACTGTGCAGAAGTCTCATGCCACCATTAGATTTGTTGTAGCAATGGTATAATGAACATATATAATTATGTCTCAATCTCCTTATTACAGTACAACCAGAAAATATAGGAAATTTGTATGCAGTTTTCCAAAAACAGGAAAAAGGCAGGAAAAAAACAGCTTCCATAGAATAAAGTGGCAAGTATGTATTGTGACCTCCCCTTACACTTGAGCAACAACAGCAGACATCTGGCTCTGACATTGCCAACACCTGTATGTGCCCTACTATTTCATGCCAAACTGACTCCATAATACTCTTTCACTGATCCTCAGGCTAGTCTTTTTGAGCTTTAGCATATCTTAGCCTTTTTACCCTTTTTCCCTTCAACAAAAGTGGTTTCGTGGTTGCTACCCTTCTACAAAGACCATTTCTGCTTCATACAAAAGAAGGGTTAACTCGGCATCCCAATAAAGCTGTCAGATGCTGAGCCAGGTCTTTGCTGGACTTCCTCCGGTCTCTCAAAAAAAGAAACCGAGGAACTTCTCATCAGAATTTGAAAATTTCCTTGTCATTGACCTCTTCTGATTCTTTTCTTTATAACAGTATAAATACCACATCCTGAATATCCAGCTTGTTTGGCTTTGCTGAGGCAAAAGTATGATTTTATGTCTGTCAAATTCTGTGACCCTTGGCATTTTGATGGGAATGATGTGTTTGAAAGTTGATTTTACTAGCAAGCTTTTAATGAATTAATCTCATACAACATGTGATTATACTGTATGTAATGCTCAAGAATGTCTTGCACAGACTGATCTAATAGACCTTTTTGCACAGCAGTCATTTTGGCATGAAATAGTAGGGCACATACAGATATTAGCAATGAGAGTACTTAGGGTTCCATTCCATTTAGATTATGGGAACGAGATGTATGCTGTTGCTCTAGTGTAAAGAGAAGTCACGCTACATATTTACCACTTTAGCCTTTAGAAGCTTGGGGTTTTTTTGCCTTTTAAAAAATACCTCATACACATTTCCAGTATTTTCTGGTTATATTTTAATAAGGAGACTGAGACCTGAATGAATGAATGAATGAATGAATGAATGAATGAATGAATGAATGTATGTATGTATGTATGTATGTATGTATGTATGTAATACCATAGTACAATAGCAAATCTAATGTTGGTCTATGACTTTTGCACAGTATTGTGTGTGTATGTATGTATAATGCATACATACACACACATATATATCTTCTGTTATCCCAGTGATATACAATAGCAATTTTTCAGTCCTGTTATATCATGATTTTGGCAGGTTTCAAGTTGCGCCACTGTAAACCTTTATCCCGCACCTTATTCTAAAGTGCAGATATGGACAGATCTGTATAAGGGGTCCTTGGTGCTCTCTGAACTTGCTTGGTTTTTTTTTTTGCAGATGTTTCATTTCCCTAACTAGGTAACATCATCAGAGCTATGTATAAATATTTGTAAAGATTACTAATGTATTATTCAGTAGTCCTCCCATTTGTTGGCTAGTAGCTAGTGTGTTGTTTTTAAGCAAGATTAACTTGAAAGATTGATGTGATAAAGTGCTGAATATCGAGCTCTGTAGAGTTGTGCAGTGATCTTCATTCAAAACACAAAATGTGATTTGCAATGTGCATAGCCCTGCTATAGCATCTAGAGTGACCAGATTAAAGAAGCTGTATTTTTTTCTGGCCTTGGCTGGCTGCCCTCCACTGCTAATGCATAGGCCTGGGAAAATATACATTTGGTTTTTAAATGTCCTGATAATATTCCAGATCTTTGTGCAACCCTAAAGTTCAACACAACTGACTGTTTGGTTATCACACATCAGTATGATGACTGTTTGATATTACACATTAGTAGCTCTGGGATATAGTCATACTTTTCCAGAATAGATTAGTAGCTAATTTTCTCTCTGATAACCTTGGTTCCTCAAAGGAAATAACAGATTTGCTTGTTTTTTACTTAGTCGATGTGTAATTTACCTTAATTTAAAAGTTGTTTTATATATATTTGTAATCGAAGATGCTTTATTTAAAGGTTGGGTAAATGTAGGAGGTCAAAACTATGTAATCTTAAGAGAAGTTAAAAGTTTTACTGTAATATGTTGCTTCTATGTTTTAACCCTAGTTTTTGGGGAGGGTGTTGGGTGGATTAAAAAAAACTCATCTATTTCCTATAAATAATTATTGAATTATTATACTACTGTTAACAGAATGAAAAAAATATTCAAACTATTCTATTCTTGTAGGAAATATTTTTTATAAATTTGTTACAAAATTAGTAACTAATGATGTACCACTATTAAATTACATTGGATTCACACATTGAGGTAATTTATAAGGTAATTTGTTATTTTATAAAGTAGGAACCCAGTTTATTACTTATGAATATAACTATTGATTTACAGGTTAATATGTTTTAAACCATTATGGTTATTTAAAATGTAGTTAATGAAATGTTACATAATGGCGACAGTACTGATATGTAAAGAGAAGATACTGTAGATTGGGATGGGAGAGATAATCAATCAGGTTGCATTTAATTGGGAGGAAGCCCAGGTATTTAAATGAAAAATCATTTTTATAAACATATAGCTATCACAATTAAAACTGCAATTTTGCATAATCTTCTTAAATTCTGCTTTGTTCAGTATAAATTATATATCTTTAAAATTGCTTTGTAAATTTAATTTTTGGAATACCATATTAAAAATATATATTTTTAAAGGTTTTGAAATAAGATCATCTATGAAAAGAAGGCTGGGGTCTAATACCCTTAATAATTATAGGAAAGAGTAAATATAAAAAGGCTTTTCTACAGGTATAAAGATTGCTCTACAATTTATATTTGTTTTTGTACATGCTTAATAACAGGATAGAAACTCTCTCTTAAGAGGATTCTTTTGAATAACTTACATTTGCAAGAATATAAAGTTGACATTTACACATAGAAGGAAAGAAAAAACTAATAATTTTCCTCTTTAATTTAAAAAAGCAAGTATAGCTTGATTTAACAGAATAACAAAGTTATAAGGGGCCTTGAAAGTCTTCTAGTCCAAATTCCTGCTCAAGCAGGAAACCATATTAGACAAATGGTTGTCCAATCTTATCTTAAAAATCTCCAGTGTTGGGGCATCCCCAGCTTCGGGAGGCAAGCTGTTCCACTGATTAAGTATTCTAACTGTCAGGAAATTTGATTCTAGGTTGGATCCTTCTTTGATTAGTTTCCATCCATTGCTTCCTGTTCTGCCTTCTTGTGCTTTGGAGAATAGGTTGACCCCCGTAGCCCCTTAAATATTGGAAGACTTCTGTCATGTCACTTCTAATCCTTCTTTTCATTATACTAGACATACCCAATTCCTGAAATTGTCCTTTATATGCTTTAGCCTCCAGTCCCCTAATCATTTTTGTTGTTCTTTTCTATACTCTTTTTAGAGTCTCTACATCTTTTTTTTTTTTTACATATTTTTGTATATTAATGCAGCCTAGGACTGCATTGGCTTTTTTGAGTACATTGGCTTTTTAGGCAGCTGCAGCACACACTGCTAGCTCATATTTATGTGATTGCCCACTAGATTGTATTGTATTGTATTTGTATTTGGTTTATTTGTATGCCGCCCTTCTCCAGGAGGGACTCAGGGCGGCGAACAACTCAGGGGGGAAAGGGAACATAAACACAATACACATAATTAAAATACACGAAAATCACACAGCCATACCAATCGAGAGGGGAGGGGAACTCATCAACCCCAGGCCTGCCGGCACAGCCAGGTTTTAATGGCTTTCCGGAAGGCCTGGAGAGAGGTGAGGGTCCGGATCTCCAAGATCCAAGATTGTTATTAGTATTGAACCAAGTATCACCTATTCTATACCTGTACATTTGTTTTTCTTGCCTAAATGTAGAACATTACTTTTTTACCACTGAATTTCATTTTTTAAATAGGGCCCAATGTCTTAAGCCTATCTTCTGGAGTGTTGGCTTTCAGCTCTGATGAGTTCTATCTATCCCCTCATCTATCCCCTCATCTAATTCATTGATGAAGATATTGAAGGATACTTGGTATAAGGCAGAGCCTTGAGGTAATCCATTGCATGCTTCCATTCATGTAGTGAGTATGCTTTATTGCTCTATATAATTGCAAGAAAAAACTTTATAGTATTGTGTTGCCCAAACTGGTATATTCTACAGTGGGGCAAAAAAGTATTTAGTTAGCCACAAATTGTGCAAGTTCTCCCACTTAAAAAGATGAGAGAGGCCTGTAATTGACATCATAGGTAGACCTCAACTATGAGAGACAAAATGAGAAAACAAATCCAGACAATCACATTGTCTGATTTGGAATGGTTTTTTTTTTGCAAATTATGGTGGAAAATAAGTATTTGGTCAATATCAAAAGTTCATCTCAATACTTTGTTATGTATCCTTTGTTAGCAATGACAGAGGTCAAATGTTTTCTGTGAGTCTTCACAAGGTTGGCACACACTGTTGCTGGTATTGGCCCATTCCTCCATGCAGATCTCCTCTAGAGCAGTGATGTTTTCTGGCTGTCGCTGGGCAACACAGACTTTCAACTCCTTCCAAAGGTTTTCTATGGGGTTGAGATCTGGAGACTGGCTAGGCCACTCCAGGACCTTGAAATGCTTCTTACGAAGCCGCTCCTTCGTTGCCCGGGTGGTGTGTTTGGGATCATTGTCATGCTGAAAGACCCAGCCACATTTCATCTTCAATGCCCTTGCTGATGGAAGGAGGTTTGCACTCAAAATCTCACGATACATGGTCCCATTCATTCTTTCCTGTACACTGATCAGTTGTCCTGGTCACTTTGCAGAGAAACAGCCCCAAAGCATGATGTTGCCACTCCTGTGCTTTACAGTAGGTATGGTGTTCTTTGGATGCAACTCAGCATTTTCTGTCCTCCAAACATGATGAGTTGTGTTTCTACCAAACAGTTCTACTTTGGTTTCATCTGACCATATGACATTCTCCCAATCTTCTTCTGAATCATCCAAATGCTCTCTAGCAAACTTCAGACGGGCCCGGACATGTACTGGCTTAAGCAGGGGGACACGTCTGGCACTGCAGGATCTGAGTCCCTGGCAGCGTAGTGTGTTACTGATAATAGCCTTTGTTACGTTGGTCCCAGCTCTCTGCAGGTCATTCACTAGGTCCCCCCGTGTGGTTCTGGGATTTTTGCTCACCGTTCTTGTGATCATTTTGACCCCATGGAGTGAGTTCTTGCGTGGAGCCCCAGATCGAGGGAGATTATCAGTGGTCTTGTATGTCTTCCATTTTCTAATTATTGCTCCCACAGTTGATTTCTTCACACCAAGCTGCTTGCCTATTGCAGATTCAGTCTTCCCAGCCTGGTGCAGGTCTACAATTTTGTTTCTGGTGTCTTTCAGCAGCTCTTTGGTCTTCACCATAGTGGAGATTGGAGTGTGACTGTTTGAGGTTGTGGACAGGTGTCTTTTACACTGCTAACATGTTCAAACAGGTGCCATTAATACAGGTAATGAGTGCAGAGGAGCCTCTTTAAGAAGAAGTTACAGGTCTGTGAGAGCCAGAAATCTTGCTTGTTTGTAGGTGACCAAATACCTATTTTCCACCATAATTTGCAAAAAAATTCTTTCCAAATCAGACAATGTGATTGTCTGGATTTGTTTTCTCATTTTGTCTCTCATAGTTGATGTCTACCTATGATGTCAATTACAGGCCTCTCTCATCTTTTTAAGTGGGAGAACTTGCACAATTGGTGGCTGACTAAATATTTTTTTGCCCCACTGTATTGCATCATTATAATCTTTTTCAACATTGTTGGTGCATAGATAGCTAGAACAAAATCTTCTTTGGGATAGGATTACAACTGGTATACTAGTCTAAATTAGTAAGCAGTATTGCTAGCTGCTACCTGAGCTTCCCATTAAAGTGGAATCCAGGATAACTGCCAAGCTGCATATTTGGTCCTTCAGGGAAACTCTAAGATTAGTTGTGAGCCTTCATATACAATAACTGATTCCTTTATCCAGAGTACCTCAGTTTTGGGTAATTAAATTTGAATAACTTATTCTTCCTTCTCCTTTTGAAAACTACTATTGGGCTATAAGTGTTATTTACAGTACAGATGAAGCAGAATGTTTCAGTTAAAGTTTGATTTAGAACAGTGTTTTTCAACCTTTTTTGTGCAAAGGCACACTTTTTTCATGAAAAAAATCACGAGGCACACCACCATTAGAAAATGTTAAAAAATTTTAACTCTGTGCCTATATTCAATATAGGCGGGTGTTTTTCCCACGGCACACCTTACACTATGTCACGGCACACTAGTGTGCCGCGGCACAGTGGTTGAAAAACACTGATTTAGAAATTATATGTCTATTGTGGAACTATTTTTATTTTATTTTGTCGTTGTGAGCCACTCAGTCGTGTCCATTCCTCAGCCACTCTATGAATCTGCCCTCTCCATGCCCCTCTGTCCCATACTGCTTCCTTCATCTGCCGTGTTCATCCCAGTGTCACCCTTGTGTCCAGCTAATGGGTACTAGGGTGGCCCCTTCTTCTGCTGATCACTCACAGCATGATTGACTTTTAGAATGAGTCACTTCTTATGACATAACCAAAGTAAGACAGCCTCTATTTGATGATCTTGGCTTCAAGTAATATTTTTGGGAGATTTGGCCTAGGACTTCTTTGTTTGTTATTTTGCAACCCATGTAAGATTTATTTATTTATTTATTTATTAGACTTATATACCGCTTCATAGGGCTTTCAGCCCTCTCTAAGTGGTTTACAATTTTTTTTTTAGCAAATTGAGTCAGCAACTTGCCCCCACAATCCGGGTCCTCATTTCACCCATCTCGGAAGGATGGAAGGCTGAGTCGACCTTGACCCGGTGAGATTTGAACTGCTGAGCTGCAGATCACAGTCAGCTAAAGTGGCCTGTAGTACTGCACCCTAACCACTGCGCCACCTCGGCTCTTCGTAATGCTCACCTCCAGCACCACAGTTCAAAGGCATCCACTTTTCTCTTATTTGCCTTTTTCAAGAGTCCAAATTTCATAGCCATAAGTAGCAATTGGAAAAAATGCTACATTAACTAATCTGCATTTTATTGTGAGACCAATGTCTTTACTCTTCCAGAAGTTATTCATACCAAGCATTACAGTTCTTCCAAGTGCTATTATACGCCTTCTAATCTCAGGGTTGCAATCACCACTTTAGTCGATTTTAGAGCCTATGAATTCCTTTAGTGTTTCTCATGGTCAATCTACATTTTGGCCTGTGTGTTCTCTAGAGTTGTCAATATCTTATGTTAACATGTAGTCTAAATTCTTTACTGTCTTATTTGACTCTCAGGATTAGCCACCTTGCTTTCCACAAGCTATATCTTATCTATCATCTGCATATTGGAGCTTGTTGATATTCATTATACCAATTTTAGCTTCAATGGTAATTCTTCTAAATGTGCATTTCTCATAACTATCTATATCAGTCATGTATAAATTTTATGGTATATATTATATTTCATTCTTACTTGTTAGTTTTATATTCTACTCTTCCTTAAGGAGCTCAGGGCACTGTACAAAGCATTTTCTCCTTCCTTCTGTGACTGAAGGTGGACTAGAACCTGTGTCTCCCCATTGCCAGTCCAGAACTGTGCTCATTGCATTATATTGCCCTTGAATTTTTATAATTGTTCTTAAAGTAGTTGTGCTTATATCTGTTGTTTTCGTTTATTGAGAATATACTTCATTGCAGAATTCTAGTGTGACAACATTTCTTTGAAAGAAAAAAAAAGATGGTTCAGCAAAATTTATGGTGTCAGGTATGAAAGATGTACTGAGTGCTATCATATTTAATTTAACATCATGAACAGTAAAGCTTAATTAACTGGTAAGTAGTTGTTTATTTTTAGTATAGTAAGAAAATAAACTTCTAAATTTAGTTTCCTCTCTCTCTCAGGGTTGAACATATAAACCTAGGAACTGTTGTAACTTTGTGTATTATATAGATACCAAAATTGCCAAAATGAAATAGCCCAAGGTTTCTTGTACATGTTAAGGACTTGTTTGGTGCTTTTTATGAATTATTCTGCATAAAACTATTTTAATAGCTGGATTTTAATACATAGATTGGAACTGTAATTTCATGAATAAATTAGAGTGAACTAATTAATATGAGCAGAGTTGATACTGAAAGGGTAAGAAATCCTCACATGGTCTTAGTTTTAGAATATAAGTTTTTACTCATTCATCACTCAAAACTAGAAATGTAATAAAAATAGTGTTAATACCTTTCTGGATTTGTTGCAACATTTGTAGCACCTTAAAAATTGGCATAAGGTCTGGCTGATTATATCTAATTCATCAAATTAAGCTGATACATAAGGTTCCTTTTAACATTGTTTCAGCTAAGAATCTGAGTCCTGTATGGAAATCCTTTAAGAGGGGTTCCAGCACTACACTTAGAATTCATAAAGCATCTCGTGCATTCTTGTCCCACAATAAATATGCTATTATGCAGCATGAATATGATTGCATTTGCTACAGTGGAATATGCTGCAATGCTATATAACAATAAAAAACCTTACCATACAAATATATACTAGGAAGTAAGCCTTACTGAATACAGTCACATTTATGTCCTGATAAGTATACATAAGACTCAACAGTAAACTTCTACTTTTCCTGATTATTTTTATGCTTAAAGTGGAAATCTATTTTGCTCTTTTGCAGCTTCCCTCTACTATACTTGGAATGTTCCTTATGCTGATATGGTAACTTCAGAGTGTCAGTCATCAAAGGTGAACAAAGGTAATAATCCCATATTAAAGAATATAATTTACAGTTTTTACTTTTCAGTTTTGAGCTTATGTGTATTTGCATATTGCAGATTAGATAGTTATTCTGAATAGTGAAAGCAATACATGCAGAGATTCACCTTGTAAGAAGCCTGAGATACTAGTACTGGATATCTATTTAAAGTTTAATTGTAAAATACATTCATGGGTCAGTGGATGCATATTATTCTTTTCATTCAAAGCAGTAGAGTATGAGTTTATCTCTGAGTTTTTACTAGTATGCTAAAATCACTGCTCACTTTTGATGCTTTATCTCTGTTGCTTGCATCTTATTTCTATAAGACTTGATGTTTAAAAATAAGAAAAATTAAAGTGTTGGATGAGGTTTGTTAAGGGTCATGAGCTTGATACCAGTAGTATTTTGTAGAAGACTAAATTAGCCTATGAAATTATTCCAGACTATAATTTTATAAATATTGTGTGGTAAATACTATGCTGCAAGAAAACATTAACATTTCAAGGATTGCTATAGGTTCTTCTTGGAACTTAAATGTCTGATGCACAAAATCTGCACCATTAGGCTGTTGAAGTTATAATTTCTAAACAGAAAAATGAAAATGTATACTTTCTTGCCTTTATGAAATGAATTATGGTATACAACTTCATTCCTGTTGTGCATTTTTTTTAAAAATAGAACAGCATAGAACTGTGATGGCAAACCTGTGGCACAGGCATGCAGAGCCCTCTCTGTGGGCACATCAGCCATCGCCCCAGCCCAGCTCCATTGTGCATGCGTGCGCGCCCCTCCGGCCAGCTGGTCTTTGCATTTTGGGGCTTTGTGCAGTGCCCCCGTGCCCCATTTTGGCTTCCAGGTTGGCGCAGGAGGCTTTCCAGGCCCAAATCAGGGTGTGGTGGGATGTGTGTGGCCTCCCACACCCTATTTTGGCTTTTAGGTTGGTGCACAAGGCCTTCCAGGCCCAAAATGGGGCATGGAGGGTGCATGCGTGGGAGAAGGGGTATGCGCATGCACCCCCACATCCCATTTTGACCATACATGTGAGGGGTGAGTGCGGGGGGGGAGATCACACATGCATTGCATTATGGGTGCAGGCAGGCGCACACACTTTTGACACTCAATGACAAAAAGGTTACCCATCACTGGCATAGAATGTTGTAATGGTTTACTATATTGTTAGGTGGATTTATCAATTAATATAATATGGTCAGTGTAGCTAGCACATGACCACACTGCTCAACAAAAGCAAAATCTGGGTAAAAGAAGCAGGTACAGTGTCCCCTAGAATTTTGTGCAGTCTTGTCTTAGTTATGTTGGTCTTATAGGTTTTCTGGCCTGCTAAGAGCATTAAGTGCTGGTCAATATAATTCTATGGCAAATGAAGATTTGTTAGCTTGAGGCAATGTATGCGAAAATAAATAGATATCCCACTTAGTGTGGATTTCTGCTGAATAACTACATGATAGCTTGACACATATTCAGTATCTATGTCTTTTTGTTATAATTTGAATTACTACTTTTATATAAGAAATCTCTTTGAAGCTAGAATTTTAAAAAGCAGATTATCTGGGCATCTATTTATTTGTTCTCTTTGCTAGTTATAAAGAAAATCTATGATTTTTTGCAATTAAATTACTATCATTAATTGGAAATAGAAGTGGATTTGGCTGTGTATTTGAATAGGAGATTACATTATTATATTACTTTTGCTTGAACAGTGTCAGCATTGGCTCAAATAATCTTCCTATAATATATGTTTTCATGTATGTGTACTGAATAATTATATATAAGAAGCTTCAATAATTGTATTGTGGAATTTTAGAGACTGTTAAAATCTCCTCCGTTTCCCTGTATACAGAAATGGGTTACCTTTAAATAAAATACAAATTATATGAAATCAGTCTCTGCAGTTTTAGAATTAAAATATACCATGTATAGAGCTAGAGTGTATTAAAACAACATATAATTGTCTGATTGCACAATTAATAATTGTAGTGTTTTAAAGGATTGGTTCCATTAGGCTTTTAAATAAATCAGTCTTCTCTATGTATTAACCAGAAGAAATAAAACACTACAGTGATGCCCTAGTCCTATTAATTAAGCATTCAAATTTCTATAATACTTTTTTGGTAACTTATATTAAGATCTTGAATGTTTTGCTACTAAAATAATTTTCTGGCATTCTTTTAATGTCAATGTAATATTAGTAGTAGTGACATATAATATGGTAAGAAACATGAAAGATGATGCAAGGAATGTTGTTCCTCTTATAGACTTCAGATTTATGGAATACCGAAAACCAAAATAACACTTTAAACTCTGCAAGAGCATTTTTCTTACTGTGTAAAGGCAAAACATGCTTGAACTATTTGAAATTACATCTACAATTTGCTCATATCTATTTCTCTAAGCTACTTGAGTAAAGTCATTGGCTAAATAAATTTATAGAAGAATCTATGTATCATATCTAACAATAATTTTATGAATGGCCACTAGCAGGGTAGAAATTAACATTGTCTTTTCAACCTTTTATTTTACTATTAATCTCACTGTTGTCCTGCCCATAAAAATAAGGGGGGGGGGGACAAATTGGATCTGTGCTTAAACTCCTATATCGGGGTAATGTACCACACATATATAACATATTTCCCAAAGCATATATTGGAATCAGTATGTTGGTTTTAAGATTATAGTATTCTTTTTTTTTCTTCTGAAGCAACAGATTAACAGATTAAATAATTTTTCTGGAAATTGTAACCACAACTTTTATCTAAAAGGGGCTGTCTTTATGTAGGATTTGTAAATGCTGAGAGCAAAATTTTCAGAGTTTAAGAAATGGGACACTTCTTCCTAACCATTTTAATGTTGGTTGTTATATTCAAAACACAGAAAGGAACATTTTGTTTGCTATCCTCATTCTAACCCTAATTTGCTATCCTAATTCTAACCTTTTATCTCTGAAATATTTTTCAAATTCTTAATAAAAAATTCTGCATGCTTTTTTTCTTGTAAGAAAAGTTCTCAGTCATAGACTGAGAGAGCTGGAAAGCATAATTTAGACATTGAATCCAGTCTTCTGTTCAGTGCAGGAATCCAAATCAAAGCAGTTGTGACAGATGGCTGTGTACCCTTTGTTTGAATGCATCTAGTGATGAGAAACTCACTTCCTCTCTGCTCATTTGGTATCGCTATCAAACAACTCTTACTTAAAAGGCATTTTTCTTTAATGGTAAACAGGAATATGCTACCCTGTAATATAAAACTATTATCCCATGTTTGCCCACTGGATCCTAAACAACAAATCTTGGTCTTCTTGTGATTGAGATTTTTTCTTAAAGATTGTTTTCAAATTCAGTTTTCTCTTTTCCCCCCCATGATATATGTATTAGTCATTATGATCCTACATTTTTTTCTTTGAAACACTGTATGTATTCCATGGAAATCTGCAAGTTGCATTCAGGAGCAGTTGTAAAATATTACCAAAACATCCAATATATTGATTTGCATTCTGGGCAGAAAGGACAGAATAAAAATATTACAAATGTTATGCTTTATTCATTCTTACGATGATACACCGGTATAAACTATGCATAGTAATCTGCAACTTTAATTACAATTTTATATTTAGTATACAGCCATTATTTTGTTTGTACTTACTGTATATACTCGAGTATAAGCCTAGTTTTTCAGCCCACTTTTTGGGCTGAAAAAAGCCGCCTCGGCTTATACTCGAGTCAGTGAAAAATTTGCCCGAAATGGAGGAGAAAAAGGGGCGGGGCCATGCCGCTGGG
Source organism: Thamnophis elegans (assembly GCF_009769535.1). Taxonomy (NCBI): domain Eukaryota; kingdom Metazoa; phylum Chordata; class Lepidosauria; order Squamata; family Natricidae; genus Thamnophis; species Thamnophis elegans. The sequence goes on from NC_045545.1 coordinate 50,384,292, forward strand.
TGACACTCGTGAATGGCCCAGTGCCCCTGTGAGTTTCCCCTCCCTCTGTGTCAGTTTGCCGCGCAGCGCGCACCGCACCATCCCCCCTCCTCACGTTCTAATGTAATGCAGGGCTGTCTTACGATTCCCCTTCCTCCCCCTCCTGCCGCTCTGCAACGATGTCCCACCTCCTCCTTGTTATGGCAAGCAGCCACATAGCGATGTCCCACCTCCTCTGGTACAGTGATCCAATGATAGGAATCACTGTGCCGTGTGTCATAGGAGGCGGGACATCGCTCCCGCGGCTGCACGGGACATCATCATCACAGCGGGACATCAGCATCATGAGGTGAGTGAAGTATTTCATTGAATACACCGCTAGTTTACTGTTTTTCTTTGAAATAAATATTCAAAAACATTATTGGTATCTATTTTTATTTTTGAAATTTACCGGTAGCTGCTGCATTTCCCACCCTAGGCTTATACTCGAGTCAATAACTTTTCCAGTTTTTTGTGGTAAAATTAGGTGCCTCGGCTTATATTCGGGTCGGCCTATACTCGAGTATATACGGTACTGAAATGTCAATTTCAGTAAATAATAAGTCCTTTGTACTGGCAAGAGAATGTACTGGGATAAATGAGTAAGTAATAATCATTTTAATTTTCAGACAGACAAACAATATTAATGTCTATAGAAACATTGTCTTGCAATCTATTTTTAGTTGGTTGAAAAATGGAATAAAATATTCATTTAGTAAACAAATCTATTTAACATTTTATGTAGACAGTCCCATAGCAAAGGAGTAATGCACACATCTTTTGGTGACCATTTCTCCCTTAACACCCAATTTGGGTATTGTTTTCCAATTCAGTAGCTTGGGCTGTTTGTGTGTGTGTGTGTGTGTGTGTGTGTGTGTGTGTATGTGTATGTGAATGGATAGATCTAATTGAAGATAAACTCTTTCAAATTATGCTTCTGGTAATTTCATGGACATGCCATTCAGTTTTCTTTGCCTATAATTATAGAATTTCCAAGCAATCCTCTATCCAGATATTAACTAGGACTTTGTGGTGCTTAGCCTCTGAAATCACATAAGGTTGGTATATGCTGCTATCTGCTAATAATTGCATATATTTTAAACTATGTCTGGAAAAGGTCTGTCACACACTCCCTTTTAATTATAGTTTTCCTTTGAGACCTTTAATGATGCATATTGAAGAAAGCAGGATGGATGGATTTATGGTTTTTGTTTTTGTGTACAAATAAGTAATGTGATAGATTAAAAATTGTCTTCATTTAAATTCATAGTATATTTATGTATCATCAGATACTTGTATTTGACAAATTTAGATCTTATCTTTTCTTCAAAAGGTCAAGGCAAGATGCATTGCATTCCCTCTTCCAGTTGTCCTTAAACAAAAAAGGTAGGTTGAGCTAAGACATAGTGACTAGCTAAAAGTCATATAGTAAATTTCTGTCAGAGGTGGACTTAAACCTGGATCTTCGCAATCTAAGTTCAATGTCCTTTTTACACTATATTCTTTCTCTCATGGAACTCTCTTAGTTGCAATATTATAAGCAGTGGTGGGATTCAAATTTTTTTTACTATCAGTTCTGTGGGTGTGGATTGGTGGGCATGGTGTGGCATGGTTTGGTGGGCATGGCTTGGTCTTGGCAGGGGAAAGTTACTGTAAAATCTGCATTCCCACCCCATTCCAGAGGAAGGTTACTGCAAAATCCCCATTTCCTCCCAATCACCTGGGACTCGGGAGGCAGAGGATAGATGGGGCAGGACTAGTCAGAAGTGGTATTTACCGGTTCTCCAAACTACTTAAAATTTCCGCTATTGGTTCTCCAGAACTGGTCAGAATCTGCTGAATACCACATATGATTGCAAGGCTATATAAATTGTTCACACATTTATTCACTCATTTTTGCTTTATATACTGAAAATGTTTTCATTGTGAGACATGATAGTGCTGATATGGTTGGTAAAGGCGATAAGAAAGAATTGCTTTGATAATTCAGTTATTCTTAATAATTTGTAGAAGGACAAGAAACTTGGTAAAGATTTATTGGAGGAAGAAATGATTTTTAAAAGGAAGATGGAGCAAAGCAAGAAATAACTACTACAACAGTATAAGGCACACTAAGATACAGTAGACAAAGGTAATTAGATTACCATAATGTATGGATGGACAAAACTGCTGGTTTAGAGTTAGATTGTGTTTCCTGGCCCCCCCGGAAGGGCAAAAAATCAGCTGGCTGGCGCATGCATGTGTGCCGGAGCTGATGGCTGGCATGCCACCAAAAATGGCTCCGTGTGCCATAGGTTCGCTACCACGGGACTAGATCCTAATTAAAGACGATCTGTTTCAGCAGGTAGCAGGATCTGGCTGTCTGTGGCTTCATTGCTATAATTTCTTTACCCTGGTTTGGAGATGGTTCACTTATTGGTAGTTTAGGACCTTTCCTTCCGTCTAATCTCCATCTTATTGCCAACTTTCTTCTGTGCTAGGCTGAAGCCAAACCAAGAAGACAATGTTTTTGACGAAAACATTGCGTGTCATATAGAGAAAACCTCACAAATATCAACAGTCTGCAGGGTGCCCTCTACACATTCTCATTCTATATTTTCCATTGTGGGTGTCCACAATGCCATCTCATTGCCAGAAGAAAGCTGGCAATGAGATGGAGATTCAACTGTGAAGAATGTGTGCTACTCGTATGCCTTCCAAATCCCTTTGGTGCACTGCTTTCACTCAGAAGTTGGCCCCAGGTCGGCGTTAGCCTTTCTCAGTAGTGGGTAGGTAGAGAATACATACAAGTGAAATTAATGATAAGAACAGCAGTGGCAGCAGTTTGGCTTTGGGACAGACAGGGAGAAGGATAGATAACCACCACTGGTGAACGGAAGTTGCAGTAGCATGGCATGGCATCAGATTGTAAGTGTCCACTCTTGTACAGTAGCATTGGACTGGATTAGACTCTTATGCTTTACTTTTGTTAGAAGGCATCAGGTGTTGCAGTGAGCGGTATAATATTGTGCTATGAGAGTGCTAGATGCAGGAAGGGAGAAGTGTGCCCAGGACCATATCACTTTAGGAACAGAAAGTTTGGAAGCAAGATTTCCCATTCCCAGTGGACCCCATTCTACATCTTGAAGATGTAAAGATAAGAAAACAAAGCTCAAGATTGGTCTTCGTGCTGGGAAAAAGTAGTATGCAACATCATCTCTTGTTGCAAACACTGTTTCTCCCTAGTCCAGATGAACCAGTTACCAAATAGGAAATGTACTGTTTTCTTTGCAAGGAGCAGTTTTATTAACTTTGATGCAGAATTGTGGCAACAGTATCAATGTTGGGGCAAAGATATGAGAAGTGATGTACAGTATTTTTTGCTTCAGGAATAGGAAAGCAAATCCATAAGCATGAGTGCATAAGTACCTTATCTGGTCTTGGAAGCTAAAAAAGGTCAAGGTTGGTTAGGACATGGGTGGGAGAATAAAGCAACTTGGAAGAAAACAATAGAAAATCACTTGTATATTGTTAGATGTATGCGTCCGACTCATCTGAAACAAAACTTTATCTACTTTATAATGAAAGGAAGCACCCAATGGAGTTTTTTGAGTCTTGCACATTTGGTTCTATAAGAAGAAAATGTAAATTGAAAGCCCATTGGTTAATTTGCACAGCACTTTACAAGAACTATCCCTCATATGTCTAATGATTTAAGTGTTGTGGTTCAGATTCAATAGATGTAATGTTGGCCTCTGATTGTCCAATTATAATAGATATTTTTCAGTAGTGTAGCCTGAATAGAGACCAGGTCTTAACAAGTTAGTTAGATGGGCTTCTTCCTCTTTAGGCAGATAGAACTTTTAAAAAAGTGCAGCTAATCCTTGAGTTACCAAAATTTCTGTCACTAAGTGATGCAGTTGTAAAGAAGAAATTAGTACTCTAACTTAAAAACATCAGTAGCATCTTAAATACTTTCTCAAGTACTGCACATCCAGGCAATAGGGGCTTTGGAGATTCTTTTTGTGTTTTTCCCTCTCAGATGCTTTCGAAGATGTTGTCTTTGCTGCTGTGCCTGTGGAATGGATGGATGCTTGTTTCTGCTACCCAGAATGCGTCTACCATCCCTGTGAAACTGTGGGCTTGTTTTCCAAAAGGAGGAGCATCTGAAATAAAGTTGACATGCCGCATGCATGGATTATATGCCAACAGTTCCAACCCCGGAGTGTTCCAGAGCTTGTACATATTCCATGCTGCTTCAGACTCAGTCAGCTGCCATTGGAGAGATTTGGCTAATTGTTCTGTCAAGGCCAGTGGAGAAATTGGACATTTTTGTTATGACATGCAAACGGACAGTTCAACTTTTAATATACCTGTTTCATGCCGACCTTTGCCAACACATTTGGAGCCCCACAGAACTGGAAAGATCATAACTCAGGATAATTCATGTGACATTGCCCTAATTTCTGCTGCTTTATGGAAATTTGGTGCACCATTGCATCTGAGAACTATTGTTGGATCCCAGCATGATAAATTTCTTAAAAATCATTTGCAGCTATCCTTAATTTCACCTTCTGGGAAAAAAACTACGCAAACGATTGTTAATTGGGAATCACATGACTGGGAATTAAAAGGAAGAGACCTAATTAGACAGGGACCCCCAGATTGGGTAGTTCCAATTAAAGGAACACATTGTGATCAGAGAGCATCCTCTGTTAAGTTTAAATTCTATGGTCATATTTCCATAACAGAAAAAAATAGTGAACAAGGGTTGTATCAGTTAGAACTAGGCTTTCAAAACAAAACAGTTCTTCAATTTAACCCACTGATCACGGATCTTCTTTCACTGCGCCATATGAGAAATCCAATTATTGGATCTCATGTATTAAAATTAGATCAGCCTGAGCAAATTGTTAGGAACCCACAGACCTCTCTGAAGGAGGTACAGATTAATTTTGAAGGTTTGAATGTGTCACAGAAAGTGCCCCAGTGTTCTCCCTTTCTTGATATTAGCCACAGAGGTTGGGTAGAATGGGTTAAAATGTGGGAAGGAGTACACCATGGAGAAAGAATAAAAAGGGAATTGTTAGATTGGCTGGGTCCCCTGGGGGCGGGAGTTTCTTTTATAGATGCAGCCAACATAGAAGTATTAGCTAATAAACTTTCATATTCCACAAAACAAATAGGAAAACTTACTGCCCCATTAACCAAATCTTTCTCACAGCTCACAAAACAACCACAAGCTATCAGTAAAGTGCTTCCAGTCTGGGAAACAATTTTAGAAAACGATAACATACTGATAGTCTCTGGGATTCAGTCTCTCCAAAATAATGTTTCTTTGGCTTTAGCATGTGCACAGGCCCAGGTAATCACCCAAAATGTAATCATGGATATGATTCGAGAAGCTAAGGCAGGAAAAATTCCCATGGAGGTAAGCAATTTAATTCGACCAGAACTCACACCAGGTGAAATTGCTTTAGAAGCTTGGTGGAGACTACTAAATGCATCTTATGACTCTACTCAAAACATACTGCGGTTATTTTTAATAACTGTGGAGGCTACTCAGATTATTTCTATCTATCCAATAGTGCCCTTGGGATTCCAGATTGACAGAGACTTGGTCATGTATTCCAGAGACTCTAATAAATGGGCACACTTGAGGGATGGTGAGTGGCAAAGCGTTAATGTGCAGGGTTGTGTTAAAAAAGAGAATTTAGGCTTTGTATGTGATGATAACAGCTTAGAAGAGCACCATGAATGCTTTTCTCCTCAGCTTATAAATAACTCTCATTGTTCTTTTGATGTAGTCCAAGAAGAAATGTCTACTGTTGTATATACTGGTAAGGGCTGTATTTGTGTTAGAACTCCATGCGAATTTATAATCATTAATAGTGTCATCATCCAACCTATGCTGCCATATATCAATCGTTGCTTTTGTAATATTAGCTTGATTGTAGGGTGTGATTTCAAATTTCATGTACCTGTTTGGACTGTGCAACATATGAAAGCCTATCCCTCTTTATATAAAGAAATATTTCCTATTTCACTTGGACTTGGCCTTTCTACTCTTAAAAATCTGCTTTCTCATCCCTCTCTCAAGCAAGAATTATTGAAACTCAGAAATATGGGTGAAAATGCTGCTCTTGAGATTCACCACAACAATCAGGAAATTGCCCAGATTGTAGCAAAGGTTACATCAGCTGGAGACCATGCCTGGTGGGAGGTGCTCCTGGGATGGTCACCAAGTTCAAATGGAGTACTAAATATTGCTCTACACCCTATTGTGATGATTTTAATCTTTCAAGTAGCACTGGTGATTTGCTTATTGGCATTGGTCGGGTGGATGAAATGGCAAGCAAGTAGATTATATTATCTACAGAAGCAGATAGTTTCCACCAAAACAAAGATGTAATGGAAATACTTGCCAGGCCACCTGCCATGAAAAGGGAGACATGGCTGTGTCATGTCCTTTTGAAGGCCATAGTTATGTTCTTAGTTCTAGTTTGTTTCTACTTACTAAATGTTCATTTGCTAAATGTCTACCAGTTTTAGAAAAGAATATTTGTTTGTAAGGGTTGTGTGATAGTTTTTGTTGTTGTTGTTGTTAAGGAAAAGTGAGTGTCTTAGTGCTTGAATCTCTTGGGTGCACAAAACCAAAAACTCCTTGTGCTCTAATGCTGTCAGGATTGCTATTTACAGTTTTATAGTTGATAAAATCATATATGTTTCAGTCACTGTTCTATTGGTAACTACCCCAATTCAATATTTAGTGCTCTTTTCTGGAAATAGCTTGGGCATTTCCACTTTTCTATTTGTCATGGAAAACCTTGATATCCTTCTTGATAGAGAGATGGTTCTGATGCTGTAGCACAGTCTGAAAAAAATGACTTAATCCTACCATTGACGAGCCGCCTTATGCATATGTTCACTCTCAGTAGACACTGCCTGACAGCTTTTTAGATCACTGAACTCATTTTCTCTTAATATTTTCCTTATGTCAAAGATATTTTGGTTGTGATTTTATCTATTACTGCTTTTAATAAAAATGTTATTTTGTTCCAGTGTCTACTTCGTTTTAATTCATGAGAATGCAAGGATTCCTATTGAATATTCACAAGTGATCAATATTTGGACCCTGATGATTAAAATTGATCAGCATCTTGCCCCTTCCGCAGCTTTCCTAGAGGTTCACAAATGTTTTGAGGGTGATAAGAGAGTTTAAGGGAAATTTCAGCAATTCTTACTGGCTTTATGCCCACATAAAGATGGGATGACGGGCAATTATTTGGTTGCTTTGGCTAACTGTCTTCCTTATTCTTGATACTGTGATGAAAGTTTGGTTCTAGAGATTTTTTTAATAAATGCATTCAAACTTCGTCCTTTTAAAATATTATCTGAGAAATTTAAGGTGAAAAACAGGTTTACACATTTTTGATCAAAATAAAAACACTGGATATATATCGGGTTGCTAGTGAAAGTACAACGGAAGTTTTCAGATAACAGAGACAAAAATTATATCCATGTATTTAAATATCTCTTTAATATCTTTAATATCTAAAGTCATAAGAGTATGATTTACTGTATATACTCGAGTATAAGCCTAGTTTTTCAGCCCACTTTTTGGGCTGAAAAAAGCCGCCTCGGCTTATACTCGAGTCAGTGAAAAATTTGCCCGAAATGGAGGAGAAAAAGGGGCGGGGCCATGCCGCTGGGTGACACTCGTGAATGGCCCAGTGCCCCTGTGAGTTTCCCCTCCCTCTGTGTCAGTTTGCCGCGCAGCGCGCACCGCACCATCCCCCCTCCTCACGTTCTAATGTAATGCAGGGCTGTCTTACAATTCCCCTTCCTCCCCCTCCTGCCGCTCTGCAACGATGTCCCACCTCCTCCTTGTTATGGCAAGCAGCCACATAGCGATGTCCCACCTCCTCTGGTACAGTGATCCAATGATAGGAATCACTGTGCCGTGTGTCATAGGAGGCGGGACATCGCTCCCGCGGCTGCACAGGACATCATCATCACAGCGGGACATCAGCATCATGAGGTGAGTGAAGTATTTCATTGAATACACCGCTAGTTTACTGTTTTTCTTTGAAATAAATATTCAAAAACATTATTGGTATCTATTTTTATTTTTGAAATTTACCGGTAGCTGCTGCATTTCCCACCCTAGGCTTATACTCGAGTCAATAACTTTTCCAGTTTTTTGTGGTAAAATTAGGTGCCTCGGCTTATATTCGGGTCGGCCTATACTCGAGTATATACGGTACTTTGGTGATGTCATGCGTGCAAATTTATTGAAGAAGGCAATGATGCTAGGAATGGTTTGTGGAACAAGAAGAGGAAGCAAAGAACATGTTGGCTTGATAATGTCAAATCTGATACAAAGCTGAGCATGCAACAATAGAAAGAAGTTGTGCTTGATAGAGTAGACTGGAGAGCACTTGCCTATAAATTCACCAAGAGTCGAACATGATTAAATGGTTAAAACAATAACAGCTTTATCTCACCATTGAAACAGTAATCTAGTGATCATCTGGATGCCTCTTGTCATATTAGTTTAATAATATAAATCCAGGTTGAATCATTATATGCAGAAGTTCTAAAAAAAACCCAATAATGACCAATTTTCTCTTAAGAAAAAAAACCATGTTCAAATAAATAGGATCTGTATTATCTTTCTTTATTACAAATATTTGCCAGGAGTAATTTATCCAATAAATAACTATTCACCCAGGGTTTTTAATTCTTTCACGTAGTGCAGAACTACATGTGATAAAGAAGCTTTGTTCTTAGAATGTAAGTTGTAATTCCTTAACAGCGGCTAGTGTTTTGTGAATGTAATTGGTACCATTTATCAGTAACATGCTTCTGCCATTAACATGTTGTTTTGTGACCTGATGTCCTTGGGAAGTTTTCCAGAGGTTCTGCCTATCTCTAGTAATAATAGTGGTACATAGCAGCATTTCCTGTTCTGCCAATATATGGGTTGTCTGCCAATTACAATATAGTCTGTCTTTGGATATGATCAAGGACAGCACTAAGACCATGGTGGCAACTAACTACTATCATTTATAAATAGGGAAATAGTGTACTTTGTGGAAACAGTTGTTTTTCCTTTTAGTAATTCAAGTGTACAAAGCAGATACATATTGATAACTTCTTTTAAAATGAGTTCTGGGAATAAGTTGCTGATTGATGCTTAAGTAAAGGCAATAATGTACTACTTTATTTCCACTGGTATGAATAGAAATAGGAATACATGTCCTAGAATTGTGCTTGTTCTCTGGAGGTTTAGAAATCTGACCTGGGTCACTCCATATGAAGATTTTTCCCTAGTTTGAAAACAGATCCCGACCTCGGTGATCTTATAACTCTGACATTGTTAAGAGAAAAGCCTATTTATTTCTGGTTCAGAGACAACATATAAAAACCACACTAAATAAATTGAAATTTGTCACTATTTTGATTGCTTGATACATGCTTTATAAATTAATATCGTATTCTGAAGATCTTTGAAATATGAACATCTCCATCATTCTGTCTCCTAAAGTCAAAACAATTATTACTACATTTTTCTTCAACTACATGTTCTATAGAGCTTTAATGGAACTTACAAGGAAGTTGAGAATTTTGTGGATGGTTTGCAGCCCCACAGACTCCATTCTGGATTGCAGGTAGTGTTCTTGCCAAATTCCCATTTCACTTTTTCAAGGCTGTTGTATGCTCAGGAGGAGTTACAAGGATCTGCAAAGAATTTACAAAAAATGAATCAATCCTGGCTGCATTTTCTTATTCCTGCCATTGCAGCAGCCCTATTGGAACTGCTGCAAAATAGTTGATATTTGCATTTTTGTTTCCCAATTCATAGTAACATTTTCACTGTTGCCACAATTCTGCATCAACGTTAATAAAAACAAGTTTGACATTCTGTACGGAGGTTCTACTTATCAGGCTTTTATTCAGGATTGTCTTTTTTCCTAACAACTTGGCCTACTAATGCTGATTTTTTTTCTGCAGCATAGAAATCATAATGTATGACCTAGTGTACAGAATTGTAAGGAAATCCTAAATGATATACAGGCAGTCCTCGACTTAACAATAGTTTGTTTAGTAACCATTCACTGTTACAACAGCATTGAAAAAAGTGTCAGATTTCCTATTCATGTTTTTCTGAGTTCCTTGTGCAAGGTATCAGTTTAGCATTGTTGGTAACTTATTCTTGAGACTAGTTCACTGCACTTAGTTTTCTGAATCCTGGTGTTCACATTATTCCTTATATCATTTATATGCCTTAGTGCCATAATAATTTTTAGCTATAATAATTGTAGAAATCCACTGCAATGGACTGTCTGTTCTGCTGGACTTTAATAGGCTATAGTTACTATAAATACTGCTATAAAGATAATGGGAAGGACCGGGGGGCGGAGCCTGTTGCCGAGGAGAGCTCAACCGAGCTCCTCTCAGAGATCTGGTCTGTATATCTAATTAAGATCATAGATATCACCCCTTTTTGGCTAAGAAAGGGGCAGGAAGTAGCTCTGTGTGCTAGGGTCTATTCGTAATTCACAGCCTTTCTCCTTTTTTTTGGCTGTGGACAGAGATTAGATCCAGCGTGAGCGGAGCTTTTATCTCCAGCCAGTTCTTCTCAGCTGCCTTTTTTTGCAGCCCCAGACAGGCGACCCCCCCACCCAGGACAAAGCAAAGTTGTTTGAAGCTAGGATTAATACGGGCGGGTCCCACTCCTGTGAGATTTATGCTTTTATTACTATCTTAAATACCAGCACCATTCGTCTTAGAGGCTTCTTTGTTTAAACGGACTTCAAAATGGCGATTTCTCTCCGTTGGTGACTGATAGGGGATGTACGTAGCCGGTTTTACCTTCCTGCAGACCGCTCCTTAACAAAATAAAAAATTTTTTTGTTTCTTTTGGAAACAGAGGGGAGCGAAAGCACTGTTTATTTGTTGATTTATAATGGCACCCAGGTCAAAATCGAAGCGTCTCTCTACAAATGTGCCTAAAGAATCTGTGAAGGAATTTAAAGAATTTATACTGGAATCGCAGCCCTTGTCTCCTACGCCCTCTACTGGAGAATTCTTAACACAGGAATTTTTTTTTCAAATCTTTAATGATTTTAAACAAGAAATTAAGGAATTTGTATTCGAGCTATATGGTGATTTAAAGTCTAAAATTGACCAAATGAAGGCGAATACGTTTGCAGCCGTGTCTGCCCTGTCAGATTATACCGCTGAAATAGAGAATAAATTGGAAAGTTTGGAGGAGGCTAATTCTAATTTGACTACTAATATTCAAATTTTACAACAAAAAATTAGAGACACTCAGGAACAGCTCGTTATGATAAACTTTAATAAGAAGGCATTCGCAATAAGAGTCAGAGGATTTCGCGAAAAGGAGCGAGAGAATTTGAAACAGACCTTTGTTGAAGCCCTCAGCTATGCGGTGGGAAGCCCGGGACTTAACCTTGATTGGCAGATTCGGAAAATCTATCGCCAGAATTCGTTGGTAGCGGAACAGCGACAGCTCCCGAGGGACATAATTATATATTTCTCCACAAAAGAATCCAGAAACGCGATCGTGCAAAAATTTTACAATAATAGTTTGAGAATTGATGGCCAGAACTTGATTGTCTTCAAAGAAATACCTTTCCAGATGTTAAAGGCAAGAAGGGACTATACCTTCTTAACTAAAGAGCTTAGAAATCAACAGATTCAATATAGATGGGAGGCCCCAGCCGGCATTACGGTCACATTTGAGAATCAAAAACTTCGTCTTAATTCTGTTTCGGAGGCTCGAGATTTCTATTACAAGACTTTGAAGGCGGGACTTCCTGATTCACTTGGAAAAGAGGAGAGACAAGCCGAAGGAGAAGGCAAGCAACAGACCACATGGCTGCAAGATGGAGGGGGTAGCTCCCCCTCCCTCGGAGAAGCAGAAAAGCGGAGTTTGAGGATTTAGACATTCTAAAATATTCACCAAGGTTGTGGATTGAATGGGGGTTTGCGACCTCTCTCCGGCAGAAAAAGGGGAACTTATTGGTGGGGTGATACTGAATGTATACATGTAAAATGCATGCAGAATGATTTATGCTGTTTAAATCTTGTTAGAAGGGAAAGTTTGAAGAGATTATTTTAAAATAGAAGGTAAACTGATTTTTGTTGAAACTAATTATTTTGAGCTAGATTTTAAACTAATGCTTGCATAAATTTGATAGTGGCAAATATTAGAGAAGCAAGGGATGAGGATAAAATGCATGCGGAATGATTTACGTATATTGGTGGGGTGATACTGAATGTATATATGTAAAATGAATGCAGAATGATTTATGTTGTTTAAATTCTGTTAGAAGGGAAAGCTGGATGAGATAATTTTAAAACGGAAGGTAAACTGATTTTTGTTGAAAGTATTATTTGAATATGTGGAATGATCTATGCTATCTAATTTTTATTAGAAGGGAAAGCTTGGTGAAATTATTTTATAAATTTGGATAAATGTTTATCTGAATACAAGGTTAAGGAAGAGGAACGGGAGAGTCTACAGGAGGTCGGGGTAAATAACAAAGAAGCAAGAGACGAGAATAAAATATAGATAGAATGATTTACACTATTTAAGCATAGATAAAGATGGGGGGCTGAGCTTAACACAAAGAGTTTCTTTTTTTTCTTTTTTTCTTTGTTCTTTTCTTTCTTTCTTTTTTGGTTTTTTTTTTCCTTTAATATATTATTTTTATTTTTAATCCATATGAATATAAGATACTTTAGATAGAAGGCAGTGCCAGGTGTGGGCCCTGGGAAGTCAGGAGGAGTAGGGATGGGGATTTTTGGGGGGTGGGTGGGTGTTAACATAGTCTCAATAAGAACAAGAATGCACTTATATACGGTTGTTCTTTTTTTTCTCCTTTTTTTTTACTCTTTCCTTTCTTTAAATTTTTTTTTCCCTTAGTTTATTTTACTTTTTATCAGATTATAATAAACAACACTTGAATAAAGGAATACACCAAGGAGGGAGGTAGAGGGAAAGAGGAGGGAGGAGTAAGGAAGGAGTAATGGGAATGCAAGGAGGGTGTGTCGGGAGTAAGGGGAGAAGGAAGGTTTGAGGGGAAAGGGAAGTAGGAGGGGAGCGTTAGAGGGAGGAAAGGAAAGTTGGAGGGGGTAGATGGGGTGTATGGAGGATGGAAGTGTCAGGTGGGGTTGTGAATGATGAGTTGTGTTTTCTTTTTATTTATTTTTTTTATTTTTTTTATTTTTTTTTTCTTCTTATAGCAAATACTCTGTATATAAGTGATTGTAAAATGGAATGTGAAAATGAATAAAACATATTTAAAAAAAAAAGATAATGGGAAGAACTGCTGGTGCAGAGGTGTGAAACTCACGTCATCACGTCAGCATTACGTGATGTATCGGAACTTTCCCCCCCCTTCGCTAAACTGGGTGTGGGCGTGGCCAGCGCGTGATACATCTGGCCTTGTGCCAGGAGGCTGACAGTCCTGTGCTTGTCAGTTGAAGAACAGCAATAGCCAGTGTCATAATGATGTCTCTGATTCTATATGATAGAGGTGATCAATCTGTAGTCCTCCCGATGATGCTGAACTCCAGCTCTTGTTCTGTATGGTGAATTCAGATTGTTCAATAATGTTATACTGTGTTGTTTTTAAAAAACTACATTACTTGCCAAAGCAAGAAAAATGCACAATACCTTCCCCTTGACAAGTGCTTATTAATAAAAGTTTAGCATTTATTGTATATACTTAGATATTTTTTAAAATATACAGTACTGTGCAAAAGTTTTAGGTAGGTGTAAAAAATGCTGTAAACAAAGAATGCTTTCAAAAATGGAAGTGTTAAACATTTATGTTCATAAATGAACAAAATGCAGTGAATGAACAAAAGAGAAATCTAAATCAAATCAATATTTGGTGTGACCACCCTTTGCCTTCAAAACAGCAGCAATTCTTCTAGGTACACTTGCACACAGTTTTTGAAGGATCTCGGCTGGTAGGTTGTTCCAAACATCTTGAAGAACTAACCACAGATCCTTTGTGGATGTAGGCTTTCTCACATCCTTCTGTCTCTTCATGTAATTCCAGACATACTTGATGATGTTGAGATCTGGGCTCTGTGGGGGCTATGCCATCACTTCCAGTACTTCCTGTTCTTCTTTATGCTGAAGATAGTTCTTAATGACTTTGGCTGTATGTTTGGGGTTGTTGTCCTGCTGCAGAATAAATTTGGGGCCAATCATATGCCTTCCTGATGGTATTGCATGATGGATAAGTATCTGCCTGTATTTCTCAGCATTGAGAACACCATTAATCCTGACCAAATCTCCCAACTCCATTTGCAGAAATGCAGCCCCAAATGTTCAAGGAACCCCCACCATGCTTCACTGTTGCCTGCAGACACTCATTATTGTACCACTCTCCAGCTCTTCGACGAACACACTGCCTTCTGCTACAGCCAAATATTTCAAATTTTGACTCATCAGTCCAGAGCACCTGCTGCCATTTTTGTGCACTCCAGTTCCTATGTTTTTGTGCATACTTTAGTTGCTTGGCCTTGTTCCCATGTCAGAGGTATGGCTTTTTAGCTGCAACTCTTCAATGAAGACCACTTCTGACCAGACTTCTCCGGACAGTAGATGGGTGTGCCTGGGTCTCACTGGTTTCTGCCAGTTTTGAGCTGATGGCACTGCTGGACATCTTCCGATTTCGAAGGGTAATAAGCTTAAGCTTGATATGTCTTTCATCTGCTGCACTAAGTTTCCTTGGCCGATCACTGCGTCTACGATCCTCAATGTTGCCCGTTTGTTTGTGCTTCTTCAAAAGAGCTTGAACAGCACATCTAGTCTGCTTTGAAATCTTTGTCTGGGAGAGACCTTGTTGGTGCAGTATAACTACCTTGTGTCTTGTTGCTGTGCTCCATCTTGCCATGACATGAAACTGTCTTTCACAACCTCACCTTGGTAGCAGAGTTTGGCTGTTCCTCACCCAGTTTTACGCCTCCAAAACAGCTATTTCTGTTCAGTTCATGACTGGGTGTCAACCTACGTGTGACATTGATGATTAGCACATTTTGGCATAATTGGTTGATCGCACACCTGACTATAATCCTACGAAATCCTTGACTTTTTGCAAGTGTATGAGAATGGAAGCTGGTTTGGAGGTAAAAGGTAGTAACATCAAATATTAATTTGATTTAGATTTTTCTTTTGTTCGCTCACTTTGCATTTTGACAATTGACAAAAATAAATAATCATTATTTATATTTCTGAAAGCATTCTTTATTTACAGCATTTTTTCGCACCTGCCTAAAACTTTTGCACAGTACTGTATATATATGTCTTTCTCTGCACACTGCGGGAGAGTCCAACCCACCCTGTTCTGTCCGGGGTTACGGATCGTCGTGTCAACACGGTTCCATTCTACGGTCGTCTTCAGCTGCATCTCCACGGCCAAAGTGTCTCAAATTTCTGGGGATTAGGCCGCCTGGAGGCGTGGCCAAGGAAAAGTCTTTCCTCAGTTCCAGGGCAACCAGACTGAAGTAACCCACAGCTTGGACTCTCCCGCAGTGTGCAGAGAAAGATCCTTCAGGTAAGACCAATGGTCGTTTGCAGCATTTTTTCGCACCTGCCTAAAACTTTTGCACAGTACTGTATATAGTTAATTGTTTTTTAATAGCTAAATTAAAAAAAATCAGAGTGAGCATTTTCAAAAATGTATTTATTAATTTCCCCTGTTTTATCATACATAAATTTATATATTTTCTAAATAAATAAAAATAAATATCAGGATAGAAACCGGGAGACCATGACTTCTAGTTCTGCCTTGGCAAGCCACTTCTGAAAATCTTGCCAAGAAAACTACAGGGCCTAGTCCAGGAAGTTACTAGAAATCAAAGGCACAAAAACAAACAAACCCTGTCCCAATTATTTTTGTGATTTGTTCACTGTTGCTTCATCTGTTTGTTTTAGTTATTAAAGAAAATACATTATGCACTATAGGTAGACTAGCTGCATATGTACAATACTGTTAGCCAAGAAATTCTTAAAAATTCAGCATTTCAGGATTCAGTATTGCATTCAGAAGTTGCTTATCTCGCTGGTACAGCTATTGGAGGTAGACCAAACATGTGGCAATCATTTAGGATAAGAACACCTGCAGTTTATTTTTTGCTATTGGCACATGAGATAGCCATCCTGTTTAATAATATGTGTTCCTTTCTGCTTTAGATTTTATTTTTGTCAGAAACATTTAATGGGGGAGAGGTGGGAAACTAAAGATCCAGATAGCTGAAAGGGAACATTCTCAGCTTTATTGCTCTTAAATTACATCTTGTTCACTAGTCATAATGTTGCTGCTATAGATAAAATTTTCAAAAGCTTGAATGCATCTCCCTGGAGCATTTTAACTATTGTTATCCCAGTATTGTTAGTTGATAGTAGCAGAAATCTTTCCTAGCCTGCTGACTTTTTAAAGTCTTTTTTTTAAATTTCATGTTGTAAACTACCAAAATGCCTTACAGCACAATGTTAGTTTGTGTCTGCTGTGTTCTCTGCTTCAATCCGTTTTTAGTTACTTAAAATTGCTTTCTTATATGTTGAGATGTCTGGTCTTGCATTTATCTGAAATAGATAAAGCTTTTAAATGAGTGTTAATTTCACAGGAACAAACCCCTCTGCCATCTTGGGAAATGAGAAGTGTTATTCCCATTCATGACTATGGAATTCTGTGTTCCTTTGTGACAATAGCTATATGGGTGCTGTATCCTGTTCCAAAACATCCTGATTAGAGGTAATTCTTTTAGAAAAATGTGAAATAGATATTGTTGATGTGGCCCGATAATTTCAGTAGAGATCTGTCTTCAATTTGAATATGAGTTTGGAATCTTTTACAGTTTTACTTTCACAATGGATCACATTTTAGGTATTGTATCATACATGTAGATGCATCTGTATTTTTGACAATGAGAGATGCAATATCCAGTTCAGTCGCTTGTATGTAGACTTTTAGCCACTGTTAGAACAGAATGTTGCCCAGGCTATACTATTATGAAGGTAGTCTACACTTCACATCCCTTCATAATTATAACATCTATCCTACTGTCTGTGGTGCCATATTATGGTGATTTTTATCATGGTTTTACCTTAAAACTTTAACTTGTATGTTGTATTGCCCACATATTGCATATACTCATATATACATGTGTGTGTGTGTGAGCGCGTGCACGCATGCACACACACACACACACTGATGTTTTATTAAAACTTATATTTGTATTTTTGTGTAGGTGTTTTATTAGTATTGTTAATCAGTGATTGCATGACCTCTGTAGATGCCATTTGCTAATTAAAAAAATATATGTAGCATTATGCTGATTGGAGGAATGCATTTCCCAACTCCTGCTGAGTTGAATTAAAGTGCCTATAAAAAGCCATAATGGCACAGTGGCTAGAATGCAGTACTACAAGCTACTTCTGCTGACTGCCGGCTCCCTGCAATTTGGCAGTTTGAATCTTACCAAGCTTAAGGTTGATTCAGCCTTCCATCCTTCCGAAATGGGTAAAATGAGGACTCAGATTGTTGGGGACAATAAGCTGACTCTGTAAACCGCTTAGAGAATGTTTTAAAGCACTGTGAAGTGGTATATAAGTCTAAATGCTATTGCTGTAACCTATAATCAGTCCTATAGTAGTACTAATATCTCATTTTTTAGTAACCAGTTGTCATTTGGAGACTTGTCATGCTTTGTACAGTAACGACAAGTATTCTGTAGAAGTTGATTAGTTTGTTGTACTGATTCTGTTAGAATTTCAAAATGGGATTGATTGTGTGCTACTAGAATAACTTGTAGATAGCAACCTTTAATTTTATTTTCTGTTTGCTCAAAGGAATAGATTACTCATTATAGAAACATTTTAAGGAATGTCATGGAATCATATTAAGCTGGGAATATATACTATGTAAATTCTTTCCTAAATATAAGTTTTATTGCTTTGATGGAATTAAAAAATGAAAATACTCTAATAGGAGATTGAGTAATTTTTGTATAATATTGGTATTTTAATATATATTTTTCTATGTCTAGTTTCATCTTAATCTACCTTAATATGCATTAAATGCTCATCCTGAAGATATTGCATTCATTTTATATATCCTTTTTTAAATCAAGCAATTGTTTCTAAATCATGATGAATGGTTTCTCTTTTATGTGATATTTCCTGCAGTGCAAGTGTGAGAGGTGAAGCCAAAAATAACACTGTATATGAATGGAGCCTCAGTATCCATTACGAGGCACCAAAGAAGGCTCTGAATTTTTCTCTTTTTCCATAACAAAAGACAATTAAAATAATTGTCTGAGCCAAAGATTACAGAAGTACCATTTTTGATTTCCAAAATAGATAATTTATAAAGCTGCTGTAAGAGAAACTTATATCAGTTATTCAGATAAACTGTATATACATATCATTTGAAAAGACAAAGGATTCACATACAAATTTATTGAATTAGATTTTTTTAAAGTTTTCTGTAAAATCCCAGAGTTATTTAAACAGATGTAATTCATATTTATTACACAGTGCTAAACTAGGATTTGTACTAAACTATTTTTATTTTTTCCAGATATTATAGTTTTTATTTCTTCTGCTAGAATTAGAGGAAATTATACAATACAAGAATAAAAAAATCAGAATTTAAAAGAGGAAATTAAAAAAAATCTGAAGAAGTAAAGTAAGATAAATAACACTAGGCAAGCACGAGAAAACAATGGTGAAAAAACTACAAAGGGGAAAACAGTATTTCTACCAACACTGGAAAGGCAACTTACTATACATAAACAGGGAGCCAACACCACACTCACTTTCACTGATTATGTTATCTAGTTGGGTAATTAAACATCTTCAAGCAAACAGACATGGTCTGAGAGCACTAAGAATCTGTAATTCTTATAGTTGGAAATAAAACAGTTTTCGCAATTAGAATATTTGGTAGCCATATGTGTAATTATCTCTTTTACATATTACTTGTAGTTTGTTTTCAAGGAAATCTACTCACACATGCTCCCTACCATCTATAGAAAGTTTAGAGTAGTGATAGGTATTGGCTTCCCACCCTCTAAAGTCTTATTTTCTATTTAGCGGGCATGTTTTTGTGAATAGTGAAATGCCACACAGATAGAGTTTAAAAGTATTTTCCATAGCTTTCTGTTTTTCTTTTGTGGTATCAAATCATCATGGTCCACAGGCCTTTCTCTTCTTTGTATTTGAAATACTAAGACAATTTGCATTGAAGATAGAATTTATATTTTTTCACATACAAATAAGCACCATTATTTTTAAACTTCTAATGCCCTTCGGTGTGTTTTTCTTCTTCATGAAGGTTAGCCGGAACAGCCTGATAGGGGCCCATTTCCAGAGAGACGTGGATGATGCCAGAACTATGACAGGGGCTGCAGTCTTGGCATTGAAGGGAGGTGATCAGTTATGGAACAGTCAAAGGAGGAAGTACCTGAAGTCAGGGAAGAAGAGGAGAAAAAGGAAGAGACAGTGATGGCAGTAAATGGAACCTCAGAGCCAAATGAAGGTCTAGGCAATTCAGCACCATCTGCCAGCTATACAGGTAGGTTGGAAAAAGATATTAATGCCTTAGAGACATGTAAAGGAGCAATGGACATATATTAAATATTTTTTCTCAGTGGGATGACATTTTCCTTACGATTATAACAAATTTATTATAGCCCTTATTAATTCCCAGCTCTCAAATATATTAAGAAATTTTGCTTTATTTTTGTTCTGCACACTTAGTGTGCTTTGGGTCCCTTAGATTTAGGAAGCATGCCTTCTCTTCAGCAGCACCTGCCCTCTGGAATGAGGTTGCCCCTGAGATCTGGATGCCCTGATGTTATTCCGAAGGGTCTTGAAGACCTGGCTCTTTGCTCAGACCCTTTGTGAGGGAGAATTAGGACCTTCATCCTTGTCCGATCTGTCATTATTGCAAATGCTAAGGGCACTACTCTGAGGACTGAAAATGTAAATAGTCTTCAAGTTTAGTAAGGGGAGAAGGAAGGTTGAGGTGGAAAGGGAAGTAGGAGGGGAGTGTTTAGAGGGAGAAAGGAAAGTTGGAGGGGGTAGATGGGGTGTATGGAGGATGCAAGGGTCAGAGTGGGGTTGGGAATGATGAGGTTGTGTTTCCTTTTATTTGTTCGTTTTATTCCTTTTTCTTTTTTTTTTTCTTTTCTTATAGTAAATACCCTGTATATAAATGATTTGCAAATGGAATGTGAAATTGAATAAAATATTTTATACAGAGTTTAGTAATAAAACTCACTAAAGATAGTGAAAAAAGCAGGACTAAACATATAAAGAAGATTAAAATAATGACAACAGGTATCACAACCAGGCTTACAACTAACAGTGAATTTATTGAAGTGAATAAATTGCTTCTTTTTTTTAGGCTTCACTATCAATTGTAAAGGGACCGTCAATAAAAATATATATAGTAGATTAGCATTTAATAGAGTAGTAACGAAGGACTTGGAAAATACTTTGTACGTTTAGATGTGTTTATAACTAGAAGGATCAGAATTGTGAAGGTGATGATCTTCTACTTCATACCCTATGGAAGAAAAAGTTGGACTTGAAAGAAGCAGGATAGAAAGCATATTGATGCTTTTGAAATTTGCAACTGGAGAATCGCATGGATAGCCAAGAAAGCAAAGAAATAAATACCATGGATAGTTAAGAAAATATGCCCTAATTTTCTCTTGCAACACTTATTGAAATTCCTGCAGTTTGATCACAATACAAGCCATCTTAGTTAGATGATAGGATGGATAGGTAGGTAGGTAGGTAGGTAGGTAGGTAGGTAGGTAGGTAGGTAGGTAGGTAGAGTCTACTAAGTGAATCAATACAGAGTGATAGTATACAGACATTGTCTTTTACCTTTTATACTTGAAAAGCAGTTGTCTTATCCAATTGAAAGAATATTGAATGAAGTTCATATTATAAAATCATTTGCTTGTACAAAAATATCTGCTGAATTTATTGTTATGCTACATTGCACGTTAAAATTTGAGCATATATGGGTCAAGACATACATAAGAGCAAGCTTTCAACAAAAGTTGAGAAAAATATGAAAGAATAAATATGATTCTGAAAAAATATTTTAGTGGCTGCTAAGCTTTGTTGCAAACCCATGTTCAAATTTCTGGACACAAAGATGGGGATTTTTCCCTATAAGATAGTTGGTTCCAAATTTTGCATCACAGTGTTTGCCATTTAGTACCAGTAGTTGTCAACATATGACTACAATTGAGCTTGAAAATTTGATTGTAAGTTGAGTCATCATGGACATTAAGTGAACATGATTGTTAAGCAAATAACATGGTCATGCATCCAAATACAGCTTATCCAATGGGGTAGTTTTTGCTGGAAAACAGAAAAATATGATCATGTAACCGTAGGACAAAACAGTGGGATTGACTTGTGACCTCCTGCCAGATTCCCATTGATTTTGCTTATGGAAAGCTGGCAGGGAAGGTTTCAAAAGATGACCAAGTGATTGCAGGACGCTACAACCTTTATAAATGTGAGCCAGTTCCTAAGTGCCCAAATTGCAATCATAGGACCATGGGGATGTTGTAATGGTTGCAACATTGAGAACCGGTCATAACTCCCCTTGTTCAGCACTATCGTAAGTTTGAATGATCACTGACTGAATGAACATTCATACTATACTTTCTCAGATTCGGTAATTACAAATGCAAGGTAAATAAGCAAAGCAAAAAGGCCAGAGATTTGTACCAGATCGTACATTATTGCAAAATTACAATGCAATACCTTCTCCATTCTGTTTCCTATTAGATCTTTCCCAGAGTTCGTCTCCTTCTCTGTTGGACCAACTCCAGATGGGCTGTGATGAGGCAAATTCAGGAAGTCTAAATGTGGAATGCAGAGTCTGTGGTGACAAGGCATCAGGGTTTCATTATGGGGTACATGCATGTGAAGGCTGTAAGGTAAGGACAACACAGAGATTAGATATAACTTTATGAGAGGTAAACTGTGGGTTCCTTGGTGTTCTCTAAGTTTGGAGGTTTTCTTGCAGATGTTTCATTACCAAACTAGGCAACATCATCAGTACTAAAAGGGAGTGAGGTTTGCTTTTATTTTTATATACTAGTGGCTTGTCCTGCCAGTGTTGGTGGGAGTGTGGTGGCTTCCCAATTAAGCTGTTGTTTACCGTTAGCTTGCTTGTTTGTTTGAGTTGATAGTTCCTTGATTAGGGTATTGTTTACTTCTTAATTGTTGGTCTAGTGTTAATCTTGGTGTTAATCTCTGCTCATATGGGTGTTGATTGTTGGGGGGAGGTTAGGGTTTTGGGCTTTTTGATTGTCTCTTTTGAGTGGTATATAGATGTTTAACTCTATGTGCTTGTTGATGGCCAATTTATCTGAGTACCAGGCCTCCAGGAATTTTGTGGCGTTTTTGGACATTTTTGATCTAGGATTGCTCACAATTTACCAGGTGAAACTATGGTTGACTCTGTTCATGTGTTGTGAAATAAATGAGTTTTCATCATGTCTTCTGTCTGCTAGTTGGTGTTCAAAGATGTGTCTTGCCAATCTTCTACCTGTTTGTCCTCCATAGTGGCTGTTACAGTCCTTACACTGTAGGTTGTAGATGATTCCTGTTTTTTTTCTCCTGGGTGTGCTGCGTCTTTTGATTTACTTAGGATGTTTTGGAGGGCTTTAGTTAGTTTGTGTGCTACAATGATGCCATGTGATCATAATAGTCTTGGCGGTTTCTGATATGTAGCAGTAGTTAGACTTATATACCGCTTCATAGGGCTTTCAGCCCTCTCTAAGCGGTTTACAGAGTCAGCATATTGCCCCCAACAATAATCCGGGTCCTCATTTTACCCACCTCGGAAGGATGGAAGGCTGAGTCAACCTTGAGCCTGGTGGGATTTGAACAGCCAAACTGCTGAACTGCAGTCAGCTGAAGTAGCCTGCAGTGCTGCATTTAACCACTGTGCCACCTTGGCTCATGTTTTTGCTATATGGCAGTGTTATGCTTTATGCTTTTCATAACTTGTGTTGGTTAAGCTATGGTGTGTTGAATGATCAGGCACTCTTTGATAAAGCTACATGGATATCCGTATTGTTGGAAGACATTGTATAGTTTCTTTTTTCAAGGTTGCTTCAGTATGTTTGTGCTTGTCTAAATAGACAAGCATCTCTTGAGTAGTTACTTTGTTAGTGGAGCACCTGGGTTGTGTGGGCAGTTTTTCAACAGACTTGTGTTTCTAATTTACTATCGCTGCCTCTGCTGTTGAGAATATCTAGGAAAAGGAGTGTATTGTTTTCTTCTTGTGAATTTTATTCCTTTGAAGATGTTGATAGTTTTGTGTGTTTTTTCTAGTTGGTTCTTTTTTTATTATTAGCATTGATGATGTTGCCTAATTTGGTAATGAAACATCTGCAAGAAAACAATTGAAATAAGAGAGTGCCAAGGAGGCCACAATTTAATTCTGAGCAACAATTATTTTTTGGGGAGGGAAAAACGGCACTTGAAACTGTGGAAGTCCTCTTTTTGTTGTTCTTATTTTTCATTGAATCTCTCATCTCTCAGAATGTAGAGATCGCTTTTAGAAATTAAGCCTAGCTGTGAATGTGATAACTGAAACAAGATCTTTGTATGCATAAAGATGGAAAGACTCACAGATTCTCACAATGGAAGAATGGGTGGTGAAGTTAATGGTAATAGCTGAGATGGCAAAATTAATACCTTGATTAAAGAAAAGGATTTTGTCAAGCTTTGTTTCTATGTTGAAACCACTTTTGGACTTTTTCTTAGAAACCAAAAGAAATGCTATACTGATTTTGGGGTTTGACTGTTGGAATGGTTTATGAGTATAGAAATATAATATTGAATTTTAGATCAAACGATTAATGTATTTTATATTTGTAACTGAATCAAAGAAAGTTGGAAGTTACCTTTCTGTTTTTTTTTTCTTTTCTCCTTATTCCTTTGCACTTTCCTCTTCCATATTTGTTTTTTCTTCTTAATTTCTTTTCTTCTAGTTTTTTTATTATTTATTTATTTTAATTATTTAGAGGATTTGTATGGCTGCCCACTCTTTCAACAAAAGAGCAACTGACAATAAAAATCAATAATATAAAAAGAATAAAAACAATACCACCACACCTGGGCAATAATAAGCAATGAAATGAGCCACTTGATGGGTTCCATGGATTGGAGTCCTCAGGCCTGTTGGCTGAACCAGAACTTCAGTGCTTTGTGAAAGAGTGTTAAAGTGGGGGCCAGTTTAACCTTTGCGGGGATGATGTTCCAAAGGGAGAGAGCTACTGTGGATAAGGCCCTTCTGGGTCCTGACAGATGTACCTCCTTAGGAGATGGGACCCACAACATTTCCCTGCCTCCCCCTCTAGTGGGTTGAGTGGATGTAACTGAGAAAAAAACAAAGTCCTTCAGATAACCTGGTCCCAAGCCATGAAGGGCTTTAAAGGTGATATCAGCAGGTTGAACTGCACCTGGAAGCAAATCTGCAGCCAATGCACCGCAGGAGAGGTGATGCTTATGCACACTTGGGTCTGCATAAAACCATGCAGGGAGCTGCATTGTGAACTAATTTGAACTTCTGGATGCTTTTCAAGGGCAGCCCCATGTAAAAAATGTTGCAATAGTCAAGACGGGAAGTGAGTAAGGAAAGCATGAAATTTATATTTTATTTTTGGTAGAAATTTAATGAAGTATTTTTTCTTAAAAGAAGAAGCTAGAACTGGCTGAAATGCTGCAGGACACCTATTAACTTCCTCATGGTCCCAGGGTAAATGCTTATAGTATCTTAAGTAATACCAACAAAGATGAGACAGCAAGGATGTTATGAAGTTGGGATTTGTTGATTACAGCAAAGTCCATCTGGTGGTCACATGTGAAACTGCATGCCTGCTTTTTATATATTAAACATATTTATTTAGGTACTCTCCCCTACCTCCCAATCATTATTTTATGCATGCATGCATATTTTCATCTCAGAAGGGTTTTTTGTAATATGTTTAAGCCATCTACTTATTGCTGAAACTATTGTCCTAAGATCTAAGGTAATAGTAAACCTTGCTAATAAAAGGATATTAATATCAGAATGAAATATCTAGTTTGTTTCCAACATCTGTCTTATCTCTTACCAACAGGGATTCTTTCGTCGAACAATCCGCATGAAGCTAGAGTATGAGAAATGTGAGCGGAATTGTAAAATTCAGAAAAAGAACCGAAACAAGTGCCAGTACTGCCGCTTTCAGAAATGCCTTTCACTAGGCATGTCACACAATGGTGAGATCTCCTTCCTCTTGCTCTGGGAGGGGTGAAGCATAGAGTTATAGTGAAATCAGTGCAATTATACATTTACTGTAAAATTTAATAAGGGGTAGAAATTTGAGGAATGCCTCACTGGATAGACCTGCTTTGAAAAAAGATATATTTAAAGCATGGGTACCCTACATACCATTTTAAAATACAGTAGCTACCGTGTTTCCCTGAAAATAAGACAGGGTCTTATTTTCTTTTGACCCCCGAAATAAGTGCTTGGCCTTATTTTCGGGGAGGTCTTATTATTTTGGAGGTGCAGAAGGCAGCGATTGTGGTCACCTCATGGGTGCTGCTGTGTTGCAATATTTTCGGGGAGGCTTATTTTAGCACATGTGCTCAAAAGCCCGATTGGACTTATTATCTGGGGGCTCTTATTTTCAGGGAAACATGGTAATAAATCAGTATCAAATAAAATGAACGCTAAAAGCTCAAATATCATTTGAGCATAACATAAAAATATGGTCTATGCAACCCAAAATGTCTATTTGCATTTCCAGAACAAAAATAAAACTGGTTTCCCTCTGAAATCTATATAAAACTATTCTAAATAATTGCATGTGTTTATTTCTTTTCTTAAAGGATTTTGAGAGTGTTTTGTATGTTTCCGTGTGTTGATGCCTATATTGCATAAAGAAAAATAATAATAAAAAACTAGGGTATTTATATGAAGGCACACAGTAATTTTAATGCAGGCTTGTTGCAAAATTTGTATAGTCAGTGTCCAATTGGACAACTGTATGGGAATTCAGTGAATGCTGGCCCACGTTCAAGGTTAGATGGCACTGCAGAAAAAGCTCTGCTTTTGATTATGAAACGGTTAACATCCTACAATAATCTACCATATGTCCAAACTGTTGATACTGAACTGAAGACACATGAACTAACATTTGATCTCCTGATCCCGACTGGTATATGGGCTGACAGGAAGAAGAATGATTGCATTTGCTTTAGAGCAATAGGTAGTACTTTTCCTCCCAGGTTTGCCTGTGTGTAGCAATATGTTTGTACTGCTGTGCCATAAATTTGAAAATGCCTACTAACTCAGCCTTTCAGTCAGCACAAAAGCACCCATCCAGAAGAATGGAAAGTTTCTTTCCACCAAAAAGACATGCCTTTGCTTGCCTGGAGAAGCCTGCTGACATAGGATATGCTACCTTGCACTCCTCTTCAGCATTATACTTGGGGAGGTAATTATCATTAACTGTGTCACCCTGCATGTGTTTACTTTTTTTTTGAATGCCCTTAGGAAGATATTGCTATATTTTTGAATTAAAATGAATTCAATTAAAATAAAGATTTGTCGTGGAGCAGCAGGTGTGGGCATAGTAACTTGAACAGTAGATTAGAACCAGATGACCTCCGTTCAGTCCCACTCAACACATAATGTTCATTTATGACCTTGAGTTAAAGTCCGTCTCTCAGCCTAACAAACTTCTCACAGCTGTTATGGTGATAAAATGAGGAACATTGTGTATATTTTCCCTAAACTCTTTGAAGAAAAGATGGCATATAAACTGATATATTTATATTTGTCTTTTTCTATAATGTTATGTTACAAACAAAAAGCAGTTTTAAAAGCTATGATAGCATGTTAATAAAAAATAACTGTTAACCTTTTTAGCTCAAGGCTTTTAAGCCACCTGCTTTGTTTTGTTTCTTTAGCCATTCGTTTTGGCCGCATGCCAGAAGCTGAAAAAAGGAAGTTAGTGGCAGGACTGACAGCTACTGAAATCAGCTGCCAGAACCAGCAGGTGGCTGATCTGAAAGTCTTTTCCAAGCACATCTACAATGCCTACCTGAAAAATTTCAACATGACCAAAAAGAAAGCACGAGGCATCTTAACTGGAAAAGCCAATAGCACCCCTGTGAGTACCTCAATTCTAGAGGTCTATGTAGTGTACTAAGCAACAAAGACATTCTTCTCAAAATAAATTAGTATATACGCATATTTTTAAAAAAAATGCTATTTTTTAAAACTATGAGTAGTGTTTAAAAGATTTAAGTGAGATTGGTGTGCTATATTTATAGATAGCAGTAATTAAATGAACTGCCAGCAATTTACATTCCAGTAAAAACTATATATTAAAACTTCCATTAAAACTTGTATCAATAGAAATGACCAATAAATATAACCCAGTTTAACAGAAGTCATATTTAGGTTTCAAAAGCTCCACAAAGAAACTTCCCAGTCCTGTGAAAAATTCCAAGATACATGCTAATTAGATCTCTTCTGGAAGGCTTTTCCACAGAAGAACATCCCATGAAAGGACTTCTGGGGCCCCATTCTTCTTACCTCCTGCCTATGGGAAATCCTAAGTATTCCCACCTGAGATGACTTCACAGAATAGACTGATTCTACATGAAGAAGATAGTCTTCAAGATATCTGAAAGTCAGATTTTTTTGAGCTTTAATAAAGTCATAAATTAATTTTAGTGTTATTATTTTTATATAATTCCATATTTTCACATAAAATAAAAAATAATGATTTCTTTCAACCTGGTATGACTAAGCTACATTTACCCGAAGAATCTGGTTCTCAGTTTGTACATTGTATTCTGTTGCATAGCACAAAAAGGGGAGGCTTTAAATGATCAGTAGTGTAAATAATAAGCATTGTCGCATTCTGCCTCTGGCTACTGTTAGGTTTCTCATGATCAAATCTTAACTTTATATGTTGTTTTTCATAGCCTTTTGTGATTCATGACATGGATACCCTGTGGCAAGCTGAAAAGGGTCTGGTGTGGAAACAGCTGATAAATGGGATGCCACCATACAAGGAGATTGGTGTTCATGTTTTTTACCGCTGCCAGTGTACATCAGTCGAGACCGTGCGGGAACTCACTGAATTTGCCAAGAGCATTCCCAGCTTCATCAGCCTTTACCTTAACGATCAAGTAACTCTCTTGAAATATGGGGTACATGAGGCCATCTTTGCTATGCTTGCCTCTATCATGAACAAGGATGGACTCCTGGTGGCCAATGGCAATGCTTTTGTGACACGTGAATTCTTGCGCAGCTTGCGCAAGCCCTTCAGTGAAATCATGGAGCCCAAATTTGAATTTGCTGTGAAGTTCAATGCCCTGGAGCTAGATGACAGTGATTTGTCTCTGTTTGTAGCTGCCATCATCTTGTGTGGAGGTGAGAGATTAGAAAAACATTAAGCAAGAGGGAGAGGTAATTCATTTTTAGCAAGAGATCACATTCAGAGCACTTGATAAGTCATTCTCCTGTCAGTTCATGTCACAATATTGGGTAGCAGTTTCACAGTGTATAATTATGTCAGAAATCTATTAGATACCTTTCAAAACTTTCCTGCTATTAATGATAAAGCGAGAGTAATATATGTGTGGATATAAAATCAATTTAATATCAATATTAAATTTAACAGCATAATAGAATGAGTGAAACTATTATCAAACAATTTCATTCAATACTAATCAAAACATTATTACATTATTACAAAACATTATTATTTACTACTAAATTCATTTATTAGATCCTGCACATCCTCCAGAACTTCAAGACATCATATATAACATTTCCTCCTCACATTTTTCCATACAATAACATCCTAGCAAAATTGGCTGAGATGGCCCAAATAGCCAACTGAATTTTCATTACTGAGGATGAATCTAGGACTTCCCATTTCTAAAAAGTACTGCTACATGTATTGCTAGTGATGTGAAATTAATATAGTGTAGTGACTGTAGTCCAATCATTTAATTCTTGTAAATTTTGGCTGTTATTCTATTGCAGAAACTTAATTGTGCTATAACCAGACTAATAACCCAACTAAGAATCCTTAAGACACTATTTTATGAATTAATAAAATTAGAAAAAAACATAATTTCACTTGTGTTCTTATCTATATTGAATTGGCATAATTTGGAAAAGTCTGATTATAGCTATAACTGTAGAGAAAAATGTTGTTTTAGAGGGAGAAAACTGTTCCCATCTTCAATCAGCTAAGGTGTCATATTGCTGATCTTTAAAAGAAACAATAGATTTAGATGCTATTGTTTATAGAAAAAGAAAATGATTTTTACTCACAAGGAACTTGTTTGTAATAGGGATAAAAATAATTTTAAAATAAATATTTCCATACAAGAAGTCAAGTCTAAGATGATTTTTAAAAAATTCAAAATATTTATTCCTCCATGAAGAAACAATGGGTGGAATACACACAATCATGCTTTTGTGTTTTGTTATTTTGCTTGAAATTGATTTTGTTCTCAAATCTTGATAGTTTTCCCAGTTTCTCTGCCAGCTTTTATATTCAGCAGCATTATGATTTTGCCCGAGGCTGTTGATATATTAAAGTCTAGAGGATGTTTACTATCAGTTAATGTTCTTCTATGAAAGAAATTCCCTAAGCACGATACCGTGGGGCAAGATAACCTGGCATTTATTTCTTAAATATTCCTGAGGAAAAAAAGTAAAAATACTGATAAAAGTAAGCCACAAAGTCAAATGTTTTATAAATAACTTGGTGTATTTCTTTTCTTATAGACCGCCCTGGCCTAATGAATGTTAAACAAGTGGAGGCGATACAGGACAATATTCTCCAAGCTCTTGAGTTCCATCTACAAGCTAATCACCCAGACATTCAATACCTCTTTCCTAAGTTGCTGCAAAAAATGGCTGACTTGAGACAGTTAGTGACTGAGCATGCACAGTTGGTGCAGAAGATCAAAAAGACAGAGACAGAGACTTCACTGCACCCTCTCTTACAGGAAATCTACAAGGACATGTACTGAGAAGCTTATATTTATCAGATAGGTGAAAGCCATGGAATCCAGCAAACGCTTGTATATTAGCGAAGAAATCCCTGCGTCTTTCATTTCTTTACTAGAATTACTTTTACTAGGTGATTGGTCTATGCTGTTGTGGTGGCTTACAGTGGAAAATGGAAATTTACCACTGGGTATAGACCAGAGGGCTTCCGTTAACATACACTAAATGAAATGTAATTTGTTGCTACAGTTCAGCTCTTAGCACTATACCAGAGCTGCTGAGGCAATTTACAACCTCCCCCACCCTCCTGTAAATTTACTTGAACTGTTATATTATATTAACATGAATTGTGCCCAAATTATTACAGCAAGCAGTACCTTGAATTGGGAGGTACAGAAATAGCACTTCATCATACTCTTGTTACATATTATTTTTATATTTCAAAAATTTTGGCTGGCCCTAAGTGTAAATTATAGGATATTATAAGGAAATATATTACAAGGAAATGCGAATATATAAATTTTCCAAAGAAATATCCAAGTGTTGCATGAAAAGTATGAACACTCCTTGCAGAAATTCTTTTACTGGAAAGGCATTTCGTTTTTAACCTTAGTGCACAAAAATAGATTATGTGTTCTGGCTGAAAGTCTTGTCTTCCACATGGGTTTTTACAGGCCCCTGCTGATTCTATACTGCAGATTGTTGAAGCTCTTCATGAATTAGAATAGTGCTTGCTTATTTACATAGAAAAGTGGGTTTTCCCCTTCCTCTCTGTTCAGGTACTCACTCAGTAAAGAGCTGGGTCTGAAAAAGAGTGGGAATGGCATTTTCTCTTGGACGATAGCTGCCAGACACATTTGTATCCTTCATTTCAGCTAAATTAGCTTTAATGTCTAAACTTTGAGAAAAAAAGAATCATCCTGATCACCTGAGCACTTCACTTTTGGGAAGGGGAGAATACAGTGTAAGAAAGATTTTAAAAGGCAGCAGTCAGATTCCTGTGAAATTGGGGTGATTTATGGATGGTAAATAGAGTCAATAGTATTTTATTTCATGATCTGTGGTGCAACTTCTTATGATGTCCTTTCCAAGAGGAGGATTCTTAATAATTGTACTTATGTCTTTCCTACAAGCACAAACACATCATACCCTTTCATAATCAGTAATTAGGAATACAGGTAATCCTTGACTTAAAACCACAATAGGGACCAGAATTTCTATTGCTAAGCAAAGCAGTTGTTAAGTGAGTCATGCCTGATTTTATGACTTTTTTGCCACATTTAAGTGAATCATTGCAGTCAGTAAGTGCATTATGCAATCATTAAGGCTCCCCTCATTGAGTTTGCTTGTTGGAAGCTGGCTGAGAAGGTTGTAAATGGCTGTCACATAACCTTGGAAAAATGCCACCATTGTAAATGCATGCCAGTTGCCAAGCACCCAAATTTTGATTATGTGACCATGGGGATGCTGTAACTGTCCTAACTGCAAGGCCTGGTCATAAGTTATTTCTGCAGTGCCATTGTAACTTCAAATGGTCACTAAAGGAATGGTTGTAAGTCAAGGACAACTTAATTGTTTTATGGTAAGTTTTCTATGTTTAGAAAACATTTAACAAAACTTTCTCAATGGGTTTTGTCAAAAATTCATGATAATTTAATATTTCCCGAGCATTTCAATTGGGTTAGAATACAATTTTGGTTCCTTTTTCTTTCATGATTGTTCCTACTTTATTCCATAGGTGTGCCAGACAACTTTTTAAAATATAATTCATCAGCATAGATCTTCTTTATTATAGAAGATTCTTGGGTGTGACTTTGTCATATTGATGTGCCAGTAATGTGAAGTGATTATGCCTACACCATGTTGATATAATGTGGAGTTTGTTTGACTTCTTTCTTTCATAACTTCCAGTGTGTCCTGACTGAGTGCAGAATAGATCAACATGGTGGTTGAATGTGGCATTAAGAGCATTGTCATATAATGTGATAATGTTTTTCTTGCTACATTGTTAAGTGGATCCTTAACTTTCAGAGAAGAAAAACTATTATAAAAAGAACCATGAATACCAAAAATAGTACACATACAGTATATACAGCATATACAGCAACAGAGTTTTAGATGATGCAAAAATTGCTTAAATTGGCTGGTTATCGTGACATCTTAACTCAATCATGTAGATTTTCTGTTTGTTCTACATAATACTTTAGTTTTTCATTTCTGGATTTGGATATAGGAATTTACAAGGAACGTTCAGTCTTAATTCCTGACACTAATAAGTAACAATATTTTGAAACTAACTTTTTTAAGTGCCATTCTTTGGGGGAAAGGGACAAATGAAGCAGTGTTTAGCAAGAGCTTTACATGGAGGAAGCTTCCAATTCACAACACCAGTTAAAACAGGAGTGTCAAACTCATAGCTTTACATTGTCATCATGTGATATATTGCAACTTTTTTCCCCTTCGCTAAACCAGAGGTGGGTGTGGCCAGCATGTGATACATCTGGCCTGTGGGCCACGAGTTTGACACCTCTCAGTTAAAAGAAACATGAGGCAAGTGATAAGAAAATTTCCACCCATGCCACTGTCATGGTGGGGAGAGGTACATTTGTCAAAAAACAGTTTGATCTTATGCTCTTAGCTGTTCAAGAAGGAAAATGCTACACTATTGATCTGTTTTACTGACACACAAATAGAAAGATACATCTTAGGCAACATGTACTCTTGCTTTAGCAAAATACCATTTTTAATCTAACAAAGCATAAGGTTACCATTTAGGGATGAGGACTGTGGTAATTTGCCAACAAGCATGTACTTCAAGTGAAGGAATCCCAGCTTCTGTTTAAAGGTAGGACTTCAGTAATCACTGTAAACAGTACTGAGATAAGGCAACTTTCTATTTTGCCTCATTAGTTTGATTATTTAGCTATCCTACCCAGTTATTATTCCATTATGACTCATAATATATAATTCAGTAGATCCAGAGCTTAGGTATTATTTTTAAAGAAACAAATGCTTATTTTTTAAAAACAGATGATCTTGAAACAGAAATAATTAAATGGAAATTTAAACTGGGCAGCCCTGTTGCTTAAATTTTATTATAATCTTAAGTAATTTACTACCAACTTTTAAACAAAAACTAGAATGAATTTTGTAAGCTGTAGATACTCTTGCAGCCAAAGCACAAGTTTTTGATAAAAGACATATGTTTAACAACTTGCCTAATATATGCATCTAACTAGGATTTCAGATTAGCTTGATGAAGCTAGTGAAAAATGGATCGATAATTTTCTCCACTTCTTTATGCCTGTGGGTGCAGAAAGTATCTTGTTAGAAATACACTTTTAAAAATATTGATCCTTTCTTTGCAAGCTACCCTAACAATCCAGACAACTAGACCTGTAGGAGACAGGTAAAACACGTTTTGCTGGTGGTAATGCTTTAAAATATTTAAGGGACTGTGTACACATCTATGCAGAAATAAATTATTTGGAGATTGTTTTGCAGCTATAATATTCCTCAGTTAACTTTTCTGCTTCAAACATTTTTTTCCATGTGTTCCAATTTCAGACTGCCAATACTATAGTGCTATGTTTTTCTATGGTTGAACCCATTATTTTTTTAAAAATTTTTTTGTGATCTTCATGCACAGGATAGTTACATTAATAAATCTGACATAATAGCTACCATGTATAACTAGCCAGAATGTTGTTTTCCTTGCTAACTTAAGGGGAAGCAAGGTCCCTTCTTCCAACTCAGCACAGATGTAGAGCATTTGCTTTTGTTGTATCTCTATTTCCAGAATGAAATAAGTGCGAAGTTCTACCTCTACTTTGTAGGAGTGATGTGAAATGTGTTTTATTATGAGAATTCATGCTTTTGGAGCCACAGGTGGGCAAATCACTAAAAAAAATGGCTTGTGATTTTTATATTTCAGCACCTGCCTTAGACCTTGATTTTAGCCACTCTTACTGAAGGCCTCTTTTCCCTGCATCTTGCTGTTTCTCAGGAGATGCAGGACAAATATTTGCAGCACTAGAAAAGTCTGCACCTTTTTTTTTTTGCTGAGAGTGTGATGGCAGAACAATGTAGCAATCCTCAAACTGAAATGTATATTTTTGCTAGAAGTTCAAATTTCAGATGTTTTAAAACAAATAGGGACTGACAATATATAAAAAAGAAATAAATATTTAAGAAACAATTACAATGTAGCTTTTCTTTTACCTACTTCTAACCTTAGCTTCCCTGAGGACATAAGACGAATGTTTCTGTTACAAATTTCACAGAAATGCTGAACAGTAGCTCTCAGTCACAATGTATTATGCAATTTTGAGTAATGGTAATTTTGAGTAATGGTAATTTTTAAACTTAAAATCTTTTTAGGGCAAAATACATTTCTGGTCCTTGGGAATCTTCATTTGAATGTGAATCTTTAAAAAATACTGTATTTAAACTGAAGTAGAAGTATACTGAAACAAAAGCAAATTTAAGATATACTTTTGGAAGTACAAATATAAAAATGATTAATTTTGTCTCTAGTGTTAATGTAGACTTTCAGGTATAAAATAGATCGCATACCTTAATGTTTTCCTATATGCAAATATCATGAAATGCCATTTGTTTCAGAATCTTGTGTTTATACACATAGATCAATTTGCATGTATAAAGCAGCCTTCAGTAACCCACAAGAGAATGTCAGTGTGACATGCTGTTAATCCAAACCACATTTAATTACTTTGTTTGTGTGGACTCAGTTCAGTACACATAATTTTAGGGTTATCTAACTACAATTTGAGCTCAGACATAACAGCTGATAGGATGCTGACACAGAAATCCAAACAAGTACTTGTAAAAATGATATTTCATTGAGCAAAGTAGGTTATACTTCTAGAAAAGGTACATGGGATTTCAGTGCAAGATTCCACATAGTCATGCAGGTTATTTCATGTTGAAAAACTTTGAAAATAGCGCTTCATACATTTTAATAAAACTAGCTTGGCAGCGGATCTTTAACTGGATAAATGGGGCCTTATGGTAACTGTTCAATCCCCTTCTAGCTTAAGCAGTTGTTAACAATTGCTTTATGAACTCCATTGCTTCCGATGTATGAAAATGTTTGTTACATAAGTTAAGTTAACTTCTAAGAATGTCCAGGACTCCTGGGCTGTTGTTTAACTATGCTCCTTTTTAAATTTTGAAGTTTGAATTCAAGCTTACAGTGCTTGTAGCTGTTTCACATAATATCAAAAAGACATAATATAGCTACTGCATCTGATATTATCTGATATGAAATATACAGTGAACTATTTATATGTACTATATGCATTGGCTCTATGGGAGCGGTTTGCAGGTTCTGAAAGAAACACGAGGAAAATATTTAAGGAAGCATGAGGGAAAAAAACAACAAATGGAGAAAGGTCATATTTTAGTTTATTGGTAAGGAAAGGAAAGGTTTTACCTGCAGATTTTACTCCACTAGTCATTGCCAACTATAGGGGGCGGTGTTCATCTCCATTTCAAGGCCATGTTGTCCAAAGATATTTCTATGGTCATGGCCAACATACCGCCATGGAACACTGTTTCCTCCCCACCAAAACAATACTTATTTACTTGGTTGCATCTGCATGCTTTCAAACTGGGCAGGAGCTAGGTGAAGATGGGCACTCACACCTGTGACATGATGCTGTCAGGTCTTGAACCCAGGCTGTCAGCTTCCCAACCAAAAAGTCTAGCATCTTAACTGCCGAGCCATTGCGCTGCCTTTATGGTGAGTAGAATAACCCATATCCAGTTTAAAAAGACTTTTATGCATAGAACCTAAGCACATGCTGATTTAATAGGGGCTATAATTCATATATTAATAAACTAAATTATTCCCATAATTCATCTCATAATGAATTATTCAAAACAGTGCCTATAAAGTTTCTGAAAAGTAATGGTAGTAAGAGAAAGAAATGATATGACCAGATGTTTCCATTAAGTCCACATGTATCAACCTATTGCTATGAATACATTTCATTATTTTTCAATAGGCCGAGAAAGAATGAATAGTATGTGTAGTCTACTACTTTTTGTCAGCTAAGGAATAAGATGACTGATTTTCAGTGGGATAGCTCAATCTGATGAACAACTTTTGCACACTTCTGTGGGTTGACAAGAGAAAAAACTAACTGGTTGATGCTGTTTCTTGTTCTCATCAGAGTTGTCAGAAGTAAAGAGTATCTGTATGACTAGTTTGCAAATGCTTTGAAGTAATTTGGGAATGGAAACTAGCATGTAAAAGTGTCCTAATTATCCAGGATGTGTTCTCCTCTTAAAGATTATTCTAATTATAAACCATTGAAGATATAAATAGTAATTGCAGAAATGAAGAAACATTATTGACTAGTTGTTAAAATGGCATTTCCATAAGTTCTTACTTAGACAGTATCCTTGTATTTTTAAAGATCCTGATATTGGAAGCATTTCATAGATTTGTTTCAGCAACTTTAACAACAGCTGAATAAGATCAGTATTATTCCGTAGCAGATATAAGTTGGAAGGATGCAGTTAGTGACTAGTTAGATTTGAATCTGACAAAAATGCTATGAACTATGTATGGATATTAAGTCACGTTCTCCTAGTTATGTATGCATGCTTCTATATCCCAAAATTAATATGCTTACAGAATAACAGAGTTGGAAAGGACCTTGGAAGTCTTCTAGTCCAACCCCCTGCTTAGGCAGGAAACCCTACACTAAGGTGACCAGATTTTAAAATTGGTAAAGCAGGACACCATTGACCGGGGTGTGTGTGTGTGTTGTTCTTGATTAAAATTTTTGCCACCCGGCGGTGCGGCTGAGGTGAAACAGCCAAAGCTCCTGCTGGCGCCCCTGCCTATGGCAGCGGCAACGCC
This sequence comes from Thamnophis elegans, assembly GCF_009769535.1. Lineage (NCBI taxonomy): Eukaryota > Metazoa > Chordata > Lepidosauria > Squamata > Natricidae > Thamnophis > Thamnophis elegans. The sequence continues at coordinate 50,421,312 of NC_045545.1, forward strand.
GCCTCCCCCTCTGCTCAGAGCACCTGAGCTGGGCACCGCATTACCCTGCCACCGCCTCCTCCACCGTGCTTTTGAGAAGCCATGGGGCCTTTTTTTTCCTGCTCCCGCCCACTCCGCCACCTACCTACTGGCTCCTCAAAAGCACGGCGGAGGAGGAGGGGGCCAGGGGTAATGGGGTGCCCAGCTCAGGTGCTTCGAGCGGAGAGGGAGGCACCGCTGCTATGGGCGGGGGTGCTGGTGGGAGCTTGGCGGCTTCACCTTTCAATGTTTTTATTGCAGAGATCCTCTGAAATCCTCTGTATTGTTTAAAACTCCTCTAGGGCGTATGGCCTCGTCTCCTAACATGTAAACAAGGGCACCTTTAAACATCTGCAAAACTGCATTTCTCTCACTGCAGCCTATCTCCATCATCTCTAGATAATAAAGGAGATGCTCAGTGTGTAACTTCTAGAGCAGGGGTCCCCAAACTTGGCAACTTTAAAACTTGTGGACTTCAACTCCCAGAATTCTCCAGCCAGACTGGATAATTCTGGGAGTTGAAGTCCACAAGTCTTAAAGTTGCCAAGGTTGAAGACCTCTGTTTCAGAGCTATGTTAGCTTTTGAAACAGGCTTTCCCATCCTCAGTTTCTGCAGAGACTCCAAGCCCTAACAGCGGAGCCTCCTGCCTTTCTCCCACTGCTCCTCTTCAAGCCAGAGACACTTACAGAGTGTGCCCGCAAACGTTGACCATCAGTTTGAGGGAAGGGTTCCTGTATTTGGTGGTCTTGCACCGGGAGCAACCTTGGTCATCCATGGCGAGAATCTTCCTACTAAATTTGCCGCCGGAGCCGCCACCACCCTCACTCCAGAAAAATGGCGTCCACCCTTTACAAGCGTCTGTCTGGCTCTCCAGCGAGGGGAAGGATAGTTCCGCTGTGCAACAGGGAAAAACGTCCTGCGCCCTTTGCTAATTACTTTGTGTGCTTTGAAAAGAGGAGAGCGCGTGAAAAGCAGGACTTTTTTGAAATGCCCCGGGACGCGGGACAAATTATTAATAATTGGGACTGTCCCACCAAAAGCGGGACGTCTGGTCACCTTACTCTACACCACTTCATTCAAATAGTTTTCTAATCTCTTCTTAAAAACTTCCAGTGTTGGAGCATTTACAACTTCTGGAGGCAAGTTGTTCCACTGATTAATTGTTCTGTCAGGAAATTTATCCTTAGTTCTAGGTTGCTTCTCTCCTTGATTAGTTTCCACCCATTGCTTTTTGTCCTACCTACAGGTGCTTTGGAGAATACCGTAGTTTGACTCCCTCTTCTTTGTGGCAAGCCCTGAGATATTGGAACACCACTGTCATGTCACCCCTAGTCCTTCTTTTCATAAGACTAGAGATATCCAGTTCCAGCAACTGTTCTTTATGTTTTATCACTGAGTCCCTTAATCATCTCTGTTGCTCTTCTCTACATTCTAGAGTCTCAACATCTTTTTTACATTGAGGCGACCAAAATTGGATGCAGTATTCCAAGTGTGGCCTTACCAAGGCCTTACCTTCCAGACATGTTTGTAAGAAGAAAAATGTATGAAGCATTTTGAGTACAAAAAGGTGCCTTAAGAATGCTGTGTTATGATATACACGTTTTCAACTGGAGGTTTCTAATTCATTTTATTGGCTTTACAACATGCGTTCTGATAAATTTACATCACAAAGATAACTACAGCTGAGGTCTTATATATTTTTAATCCTAGTGATTTGACTATTTTAAATATATGATTGCTCTGCTTTTCCCTGCCATATTTTTAGCATTCTAACATCCCAAGTTCATTTATTTCTGGCAAGAGAGCACTGTATCCATGTAATGTTTGATTACTTATAAATGTGCAAGCAGATGCATCCTAAAACAGCCCAATTGTAGGATATACCTACAGGGAATGATCTAATCTAGTTTCAAATATTCATTCAAGCTGCCTTTCAAAAACATTTACTTTTTGCCAATCGAATCAGAGAAAATCAGAGAAATGGTCTTATTTATGCCAATCAAGACGACTTGAAACAATGATAGATTTAGAAACACTCAAAGTACAAAATGCTGTTACTGCAGAACTACATAAATGGGAATAAAATAAGTCACTCTTATTTGGAAAAAAAAATGAAACATGAAAAATGTGTCCAACCTTTCAAGACCCACTTGCTTCTAAGAAGGTCTGTGAGGTCACTTGCTCCTTTTACTCCAAATGACTCAGCAATTATAGTAGCATCTAGAGATGGATTGAAATGATGTCAGAAAAATAGTATTTCTATATACATTGGAATTTGGGTAGAAACTTTTAAGTAGTTTGTGGTTCATTCAGCTTTGCAAAGGCTTCTAGTGTCTTCAAAAAGTAATTTTAAAACAAAAGCTACCATTCAGAGAAAGGGAGACTGTGAATAAATTGTTTAAGATCCTTAAACAGATAAGGTCTTTATGGTGCATTCATCCTATAGAAATCTACAGAAAGTACAAACCAGATTATTTTATCTTGGTAATCTTGTTTCCACATTTTATTCTTCATTTTCCTCTTTCCCATCCCCACCCCAGGAAAGGATGACAGTGTTGCATTACATCTCTTGACTTACAGGGCTAAGAGTCATTACCTAAAAGCTCTTGTATATTTTAATAAAACAAAAGAGATATTTTGGAACATTTTAAAGACTCGTTTATTCCACCCTTATACTTACGTTCATTCCTATTCAATTTTACTATCAACTGTGAGTCAACATTAAAGATCATCATAATTTGCACTTTTATTCCAAAATACATTTCAGTTGTAAAAAAGTTTCATCATTGATTAAAATAGTTATATTAAGGTTTATGCTATAATTATTTTGAGTATCAAATGAAACATTCCAGACACTGAATACTTACTTTATATTCAGTCTTACTCTTAATAAGTTTAAAACAGTATATTGGGTTTTCTTGGTTCTTCATTTATCTTCTTTTGTCAACCTTCATAGACTTGCTCAGCCCTGTTTTTCTTTCTACCAACTTCATGTTTTCAAAATAGAAGATTAGCTACATTTTCTTTGTGATAGATTTAATCTATCATAATAATAGGAAATAGGTACATGCACAAGATTAAAGAGGCTTTTTCATTGTCTCCCTCTAATTGATATATGCCAACAATGCCCCTCTATATTTTATGTAAAACAAATGGTGCAAACTTTATGCAAAAGATTAACACAAATTTGTCATCAGGTCTCAGAACAAAGACAAAGCATATAGCATTTACACCTCCCAAGATTCTTTTCAGACCTTAAAGTAACATTTTTGGGGGAAATAAGACTTTAATACCAGTGGAAGGTTGCAATTTAAATACATCAAAACATTTCGTTCAATTTCAAAAGGTTTCAACAAGCACAATGGTGCTTTAACACATTACATTTTTTTTATTGAGAAAGTACCTGTAATTCATCTCAATTGTAACCTATATCTACATAACTAACTTGTCTTCCCCTACCCCCTCCCTTTGCACTTCAGTCCTGTTTAAATCAACCATCTAGCATTCCAAGGAATTGGGGTTCATAAAAGCTTGTGACTTCTAATACAATTAGGAAAGATTCAAAACCTTAATGGGTTTTTGTCACCATAAAGTAATATAACTGTTCTGCAGTGTGTGCTGTTATCACCATATCTCGTTCATTCATTTTGAATGGCTGTCCATCTCAAATTCATGATTCTGGGCAACAACTATTGTTTAAAATATTTAAAAACCATATAACAAAACTATAGCATATATAGTAGCTCAGAAAAACCAAACAACATAACCATGATATGGCTTAATCACATATCTGGGGGATTGATGAGAAAAACCAGATTTTCAAGGCCTTAAAAAAAGCCAGCAGGATTGTGGTAAGTCTGATCTCCAAAGGGCAGATGACACAATCAAAAAGCCTCTCTTCTAGGATTCTGCCACATGACACTCCCTGATGGACAGGATCCGGAGCAAGCCTGACCTGTTGGATCAAATATAGCACATAGATACTGTACAATGATAGACAGATGGTCCCACAAATAACTTAAATTATGTAGGGTTTAAAAGGCAACAATTAGCACCTTGATTGAATTTGGAAGCATATTGGGGGCCAATGCAGTTCATGAAATCCAGGCTAAAAATTTGCATATGTATGTTGAATTGAAATTTATAGGACTAATGTGAGTAATGATGAACACCTACATAATGTACTGGGATTCGGAAGGAGATGCTCCAAAGTTTTTGAAGTGGTGAACTGCGAAATATTTGGCAATTTCAACTTTTAGAGAGGTTCACACTTATATTTTGCTTCCATTCTCTCCCCATCTCCATGATGAGACTGGCCAAGCAGCTTAATCAACGATTCTTTGGAGAAACAACTATGCCCTGATTTTCTTGCTTGGCCAGAAATCTATATGCTCTACCAATCCCTGCTATAATCCTGGTTATATTATACGAGTTTTGCCTTAAAAGTAACTATTTTTGAAAGAAATCCATGACTACTGTGTTTTGTTTTGCCTAATCTGTACAGAAAATTGTGACACAATATTTTTTGTTTGAAAACAAACCTGTTTGCGTCCTGTTTTATTTATTGTAATTTGGATTTTGCTTGGTAAAAGCCTACTAGAGAAAATTACTCCTCTACTAAACTTCATGTCAGTAAGTAGGACTTGAGAACAACAATTCAGAATGGACGAGACCAGCTCATAAACACAATCAACGCCTCCCCATATGCCTCCTATGCAAAAACACATCTGGAGTATCTGCTGAACGATTTATCTCCCCTACTTGAATATCTCTTGCTCGCTGAGATGCCGCGAAAGTAACCTTTTCAAAAAAAAAAAAAGACGAGCCACTCCATTCGACCGTTTAAAAAAAAAGCGGGGTGTGTCCATCCTCCTTTCTCCAATGGGCTCTTCTTGCTAAACCCCTCCTCTGTCATAAAGTGCCTCTGGGAAGGGGGAAAGGCCAAGTAGATTTGGGAGTTTCTGCGTGTGGCTGGAAACGCGATGGAGTCTTGGAAGGCGATAGGAGGAGGCGCTCGCCCGGCCAGCAAGAGGCCTGGATCCAGTAGGATCCCATGCAGGTAAGGCGTTTTTGGAGAGCGATCTTGAGCGCCGTCTTCCCTTCTCGGCTGAATCGCCTGCAAAGCGGGGACGGGGGAGGTGCTGTCTCGTGCAATGCGCGCTCTAGTAAGTGTTTTGCACTTTTTTACTTGCTGTAGTCCGGCTTAGCGGGCAACCTTTGCGGACGCCAAAGAGATTGAGGTTTAAGCGCTATTAAGTAACTGGCCTGGAGTGTGTACCGAAAATGACTCCGCAACATTCTTGCTGTATTGTATCGGGCCCGACCGCTGAGCGATTCCTTCGCGGCTGTAGGCAAACTTTCTTGCTTTTGTTTCTGCTTGCATCATTTCCCGCCGGGCGTCGCGCTCGGGGTGGCGTGCGCGCGCAGCCTGCAGTTCGAAGGGGTTGCTTCTACGGCCTCCCGACTCTGCTGGTAGAGGCGGCGTGACAATGTCTGGCTGCTTTAAAACGATCCCTGACATGAAGTTATTTTTCAAGGGCACGGCCTTATTCTTTACAAAAATAGGTCCCGAAGAATAAGGACACGCCTTTTGATTCTAGGAAGCACCCACACGAAAATGGAGGGCCTCTTCCTGTATACTTTGTGCTTGAAATGGAAAGCTTATATGGTAGCTAAAGCCACACTTGGGTTTAAGTAAAGTTAGGCGGGAATCGTCCATTTTTATGGGTGCATATGTAAGTGGCTGCTGTGTTAGTAACTTGTTAGTGATAGTGGCCTCTTAGCCTTGAGAGTTTGACAAATACCAACTAGGCTTGTGTGTATTTACTCCCCCTACCCCCACGGAACAGCAGGAACAAAGAGTTGGAATTGCACTCAACTGCCAAACAACGCCCATTGCTGCTCCTTGCATTACCTCGGATCAGCATTCCTACCGATTGGTAAATTTAGTTTCTAGGGATGAAGGGGAAAGTATGTGGCTCTTTAGTAGATTATAAAAATTCTTGCAAAACCATCATTACCTTGCTGATTTCGGTTACAACCACCTCTTTGCAATACATATTAGCCTTAACTACAAAGTGTAACTTTGTACAATGTGGGCTTCCTTTAAATGAGCTGAACTTCACTTCTCATAATTTTAGGCTAGAGGAAGGGGGGAGGGGACCACTACTGTTATTCATATCAGGCATTGTTAATAACACAATTGGTTAATTTACAAATGTAAGGCCTGCAATTATATGTTGGTATCTTTGTGTAAAGTTCACTGTGCCCAACATGGTTGCATAATGAGCACCATCACCATAGTGCTTTTCATCTTTGTGTAAATATGATTTTGTCTCCCTCCAACTTTTGTTTAAATTTCTTGCTATCTCACTGTCTTTCATTGCTTGCCCCCCCTCTCCAATACATATTAGCATTAACTACAAAGTGCCTGTTTACAGAATAACTTCATACAATGTGGGCTTCCTTTAAATGAGCTGAAGTTCACTTCTCATAATTTTAGGCTAGAGGAAGGGGGAGGGGACCACTACTGTTATTCATATCAGGCATTGTTAATAACACAATTGGTTAATTTACAAATGTAAGGCCTGCAATTATATGTTGGTATCTTTGTGTAAAGTTCACTCTCCCCAACATGGTTGTGTAATGAGCACCATCATCATAGTGCTTTTCATCTTTGTGTAAATATGATTTTGTCTCCCTCCAACTGTTTTGTTTTAAATATCTTGCTATCTCACTGTCTTTCATTGCTCACCCCCCCCCAACTTTCCGCCAGCGTCTGCAGCTTCACAGATCAAGTGGGAACAGTTTCCCTTTCACTTTTGTTAATTTCATTAGAACACAGAGAAGAATTAAGATGGTGGTGTAATATATTAAAAAGGAGGAATAGTTTGATCCAGTTGCTGCAAGCTGTTCTTGGAGCTTGTTGAGGCCTCTTTCGCAAATCTCTATCCTGAACCCTAAAGCACTCTGTTGTCATAATTCAGCCAATAAACAAGCATGGAAAAAGATTTGTAAACTACTTTGAGTGCTATATAAACATGTGGAATATAAATTTAATAGCTAAACTGTTCAACAAAAGCTATTAGGAAGATTTTTGTCTTCAAAGATACACATTTCAGAGATATGCAAATGATGGTTTGGTGGTGGAAATGGTGGAATGAGAATTTGAAATTGAATTTGAAATATTTGCTTAACTGCATGGCCACTACCTCTAGATTAAAACAATACTGACAATGGGATTAGGGCCCAAGACTCTGCAGGTGAGGTTTCTGCTTCCTAGACCTCTCCTGTAGTCACCCATTTTTCCATGCCTTTTCTTCATTCAAATAATGACAGGAAGTACATTTTCTTCCTATCTTTGATCCTCTATCAGAATGTCAGTGTTTAGAATTATAGAAATGAAAGAAACCTGAATTCTGTCATTTGGTTTATGTGTAAGAATACACATAAACTTATCTTATGTGTAAGAAACAAAAACATCTCTGGCAAATATATGTCCACACTTTGAAGAAATGCCAACCAGGCAAATGCCACATCTTATTGTAGTCAGCTTAAAGTTCCCTAATAGAAGGAACATGGAACTGTTCCTTCTATTAGGGAACTTTTCAAAGCATTCGTTCAGATAAACTAGACAGAAAACACACTCATATGAGCTAATTCTACTTCATTGTAAAACTAAGTTAACAGAACCTTGCAAATTTGAAAGTATAAATCTCCCACCATTTTTTTTAGTCTGATTAGCTTAGAAAGATATTTCCTAAATTCTTTTTCTGGCTGATAAGCAGCTGTGGGCATTTCTCCCCCTTTTTATTGTTTCCTAGGCAGTATATCTTCCTCTTTCAAGGTCATTTCACATAAGCAGTAAAGGGAAAGCTACATTCAAACAGAATCTAGTTTCCTGTAATTGAATACCTTCCAGATGACAGAAAATAATTATGGATTTTGTTGTGTGTGACACCCTTTAGGTGATTAAAGTGTGTGTTGCTCTTTATAATGAAGCCTCTGGACTGAATATCGCAAACCATCAAATGCATTCAAACATATATACATAATTAACAATAAAAACTTAGATTATGCAGTTGGCATTTTTGTTATACTAACGCCAAATACTTGTTGGAACATTGTTGCTTTGGCTGCCATTTCCTTGTTTGTGATAAGCTTTTAGTTGACTTAACAGTTGAGTATTCCAATATATTTTGGCGCAGTAATTTTGGTTCTAAACCGACAAATCTATATACGTTAAAATATTACCTCTTTCAGATACTAATTTTCTTTCAACAAACTCTTAAGAATTAGAGTGAGCTGCTTTGTTGTGTGTATCAAGTCTATTAAATATAAATAGAGCTATATCCTTTGAATGAATGCTTTTGTGAAATCATCTCTTGACAGTCAAAAGATGGGAACAGGACTTCCTGCAAAAGTTTGATCTTGCTGGCTTTCTTGGAACATAAGCTTAAAATGGCATGTTCCCATGTTCTTTTTATCCTTGTGTAACATGGAAAGATGCTTCATAGGCCTATATTTGGGTAACAGAATCTGGTTTAATTAGGAATTTTATTTATTCTCCACTTATTGGAGAATATTCTCCATGTATTGTCCATCACTTCATTTTTTTTCTGTTTTCATTTTAACAAACTATTAGAGATGGTGTTTGGGGTAAGAATTACCTATAACCCAAAATGGAACAAAGGGTTTCTCTCCTTCCTCCGCCCTTCCTAGACTTCTAGTTAAGGGAAAGTAGAGGGGAACCAAGACTAAGGTGTGACCCACAGCAAAATGGAAACTTTTTGCTTTCTTCTCCACTTCTTTCTGAATAGACCAAATATGAATGATGCACATTCATGCCTGACTTAGATAAAACACGAGTTGATAGCTTTAAGAGGTCTGGTTTAAATGGGTAGCGATGGGGTAAGGATAATTATAATATATGAAAATGAACCCAGAAATGTCCTCCTGGGTTCAGTTCCAAGTGGGGGAAAAAGACACTGGATTTATGGAAGTTGCTTGGAAAGTAGTTCATTGATGATGGACAGGACCACATGGTTTGAGGTCCTGGGAGAAAAGGGAAGAGATGCTGAGAATGCCCTGGTTTTATACCCTCTCTGGGCTTTTGAATTTGAACTTGTATTCTGATTGATTGTCAGACTCCCATGGGGCCATGCAGGGGCAATTCTGTAGGCTGTCCTGAGTCCCAGGCTTGGCTGACCCTTGCTGGGCAATGATGTAATGAAAGGACTTTGGGCAATTCTTACTATGGCTCTGCCTGAAGGAGGTAGATCTTTGTTATATAGAGTACACTGGCCCAGGAAAGGGGGGGTGAGTTTCTACCTCCCTTTTAGGGGAAATATTCTGCCCTTTTACTATTTCCCAAAATATTTCATTTTTCTAGGAGAGGGGTGGGTGCTAACTTCCTACAATATTTTAAAAATCTATATCCATGTGGGACCTGATAAATTCAAAGTTAAACTAGAAATGCATGTAAATTTAACACTGGTTGTAATATTTTTACTAAGATACTGGCATCCAGATGACCCTCTTAAGAATTGAATTCTGATTCCTACTGCACGTTTTCTTATTTTGCTTTTAGGAACTTCGCCCGTGGAGCATGCAGATGGGGTCAGAACTGCCGATTTTCCCATGATAGAAGATCTACCCAGATCTGCAGGTATTACCAGAATGGGTTCTGTGGCTATGGAGACTGTTGCAGGTAAATATTTTTTAAAATATATAATTTCTATGTGTCTCATAACAATTAGATAAGGAGTCTTAGTTGTGCTGAGGATGAAAAAAGAAATTTGTTTTAAACTTAGAACAAACCACCAGGTTCTGGAAACTCTGCCAAATCCTCAGATCAGTCCTAGTTCACCGGGATTGAAATCTGATTCCTTTGGTTTTCCTTGTTTTGATCAAAAGAGCAAGGCTGATATATGTTACCATCTTCTCTTTTTCTCATAGTAGCTCCCTGCATTCACATCCTTAGCTTTCCACCGCCAATCTTCACAGTTTCTTCCCTCCCCTCAGCACCTACAGGTACTATATTTTTCTACCCCTTATCTTTTCTCTTTGTATTTCTCTGCATCTTGCTTTCATCCATGTTTCAGAATACTTTCTCAATTTCTTTTAAGCAACAAGAAAACTAAAAAAAGGCTTAGCCTATGTTCCACATCATCCACAAACATCTAAAATACTCTTCTAACACCTGGTGCCTTCTAGATGATTAGATTACTGCTCCCACCTGACAATGATCTATTCTATCGAAAAATCCCCCAATTTGGCCCTCAGCATGTCAATTCTAGATAGCAAATAAAGCAGAGCACTAGTACAATTTGCTTAATGCCTTACCCGTGAAGGACAGAAGAAATAGTAAGTCACCATGAAGATGTTTGAAATGTATCTAATGTCTGTTAGATCTGTGATGCAAGTTCTGATATAGCATCTGTCTTTTGGTTTTGCTTTTAGTGAACTGTTTCAGTTTAGGTTAACTTTCCAGAATTTTACAATATGTTACTGGCTTGGATTTTTCTTTGTTAGCTAATGCTTGACATACTGAAAATTTTAAGATGTTGCATAGCAGCAGGACATTGATTTTAAATACTTTAGAAAATTTGAGAGTGGGGATGGGATATAGGAAGGTTTCATATTACTTTATATTGTAGATAGTGTGTTAAGATGATAATGGCTAGAAAATCCAAATAGAAACTTCAGACTTTCCAACTAACATATTATGGGTTAGCAATCAGATTTTTTTCTGGTTACTTGTCTTCGGAGTTACATGGCCTGATTCACATATCATGCTAAACCTTGGTTTATTGAACAAGCTAGAATGACCTAGTTTGCAGATACTACTAAGCCATAAGCCATGGCTGGGTGACATAACTTGTTAAGCACAAATCATACCTAGCTTATTTTAAAGTATGCATGTAGTTTTTATAGTCCTTTTTCAAAATGCATGTTAAAGATATATGCTAAAGTATTAAAATGAAATGGTACTCAGAATTCATATTCTGATTTACCTTGTGAATTAGGCAAACAAACAGTCTCTTTAAAGGGAGGTGTAGCCTTACACATAGGGTTAGCATGTCATTTATTCCTTGTGCTGAATATTTTGATTACCAGAAGGCACAGGATTAGATCCCAATTGTCCAATCCATGCATGGAAACCATATGAATTCACAGAAGGTGCAGGGATCCAATAGGGGTAAAAAGAGAAAGATTAGAAAAATGCCTTTCAAGTTTGTGTGTTTCATCCCCTTCTGTCATCTTTCTTGCTGCTTTAGCTTTCCTAGTACTCTGAGCAACTTTGAGAAAGCACTAACCCCTTCTCTAGCAGGAGTATTTTTAAGTATCATTTGGCAATCATTTTGTAGAGTTATAATGATTCCTGTCTGATTGGTTATGAAAATGCAGTTTCATTTCCCTGAGAGTATGACGATTTGGAAACTATTTAGCAAATGATGATAACATGGCAGAGGAGAAGTAAACATACACACCTAGTTGACATAATTATATATAAAATGTATATGGGGCATGGCATTGGCCTCATAATTGGATGTCCAATTCAGCTATCCAAGTGATCGCCTCTGGCATCGTTTTGTTCAGATCTAGGGAACCAGAGAATGCACATCATGGGCAATCTTGCACAGTATGTTTAATAGTTTATATATCAGCACCATAATTGCAGCAAGGAGAATTTGGAAACTATAGTGCAATGAGAGATATGTTTGATATGCTCTCAGTGAAATAATACTATCACTCCACCTCACTTGCTGTTCAATATTTCATTAGCTACCAGCACATCTCAGAAGCCCCAGCCTACAGCTGGTGTAGTACAGAGTCTGCCTACCATGGACTGGAAGGAACTGGATTGTCGGGAAACAACCGAGGGTCAGAGCCAGCCATCTTGCCAGAAGCTTCAGTCAGGAGCCGGAGAGGACCTTGGCATGAGTCTGAGCCAGCATTCTTGGGCATGGGGCAGCTGCAAAGAAACTTTGAAAGCATGAGCATGTCATTTGATGAGGAAGATGAAGACAAGGAAAAAACCTTTATCCCTAAGCGTCCATCAAACTGGGCTCTCAGCAAAGAATTTGCCCCTAGGGAGACCAATGCAGGTAGGCTTCCAACAGAGCTAATGGAATAAAGTAGTGTGTGTTATATATTTTATTGGAATGTTCACAGAATACATTGAACCCATATACAGCTTAGCATGTGTAAAAGCATAGTACTCATGAGATGTTGCTAATCTTGGGCTCATCATTTCAGGTCTTGTGATTCTCTCTGCATTTTCCAGGTCTTTATTATTTGACTGCTAAAATACACTTTTCTCTGTCCAAGTATGTTCTCAATATCATCATCTCCATTGTTTATATTCCATTTGAGTAATGAAAGCACTTCATAGCCATACTTTGTTTGAAGATCTTCAAATAACATTAAAGTTATATCGAAACTACTTTTTTGAGTAGCTTCAGAACTTGTGTTGTAAGAGTCCATTTAAGTGACCACATAATTGGATAACTTTAATAAAAACTTAATATGCAATTCTTGCTTAAGTGAAAACCTCTATATTTTGCATTAAAATAAAAGAGGTTGAAGCCAAGATCCTATGTAAATCTCCATCTGAATGGCCATTTAGTCTTTCCACCACCAACATTGTGCAAAAAGTTCTGTTGCTCTTCTGTTCTACTTCTACTTCTTGAAGTAAGACTTCTGGGGTTGTGATTTTTGCGATTTAGACTCATTTATAATATTGCATAGAATGAGTTAATGGGAAGAAGTTTTCCTGACTCGCTATATTCCTTCTACTTAGTTTCTAGCTCCCAGGAATTGAACATTGGTGCCACATCCCTGAAGTCAGAAAGTGAATCCTCCAAGGAGACTGCTTCTGCTTCTCTCCCCTCAGAAGAATCAAAGGTAGGTGGGAGAGCTGAAAATGAGAGACTAGATACTATCATTTACAAGTATGTTGTTTTCTTTGAGTATCCTAGGAAAACAATTTTGTTATATATCAATTGCATATGGAATAAGCAGACTATTATATTGGGGGGATTAAATGAAGAGCTATTGCTCCCATGTATTGAGATCTTAAAACATACTTCTTTGACAATTTATTCTAGAGTGCTCTCTCTTGTTGGGAATAATGTCTCTAGAATCACTTAACTGAACTTCTTAGCCAGCACAACTGATGGTTGGAATCACTAGCAATTGTAGAATATCTGCAGAAACCAGTCTTGCCTCACTCACACATCCTGTTCTTTTCCTTCTGTCTGAATTTACCTAAAAACAGGTTCTACAGGCTATGAACAAGTAGCATTAGGCAATTTTAAAGGGAGAAAAATGGAATGGGTAAGGAATAGATCAAAGTGAGGGAAAAGAAAGGAGAAAGAGAGATGAAATAGGAAACAAAGGAAATAGGTGAATGAAAAATGATGGTGATATAAAAGATAATAAATAATGTGATACAAAATATCTTGGTTTTGGTTTTTTAAAAATTATTCTACATTTCTTTGTGTTAAAGTACATTTATTAAAATGAAGCCTAATTATTGTGGACTTTCCTAGCCTTATAGCTTTTGTTTGGAATTTATTGAAAGTTGCAACAATACAGTGAAGGGCAACAGTTTGCAGAAATAAAGTCATCCTATTGAAGGCTATTGTTCTCTTGTTGCTATTAAATCCCTGGGCATTTAAATATTAACATCGAACTATTTATATAGACTTTGCCTAATCTTGTCCCAAAGGTGCTTTTTCAAGAGGCAACTGGACTTTCTAAATGTCTTCAAATGTCTTTGAAGACATTTCGCTTTTGACACAAGAAGCTTCTTCAGCTCCGACTGGATGGTGGAGAATGTACTGTTGAAAGGACAGTGTGGTAGACTGGTGATATATGATGTATTCTTCCCCTCTGTGTTGAGAAAGGGCTGTTCAATTTTGACAAAGATGGCCTCAACAGAGGGGGAGGGATACAACATCATCTAACTCCAGTCTACCACACAGTCCTTTCAACAGTTTCAAGAAGGCTCCACACCCATTTGCACTACTCAGGTGACCCTGATCACACACACACAAACTTCCAGATGGCCTCAACAACTCCCTACAAGAATGCAAATGATCACCTGCCTGCAAGGAATATAATTCCCTACCAGTCAGAGCTTAAGCTTCTTGGATGAGAAGTGAAACGAGCTCCCCGTGGAGATCCGGACCCTTACTACCCTCCCGGCCTTCCGTAAAGCTACTAAGTCCTGGCTGTTCCGGCAGGCTGGGGGCTGTTAAAGCACCCAGCCCCGTCTTAATTGTGACTTGTGGATTTTAAAATTGTTTGTTTGTATTGTCTTATTTATTCCCTCCCTGTTTATTGTGAGCCGCCCGGAGTCCTTCGGGAGTGGGCGGCATACAAAACCAATAAACCTAACCTAAATGTCAAAGAAAAACTAGAAAGTCCAGTTGCCTCTTAGCAATAGCAGTTAGACTTATATACCGCTTCATAGGGCTTTCAGCCCTCTCTAAGCGGTTTACAGAGTCAGCATATTGCCCCCAACAACAATCCGGGTCCTCATTTTACCCACCTCGGAAGGATGGAAGGCTGAGTCAACCCTGAGCCAGTGAGATTTGAACAGCCGAACTGTAGAACTGCAGTCAGCTGAAGTAGCCTGCAGTGCTGCATTTAACCACTGCGCCCCTCGGCTCTTGGAAAAGCACCTTTGGGATAATCATGACTGGATGACTGAGAGTCTCCGGACACTCTACCTAATCTGTTTGAAGTCAGTGAGCCAGGAAGACAAGAATGGGTATGATTGCATGGGTTTTGCCCCAATCATTCTCCTACAACTCATAATTTTCTTTTTATCTAAACCTCCAATATCTAAACCTCCAATAAATAGATTATATAGAAAAAATGTTCTAAATTAAAACTTGTGAAAAAGCAATTTAAAAAAGGATTAATAGGGTGGAACAGCCAAGATCTGTTTTGTCTTATTTTGTTTTTAAACATTCTGATGATCTTTTTTAGGCAGCTGCTAGCTCAGAAGCAGCAACAGAAGCTGCAGTGGAACAGAGCAAAGATGTGGTATGTGGTATCTGCATGGACAAAATCTCTCAGAAACTCTTACCCGAGGAACGTCTGTTTGGCATTCTTCCCAACTGTACCCATGCTTATTGTGTGGGCTGCATCCGGAAGTGGCGGAAAAGCCGAGACTTTCACAGCACAGTGATAAAGTAAGCTTTGCATAGTCATTTCAGGTCTTACATAAATGGAATTTATATGCAGGTTAATATCTATTCTCTTCCCTGGCCAGTACTGTGTACCATCTAAGCTTGCATTTCCATTGTCTATCGTGCTTGGATGACAAGCTTTTTAATCACCATTCCTTTTCCTACTGCACTGAGTGGCTTGGAGGAAAAAAGGCATGCACAGGAATTTTGAAATGCCATCATCCTGTGCACTGGAAAAATAAAACCACAACAGCCCAGAAACAAGCACTAGAAATGAAAGAGTAAGCTTGATTCTGCAGTGCTTTCCTTAAGGTGGGTTTTTTTTGAATTTTTTATTTTTAGACAAACACAAACAAACGAACAAAAAACATAAAGCCATCTTCCATTCCAAACTGTGTTGGTTGGTTACAAGGTTTCTGTGCATTCCTTCCATAGTCATCACTAATAGTTCATACAAAATCACATATTATCAAATCAAATATATTTATATACATTACTATTATTATACCTCATTTATTTGTCTGTTACCATTATTCTTCATTTTCTACAAGATATATTAAGTATTGGGATCATTTACACTATAGCAGTTCAATACATCATCTCAAATATCTCCAGTAGTAAAAATATTTTTATATATATTCTATATCATTCAATGTTCTTATACTTACAACATTCTCTGGTAGCTTTCATTTCCATATTTTTTATCTAACCATAAATATAGTAAATCCCATATTCTATAAAATTGTTTATCTTCTTGTTCTCTAATTTCAAATGTCAATTTACTCATTTCAGCACATTCTATTATTTTATTATTTTATGAATAACTTAAGTTTTATGAGATGCAGTATCCCATATTCAGGAAAGAAGAGCAAGTCCTCCATAATAGCGATAATGTTAGATGTAAACCTTATATAAGGCCCATGAAATGCATTTTCAGATCAGAAGGAAAGAATGGGGGGAAAGTCACTGTGTTGGGGAAAACATACACCACCCTCCCTGGATGATTTCAGTTTCATTGAGGGCCTTATGGCTAGAGAGGCATAATAAAAATCATAACTGTTCTAGGTCATAAAATATTATGTATACTGTTGGTTCCACAAATTATATTTTGAATGCATGGAAATAATGTATAACATATGCCAGGAAGACTGAAATCTAATAACATGATGAGAAATCATCAAACATGAGGACAATAACTAAAAATAATTCAATTCATTGTACCTTCAACAGCAAGTATAATTGCACTAATTAGGGCAAACCCTACAGAACTGTCTTTGCCCCAACACATTAGCCCATCCCACCCAGTCAGGTAGGGAAGGTATGTTGTGGATCCTGTCAGTTAAAGAATTCCAACTGGAAGGGCCTAGGAAGAGAATATTTTCTACAATTTCTCCTGCCTTTTTAAACACTTTTCCAACCACCCTAGGGGTGAAACAGGCCCCACTCTAGAAAATACCTTAAAAGATCTGGCTCTGTCATCTCTCTTGGGGCTTACAGAGGAGCATGCAGCTGTGGGGCTGGTTAGTGTCCTGAAAGGCTACCCTTGCCTTTTAATTACCTTTTAATGTACATCTTAACTACCATTGCCTCTTATTTTAAATTTTTGTATTCAATTTTTATGTTTTTAACATTTTGTTTGTACGTCACCCAGAATCCCCCTGGTGATGGAGTTGGGGTTTTCCTAAATATTTTTATTTTTCATATTTCTTAGTCGCTCATCTCAGAGATAGGCAGTGTACAATAAAACGTAGGGCAATGGTAGAGGAAGTTCTCTTCCTAGAGCCCACCAGTTGGAGTTCTTTAACTAACGGGTGAGATGGGCTGATGTAATGGAATGAAGACAGTTCTATAGGTAAGTGGGCCCCATGCCATGTAGGACTTTGTCGGTCCAAATCAACACCTTGAATTGGGCCAGGAAGCAAACTGGTGTTAAGTGTAGCTTGCAGACTGGAGATGCCCTTCTTTGGGTGCCTAAAATTGTCTGTATGGCTGAATTTTGTACCAGCTAAAGCTTCCGGATGCTTTTTAAGGACAGCCCCATATAGATTGCGATAGTCCAAACTGGAGATTTTTCCAGGGTATGAGTGATTGAGCAGGTAGCCCTCTCTGTGTTATAAAAAGGCATAACTGGTGCACAACATGAAGCTGAGCAAAGGCCCTCCTAGCCACTGCTGAACCTGCTCTTCAAGCAGGAGCCAGGAGTCCAAGAGGAGCCCTGGGTTATACATTGGGTAGTACAGGCTTGTCCAAAATCAGAGATGATGAACTCCTTGATAGAGCGAGCCCACCCATAGCAATCTCATCTGTTCGGCCCAGGTCTGTTCTTCCAGCCTCCCACAGCCACCAGGCACCGTGAAAGAACAGCCATTGCATCACTTGCTTTACCAGAGACTGAGATATATTGCATAACTGGGTGATATCAGTTATTCAGCATCCCAGGATAAATAAATAAATTTGCTGCTGCTTCACTGTTAATGATAGCAATGCAAATTGAAATTCTGAAGACACCTGCTCTTATTTAAATCTGCAAGGTTTTTAATACTTAAGGTTGGATTACATGGACAGATGAATTGTCTACTGCATCTTTATCATTGTATTACATTTCCAGAGGTTGCCCAGAGTGCAGAGTCACGTCAACTTACTTTATTCCCAATAAATACTGGGTTTTTGATACGGAAGAGAAGGAAAAACTGATTGAGAGGTTCAAGGCACGGACTAGGTAAGTAGTTACCTGTGTGATGAGTTACGTAATGTCAATGCTTGAGGTTCAGATAGTTGGAGGTCTTGCAATTTTGAGTTATTATTTGGCTTTTTATTTCAGCTATTCTTACAATCTTTTATGCTGCTTTGATAGCACATTAATTTTGTTATTGTTGGCTGTCCAGAGCAGTGATGGAGCACCTACAACTGACTGGTCATTTAAAAGCTCAAGAAATTGTGGCTTGCCTTAGATAAGTGAATTGGGATGAAGTTCCTCCTGAATTTCCCTAAAATGGTTACTATAGAGAAGGCTTCATGTACTATATATGCATACATGTAATGTTCCTGTCACTGTTAAAATGTTGCCTTATGGCAGTGACCTCAATCCTGCCTTGTTTTCTTTCCTAAGAACCAGTTTGGTCTATTGCAGTGATTAAGATGCTGGATTAATTAGGTAGGGGCAGGGAAACCTGAGTTTTATTCTTGCGGTAGGAACAAAAGCCAGTTGCATAACCTTGAGTCAATCACTCCCTCTCAACCTTGGGAAGAAAACAATGGCTAAATGCTTTCAAAAATGCTTAGAAAATTGCAGTGTATTTTCCAGGAATCAGGTCTGGCTCAAATGTGAAAAAACAAACAACTTTCCTTGTACAAAAATTATTCAATTTATTTAAAGCCCTGGGACAACAGTCAGCTTCAGAAATCTGTGATTCAATTGTTAAGTTACTGGACTAGAATTGTAAAAAGACCCAGGATCAAATTCAACTCTGCTCCAGAATCTTGTTAGATAACTTTGGATCAATCAACCGTACCACACAAGATTGGTATTTGTATAAAATTGTGGGAGGCAGTGCTATGTAGGGAATCCTAAACCTCTGAAGGAGAAGGAAGATATGAATAGTTGTGTCATGCCCACATTTTCAGTGGAGTTATTACTCAACTTATGATCACAATTGAGCCCAGAATTTATGTTGCTAAGTGAGAAATTTATAAAGTGACTTTTGTGACTTTTAAGTGAATCACTAAAGTTGCTAAATTAGTAACATGGTTGTAAAAGTGAATCTGGCTTCCCCATAGACTTTTGCTTCTCAGAAGGTCTCAAAGGGGATCACATGACACCGGGATACTGCATACGGTCATAAATATGAACCAATTGCCAAGCAATTGAATTTTGATCATGTGATCATGGGGATGCTGCAACAGTCATAAGTGTGAAAAATGGTCATGTCACTTTTTCCAGTCACTTTTTCCAGCACTGTTGTAAACTTTGAACAGTCACTAAACGGAGCGGTCTGTTTTCCCAGCTATCACATATTTGTAGGCTGTAGCTTGAGGGAAATCCAATTACAAATTTAATTCAATTTCTGATCTCTTTGGCTTTCGGCCTCCTGTTTTAATAATTGGGAATAAATTGTTGATAAGATTATTTTGTAATTAAGGATGTAACTTGGTGGTTTAGCTGATGATGAGTTGCAGTGTATTGCTTTTATACGTTGTCTAATTTTTTTAAAAAAAACATTAATGAAGGGAGATACCTGCTGCTATTGTTCTAATAATTTCTTGGTTTCTCTTAGCAAAATACGATGCAAATTCTTTGTCCGAAGCAATGGTCACTGTCCCTTTAAATCAGAATGCATCTACCTGCATGAACTTCCTAGTGGCCAGCTTCCTGCTGCAAGGCTACGACAAAGGCCTAATCGGCGG
This sequence comes from Thamnophis elegans, assembly GCF_009769535.1. Lineage (NCBI taxonomy): Eukaryota > Metazoa > Chordata > Lepidosauria > Squamata > Natricidae > Thamnophis > Thamnophis elegans. The sequence goes on from NC_045545.1 coordinate 50,440,941, forward strand.
AATCGGTCACCCTTTGTAAGTGATACTTTCATATGGTTGAGATAAAGTGAAACATTTCAGCTATTTTTTGAGCAACAACATACCCATTTCAGAGCTAATTCCAGGCAGTTCTGCTCCACAGCCTAGCTTAGTGTGGTACTATCATAATTCTCAATCTCATTCCAGGCTGGGAATTCTGGAAATTTCAAAGACATCAAGTTGGGCAAGGATGCATCATGGAAATACCTTATTTTGAGTTCCATAATGTTGCATTGAGTCTTGGGCCAATCTTTGTTACTCCACATATACATTTTGTTTTTCTAAAAGTTGCAGATAAAGTTGATGCTACTTGAAAAAAAACATTGCCTTAATTTGTCTTAAAAATCTAAGAGTATTTTAAATCCTGAACCATTTTCTGGCAGACTGGGAGATTTTATGTCAGCGTGTTATTAATTTATTTTCTGTCATGTCTTCCATATCACAGGTCTACAATCCATCTCCATCTGATAGCTCTGATGAGGAGGATGACGATGATGATGTGGAAGTGTGCCTTATTCAGTGGGCTCTTACCTTTGCGCTGTTGCACAGAGATAGAAACTTTGACTTTTCAGACATTCTCTGGGATTCAAGTGATTCTTCTGATTAGATGATGATGATCTCTCTTCAGAGGCCAGGTGTAATTGGCTCCAGGAGCAGTGTTGATGAAATGTAAAGTGGTGCCTTGGAGAGGATGGGTGGGTGTGGGATGAAAGATGTCTTTAGTATAATAAGCTTAATGGCTTTTAGTTTTCTGTTGGATGAATTACAATATTTTGACTGGAACCCATAAGCTGGGATTCATTTTATATTGGGAAAGGCCTTCTAACCCACCAGACAAGATATTGCTATCATCACCGTCAGCACATGAATTACATCTCACCAATTGCACTGCTGTTGCCCTAACATAACCTAGCCTTGCCTTAATTGTTGCATTTTCTGCATTCCCTCCCACCCTTATAGCTGATCATATTGGATTCCTCAATGTGTCATATTACAACCTTACAAGTGTCTTATGGAAGGATGCTGGGATCTTCTGATTTTGCATGTATTCTGAAGACATGTGATCACCTGTGGTCATGCTGCTGCTTATTTGTTTCCTCAGGAAAACTGGTTTGCTGAGCAATGCTATTTACAGTAGGCAGTATCTGCAACTCACTATTGTATAGCAGTGCTTCTGGATGTCTATATAGTAGGCCTATTTTGGGGGGAGGGGCATGGGAGGAAGTATAAATCTTGAAATTTTAGTATTGGTGCAGTGATCAATTAGCAGTGGAGGCTTATAATTGTATCTTAAACCCTTATAAAAGGGATTAGTAAGCCCCTATGTATTTTTTAATTCCAGAAATATCAAATATCGAGATAATGAAATAAAAAGATAAACATGCAAACGTTTGTTCTAGTGATTTTTTTTTAATGTCACATCAAATGTAGTCTACATCAAACACCTGTTTTCAAGAAATACAAAAAATGTCTTTTAATGTCTCTCCCCATATAACTCATCTTTCCCCATAAGATTGTTGGGCAGCTTCAAATAATGTTCTGTAATTTAATTTCTTAAATTGGGGTTTGGCTTCTTCCATTTGATAAATACTGCTGCTCATTATCTTTCCTTGAACCAATACAGTATGGCTTTAAATTATATTCTAAAATGGAATTTCCAGTCCTCATTCTAGATTTTCAATATCCACAATTCCCAGTAGTGTTTAAATTAGCTCACTACTGGCCTTGAGTGCTTGATAGATTGCCATCAAGTGATGTTCTTAAATAGAGGTGTTCAAATGTGGCAGTTTTAAGATGTGTTGTGCTCCCCAAATTCCCTAGTCAGATATACACATGTTAAAGATGCCAGGTTTGAAAAAAATGCTTTTATAAAAGGAAATTTGTTGGGTGTGTGTGTGCGCGCGTGTGCGCGTGTAGATGACCATGATTGCTTTTCCACTTGAATATGAAGAGTTTTATGCCACATTATTTTGAAGATTTCAGTTTTAAAGGTTCCTTCTCAACGTTCAAAAGTGCCTTTTTTCATTTACTCCAAAGCAGTGTTTCTCACTCTATTAACTTGAGCTATGGAAAATTATTAGAATTTCCTGTCCAGGATTTCCTATTTTAAAATCCAGTTTTCCTATTTCCAATGATTAAGAGAGTGGGACCTGGAAGTCGCTTGTCCCTAAAGCAGATGTGGGGAACCATACCCATGTTATGACTTGTGGACTTCAACTCCCAGAATTTCTGAGCCACATGGCTGGCTCAAGGAATTCTGGGAATTGAAGTCCACAAGTCATAAAAGAGCCATAGTTCCCCATCTGTCCTAAAAGAAGACCTCCTTCAGGGCTGTTTCACATCAAAGCTTAGTGTGTCCCTGACTGCCTCTTAAAGATACCTATTAAAGAGGAAACTCGGATGTCCTTTCTGGTCAATAGCCACACTACACTTTTAAATGTAAAATTGCCAGGTAGTTCCAAAAAGTAAAACCGACCGCTTTTGTATTTCTCTCAAAGTCCATTTCTGTCACTGAATGATATCAGCAACTCAATACAAACTCAAAGTAAACCGCTCCAAACTTGATTGCAGGAAATATGACCAGCAACAGAGTGGTCAATGCCTGGAATGCACTACCTGACTGTTGTTACATCCTCAAACCAGGGGTGGGTTCCGGCAGGCACTACTGGTTTGCTTGCATGCGCTTCACGCATGTGCATGCGCATAACCAAAAAACAAGATGAGAACCAGTTCGGGGATGTGGCAGGCTTGGGTTGCTGCCGATTTCAGCAACCCAGGCCTCCAAACCACTACCTGTTTGGTCAAATAGATCCAAACCTGTAGGAACCCACCACTGCTTCAAACCCCCATAACTTTAACCTTTAACTGTCTACCGTGGTCCTCACCCTATTCCGAAGAGTTCTGTAAGCAGTGGTGGGTTGCAGACGGTACGCCCCTGTGCGGGCATACCGGTCCTTGCCCGGAGCACCGGGTTCTGTTCCGGTACGGTGCTCCGGAGGGCCCGCCTATCCTTACCTGTCTCTATACTCTTCGGTGAGCAGCTGGAGCGTCACAGAACTGTCACTGGAGGATAGAATGCATGCACGTGCAGTGTGCACATGCGCTGCACGCGTTCATGTGGAGGACACCAGGCCCCGGGTTCCGGAACACAACACTAAGGGACGTTCATAAGCGTGCCTACTGTCTCCGCTCTATTGTCCCCATTTCCCGTGTTCATGTTCATATTTATACTTGTATTTGTACATTTGACCAAAAAAAAAAAAATCCCAAATAGATTACATAAATAAAACTTTTCACTTCCATGTCCAGCAAAATTGGTTGGAATCGGAACCAAGCACATCTAGGGCTAAAAGCAAGAGTACCATGGAACCCCTTAACTACAGTACTAGTAGCAGCGAAGCGCAGACCATAATAGTTAGCTTGTTAGCATCTAAGCATATCACAGACTATACATTTGGCAAATTATGAACATAAATACTGCACGCCTACATTACGTGCCGTCGGAACAGTTCCCTTTCCTTACATACTGACTGATACGTTGTGTACCCTAGGGGAAACTGAGATTCACTCTTCAAAAAAAGAAATGAAATATATTATGTTAACGATAGATAATTCAGTGGAAGGAAGCGTCCTTTCTGCAACGGTAATAAAACGAGGAGGGGATCCGCTTTTCTTTGGTTTTCGAGAAGCAATAAATGTGGATCTCGGAAGTCTGATCTCTGTTTGGGTGGTGGGTGGTGGTACTCTGCACTTTTTATATCTCTGCGGACCTCGCTGCCCTGCCTTCCGCCAATCGCATTGGAGAATCTCCCTTGCGGAACTGGAGCGCGGGAAGGAAGAAGACCAGGACCGAAGAGGCTGGCGGGGCTGGGTGGAAGGTAACGGGGTGGCGGAGGGGAGGGAGGTGGGTCGCCCAATAAACGCTGCTGCTGCTGCTGCTGCTGCTGCTGCTGCTGCTGCTGCTGCTGCTGCTGCTAATTATTATGGATCGTCGCGCAGTCGGCCAGGTGTTTAGGTTGGATTTGGCCTATTTATTCACCTATTGAGTCCTTCCCAAAGACCTGGGTTAGGCAGATGTCTAAAGAATGCTAAAGGTATCAATGAAGTATGTAAGCTGCTTTAAGTAAAAACTGCCACTTGCAATTGACTGATGGTGATTTTTGTCAATGACGATGGTATTCAAGCAGATGTTTTGGGATTGCTGTCAGGGCACCTATCACTATTGGTATACTATTTTTTGCTTTCTTTTGCCACTTGTTGTTCTACTTGTCTTCGTATTTTATGATTTTTCTCCAGGTCTTTTTCTTTTGCTGCCTCTGGGCATTGCCAAGGCCACTATCTAGATTTTTTTTTGTCTTTCTTATCAACAGTTGTTATGTTTGGGATGTTATGTTGCTGATTCTTTCTGTTTGTTATTATTATTACGATTGGTCAGCCAGATTGTGACTGTAGTATGGCTGAATTTGGCTTTTTCATACACCTATGTAGCCCTTCCCAAGGATCTGGGATAGGCAGATGTTGTTGTTTTATTATGTTAAAGGTATCATTGCAAGATATAAGCTGTTCCAAACAAAGCTGCCTTTTGCAATCGACTGAGGGTGATTTTGTTATACTGATGCTCTTCAAGTGGTGCTCCAGTTATTTTCAGATTGCATCTAAGCTGCCTATTACTATAGGTACTACTGTTGCTTTTTTTTGCTACAGTCATTCTATTTCAATTTGCAGGTCTTTGTATTTTGTTATCTTCTCCAATTCTTGGTCTTCTGTCTCCAGATACTGCCATATCCACTATCCAGATTTGTGTGTGTGTCTTTCTTGTCAACACTTGTTAAGTCTGGGAGTTACTGATGCCTGTCTGTTTGAATTGTAAAGTCCAAGAATAATTTAGCTTCATTTGTTATGTGGTGTTTGTAGTCTGTCTGTGCAATCTTTTTGCAGCAGCTGACCAGGTGATCCATTGTTTCTTCAGCTTCTTTGCAGAGGTGGCACTTGCTATTTGTTGCTGTCTTCTCAATTCCAGTTTTGTATGCATTTGTTCTTAAGTTTTATTATCATCATTGCTGGCAGAGGAATTATGGTAGTAGAAATCCCACATCTTAAAGTTGCCAAAGTTAAGGAACACTGGTATAAACTGTCCTGGTACATTTGATTTCTCTCAGTTGAACGCATTACTTATTTTTCTAGGCTTATTTCATGCCAATCATGTCGAAATTGGGATGGCTTATGGATCTCAGAACAGCAATAAGACTAAGAAGGCAAATGTAACAACACAAACATACTAACGTAATAAATAACATCTGTAGAATAATCCCATCTAGTATGACTAAGGCAACTTCCAGAGGTCTGCTGAAACAGGTCTCTATAGCTTTACAAAAGATAAGCAGAGTCAAGGCCAGTCTGATATGGGACTATTGCTCCAGAGAATTGAGAATAGCTAAGAAAGACAGAGAAAAGGCATCCTGCAGATTTAAATTTTGGAGGCAAAATAAACATGCTTCATATGAGTGTAGTTTGCTGGATACCTTTTCATTAAACTCACTACATTTTTTAATACATATCTATTGGGTTCTAAAGATACAGTATCTTTGAAAATGCTATTTGTTAACAGTAGTTTTGGTTTTGCAAATTTTGAATTGTACCATTATGCATTTGACTAGTATTACACTCTAGGGATATTAGTGTAAATTTGTCTTTCTGGCCCTGTGTGGAGAGTTCACATTTAACCCTGTTTTGGTTTAAAATATGATTAATATGCCATATCTCATGTTACCATGGTATCAGTTTAAAAGCTGCGGTACAGGTTGACTTAACAACAGTTCATTTGGGAATCATTTGAAATTACAACGGCACTGAAAAAAGGGACATGACTATCTTTCATACTTAACAGCTGTTGCAGCATCCCCCATGGTCACTTCATCAAAATTCAGATGCTTGGCAACTGACTCATATTTACCATATTTATGAACCAATCATGTTTGGGACCTTTTGACAAGCAGAATAAATGGAAAAGCCAAATTTATTTACTAATCATTTTACTAACTTAACTGCGATGATTGTGTGTATTTTTATAATTATATAAATATGTAATTAGATGATAGATAGATAGATAGATAGATAGATAGATAGATAGATAGATAGATAGATGATAGATAGATACTGTGTATATGTGTGTGTCTGTGTATATACATACATGTGTCTTGAATGTATATACATATTTGAATTTGATCAACAGGCCTATCAACATGGCTAGCCCTATGGCTTCTTTGCTGCAGAGATTTGATAATTCTTCTCGACTTCTTCTCTGCGCACTGATATCTGGACAATGGGGGGCCATGGCTGCCTTTCGAACTCTTCAACGGTCACTCTCTGTGGAAAAAGGAAGACAACATTTCAATTGGCAGGTCTTCACTGAGAAACTCTGCTCTCAAGAACCAGTGCTGGAAGAGCCCAACAAGACTCTTACCATGTAAGTTAAGCTTGTTTCTCATTAGAAAGGTGAGACAAGGGGCCTTTCTAGGAATTCTGAAATGTAATTTTTCCCCTCAGGAACCAGTGAAGATGAAGATTAATATGGTAGTTCTATACCCCTTCCCTTTCTTATTTTACTTCATTTCTAAAGGAAAGAAGTTATTTTATAATGTGGAATCCTAGGAAAAACCAGAATCCCGCATTACAGACCCTAGATACATTTCAGTTTCTGCTCCGTGCTGTGTCAAAGTCACATGTGGGCTTGGTATGTAAGAGTCTCAGTTCTTTATGCTTCTGCAGGACATTTAACTAGTCAGCAATAGATAACTTGTGGCACTTCAAATACTGCTGAGTTATAATTTCCAATAGCCCCACACAATATAGCCAGTAATGAAGGATATAGTTTAATAGCAAGAGAGGGTCCAAAATGCAGTAGAACAGGGATCCCCGACCCTGGGTCCATGGAGTTGCACCAGCTTGCAGCATGCCAGAAACCAGGTGAATCCCCATCCGCAGGATGCAGGCAGCAAGTGATACCACGCCCCCTCCGGTCCACAGAAAAACCTCTCTCTATGGAACCTGTCCCTGATGCCCAAAACATTGGGGACCACTGCAGTAGAGTGTCTACACCTATCAACAGCATAACATGGTGGACAAGGGCTGTTCAACACATGGCAGTAGTACACTGTTTGTAAGGTTGGTGACAAACCCTAACAGTTCCTTAAAGCCTAGATTCTCATAGACCCTCATTAGGGCACATATAACCTTTTCCACATATAGTGGAACAGGAGTCCACTTACAGAATCTTGTTTGTTTGTTTGTTTGTTTATTTCATTTGTATGCCTCCCTTTTCCCCCGAAGGGGGACTCAGGGCGGCTCACAACTCAAACCAGGGAAGGGGGATACAGACAAATTAACAACAACACAAAACAATACATAATTTAAAAACACGCAACAATCATACCATTCGAGATAGGGGCAACGGTTCTTTAGCCCCAGGCCTGTCGGAACAGCCAGGTTTTAAGGGCTTTGCGGAAGGCCTGGAGGGTGGTGAGGGTGCGAATCTCCACGGGGAGTTCGTTCCAGAGGGTCGGAGCAGCCACAGAGAAGGCTCTCCTCCGGGTAGTCGCCAGTCGACACTGGCCGGCGGATGGAATTCGGAGGAGGCCTAGTCTGTGGGATCTAATCGGTCTGGTGGAGGTAATTGGCAGCAGGCGGTCTCTCAAGTACCCAGGTCCAATACCATGAAGGGCTTTATAAGTGACGACTAGTGCCTTGAAGTGTATCCGGAGACCAATAGGCAGCCAGTGCAGCTCGCGGAGGATAGGTGTTACGTGGGTGAACCGAGGTGCACCCACGATCGCTCGCGCGGCTGCATTCTGGACAAGCTGGAGTCGCCGAATGCTCTTCAAGGGCTGCCCCATGTAGAGCACGTTGCAGTAGTCCAGTCTAGAGGTCACAAGGGCACGAGTGACTGTTGTGAGGGCCTCCTGGTTCAGGTAGGGACGCAACTGGTGCACCAGGCGAACCTGGGCAAATGCCCCCCTGGTCACAGCTGACAAGTGGTGTTCAAAAGTCAGCTGTGGGTCCAGGAGGACTCCCAAATTGCGGACCCTGTCTGAGGGGTGTACTGTTTGACCCCCCCAGCCTGAAAGATGGAACACTTGGCCAATTAGTAGGAGGGAAACACACCAGCCACTCAGGGACTTGATATGTGTGGTTTAGCACCTTAACTTGGGGACTTGATATGTGTGGTTTAGCACCTTATTTATCAATAACTGTGTTAAGGGCAGAACCTCTTTGATTCCTTTTTCTAACTGAGTAAATGTAATTCCATGTTTGTCTGGTGATTTAAAAAAAGGTGAACACTAATATTTTATGATCTGCAATTTTTGCCTTCCTAGCTTCAGAGAGAATTCTATTATAGTTGGTGTGGTGGTTAAACCTTGGGTTGGAATCAGATTCAAATCTTCCCTCCATCTTGAAACATATTAGCTCAATCACAATCTGTGATCCTCAATCTGTACCTCACACGATAGATGTTATAAACTGTGGTGGTGCAGTGGTTAAAGTGCAGTACTGCAGGCTACTTCTGCTGATCACTGGCTCCCTACAGTTTGGCAGATCGAATCTCACAAGGCTAAAGGTTGACTCAGCCTTCCATCCTTCCAAGGTCGGTAAAATGACCCAGATTGTTGTAGGCAATATATTGACTCTGTAAACTGCTCAGAGAGGGCTGTAGAGCACTATGAAACAGTATATAAGTCTAAGTGCTATTGCTATAAAAATGGAAGGTGAGGATATGTTGATATGCATTGCCTTGAGCTTCAAAAGGAAATAAGGATTTTGGGGATAATAATAAAATAAAAATATTGCCTGTAGTGTGCTGAACAACGAATTGCACTATCTGTGTTACATAATGAACATTTTTGTCTTATAATATTGAAGAAATGTGTTTTTGTTTTCTATCTACTATATCATTATTTCAGGAAACCAGTATTGATGCTGCTTCCAGTGTTGTGCCAAAGAAATCTCTTTTCCTTGTTGCTTATAGTACAATCTACAGTGCCAAAGGATTGCCTCAGCTGCCTGCTCCAGGCCTCTAGAAAAGATCCCAATCCAGATTTATGGGTACAGAGATTAAGGGATTTACTACAAGCGAGGATGGAAGAGAGGAGTTTTTTTACCCCTGTCTTGCTATCCAGCACATGTCAACAGCAACTGAAACATTTATGTCAGAAGATTATGACCCATACTAGCAGCAATGCTAATTTAGAAAGAAAATTAAACTGGTTTGTTAAACTGGAAAATCCTTGCTCGGTGCCAGCTGGAAATACTTTTCAGTCTGGGTCTCAGATCAGGAAAAAAAGAAAAGCACCTGAAGAGTCTCTGAATCTTGAAGAAGAGAATCAGAGGAAGAGGTCCCAACTGGAAATTAATTTGGATACAGAATTTTGTCATCCACAGCTTGAACTGCAGGATGTTGGAACAGAAAGCACTAAGAATGAACTCGTGCTGGACACTTTTGGAAATGAAGATGTTCACTGCCTAAGCAGCGTCAATCAGTTTTCTTTCAAAGAAGATGAAGTAGAAAAGAGAATTGTCAGCCAGAGTTTCAAGCATGACCCTGTAACAGAGGTTCCTGGTCCTATGAAAGTATGTAAACTCTTCTAAATTCTTATACTCTTTTGCTTTGTTGATGAGTTAAGAGTACAAACGTATTTCCAATCAGGTTTTGCATCTGTCCTTTCTCTCAATGACAACTAGAACAAGCCATATGTTTGTAAGGAAGTGATAGGAGGCAAAAATAACCCTTTTGTTGTAGTTTATGAAAATAGACAGCAGGATTGACACATATTTTTATGCAGATGTACAGTTTGAACCAGGAGTTTCTGTCTCTGTTTAAACTCCTGCTTCTTTTAAAAAAACATTTTTTTATTTTTATTAAACAAACAACACATACAAAAAATAATCATCTTACATTACATCTTGTAGAAAGTGTGTCAATTGGTTACAATTAGCTTTCGTGCATCTCTTCCACAGTCATTACTTACATTCATATCAAATGTCAAAGTTCTTGATGAGTCTTACTTTCAACATATCATAGTTCTCATTTAACTGAAATTGTTTTAATGTCCTTTTGCCTAAAATAATCCATAGTTAAAAAACAACAAACACCTAATGGCATTTCATTAATTATTACAGAGTCATCCAATAGCCTTAAACCTTTATAACATATTCTAAACAAAAATTAGTTGACAAAATTTCTAAGTCCCTTTCCCCCCCCCCCAAATCAGTGTTTACCATTTGTGTCCACGTTCCTTTTGTTATGGTGGTACATATATGTATCATTATTTGTCTCCCTTATCCTTATTATTCCATTGTTAGTTGTTATAATTTATATTGGTTAACAAAAAATCCTTTACTGTTATATCTATTTTCTTCTCATCAAACCAACATATATCTATACCTTATTGCCCTTATCAATTATTTATTTAACATAACCATCTATAAGTTACTAAATTACTATTTACTAATTATAAAACCTAGTTAAATTTTTTGTTATGTACTTTCATATATCCAATAACATTATACCTTTATAACATATTCAAAATAAGAATTAAGTTATTTAAATTTCTAGATCTTTTTTCCGAATCATTGTTTGCAATTTATATCCAAATTCCTTATATTAAGCCAGTACATATATATGTCACTAACTATAACTCATCATTTCATATTATTATTATTATACAATTGTATCACAGCGGCCAGTTGTTTCGCCGGATTTGGCATTGGTTACTAGTCGGGCCCCACCCAGGGGCCTACGACGTCGTAACATATTTTTGTAATGTGCGTGCAGATCCAAGCAGTGCGCCTTTTTGCATTTGACTGATGGTGATTTTGTCAATTTTTAACTGTTTTAAATGTAATTCCAGTGCTTTTGGAATAGCACCCAGTGTGCCAATTACCACTGGAATTACCACTGCTGGTTTGTGCCATAGTCGTTGAATTTCGATTTTTAAGTCCTGGTATTTTGCGATTTTTTCATGTTCCTTCTCGGCGACCCTGCTATCACCTGGTATTGCGATGTCTATGATTGTGACCTTATTTTTCTCAACCAGTGTGATGTCTGGTGTATTATGCGCCAGTATTTTGTCGGTTTGTATACGGAAATCCCACAAGATCTTGACCATCTGATTTTCGGTGACTTTTTCAGGCTGATGTTCCCACCAGTTTGTTGCTGTTTTAATATTATAATTTTTGCACAAATTCCAATGGATCATTTGTGCTACTGAATTGTGCCGCAATTTATAATCAGTCTGTGCGATTTTTTTACAGCAGCTGAGTATGTGATCAACAGTTTCATCAGCTTCTTTGCAAAGTCTGCATTTGGCATCATTAGAGGATTTTTCGATTTTGGTCTTAATGGCATTTGTGCGGATAGCTTGTTCTTGCGCAGCCAGGATTAGGGACTCTGTTTCTTTCTTTAATGTACCTGTTGTTAACCATAACCAAGTTTGTTCACTGTCCACTTTATCTTTTATTTTTTCCAGAAATTGGCCATGCAGTGCTTTGTTCTGCCAACTCTCCATTCTTGATTTTATCACATCTTTTCTGTATTCTTGTTTCGTCTGTTGGGCCTTCAGTAGATTTTTGTTCTTTACTTCGATTAATAGACTTTCTTTTAAATAATCAGCCAGTGCATGTTTTTCTTCTTCAACTGTTTGCTTCACTTGTAATAATCCTCTGCCACCTGATTTTCGGGGCAGATATAGTCTATCAGTATCACCATGTGGATGTAAACTGTAGTGCATTGTCATTAGTTTCCTGGTTTTTCGATCCAAAATGTCCAAATCAGCTTGTGTCCAGTTAACTATACCAGCTGTGTATCTTATAACTGGTATTGCCCAGGTATTTATGGCCTTGATTGTATTTCCACCATTCAATTTAGATTTCAAAATTTTCCTAACTCTGTTGGTGTACTCTCGCCTGACAATAGTTTTTACTTCTCCATGCTTGATGTTATCCAACTGCAGAATGCCTAAGTATTTGTAGGCTTCATTTTCATTGCATTTAATTAATTGGCCATTGGGCATTTCAATTCCCTCACATGCAGTGATTTTGCCCCTTTTTATGGATACAGTGGCACATTTTTCCATGCCAAATTGCATTGAAATATCGGTGCTGAATACTCGGACTGTGTTTGTCAATGATTGGATTTCTATTTCTGACTTTCCATAGTTTCAAATCATCCATATATAATAAATGAGAAATTTTTTCAGCTTCTTTTGCTGTTCGGTAGCCTAATTTCATTTTTTTAAAGATTACTGATAGTGGGATCATTGCGATGATGAAGAGAAGAGGTGAAAGTGAATCACCCTGGAAAATTCCTCGCTTGATATTAACCATTCCGTAATCTCATTCCCTACTGCCAACTCAGTTCCCCATTGTTTCATCGCCTTTTCAGTAAAGGATGTAATATTTTTGCTAATGCCAGTTGTTTCTAAGCATTTTATGCTCCAACTATGTGGCAGTGAGTCAAATGCCTTTTTGTAATCAATCCAGACCATATTCAAGTTCGTTTTTCTGTTCTTACAATTTTCTAATCTTATTTTATCAATTAGGAACTGATCTTTTGTGCCCCTGCTCCTTCTTTTGTTGCCTTTTTGCTCTACTGGCAAGATGTTGTTTGTTTCCAAATAATCCATCATGTTATCTGCCATAATGCCTGTGAGTAATTTGAAGGTTGTTGGCAAGCATGTTATTGGTCTGTAGTTTTCAGGTGTTGTTCCTTTAGTTGCATCTTTCTGAATCAAGTATGTTTTTCCAGTTGTCAACCATTCATCAATTTGGCCCTTTTGTAAAATTTCATTCAGTTGCCTGGCCAATATTGCATGTAAACTGGTCAGATATTTGAGCCAGAAACCATATAATTGGTCCTTTCCAGGTGATGTCCAATTCTTTACCTTTTTTACTCGATTTGTGACCATCTCAGTTGTTATTTCTAATACTTGCATTTGTTGGTTGCCAATGCTTTTCTCAAAGTCATGTACCCACTTTGCTTCCTTATTGTAGTCCTTTGCATTTTCCCACAATTCTTTCCAGAATTCAACTGTGGCCTGCTTTTCTGGTTTTTCACTTTTGGTGTCACCATTCACATTAAGACTTTGATAAAAACGCCGTTGGTCTGATCAAAATTGCTGATTTTGTTTATATTGGATGATTCGTGCCTCATATCTTTCAATTTTTCTAGCTGTTGCTGTTATCTGCTGTTTTACCATGTCTACAGCTTCATTGATGTTTCTTGTATCCAATCTATATCTTCTGATTAGCCAATCTATGTTTTTGTTGTATTTAAGCCATTGCTCATGCATGTTCTTTAAGTTACTAGCATCTGCCCTTAATTTTTTGACTTTTTGTTCTAATCGGATTTTCCACTTTGGCTTTGATGCTTTTTCTGTTGTGTGACTAGGTACTTTAATTTTAATGCCTAGTTCATTAGTGACTAATACAGCTGCGCTGTACATTAACTGGTTCGTTTCCAAGATGGACCCCGATTCAATTGTTGAAAACACTGCATTAACCATTTTCATGATAGGGGCCAAAATTTTCTTAGGCACAGTTTTTAGTGATGGTAAACGTTGCCTTTCCTCATTGAGCAGAAAATGCTCCATGATCTTATCCTTCAATTCTTTTTGTTTTTGAGTTAGTTCATCAGTTGGTTCAGTGATAACTGGTTCTAGTGGTGGTGGTGTTATTTCCTCCCCGAGAGCTTCTTCTGGGAGTTCTACTATAATGTCTTTAGTTGTGTCTTGAATATCAGTTATTTCCGCTTGTGATATTGTTTTTTTGGTTTTGCAATTTGCCTGAATTTCCTGAAGTTCAACTTCACTAAACACTTTATTCCGTATAATAAATCGCCTTTGATCTGCTAGTCGTTGTTCACTAACATTTGAATCTGGATATTGTTGTTTCCATAATTCATACATTCGCTTTAAATAACCTCTTTTTTCTGCCTCTGAGTTGTAGTAACAGGCCATTATGGCACGGTTTTCATCTGCACTATATTTTTGTTGTTTTGTTGGCTGGTCCACTTGTAGCCCACTTGTCGACGGATGTCCAGGGACCCAACATCCGCCGTGGCCCTTGTTAACCCGCGCGACGACCGATGCGGTATAAAATTTTTATTTGTTTCTTTCACCATATTGTATGGGTTGGCGTTTTTTTTTATGGGTCCAGTTGCCAACCTGACCCCAACCCTCCTCCTTTCTCATCCGGACTTGGGACTGGCAACGGCGGATTATTATTATTATTGTTGTTGTTGTACAATTGTATCACAGCGGCCAGTTGTTTCGCCGGATTTGGCATTGGTTACTAGTCGGGCCCCACCCAGGGGCCTAGGACGTCGTAACGTATTTTCGTAATATGCGTGCAGATCCAAGCAGTGCGGCTTTTTGCATTTGACTGATGGTGATTTTGTCAATTTTTAACTGTTTTAAATGTAATTCCAGTGCTTTTGGAATAGCGCCCAGTGTGCCAATTACCACTGGAATTACCACTGCTGGTTTGTGCCATAGTCGTTGAATTTCGATTTTTAAGTCCTGGTATCTTGCGATTTTTTCATGTTCCTTCTCGGCGACCCTGCTATCACCTGGTATTGCGATGTCTATGATTGTGACCTTATTTTTCTCAACCAGTGTGATGTCTGGTGTATTATGCGCCAGTATTTTGTCGGTTTGTATACGGAAATCCCACAAGATCTTGACCATCTGATTTTCGGTGACTTTTTCAGGCTGATGTTCCCACCAGTTTGTTGCTGTTTTAATATTATAATTTTTGCACAAATTCCAATGGATCATTTGTGCTACTGAATTGTGCCGCAATTTATAATCAGTCTGCGCGATTTTTTTACAGCAGCTGAGTATGTGATCAACAGTTTCATCAGCTTCTTTGCAAAGTCTGCATTTGGCATCATCAGAGGATTTTTCGATTTTGGCCTTAATGGCATTTGTGCGGATAGCTTGTTCTTGCGCAGGCAGGATTAGTGACTCTGTTTCTTTCTTTAATGTACCTGTTTTTAACCATAACCAAGTTTGTTCACTGTCCACTTTATCTTTTATTTTTTCCAGAAATTGACCATGCAGTGCTTTGTTCTGCCAACTCTCCATTCTTGATTTTATCACATCTTTTCTGTATTCTTGTTTTGTCTGTTGGGCCTTCAGTAGATTTTTGTTCTTTACTTCGATTAATAGATGTTCTTGAGTGTCTTTTAAATCAGTGGTCCCCAACCTTTTTATCGCCGCGGACCAGTCAGCCTGTGATAATTTTACCGTGGCCCGCTGAGCGCGCGCAGGGGTGGGGGGGAGGGGTGGGGGGGCGTTGTTCACGATGACACATTGATTGTTTATATATCAGATTGTTTTGATTAAACAACTTTTATTTTATTGTATTTAAACATGCCTTACAAAATAAAATACAATTACATAAATATAAAGTGCTTTAACATTTTAACAGTTAAACTTTAACTAAGCTCTCTAGTTACTAGAATCTACTGAATCAATGAGAACCCTGAGCTTGTTTTTCTGCAACGAGACGGTTCCATCTGGGGGTAATAGGAGACAATGACACCCGAAGTGTCTTGCTTATGTCCAGTTTATTTCGTTGTTTTGTTTTGGTTGCTGTCACTGCAGAAAACCCCGCTTCACACAGATAGGATGTTGGAAAAGGCAAAAGGGACTTAAGAGCTGTAGTGGCAATCTCAGGATATTCCGCCATGACTTTAATCCAGAACACCGGCAGAGTTGTTGTCTCAAATGCAGTTTTAAGGTCACCGTCATTTGCAATCTCCAGCAGTTGATCTTCTTCTTGCACAGACATGCTAAATTCGTCTGGTTTGTTGACAAATGGGTCGCGGATCCATTCCTTACCAGTTCGTGGGTCTTTTGTGGTTGGGAAGTAGCGCTCAAACTCTTCTAAAAGCAAAGACAGGTGATCGTGCACCAACTGGGAGAATGAATGCTCAGGCTCAGTCTCTCCTAAAATCCCCGCTAATGTCTGAAACATGTCCAAAATGCCTCTGTTCACACGCCGTCCCCACAACTCCAGTTTGGCTTTAAATGCAGCTACTTTGTCAGCCAACTTGAAAACAGTTGTCATTTTCCCCTGAAGGGACAGATTGAGTTCATTGAGCAGGCTAAATATGTCACACAGGTAAGCCAGTTTTGCAAGCCATACCTTGTCACTGAAATGTGCTGCCAGTGGTGACTTCTTTTCTGAGAGAAATCTTTGCAATGGCTCTCTTAATTCAAACACCCTGGATAGTGATTTGCCTCTGGATAACCATCTTATTTCTGTGTGTAAGAGAAGGCATCTGTGCTCTGTGTCCATCTCCTCACAAAGCTGCTCAAATAGACGCGAGTTAAGGGCGTTTGCTTTGATGTGGTTAATAACTTTAACCGTATCATTAAATACACTGTTAAATTCTGGTGACATTTTTCGGCTTGCCAGCATTTCCCTGTGAATGATACAATGTGTAGATTCGCACTCAGGTGCAACCTCCTTAATCCGAGCGGTTAAACCAGACAGCCGTCCGGTCATGGCAGCAGCTCCGTCTGTGCATATGCCGACACAAAAGGACCATTTTAGTTGTCCTGATATATAACCATCCAGTGACTTGAACAGTTCTGCTCCTGTGGTGTTGGTTGGCAAAGATAGTGCACATAATAAATCCTCATGCACATCCTCCCGATAAAGATATCGCACATAAACAAGTAGTATTGCCTTGTTGTCGATATCTGTAGATTCATCAACCTGTAGTGCGTACCACGGTGATGTATTAATCCTCTCCAACAATTGTGTCTCAATGTCTTCAGCTATTTCATCAATGCGCCTAGTCACGGTGCTAGCCGACAAAGGCACATTTGCTACCTTTTTTACAGCAGCCTCTCCTAAAAGTTCACGACAAATGTCTTTAGTGGAGGGCAAGATCAATTCTTCACCGATAGTGAATGGCTTTTTAGCCTTAGCAATACGGTTAGCCACCAAATATGATGCTCTCAGAGCATTCTCCTTTGTTGCTGTGGTGGCCCTCAGAAATATCTTCTGTCCTTCGTGTTCCCTTTTTTTTCTTTCAAAATACTGCAGGGGTTTGTCTTTTAATCCAGGGTGCTTGGCATTCAAGTGGCGAAGCAGTTTTGAGGGTTTCATTGCCTCATTAGAGAGCCGCTCACCACAAACTATGCAGAGCGGGGTTGGCGCGTGGGAATCACCTATCCCGATAAATCCATATTTCAAGTAGGACTCATTGTATTGTCTGTTAAAAGTTTTATATTTCTTTGATGCTGAAGGCTCTTCTTCTGTCTCTTCACTGGGCCTTTTCTTTTTCCCAAAGAAACTTTCTAACGACATCTGTTTCGCTAATTTGTGGGTTAAATTTGAGCAAAAACAATATACACCTACACCAACCACTGTAAAAATGAGAAAGTACCAGTGAAAAACGAGAAAAAGATGCAAAACATCAGCTTGATCTACCGTCAGGCTGTTGCTTGTAAACTGGACTAACTATTTCTAGTTAATTTCTAACTATTTGAATGGAAGATTATATGCTTATAGTTTCTATTCTTTTGTTAACACACAACCACATTTTTATTCTTCTACAGACACCATTTTTAATTACCAGGATAGTACACCAATGACAGCACCATGATCAGAAAATGTTAGATGTTGCATTATTTTCAATATGTATTTGTAAATATATGCCAAATAGATTGCAATCGCTTTCTGGACTTCCTTTAAATTTGCAGGTAAATGCTGCAATAGATATATAGCTCCCATCAGATTGATGATCACCCAAAAATGTTATTCATTGAATTCACTGTGAATCCTTTCTTAGTAAGTGCATTCAAGCCAGCCTACTACTAGCTGGTAGCCTCTCTGTCCATTCACCAAATTATCTGGGACAGGGGTGTCAGAGTGACATCGAAAATGTCAAGGTAATAGCCATGACTATGAAATTAAAAGCCTATTTATTCTTTTATTTGCATCACATAAAAACCAAGATGGTTCCCATCTTGAATTTTTCTAAATACATCCTACATACAACCATGATGCAGGAGTTTTCATTCAGCAAGAAAAAGGACTTGAGCCAAGTCAACATCTGGAAATCTTATCCCAGTCATATCCAACCTAGCTTATTTTTTGAGATCACCTCAAGGCGAGCTGGAGCGGGACGCGCTGCGCCACGAGTTGGAGAGCTTGGAGAGGCTGAGCGCGCAACTTGGAGAGCTGCGTCTCAGCCACCTGGAGGGGCTGTGGGCCGACTGCGCCGCTCTGGAAGCGCTGCTGAAGCAGCTCCTGGCCGAGCACGAAGGGCTGCAGGAAGCGCGCAAGCCGGGCGCTCCGAGAAGCAGCAGCTGGCCTCCGACTACACGCTGGTACTGAGCTGGAGCTGCGCGCAGAGCCTGGAACGATACGAGGCCGAGTTGCGGGCGCTGCAGGTGCTGGAAGGGGGCTGCCTGGGCCAACAGGACCTGCGTGCGCAAGCTGCGCACGCAGAACCAGGAGCGCGCTGGGCGAGCGGCTGGAAGAGGGGCGGCTGGCGCAGCAGGAGAGCCACGGCGCCCAGCTGAAGTGGAGAGGCTGAGCGCCAGGAGCTGCCGGGAGCTTTGCGCGCTGGGCGAGCGGCTGGAAGAGGGGCGGCTGGCGCAGCAGGAGAGCCACGGCGCCCAGCTGAAGTGGAGAGGCTGAGCGCCAGGAGCTGCCGGGAGCTTTGCGCGCTGGGCGAGCGGCTGGAAGAGGGGCGGCTGGCGCAGCAGGAGAGCCACGGCGCCCAGCTGAAGTGGAGAGGCTGAGCGCCAGGAGCTGCCGGGAGCTTTGCGCGCTGGGCGAGCGGCTGGAAGAGGGGCGGCTGGCGCAGCAGGAGAGCCACGGCGCCCAGCTGAAGTGGAGAGGCTGAGCGCCAGGAGCTGCCGGGAGCTTTGCGCGCTGGGCGAGCGGCTGGAAGAGGAGCGGCTGGCGCAGCAGGAGAGCCACGGCGCCCAGCTGAAGTGGAGAGGCTGAGCGCCAGGAGCTGCCGGGAGCTTTGCGTGCTGGGCGAGCGGCTGGAAGAGGGGCGGCTGGCGCAGCAGGAGAGCCACGGCGCCCAGCTGAAGTGGAGAGGCTGAGCGCCAGGAGCTGCCGGGAGCTTTGCGCGCTGGGCGAGCGGCTGGAAGAGGAGCGGCTGGCGCAGCAGGAGAGCCACGGCGCCCAGCTGCAGTGATCATGGCCCCCGGCCGCTCCGCGGCCCGGTGCCAGGTACTCCGCGGACCGGCACCGGTCCGCGGACCGGGGGTTGGGGACCACTGTTTTAAATAATCAGCCAGTGCATGTTTTTCTTCTTCAACTGTTTGCTTCACTTGTAATAATCCTCTGCCACCTGATTTTCGGGGCAGATATAGTCTATCAGTATCACCACGTGGATGTAAACTGTAGTGCATTGTCATTAGTTTCCTGGTTTTTCGGTCCAAAAGGTCCAAATCAGCTTGTGTCCAGTTAACTATGCCAGCTGTGTATCTTATAACTGGTATTGCCCAGGTATTTATGGCCTTGATTGTATTTCCACCATTCAATTTAGATTTCAAAATTTTCCTAACTCTGTTGGTGTACTCTCGCCTGACAATAGTTTTTACTTCTCCATGCTTGATGTTATCCAACTGCAGAATGCCTAAGTATTTGTAGGCTTCATTTTCTTTGCATTTAATTAGTTGGCCATTGGGCATTTCAATTCCCTCAGATGCAGTGATTTTGCCCCTTTTTATGGATACAGTGGCGCATTTTTCCATGCCAAACTGCATTGAAATATCGGTGCTGAATACTCGGACTGTATTTGTCAATGATTGGATTTCTATTTCTGACTTTCCATAGAGTTTCAAATCATCCATATATAGTAAATGCGAAATTTTTTCAGCTTTTTTGGCTGTTTGGTAGCCTAATTTCATTTTTTTAAAGATTACTGATAGTGGGATCATTGCGATGATGAAGAGAAGAGGTGAAAGTGAATCACCCTGGAAAATTCCTCGCTTGATATTAACCATTCCGTAGATCTCATTCCCTACTGCCAACTCAGTTCTCCATTGTTTCATTGCTTTTTCAGTAAAGGATGTAATATTTTTGCTAATGCCAGTTGTTTCTAAGCATTTTATGATCCAACTATGTGGCAGTGAGTCAAATGCCTTTTTGTAATCAATCCAGACCATATTCAAGTTCGTTTTTCTGTTCTTACAATTTTCTAATATCATTTTATCAATTAGAAGCTGATCTTTTGTGCCCCTGCTCCTTCTTTTGTTGCCTTTTTGCTCTACTGGCAAGATGTTGTTTGTTTCCAAATAATCCATCATGTTATCTGCAATAATGCCTGTGAGTAATTTGAAGGTTGTTGGTAAGCATGTTATTGGTCTATAGTTTTCAGGTGTTGTTCCTTTAGTTGGATCTTTCTGAATCAAGTATGTTTTTCCAGTTGTCAACCATTCATCAATTTGGCCCTTTTGTAAAATTTCATTCAGTTGCCTGGCCAATATTGCATGTAAACTGGTCAGATATTTGAGCCAGAAACCATGTAATTGGTCCTTTCCAGGTGATGTCCAATTCTTTACCTTTTTAACTCGATTTTTGATCATCTCAGTTGTTATTTCTAATACTTGCATTTGTTTGTTGCCAATGCTTTTCTCAAAGTCATGTATCCACTTTGCTTCCTTGTTGTAGTCCTTTGCATTTTCCCACAATTCTTTCCAGAATTCAACTGTGGCCTGCTTTTCTGGTTTTTCACTTTTGGTGTCACCATTCACATTAAGACTTTGATAAAAACGCCGTTGGTCTGATCGAAATTGCTGATTTTGTTTATATTGGATGATTCGTGCCTCATATCTTTCAATTTTTCTAGCTGTTGCTGTTATCTGCTATTTAACAATCTCTACAGCTTCATTGATGTTTCTTGTATCCAATCTATATCTTCTGATTAGCCGATCTATGATTTTGTTGTTTTTAAGCCGTTGCTCATGCATGTTCTTTAAGTTACTAGCATCTGCCCTTAATTTTTTGATTTTTTGTTCTAGACGGATTTTCCACTTTGGCTTTGATGCTTTTTCTGTTGTGTGACTAGGTACTTTAATTTTAATGCCTAGTTCATTAGTGACTATTACAGCTGCGCTGTACATTAACTGGTTTGTTTCCAAGATGGATCCCGGTTCAATTGTTGAAAACACTGCATTAACCATTTTCATGATAGGGGCCAAAATTTTCTTAGGCACAGTTTTTAGTGATGGTAAACGTTGCCTTTCCTCATTAAGCAGAAAATGCTCCATGATCTTATCCTTCAATTCTTTTTGTTTTTGAGTTAGTTCATCAGTTGGTTCAGTGATAACTGGTTCTAGTGGTGGTGATGTTATTTCCTCCCTGAGAGCTTCTTCTGGGAGTTCTACTATAGTGTCTTTAGTTGTGTCTTGAATATCAGTTATTTCCGCTTGTGATATTGTTTTTTGGGTTTTGCAATTTGCCTGAATTTCCTCATGTTCAACTTCACTAAACACTTTATTCCGTATAATAAATCGCCTTTGATCTGCTAGTCGTTGTTCACTAACATTTGAATCTGGATATTGTTGTTTCCATAATTCATACATTCGCTTTAAATATCCTCTTTTTTCTGGCTCTGAGTTGTAGTAACAGGCCATTATGGCATGGTTTTCATCTGCACTATATTTTTGTCGTTTTGTTGGCTGGTCCACTTGTAGCCCACTTGTCGACGGATGTCCAGGGACCCCAACATCCGCCGCGGCCCTTGTTAACCCGCGCGACGACCGATGCGGTATGGAATTCTTATTCGTTTTTTTCACCATATTGTATGGGTTGGCGGGGGTTTTTTTACGGGACCAGATGCCAACCTGTTCCCAACCTTCCTCCTTTCTCATCCGGGCTTGGGACCGGCAACGGCGGAGTTATTATTATTATTATTATTATTATTATACAATTGTATCACAGCGGCCAGTTGTTTCGCCGGATTTGGCATTGGTTACTAGTCGGGCCCCACCCAGGGGCCTAGGACGTCATAACGTATTTTCGTAATATGCGTGCAGATCCAAGCAGTGCGGCTTTTTGCATTTGACTGATGGTGATTTTGTCAATTTTTAACTGTTTTAAATGTAATTCCAGTGCTTTTGGAATAGCACCCAGTGTGCCAATTACCACTGGAATTACCACTGCTGGTTTGTGCCATAGTCGTTGAATTTCAATTTTTAAGTCCTGGTATCTTGCGATTTTTTCATGTTCCTTCTCGGCGACCCTGCTATCACCTGGTATTGCGATGTCTATGATTGTGACCTTATTTTTCTCAACCAGTGTGATTTCTGGTGTATTATGCGCTAGTATTTTGTCGGTTTGTATACGGAAATCCCACAAGATCTTGACTATCTGATTTTCGGTGACTTTTTCAGGCTGATGTTCCCACCAGTTTTTTTGCTGTTTTGATATTATAATTTTTGCACAAATTCCAATGGATCATCTGTGCTACTGAATTGTGCCGCAATTTATAATCAGTCTGCGCGATTTTTTTACAGCAGCTGAGTATGTGATCAACAGTTTCATCAGCTTCTTTGCAAAGTCTGCATTTGGCATCATCAGAGGATTTTTCTATTTTGGCCTTAATGGCATTTGTGCGGATAGCTTGTTCTTGCGCAGGCAGGATTAGTGACTCTGTTTCTTTCTTTAATGTACCTGTTGTTAACCATAACCAAGTTTGTTCACTGTCCACTTTATCTTTTATTTTTTCCAGAAATTGGCCATGCAGTGCTTTGTTCTGCCAACTCTCCATTCTTGATTTTATCACATCTTTTCTGTATTCTTGTTTCGTCTGTTGGGCCTTCAGTAGATTTTTGTTCTTTACTTCGATTAATAGATGTTCTTGATTTTCTTTTAAATAATCAGCCAGTCCATGTTTTTCTTCTTCAACTGTTTGCTTCACTTGTAATAATCCTCTGCCACCTGATTTTCGGGGCAGATATAGTCTATCAGTATCACCACGTGGATGTAAACTGTAGTGCATTGTCATTAGTTTCCTGGTTTTTCGGTCCAAAAGGTTCAAATCAGCTTGTGTCCAGTTAACTATACCAGCTGTGTATCTTATAACTGGTATTGCCCAGGTATTTATGGCCTTGATTGTATTTCCACCATTCAATTTAGATTTCAAAATTTTCCTAACTCTGTTGGTATACTCTCGCCTGACAATAGTTTTTACTTCTCCATGCTTGATGTTATCCAACTGCAGAATGCCTAAGTATTTGTAGGCTTCATTTTCTTTGCATTTAATTAATTGGCCATTGGGCATTTCAATTCCCTCACATGCAGTGATTTTGCCCCTTTTTATGGATACAGTGGCGCATTTTTCCATGCCAAACTGCATTGAAATATCGGTGCTGAATACTCGGACTGTGTTTGTCAATGATTGGATTTCTATTTCTGACTTTCCATAGAGTTTCAAATCATCCATATATAGTAAATGTGAAATTTTTTCAGCTTCTTTGGCTGTTTGGAAGCCTAATTTCATTTTTTTTAAGATTACTGATAGTGGGATCATTGCGATGATGAAGAGAAGAGGTGAAAGTGAATCACCCTGGAAAATTCCTCGCTTGATATTAACCATTCCGTAGATCTCATTCCCTACTGCCAACTCAGTTCTCCATTGTTTCATCGCCTTTTCAGTAAAGGATGTAATATTTTTGCTAATGCCAGTTGTTTCTAAGCATTTTATGATCCAACTATGTGGCAGTGAGTCAAATGCCTTTTTGTAATCAATCCAGGCCATATTCAAGTTTGTTTTTCTGTTCTTACAATTTTCTAATATCATTTTATCAATTAGAAGCTGATCTTTTGTGCCCCTGCTCCTTCTTTTGTTGCCTTTTTGCTCTACTGGCAAGATGTTGTTTGTTTCCAAATAATCCATCATGTTATCTGCAATAATGCCTGTGAGTAATTTGAAGGTTGTTGGCAAGCATGTTATTGGTCTGTAGTTTTCAGGTGTTGTTCCTTTAGTTGCATCTTTCTGAATCAAGTATGTTTTTCCAGTTGTCAACCATTCATCAATTTGGCCCTTTTGTAAAATTTCATTCAGTTGCCTGGCCAATATTGCATGTAAACTGGTCAGATATTTGAGCCAGAAACCATGTAATTGGTCCTTTCCAGGTGATGTCCAATTCTTTACCTTTTTAACTCGATTTTTGATCATCTCAGTTGTTATTTCTAATACTTGCATTTGTTTGTTGCCAATGCTTTTCTCAAAGTCATGTATCCACTTTGCTTCCTTGTTGTAGTCCTTTGCATTTTCCCACAATTCTTTCCAGAATTCAACTGTGGCCTGCTTTTCTGGTTTTTCACTTTTGGTGTCACCATTCACATTAAGACTTTGATAAAAACGCCGTTGGTCTGATCGAAATTGCTGATTTTGTTTATATTGGATGATTCGTGCCTCATATCTTTCAATTTTTCTAGCTGTTGCTGTTATCTGCTATTTAACAATCTCTACAGCTTCATTGATGTTTCTTGTATCCAATCTATATCTTCTGATTAGCCGATCTATGATTTTGTTGTTTTTAAGCCGTTGCTCATGCATGTTCTTTAAGTTACTAGCATCTGCCCTTAATTTTTTGATTTTTTGTTCTAGACGGATTTTCCACTTTGGCTTTGATGCTTTTTCTGTTGTGTGACTAGGTACTTTAATTTTAATGCCTAGTTCATTAGTGACTATTACAGCTGCGCTGTACATTAACTGGTTTGTTTCCAAGATGGATCCCGGTTCAATTGTTGAAAACACTGCATTAACCATTTTCATGATAGGGGCCAAAATTTTCTTAGGCACAGTTTTTAGTGATGGTAAACGTTGCCTTTCCTCATTAAGCAGAAAATGCTCCATGATCTTATCCTTCAATTCTTTTTGTTTTTGAGTTAGTTCATCAGTTGGTTCAGTGATAACTGGTTCTAGTGGTGGTGGTATTATTTCCTCCCCGAGAGCTTCTTCTGGGAGTTCTACTATAATGTCTTTAGTTGTGTCTTGAATATCAGTTATTTCCGCTTGTGATATTGTTTTTGGGGTTTTGCAATTTGCCTGAATTTCCTCATGTTCAACTTCACTAAACACTTTATTCCGTATAATAAATCGCCTTTGATCTGCTAGTCGTTGTTCACTAACATTTGAATGTGGATATTGTTGTTTCCATAATTCATACATTCTCTTTAAATAGCCTCTTTTTTCTGGCTCTGAGTTGTAGTAACAGGCCATTATGGCACGGTTTTCATCTGCACTATATTTTTGTCGTTTTGTTGGCTGGTCCACTTGTAGCCCACTTGTCGACGGATGTCCAGGGACCCCAACATCCGCCGCGGCCCTTGTTAACCCGCGCGACGACCGATGCGGTATGGAATTCTTATTTGTTTTTTTCACCATATTGTATGGGTTGGCGGGGTTTTTTTTACGGGACCAGATGCCAACCTGACCCCAACCTTCCTCCTTTCTCATCTGGGCTTGGGACCGGCAACGGCGGAGTTATTATTATTATTATTATTATTATTATCATTATTATTATTATTATTATTAATGTTTGTAACAAAATCATTTATTACTTATATCCAGCTTCCTCACCTCCAGCCAACATAGAAATATACCTTGTTACCATTATCAACTATTTATTTAAGCAAGCAATCTAAAGAATTACTAAATTCCTACTTACTGATCATCAAACTTAGCTATTATTATTATTTTTTATTATCGATTTTCATATATCAACCTGTGTCCTTCCAGAAGGCATGTAGTCTTATTTCTTTTGTCATTTGTGGAGTTAATTTTCTATTTATTTCCTTGGTAAAGTTTTTATGGACATCTCTCCGCACATTATTGTCTGTTGGATCTCTCAGGTAATCTTAGCACCCTTTTGCTATTTTAATTAATTTATCTTTGATTGTCAATCCTGTTTCTGATAAGATTTTTTCTTTAAAACCATCATTTTTTTCTCTTTTTTCTTCTTTTGTGCCTTGAAATTTGGGGTAGAGCTCCAGACCATCGAATTCCCCCCTCCAAACTCCCATTTTTTCACTTTCAACCATTTTCAGTTCAGAAATCAAATCATTAGTTTTCTTATCTTTGTGTTCCTTTTTCTCTTCAGTTTTTGGAACTCCATCTCCCTCATTTTTTTCTGGTATAAACTCTGTCTTGTCAATTCTCCAAGTTACCAATAACTCTTGAAATGCATCCCAAATCTTTTGCAAAGTTAGTTTCCTCTTCTGTAAATTGTTCCATGTTCCAAATTGTAAATTACTGCCACTGTAGCTTTAATCTTCACAAGAGACAGGTTCCATTTTTTTTCCTTCTCCCAGTACTGATAAAGCTCTCAAGAGACAGCTATGGTAAACAATGTATGGTCTTGACTCTTATCACCTTTAGTTACAGAGCTTTGAAGGACAAAGACATTAAGCTTCCGAGCAGCAAAATTAGTAATTTTTTTTCACTTTCTTCTGTTGACTCAGATTTAGGAAGGGACAAAGTTCTTAAATGGATTTTAATAGCAAATAATAGATGATTTTTGTTAAAGTAGAGAGGGAGATTTTAGTCCTTAAGTTGAAAAATAAGGCAGGAAGGAGCCAAAGAAGTTCACTTTAAGCAGAGGGGAGGGGGAAAGAAAAAGTTGCGAGAAGCATTTCAATAGTTACAAGAAGAAAAGCATACTAACCAAAACAAAACAATGAAGATCAATTCCACCGCTGACTTCTGCTTAAGGGTTTAGTTTAGCATAAAAAAAAGATTCTTTTGGGCAGTTTTTTTCCAAAACAGAAAGAATTCCCCAGAAGATCACTTTCTGTTCCATTCCATAGCCATCCGTCCTCACTTCATCAGCCTAAGCTGTCTTTTATCCTAGCTTGAAGACCTTCTCTTGCTTTTTTCAGGGATTTTGCGGTATCCCTGAAATCAGCAAGATGTATTCTTCCTATTCACCATCTCTTCGGGACGGTTTAGGTCCGATTGGACCCCTCAGTGGCAAAAGTTCCGGCTGCAGTCTCAGAGCATCGAGACTGCATGTCCGTACCGTGGGGACATTGGCTCCTCTTACTCCTGCTTCTTATCCTAGAACAGTGATGGCTAACTTTTTGGACCGAGTGCCCAAAGCACATGTGTGCACGAATGCGTGCACGTGTGAACCCCCAAAATGCAATGCACGTGTGGCCCAAGCACATGCACTTTGTGCATGCGTACACAGGTCCCCCACATGTGCCCAGCCCCCATGCATGCGTGGCAGGGACCAAAGACCAGCTGGCCGACGGGAGGCACACAGAATGTGCAGTGGAGCTGAACTGGGACAATGGCTTATATGCCACCTTTGGCACATGTGCTATAGGTCGCCATCATGGTCCTAGAACAGTGGTTCTCAACCTGTGGGTCGGGACCCCTTTGGGGGTTGAACAACCCTTTCACAGGGATCGCCTAAGACCATCAGAAAACACATATTTTCGATGGTTTTAGGAACCGAGAGATCAATTTTTTGGTTGGGGGGTCACCACAACATGAGGAACTGTATTAAAGGGTTGCGGTTCCTGTATTAAAGGGTTGGGAAGGTTGAGAACCACTGTCCTAGAATTTCAGTAGAATATATTAAATCAACATTATTTTTAAAACTTTAAACTTGCATTAATAAATAGTTTAAGTTAGCATACTCTGAATATCAACCCTTGATATCAAGAATGACCCTGATATCAAGAGTGATTCATTTTTCTTCTGTATTTTAGAACCATATATCAAAACTTAAAGAATTGCTGGAAATGCAGTTTGATGTAAGTATTTTTCACTGAATTTGCTATTGGGACAAATGGTCTGTACTCTACGCAATCTCTATAAATTTTTTCCCCTCCTTTCAGTGTTCCAATGGAACGGGCCCTCCTGAGCTACAGATTCTGAATGAGTGTACTCCAGATCAGGTTAGTAGGGTGAAAAATTATACATTATTTGAAGATTCATAAATGGGTCTCCACATAAGAGCATTTGTTCAGATTTCCCATCTTTATTGAAACCAAACATTTAATCTTGAATCCCATTTGTATCTGATCCAAATACAAGTGATATTGTGGCAATGAATTACTTGAGCAATACTGTGTTTCTTTCCTTTCCTTTAGCTGGAAGATTTATGTTCACTGCTCAAACTCTCAGATTGCCCAGAGAATGAGCTTCTGCAATTCTGCTGCTGGATAGTAGCGCTTTCACCTGAACTTGGCTACAAGAAGGCAGCAATACTTGCTGAAAAGCTTTTCTTACCTCGGGTTTGTATTAAGAATCTGAAACAGGCAAAGAAGAAAAGCCTTTGGTTAAAACATCAGTCATTTATGGATTTTATATTCATCTCTGAATATAAAACTCTTATATTGAGGAAGCTTTAAGAAAAGCAATTCCTTGAATATTCATTATTTTGACCTTCTGCATAAACAGTGATTATATGTTTTATGTTATTTTTCATATATTTAGATGTCATCCTAAATCATTCTGAATAAAAGCCAAAATACCATATTTTTCAGAGTATAAGACACACCTTTTCCCCTCCAAAAAGAGGATGAAGTGCATCTTATACACTGAATACAGCATTTTTGGCCTACTGAAACACTGCCCCCTTTGCAAAAATGGACGTGCAGAGGGTTTAAGAGGCTTGCAAAGTGCTCCTGGGCGCTGGGGAGGGCAAAAAAAAGAAGCAAAAAATGGGCCATTTTTTAAAAAAACCTGAGGCATGCAGAGGGTTTGGGAGGAATGCAGAGTGCAAAAACTTTTTTTAAAAATGTACCTCTTCAAAATCATGGTGTGCCTTATACTCCGGTGCGTCTTATAGTCCAAAAAATACAGTAGGCATTATATGGGATAAGTAATAATGTTCCCATCAGTTGTGGGTTCCGGATCCCATTGCAACTGGTACGGTGCAACGGGGTCCGGCTGCCACCATATGAACGCGTGCAGCGCTCACATGTGTGCAGGCACGCATGCGTCCTTACCTCCTGCGATGCTCCGCGACTCCTTCGCAATACTCCAGCAGCTTGGTGGAGCGTCGTGCAGGTGCCGTATGCTGTGCGTGCGTGCACAGATGGCCCGTTTCCTTCAAATACAGCTAAGGAACAAGGGCGGGCCCTCCAGAGCAGTGTTTTTCAACCACTGTGCTGCGGCACACTAGTGTGCCGTGACATAGTGTAAGGTGTGCCGTGGGAAAAACACTTTATATATAGTCAATATAGGCACAGAGTTAAATTTTTTAAACATTTTCTAATGGTGGTGTACCTCGTGATTTTTTTCATGAAAAAAGTGTGCCTTTGCACAAAAAAGGTTGAAAAACACTGCTCCAGAGCACCATACCGGTACGCCCGTACCAGGGCGTACTGCCTGCAACCCACCACTGGTTCCCATTGATATATATCATGCGAGTGTTATGCCCATCTACTGATAATGTCTATCCTAGCAATACATCCTTTAGAAGTCATGTGCTCTCTGCACACCTATCTCTTATTATAGGTATATATTGCATATTTATTTAAACTAAATATTCTTGGTTTTGAAGACATAAATGAATACATCCTTGCATAGATTAATAAGTAGGATATGAGAAAGAGAGAGAGAGAGAGATCAGGAAAAGAATGCTGGAACATGCAAATAATTTAGATCAAACTACAGAATTTGTGGAAATTGATTGGGATAAGAAAAAGTCAGGAAAAAGAGAAACTAAATCAGGACAATTTGTCTGGTAGATGTTCTCCCTGTATGTTGCCATAGAATGATTCCTCCTCTTCTGCATATTATATGTTGGAGGACTACTGCTTAATAAGCAAATATACAAGTTTTCCAGTTTGTCCATAAATGATCAACACTAAACTACAATTTGAAAAACATGTACATAAATTAATTAGCGTCAGCTCTAAATACATTTATAAGTTGCCTTTGTCCTGAAAAGCAACGATCTTATTAGCATCTATGTGTATGGCAACATTTATGTGCACGCCAATATCTCTTTCTCATTTTCCCACTTCAGGGAATGCCTCTTTAGGGATTACTTCTAATAGGTCATTCACTTATTGACTTCCACCGCCAAGCAAAACAACCTGAAGAGTTTTTTTCTTCCTTTCAGCATCTCTTATTACACTCTGGCTTAGTTAGCATAATTATAAGCATATAGCACTAAACCACAAACAAAATAGGTGGATTCATCAACGCTAAATATTAGCTTAACGCAGTATGTAAACCTAGCCAGTGTTTATTATCCAGGCAGTATTTATTTTCTTTCTGTCTTCTTGATCTGTAGGTTCTTTCGCTGATTGAGACAGCTTCCTGGCCTCTCACAACTGCCCTGATGATGTTCTGCTCCAAATATCCTCGCCCAGTCTGTTGCACTTTAATTTCTTCTATTGTGCAAGTTCCAGGGCAAGGTGAATTTATAATTCTTCTTTAAATAAGGTCTACTTGGTTTTTCCTGATTTTTTGTGAGAATATAAACTGTGAGATTATAAAGAGGGGGGATACTGGCCCAGTGAGGATGGAGCTTGGCCTCCTGTATTGCATGGGGTGTAACCCAAAGGTGTTCAGTGTTGACAACTTTAAGACTTGTGGACTTCAACTTCCAGAATTCCCAACCAGCCTGGCTGGCTAGAGTAATCTAGGATTTGAAGTTCAGAAGTTGCCAACACTCCTGGTGTAAGCTGTAAAGAAAAATGCAGTAAGCAGGGAAATGGAAGTGTCTTTCTTAAATTGAAATTTTCTTGAAGGACTTGAGGCTGCCAGAAAGTTCAAGTCAGGTACATCTCTGGTGGGATATTTTTAGAATCTGTAATCTGATTTTACGCTTTTGCTACAACGTGTGTAGGAAAGAGAAAACAAATGACAACCACAAAAATACCTATTATAGAAACTTCTTAAGAAAGCTAATAGGATGAAAATTCATAATGAGCAAAACTGTGTGAAAAATAAGAATGCAAACTTCAAAACAGGAATGATGAAAAACAAGTAAATAAAAACGGGCTAATTAACAAATGAAATTATTACAAAGCAATTCAAATGTTTTAGGCTCTTACTATTCCTTTTTTTACATCTCGTTCCAAAGCTTGTATCAGTAATTTTCTCAAAACAAAACTATTATGAATTCTTCACCTACAGTTCTTGTTTTGTCTGTTTCAAGGACTAGGTTTTCTCACCGATAACACCCTAGCAGCAAAAACAAATTCTATTTATTTTGCAAAGAACTTATTGTTTTGTCTTCTATTGTGGCTTCTCCATTGCAACTCCTTGGTTATGTGGTTAATATAGAGACTTTTCGAGCACAAACCGACCAGCTGGGATGGAGATGCACTGCAATTTTTTTTGAATAAATTAAATCTTGTTTTAAAAAATCCTGTGTCCAATAGTTTGACCTAAATCAATTTTCAGTCTTGGGAACTTTTGCAATTGTTTAAAGCACTGGGCTAATTAAAATGGCAAAATATTAACTGTGCTGTACTCCCTGTCATATCTTTTGTAATACTTTTAGGCAATTTCCAAATCAGATACTTATATCATCTTGTAAAGTCATTCCACCCATTATTGTGTCAAAGCAAGGATATTGTTACATCAATAATAGCTGGATTAATAATTGGTAAATGCTAATGGCAACTAGTAGGTACTAGCCAGTCTGGCCTGACCTTTGAAACTAAGTGTGATTGGTTGTGGCTAGAATGTAGATGGGAAACCAACTGGGAATTTCAGGGTTATTGTTAAATCTGGGAAGTTGAAATAAATCCCAGATGAATGCAGTGGGAAACCATTTTCTGAATGTTATTCTTTAGGAATTAAGCTTGACTCCAATGCCTCTACATTTTGGTGATTCTTGAATGATATAAAGTGGATTTCTGAAATCTTGGTTTTTGCAGGCCTTGAACAATTGAGATTGGTATGCAAGCTAATAGAAGAATGTTTGGAACCAGAATGTGTGAGGCTGGTGTTCAGGTAAGTGGAAACACAAATGTAATACAGATAGACCTCGGTTTATGACTACAATTGGGACTAGAATTGCAGTTGTGACCAGACCTGATTTTATGAAAAACATTTATGGCAATTATTAAGTAAATCCTGCAATTGCAGTCTGAATCACTCAGTTGTAATTATGAACCCATTATCTTGAATCTGCAGGTTTTTTCAGAAATAAGCAAAAATGATGTAAATTATGGTCATGTGACTGTGAAGTGATGCAACCAATTAAAATGTGAGCCAATTGCCAAGGCGACATTTTACGATGCTTGGAAGTGCTTTGCAGAATGTAAAGCACCTGTTCATAACTCATGGTCATTAAATGACTGGTTGCAAGTTGAGGGCTACCTCTAATGAGACCATGCAATCAAAGACACTGGCTATTGTCTGCTCCAGAATATTCAGTTGCTACTGGCATATGCACATTCAACTGAAAACTTTGTTATGGTTTTATATGAATACAGATTACAAACATATCTATGAACCACCTCACTCTTCTTGACCTCTTGTCAGCTTTCAGTACCATTGACCAGTATCTTTCTGGGTTGGCTCCAGGAGTTGGGGGTTGGAAACACAGTTTAGTGCTAGTTTTCCTCTTTCCTCAAAGGCCAGTCCCAATTAGTGTTGATAAGGAATGAGAGCTTGCAGCCCCAGTGCTGTGGAGGGCTGCAGGACTTAAGTGATCTCACTCCTTTTAGCATCTAAGTGAAGCCGCTGGGTGAGATCATCCTTCGACATTGGATGAAATATTATCAGTATACATCTCCAGTGAACTAAATGATACAGTGGGTGCTCTTTCCTGATGTCTGGAGGGGTCTGGATGCGGAACATCAGGCTTCCACTGAACCCTGATAAGACAGAATGGTTATGGGGAGGAGCTTCTCTTGTGTCTGGTGATTTTCCATCTTTGGTATTAGATGGGGTTGAACTATGGAATCAGTATGTCATCTGGGATTCCTCCTGGACATACCTGCTCCATGGCAATTGTGCTAAGAGAGCCTTTGTTCAGCTTTGTGTTATGTGGCAATTGTGCCCCCTTCCAGTGCAAATAACCCATGGATGAAATTTCCCTTTTGTAGCTAAAACTTTGTATTTTGAGTTGATTTACAAGATTTTAATAATATAAAAGTTATAATTCTAGGGCATCTTCTGTAGCCAATTTCATATGTGAACCTGAAACTGGGTGAACAAGAAGCTATGGTTAAATTTGATTGGTCCAGATTAGTTTTCTAATTTGTGTAAATTGAGGAGCACCTACATAATGCTAAAGAATATTTCATCATCTTCTACCAATCTGGCTGATATTGTTAAGAACCATTTTTAATAGTCCTAAATTTGGTGACCAGCAGAACATCCATCTTTAATAATGTCTTTCATTGTTTTGATTCTCCCCCATTTCTTTGCAGTCATATTATAAAAGTGCCATGGACAGAAGACCTTCTCACAGTTGTGCATTCTTTGTTAGAAAGACAGGTGATTGTATGCCTTTAAAGCTTCTTAAATTTAAGTAATCAAATAAATTGTATCCATGGAGTAGCTAAAGACTAGATCTCTCAAATCTAGTACGCTGTAACAAATACCAAATACAATAAGCCCAACAAGCAAATATATACAGTAATGCAAAGCAGTAACTTGATAGTGAGATGGGCAGCATGTAGCATTTAATAATAGCATTTAGGCTTATATACCACCCTGTAGCACTTTATAACAGCACTCTATGGATAATTTACAGTGTAGAAGCATTATTTGTATGTTGTCCCCAAAAATCTGGGTTCTCCTTTTACTGACTGTGGAAGGATGGAAGGCTGAGTTAACCTTGAGCCCCATCAGGTTCAAACCTCAGGCTGTGGCAGAGTTTACTTGCAATGCTGCACTTTAACCACTACGACACCAGGGGTCTTATATAAATTTTAATAAATAAATCAACCAAGGTCTGGGCTAGTTTAGCATCCAAGGAATCTTCCTTGGGTCAAACGTACTGTCCTGGTGGAGAATTCAGCTGTATAGATTGGTCTCATATTCCTCAAGCAACTGGAACTTACTTTAGGATACTTAATACCTGTTTTACCTCAATTTCTGTTATCTTCTCTTTTCAGGTGGAATTGTCTAGTGAGCTCTTCAATGTGTTGGTCCTTAATCTTTGTCAGATGGCTCAAGCGTTTGAAAGTTCAGTACATTATGCAAAACTGATTCTGACTCTGTTGACCAAATATCAAAATGATGTGAGTAATTACCCCAAAATATGGATCACCCCAACTGTTGTATATTCTGGTATCATTGGTGTAACAAATCTCTTTTAATAACTTATATATAAGCATACAGAGTAGTGCACTTGTTTCATTGACTTTTTAACATTAGTTTTGATCTCTCTTGAAAAAAGAGGCCCTGGTTATTCTCAGTAGTGCAGAATTGGAATTTCTCTTGGACTGTGATTTTTTTAACAGGAAAAAAGTCTACTCCTGGCTACTCCTATGGTTCAGGAACTGGAATGCAGGAAAATGGCAGAGTTATTGAACAAAGTTAAAGCAGGATTTATGATCCACACTATTATGAATTACCTTGTATTTTGTTCTCCCTCTCTAGATCACATTGGGCCACCAGCACCATTTATCATGTGCCCTGGACTTTAACAAAACCATCTTAAAGAAATCTCTTCAGGCTGCATTAAAGAGAGTGACTTCCAGGTGAAAAATGTAAGGAGGCTTTCTTTCTCCTGCAGTGCCTATGGAATCAAATATGCCTTAAGCGTTTGGGACAATTCTGCTTTTTTTTTTTTTTTGATCAATTTGGTCAATGCAACTCATACTTAAATTAAAATTTAAGTATGTTCAAGATTCAAAAACCGTTGCCTTGGATTGGTATGAGGTACCTTGAGGTAAGAGAGTCATTTCCCTACCCCGAGTTATGAAACGCAAGGGACAGGTGTGGTGAAATGCAATGCAGATTTCAGTGAATATTTTGAGAAATCTGATTAGACATGGTTATTAAATATGCGATGTAATTAATATATTTGTATTAGAGTTGCTGTTTAATGTACGTATTCTGTTCTCTTGCTCTCTATCTCTGATCCAAATTGGCTCCACAACCTAAAATCCCAGATTTCTATATTAATGGATCAGCAGCACTGTGCTGAGAACACTTGATATATAGTGTTTGAAGACATTTAGGAGTAAAAAATAAGGCAACAGGCTAGAAAACGGGGTAGAAATGGCAAACCATTTCTGAAAACATTGCTAACAAAACTGCAGGAAGTTGTCCAGGCAGTCACTAGGAGGCACACTGACTCAAAAGCACCAAAAAAAGTGGGGGAAAAGCCTAGGTGAAAACACTGGGATTTGTATACATTGCTTGAAAAGGGTGAAGATGTTTAGAGAATATTTGAATATTCCAGTAATTATTGCAGTAAAATAACCTTGCTAAGGAGCATGTCCTATTGAACACAGTGAGGCTTAATTTCAAGAAAACATGCCATGTAACATCCTGCAACATTCTTTACATGTTTATTCAGATGTGTTCAGACTATGTCTAAAATTGGTAACATCTAATGAACATCTAATGAATATATTAATAATTGTGTTCCTTTTCATCTGTTACTTAAGAACAATGTAGCTTTCTATGAACATCAGTAAGTATGAAAATCTGCGCTACCAGAATTAACAGAATAACTGAGTTGGAAGGACCCTTGGAGGTCTTCTAGTCCAACCCCCTGCTCAAGCAGGAAACCCTATTCCATTTCAGACAAATGGTTGCTCAACCTCTTCTTAAAAATCTCCAATGTTGGAGTGCCCACAACTTTTGGAGGCAAGTTGTTCCACTGTGATGTTGAGTTTCATGTGCATATGATAGAAACATGTTTAAAAGATACATGTTATGAGCAGGCTTTTCATAGAAGTGCCTTCTAAATAACTTGATGTGGTCTGGGGGAGCAGCTTTAAGCTTCTTTTTCCAGTCTTGCTACCTTTTCTGATTATACTAAGGATTGTGACTTACAGAAAGGGATATATTGCTTTACTGATCTTAGCATTTTTGAACGGGTCTCTCAAATTTTGGGTCCTACTTTGAACAAAGCTGCAAATTGTTCTTCATGATTACAGAAGGGTGATCCAAAAGTAAGTCTTAACTTGATTTTTACTCATGCATCCAATATAAGCCCTACCCCCAAAATAAGTCCTAATTAAGACCCCGCCCACTCCAGGGTGCATGGGTAAAAATTAAGCTAGAGTTGGGATGGGGAGAGTGGAGCTGCTCTACTATTTACCTTTGGACAGTTGCAGCCAGGCCTCGCACACCTTGGCTCATTTCTTCTGCAGTTTGCAAAGCTTTCTTGAAGGCCACTGTAGCTGATTAACAGAGCTTCGGATCGATCCAGAGCTCTGTTATTACTGCAGAGACCTTCAGGAAAGCCTTGCTGGCTGAAGAAGTTCCTGAAGGCCTTTGACAGTGAAAAGGAGGCTGGGGGCAACACGTACAAGTGAGGTGAATCAGTGGATGATACACCACCACCATTCCCGAAAATAAGACCTGGTGCTTTTTTGGGGTAGGGGAAAAATAATACACGGTCTTATTTTCGGGGAAACACGTATCACTTTTGAAATGAAAATAAAAATAAAAATATTCACATCTAGCAAAATTCTTTTGCGGATATGTATGGTGAGGATTCTTACAATCTCCCCTCTTTGTTGAGGGGAGTATATACTTAGAAAAGTACAGGTTACAACCATTTGCTCAATAACTGTTCAAATTGACAATGGTGCTGAATGAGGGGTACTTAGAACCAGTTCTCAGAGTTTTGGGTATTGCGGCATCCCTCTAGGGTCACGATCTGGCTGCTTGGTATCTGGCTCGCAATTCTGATGTTGCAGTGAACATCATCTGATTTCCAACAATCTGTGTGGGCTTCCAACAAGCAAAGTCAATAGGGAATTAAGCAGAAAGATAGAAGTTGCTTGTGCTCCTGCTACTTTTTCGCCTACCCATGCTCTGTTGTGCCTGCCTAGGGAATTCTGGGAGTTGAAGTCCTCCAGGCTTAAAGTTGCCAAGGTTGGAGACCCCTGCTCTGTAGGGTCTATGACAGTGATGGCGAACGTTTTTCTATTTGGGTGCCAAAAGGCAGCTCGGACGATAGCAGCCGCGGATGTGTCCACGCCCATAATGCAATGCCATCCCCCCGCACATGCACGCCCCACCCCCCACCCCCCTGTGCTCCTGAAGTCTCTGGACTTTTGGTAGGCCTGTTAGGCCATTTTTTACCTTCCCCAGGCTTCAGGAAAGCCTCGAGCCTGTGGATGGTGAAAAACACCCAAAGGGCCTACCGGAAGTTTGGAAACTTCTAGTAGGACCGTTGGGCTGTTTTTTGCCCTCCCCAGACTCCTGAAGCTTGGGGAGGAAGAAAACGACCCAACAGGCCTGCCAAAAGTTCGTTTCTGAACTTCCGGTAGGCCTATGGGCCCGTTTTTCACCATCCACAAGCTTTGGAGGCTTTCCTGAAGCCCGGGGAGGGAGAAAACAGCCTCCCCCTGCCCTCCGGAAGGCCAAAAATCAGCTGGCATAGGGCAACACCTTGAATGCCTTCAGATATGGCTTCATGTGCCATCAGTTCACCATCACGAGTCTATGATAATCCCTAATAGTACCCACTACCTGTCTGTAAGTTTTAGAGCCTGCCTGTAGCTGTTGTGCCTATTTGCCCATGCTCTGTAGCACCTGCCTATGACAGCACTTGCACACCTGCCTGCCCCGCTATGGTACCCAAAGCCGCTTGCCTGTGATGAAAGATGAAGAGCCTCCCCTTTCCCTACCAGCTGCCTTATCCCTTTATTCTTTTTTATATAGTTTTTGCATATCTAAATACATTTTTGGTATCAGAACTCAACTGAGGAGACTAGTACATAAATAAAAAAACATTTTCACTTCTTACTTACATACCTCATTTGATCCCTCCTATTTAGCCCTAGCTCACATTCTATCTGAATAGATGCTATAATTAAAGGGACATCATTTCAGGAAAAAAAACTTTTCTTGAAACATATACAGATTTAATTATGCAGTAAAGTGTTACATAAAATAGTCCATGTCCCTTCCTAAGCATAGATTTTGCTCATACAAGGAAGAACACTTGCATAAACATGAATAATTTTAACAGCAATTTAAATACAATCCAATACAATCCAATAGCAGAGTTGGAAGGGGCCTTGGAGGTCTTCTAGTCCAACCCCCTGCCTAGGCAGGAAACCCTATACCGTTTCAGACAAATGGCTATCCAACATCTTCTTAAAGACTTCCAGTGTTGGGGCATTCACAACTTCTGGAGGCAAGCTGTTCCACTGATTAATTGTTCTAACTGTCAGGAAATTTCTCCTCGGTTCTAAGTTGCTTCTCTCCTTGATTAGTTTCCACCCATTGCTTCTTGTTCTACCCTCAGTGCCTTGGAAAATAGTTTGACTCCCTCTTCTTTGTGGCAACCCATGAGATATTGGAACACTGCTATATACTATATAGTATATACTATATTGTATGTTAAAATTCACATTAAATTTATTAAAATATATTAAAGCATCCATAGAATGGAAGATATTTGAAGCTTTTTTAAAGAAAGGACCAAAAGAACCTCAGTCTATATGATTTATTCACAGTGTAGTTTATCTGTATGCCCTCTAGTTCATTCCAGATGTCTATTTTTGTTTGTTTGGTATTTCTTTTTATTTTTATGCTATTTTAAGGCCTAAGCTAGTTTTTGTCTCTCTTACCTCAAAACCGTGATAAAACAAACCATTACCCTATTTTTCAGAGTATAAGATGCACCAAGGTTTTAAAGAGGCAAATTAAAAAAAAAGTTTTTGCAGTCTGCAGACCTCCCAAAAATGGCCCGTTTTTCATCAAATAAAGGGCATTAGGAAACTTATAGAGTGCTCCTGGGGGTTGGGGGGGGCAAATTTGAGCAAAAACGGCCCATTTTTTGCTCATTTCTGCCTTCCCCAGCCCCCAGTAGCTCTCTGAAAGCTGCCTACAAGGTATGCACAGCCATTTTGATGAATGGGCAGGGTTTCAGGGGGCAAAAAAAAGATTGTAATCAGTGTCTTAAGATGCACCCAGATTTTCAGACTCTTTTTTGAGGGAAAAAGGTGCGTCTTATACTCTGAAAAATACGGTAATTATGTTCAGTAGTATAGGCCCACAGAAAAGCCTCATTTGAAGAATTGGGACCCAGCTCTCTACATGTGGTTACAAGGTTGTATATCTTCACACAGCAGCATTGTAAACTGGTGCAGTTATTTCAGATAAAGGTACTAGAGGACTTAAAATCTCAGCTCTTAAAATTATAAATTAGTCCAACACTGAGAAATTAAAGAAGTATCCTAGGAGACATCATAATTCTAAACTCAATGAAATTCTCGCCATTGGAATCCAGGTGTGCAGAGTGAGAACTAACAAAGTTTATTTTATTTTTGCGCCCCAAAAGGTGAAACATGATTAAAAGAAGACGCTTGCATATTCCACAGAAGGAGAAAGTGAACCACTTGAAGGAGAAAGTGAACCACTTGATTCACTGGAATGTTTGTAGATATTTGATCTTAATGGAAATGTTGATTTTCCAATGTTGATATCTATGCTTGATTCGGGCATCTTCACTATGGAATATATTGTGTTCATTTCTTCATGCAAACCTTTGGCAGTGTTGCCTTCATGAATCTGAACAGACAAGAAAAGAAAAACACCCTTTTAAAATTAATCTCTTAACTGACCACATTCCATTTTAAATACTATACAAGGAAATATGTATATGCATTTGTATTTTTGTTATGGACTTGTAATTTAGTGTGTACATATGTTTTGGTGTAGCCAAACTAACATGTTTTTAAAAATAACTTACTTGAAGTGCTGTCACGTTCTGAGTCTTGCTGGGCCATGACAGAAATCAAAGTGGGAGCAACTTTTTGCCTTCCTCTTACTGTTATTCTATAAAATTACATTCCTTAATTAAGAATGAGAGCAATTGAAGGCAAGTATGTGTGTCCCAGGATAAAGTTGCAGGATTTAAGGGGGGACCAGAGGTTTTGTATTCTGAGCTTTTGAACTCATGCTGGAGCCCATCTTAAGAGAACTTCTCTCTAGCAGAATGTGTGCTGTTCTGTGTGTGATATTTATATTGCCAGTTGTATCCTTTAAGATATCGATTGGGGTGTGTTGATGGCTGACTTTTAAGTTGTTAGCTGTCTTTTGCTTGAGCTGTCCAGCCTTTGCCTTCAAATACTTGATAGCCTGGTGGTAAATCAGCATTCCTGTTGACTCACGGAGGGGTGGGGGGCTGTTTCCCAGACTTCGATCATATCCCTGGCTGTTTTTGTGCCTGCTAGTCCAACAATCTTAGTAGCTGCGAAGCTATTGCAGCTTTTGCCGCTACTAAGATTGTTGAACAAGCAGGCACAAAATCAACCAGAGGTCCCAGTGACCGATCCAATTGGATCCTGCATTATTTTTTCTGTAATTTAAGTAAACAAAACACAATGATGTACTTTCATTTCTCTCTCTGAAAAAAGGTTGAATGAAAATGTGTATGTTATTAAGGAATTCACAGAAAAGGCAATTTACCAGCATTCCAACAGCAATGAATTAACTATATTTCCTATAGTCTACATTAAATGCTGGGTAATGAGACATAGGATTGCATGAAATATTTTTCAGTAACTTTGAGGACAACAGTTAGTAAAGTTTAGTACTTAGATTTGAAGTTTAATTCTACACAATGAAAATTGTTCAGGTTTCAGTAATTGTGACATGGACATAATTAGTGAATTTTTTTCTTGAAAGAATTACTGCTTTAATCCAAACCCAAGCCCCAAAATCTTTGCACAATCTTTGAATCGTTTCCAAATATATGAGTTGAGTAGGATAGTAGCAAAGAAAATAATTGTAAAAACTATAGTACTTGAATAATGAATTTTCTGCAAGGAAGAAACTGTTTATGATCAAAAATTTCCCTCTCTTGTTGAAGGGGATATCTTACCTGTAAGGCTATTACTCTACAGTCTGGGTTATCATCAAAATTCAGGTCATCTGCTACTATTAAGAAGAAGAGAGTCTCATTTTAGTATATACTGTAAATATTCCTGCCTTTAGGGCAATTTTCTCTTTTCATTAGAGATATGTAACTTGTAGCCTCTTTCAGATGTTGCTGAACTACAGTACCCAGCAGCTAAATCTCTAGCTCAGTCAATGGTGTCGGGTGTAGATGTTGTAGTTCAGCAACATGTGGAAGAGACTACAATTTCATCTTCTTTGCTGACTCATCTGCATCTGGCCCAAGCTGAAAAGCTGTTACAGTTTTTCTGCACTCCATCTCACCTGAAGCCAGGAAGCAAACATGCTATGGCAAGATTCCTGCTGGAAAAATTCATAGATAAATAGCCCTTTTCCAAGGTCAAATCCTTTCTATGTTTTCATTGTTGGAGCAGTTCATATTTGCATTAAGTGAATCCAAAATAATATGAAAGAACATGACTTTAGATATTCCCTTCTCCCCTCATTATATTGTGAGAGATATACACTATATTGCCAAAAGTATTCGCTCACAACTGAGTCTGATTATGTGGATGGGTGAGCGAATACTTTTGGCAATATAGTGTCCCTTGTACATATCCTGCAGGTCATAGGATCTTGGTAGCAAATTCTGTAGTTTTCTCTTCTACTAATAATATATAAGACAATATAATGTCTACCGATTCTAATGTATTGGTGGATACAGCTAGTCCTCAACTTACAATGGTTCATTTAGTGATCGTTCAAAGTTACAACGGCATTGAAAAAAGTGACTTATGACCATTTTTAACATTTACAACCATTGCAGCGTCCCCATGAACACATGATCAAAATTCAGATGCTTGGCAACGGGTTCATATATTTGACGATTGCAATGTTCTAGGGTCCTGTGATCACCTATTGCAATCTTCTAACAAGCAAGGTGAATGGGGAAGCCCGATTCACTTAACAACTATGTTACTAACTTAACAACTGCAGTGATTCACTTAACAACTGCAGCAAGAAAAGTCATAAAATGGGACATAACTCTTAACAAATGTTTCACTTAGCAACATACATTTTGGGCTCATTTGTAGTTGTAACTTGAGGACTACCTGTACTCTCTTGGTACTTAAAAAAAAAAGTACCTATTGCATTCAACTATTTTGTAAGGATTCTTTCACCTAAAGGATATGCTATATTAGAAACTAGCATACTGTAGCGCAAAGAAAAAAATACCAGACTCTAGTATTGCCTTTATTTTCAAAATAGTCTGGGATTTATTTATGTGGAAGTCTTCCAGAAGGTCTATTTTTCCATGTCTATAAAATAGAGTAATTGTAATCTAAGGGACAGAAGGCCTTGATTCTACCCACCTCTTAGTCTTAGCTACATTACATGCTTACTTCTTTTTAATAGATGGAATAATGTAGAACTCAACTGATACACAAAAGCATCTCTTGGACAGAAGCCCCAGTTCTTGCTATTCCAGCCTCACAAAGGCTTTTTTTATACTCACAAATGACAATACAGTTTAAACAGTGTTAAAATGAATATGAAACCTCAAAGTCTGTCCAGATAATTTCATCTTGGAATGCAGTTCTCATACTTTCTTGATATCATATGCTATATTTGCATATGCATAAGCTTCATTCATATTCATTAGTATTCTGATGATATGCTATAAAACATGCATGAAAATCTGAGCTGTAGGAAGACAAAAGAAGTGCTAAACATACCTCTCCTCTTTCTCTTGATGAGCACTATGACAACTAATATGTAGGTAGCACAAATTGCTACACCAATGGAAGCCAGAATCCAGATAACCTGGTAAACTCTGCAATAATCACAGTTGCATTAATTAAAACAAGTTAATGGTCTATTTGTAAGATTACCTTTGTACCTGAACCACAAAGTTATATTTTACATGGATTTCAGAAGGAAACACAAAAATGAAAACAGCTTCAACTTGGTAGGACACTACTGGAGTGAAAGAAAAAGACCCCCTACAGACAACTATACTAAATATTCTATCATGAATCTGAAAACTTCCAAGCCATAAAAAATAAGCCTGGGAATGCTCTAAAACAGGCATGTCAAACTCAAGGCCCGCGGGCTTAATTTGCCCTGCGGTATGCTTAGATTGGGCATGCAGGGCTGCCCTGGACAGAGTGAAGGACTGGCCCGTGATGTCTGCCAGCAAAAATGGGCTCCCAATCTCTGTTTTTTGCTGGCACAGCCTCCTGCAACCCTTTGCCAGTAAAAACTGAGCTTGGGGGGGGGGGGGGCACATGCTTCCAAGCTCTGTTTTCGCTGGCAGAGGGTTGCAGGAGGTCATTCCAGCCAAAAACAGAGATTGGGAGCCCGTTATAGCTTGCAGAGCACTCGGGCCATCATAGGCACCCAACCTCAATGTCAAGCTGGCCATGCCCACCCCAGCCTCCCGAGGTCAAACACAACCCTGATGCGGCCCTCAATTAAACTGAGTTTGACACCCCTGCTCTAAAATATAACAATATGTTAATGGAACAGGCAAAAATCTACAACTGTATCTTTGCTTTGATAATTATTAAAACTAACTGCAGTGTCTCAAAGAGTGAATAAGTAAATAGATTCTGCAGCAACCACAGTTTCTTGATGAATGTTTTCAAATTGCAATTTAAATGGTCGATACCTTTGTTCATCTTCGCTGGTCTTTTGCTGTTCTGAAAATAAAATCATAACAAAAAAGAATGTCAAAGGTATTGACATCATCATTGTTGGTCTTCATAGATAAGTTTTAAGTTTACCTTAGGATATTTTTTTACACGATGCAACATCTATTTCTTTTTCTAAAACTCCTCCTTTTTTGCCCATCAAGGTCTTAACAAGGGCACAAACAGTTGTAGACTAAAGTAAGACAATGTACAAGTTATTGTATCTTGATCTCAGACGTTTCCTGGTATGTGAAGGCACTGCCCACCAGTCGCCCCCCCCCCCAATCCCAATTATATGTTAGTGCTCACCTTTTTGAACAATCACCTTGATGTTTCTTAAAGGGATTATATTGAGGCCATCAAGAACCCCAAACCAATATAACCCTGTATCTTCTGATTGAAGAGCTGACATGAAGACATAAATACATCCGTTTCCCAAATCATTTAGAATGACACGTTGATTTGGTTGTGTAGTGAGACCTTTCCATCCTGATCCGGAGAAGCTTATGGATTTTTCAAGACTGCACTCTTTCATCAGTTCCTCTTTGCACCACACTTTCTTTGCTTGCGCATGTTGCTGGGAACAAAAAATCTTGACACTGAGAGATTCTCCTTGTGTCCTGGTTACTTCTTGAGTCTTCATTCCATATATGGAGGAAGTAAATGGCATCCTAGATATTGGAGGTGATACAGTTTTACCAGACAAGAAATAACCTAGGAAAAGAGTAGTTTAAAAAAAAAAAGATAAGTTTGGTCTGTCATATCTAGTGGTCTTATACTTTACATGTTACAGCAATGAGTATGCAAAGCATTCAACACAGTAAGGAGAATGAAGCATCTGAATAATTAAAGAAATTTTGACTTTCGTGAAATTCACATGGTCCTTCAAGAATTGTCTGTATGTGTATGTG
Source organism: Thamnophis elegans (assembly GCF_009769535.1). Taxonomy (NCBI): domain Eukaryota; kingdom Metazoa; phylum Chordata; class Lepidosauria; order Squamata; family Natricidae; genus Thamnophis; species Thamnophis elegans. The sequence goes on from NC_045545.1 coordinate 50,485,577, forward strand.
CAGATATAACTGTTTTTGAGATTAATTAGGATTTTCAATTTAATGGCGTCTCATTAATCGATCTTAGCTGGCTCAGTAAATCTTTCATGGTCTTCGGGGAAAAAACAGTAACTATGAAAAAGGGCATTTGGCTAGGTTTGACACTGGGGCATTCAAGTGGTAAAAATAGGTCAAAAGGACCCTGCATTAAACTATGCCTCCCTTTTAAATGTGTACTGCACACATGGCAAAGGTATCACAAGGATAGAGCTTCAATTGTACAGTTTTTCCCCCAATCCATTTTCTTTTATAGATGTACCTGTTCAGAATATTAAATTGATGATGAAAATGATATGCGATAATGCAAGTTATGTTGGTGTATTTTAACAAAAAATGGCATTCTGACAAAAATAAGTAATAGGATACAACAATACAACTGCCACAACACCTGTTCCTTCTGGAGCAAACTAATCTTAGTAGAGGGAGGGGTAGGAACAGAAACAGTCTTCCTGAACTATGGATATATTTTGAAGTACGCCTATATTTACCTGAGGCTCAAGTGAACAGGTATGTATCAAAATATAAGATTGTCCATCACAAATTCTCATACATGGCAGACTCCACTCATATAGCTTCTCAGTCTCTATACACCAGAGAAAATATGGTACCAGCATCAATGTCAGACCCCTATATTCTGAAAGTCCTTTTATCTGAGAAATGGTTACACGCATACACACACACACACACACAGACTTACTTATCCACCAATGCTTACCGTGCTCACCATGATCAACTACCAATTTAATTGATTTTATGGAAACCATTTTCATCTCGGTTAGAATTCCAAACCAATATCTCCCTGAATCTTCAATTTGGAGATTCTTCATGAGTACAGAAATGCAACCTTTCACTACACCTTCAAACATGATCTTTTGGTTTGCTTCAGAAGTCAGATATTGCCATCCTAGTTCTGTGAGATTTATTGGATCTTGGAATCGGCATTCTGTGTGTTGTGTTTCTTTGCACCAAACGGGGTTTCCTTGCCAATATTGATAGGCACAGAAAGCTCTTATTCTGAGGGAGGTTCCTTGAATTAGTACCATCTCTTTTGGACTCTTTCCTGTGTTTTGCAAACTTGCAGTAGAAAGACTTGGGAACAAATAAGACGTACAGGATGCAAAAAGACCTGGAACAAAGACAGTATTGATAAAATTGATAGATCAAATCATTTAACTTAACTCTTGGCAACACAGGTTCTCCATGGGGGGCACAAATCTTTCTCAGCTTCAGCAGGATTGAATGAATGTATATTTGGAATTCTCTGGGACAGGCTGGCCACTCACAGAAAGATGCCCTAAAAGAGGAAGATATACATCCAATCTATGTCTCTTTTGTATATGCTTTGCAGGTGATGGAATTTACCTGCCATTCCTTCTGAAGTGGTCTGAACCCTTTTGCTATATGTGAGTTCAGCTCAATTGTGGTGCTAAAGTGAGCAATGGAGTTTCACATTGCTGACCCCCAAAAGGTTTTTCTCAAAAGACTATCTCAAAAAGCCTCGACAAACACAATGTGTTTTTAATGCATTTCAAATCTTAATTCAGAATCTATATGTAGCCTACATGTAGGCTGCAAAACCAACCTGTACTTCCCTCCCTCCCTGCATTTCATTCCAATTTAAATCCCACATCAGTGTAGTCACTAAACTTTATGTATTTGTTGAACAGTATTTTTTTTTTTTTTATTTCTATCGTATTTATTTAGCATTTATAGGCCGCCCTTTTCCCTGAGGGGACTCAGGGCGGCTTACAATAGTAAGGGAAAGGGGGTGAAAGACAAATTACAGAGAAAAAAAAAATGTGAGATAACTAAAAAGTACTAAAACACAACATTCACTCAGCATTCGGGAGGGGCAATAAAATTTATCCCCAGGCCTGACGGGCTAGCCAGATCTTGAGTGCTGTACGGAAGGCCTGGACTGTGGTCAGGGTACGAATCTCCACGGGGAGATTGTTCCATAGCGTCGGAGCAGCAACTGAGAAGGCTCTCCTCCGGGTGGTCGCCAGTCGGCACTGACTGGCGGATGGAATACGGAGGAGGCCCGCTCTATGCGATCTGATGGGACGCAGGGAGGTTATTGGCAGAAGGCGGTCTCTCAGATAGTCAGATCCACTACCATGGAGCGCTTTATGGGTGGTAAGTAAGACCTTGAATTGCACCCGGAGATCCACAGGCAGCCAGCGCAGCTCGCGGAGGATAGGTGTTATGTGGGCGAACCGAGGTGCGCCCACGATCACTCGCGCGGCCGCGTTCTGTACTAGCTGAAGTCTCCGGGTGCTCTTCAAGGGCAGCCCCATGTAGAGCACATTGCAGTATTCCAGCTTAGAGATCACAAGGGCTCGAGTGACTGTCGTGAGAGCCTCCCGATTCAGGTAGGGCCGCAACTGGCGCACCAGGCGAACCTGGGCAAATGCCCCCCTGGTCACAGCTGATAGATGGTGATCAAAACTCAGCTGTGGATCCAGGAGGACTCCCAAGTGGCCCTTTAATAAAATGTGTCGGTTTGGAAAGATCTACCAGACTCATCCTGATTTCTCACTACTGTCTAGTCATTACTGGCATGCATTAATAGCACTTTGGTGACTTTTTTGACAAAATAATGCTTTATCTATAAGAAAAAAGTATTTGTTGATAGCACTCTCACTCAGCCTGAAAGTACATCTAGCTAAACAGATTTTGATCTCTTAGAAAAGTGGCACAAAAAGTATGACATCCCTTTTGTGACCTCAAAATCCTTGCAGTTGATGGGGCTAAAAAATGCTCCCACTTTCTATTTTTGACTGAGTTCAAAAGTGTGTATCTTCAGCCTATAGCTGTTAAAGGTACTATCTCATCACTTAAAACTTCTGAAATCCCCTCCCAAAATCATTCCTGGCTCTTCACATGCTGTATGGATTTGGGAGTAGCCCCTAAAGCCAACAGAAGTTGCTCACCTATTTTATCATCTCAGTATAAATCCCTAATATTAGTGAAGTGTAAAAGCAAACTCCATGCACCTTACATGATATAAATGAAGCCTGAGTAGGAATATGTAGAATTATGTATTTTCCCATTCTTTCTGGAAAAAATAGGAACCAAACCAAACATTCATTTGCATCAATTATTAGAAAATGGATAAGCAGAGCCTCACAATATCATTGAACTTCTATATTGATCAAGAAAAGAGAGTATTCAGTATCATACCTGTGAGCATCAACACTAGTTGGAGGCCTGGGAAAACTTCCATCTTGTAACTGATCTTGAGCAGAGAAGGCTGTGGGTAAATGTGCCCTTGCAGAAAGGAAACAAATTCCCTTCGTCATTGTCACTGTCAGTCTGGATCTGTGTGAAAATGCTTTGCAATGTCAATAATTTTAATGGTAAGTTGTCTGACATGGATTGCACCCAGATGCATCTTAACATGTGTGCATCCAGATTCACGCAGGTGTGATTTTTGAATAGTGGAGTAGTGGTGGAAACGTTCATCCCTTTGAGATACTTTTTAAACAAACAAATCTGTATGCAAATAATAGTGACTGCGTCTGAATAATTCATTCACTAACTCACTCGCTCATTCATTCTATATGACTCCGAGCTGCTAAAAAGAATAAAAATATCACAAAAATATAAGTAGCAAATAGAATAGCCAAGATGAAACCAACCAGCATGGTTGACAAACTCAATTACACAATCTGGACCCCAGGCTTGGCCAAGTTTTTAAGGCCTCACAGACAGTAAGATTGGGGCAAGTCTAAACTCTCGTGAAATTATGTTCCAGAGGGCAGATACCACAACAGAAAAAAACTCTCCTCAAGAATCTGTCAGGTGCACTTCCCAGTAGACAGGATCTTAGGCATGACCCCCCCTTCCCCAATGAATCTCACAGGATAGGTAGATACAACTGGGGACAGATGCAAGTAACTTGGCCCCATCTCATATTGGTGCCTATGCTCCAGAAAACATTAAGGTTAGGGTTTCTTTTTATAGTTAATTAAATATCATTCTTCTACAGTTGTGCATTAAATAATTTCCTGCCTCGTTCATATTCAAAATTACAATTTGGTAACCAGTTTCAGATATCTGGATGTGCATCCAGGGGCTTTGGAGGCTATTGAATGCTCTTCTGGGACTTCCAATTCTACATCTTTATATTAGAGAAAGATGCTTTTGCTATTTGCCTCCTTAGGCATCAGATTCATGATGTAATTTGTCTTATTACTCATTACCCATGTTGCCCATTCTTGCATGCTCAAAAATGTTACAGAGAGGGCATCATAAAGGTTTGTGATATGTGAACATGTGTTTTTGGTAGGATTTGCTATTTTTTTTATCACGCGGTGGCTCATTGGCTAAGACGCTAAGCTTGTTGATCAGAAAGGTTGACAGTTCGGTGGTTTGAATCCCTAGCTCTGTGTAATGGAGTGAACTCCCATTACTTGTCCCAGCTTCTGCCAGCCTAGTAGTTCAAAAGTATGTAAAAATGCAAGTAGAAAAAATGGGAATCACCTTTGGTGGGAAGGTAACAGAGTTCCATGTGCCTTAGGCATTTAGTCATGCCAGCTACATGACCATGGAGATGTCTTCGGACAGCGCTGGCTCTTTGGCTTTGAAACGGAGATGACCACTGCCCCCTAGAGTCAGAAACGGGGAACCTTTACCATTATCATTTCACTTATTTATGAAGTTAGCTGATAAAGAACATATTGTGGTTATTACTGATATCCAAAAGTTTGCATGAAAGATAGTGTTCATGTACACGAACATACTGTATTTTTCAGAGTATAAGATGCACCTTTTTCCCCCCAAAAAGAGGGTGAAAATCTGGGTGCGTCTCATACAATGAATACAGCATTTTTTGCCTCCAGAAACCCCGCCCCCGCGCATCCCATTATTTGCAAAAATGGATGTGCAGAACATTTGGGAAGCCTGCAAAGTGCTCTTTGGGGTTGGGGAGAGTAAAAATGAGTGAAAAATGGCCTGTTTCCTGCTTGTTTTTCCTCCCCAGCCCCCAGGAGCACTCTACAAGCCTCTCAAGGCCTATGCCTGACTTGTTTTTTGCACAAAAAAAGGGCCAATTTTTGCAAAAAACAGCCCATGTTTTGCTCATCCCCCTCCAAGAGCTTCCAAGAACACTTTGCAGGCCTCTCAAACTCTCTGCATGCCCTGTTTTTCACAAAAAACAGGGTTTGCAGAGGGTTTGGGAAACCTGCAGAGTGCAAAAACTTTTTTAAAAAATTTACCTCTTGAAAATCTTGGTGCGTCTTATACTCCGGTGTGTCTTATAGTCCGAAAAATACAGTATATGATGTGGGTGAAGCAGACAACAAAATTACATTTTTGTAATTTTTATAGGAGAGATCCGCATTCAGCCCTAGCATTCATAAAACTCTGTAATACAAAAACCATCCAGATGGTTTTTCCTTCTTTTATTTTGTTATATGAGGAGAAAAAGGACTCGGCCTCAATTCTTACCTTATCAGAGGAAATGAAGTTTGCTTTGTTCCCGTGTTGCCAATGAATACACTAAGCAAAATGATACTTCAGACAAGCAGGGGAAGCATAAGCCACAACCAAGAGAAGAAAGGGGGTTGTCCTATTTTTATAGAAGGCTATTGTGCAACTCGGAAACAGGCCTTGAATACTGGAAGTGAGATTGGACTTCCACATGCTCAAGCAGAAGTTTCAATTATATCCCCCCACCCCACAGCAATTTTTTAGCAGGCAGTCCAGTGGAAGGACTGCCACACAGTCACAAAAACCTTTCCTAACTACCAGGGACATTTTATTCTAGGTTGAGTTATTTACCCCTAACAAATCACAACCCAGAATTGGCATTTGGAGGACTTGTTGTTAAGGCATGGACTGATAGAGTGTGTCCTCTACACAGAGCCATTGCTGATTATTGTGGGTCAGCATGATGGAAGTTGCAGTCCAATAAGTTAGTTTTGGAATGTAAACTTTCAAAGATAACAGTGAATGTTGCCCACTTTTTCCTACGAATATACGCATCACTGAACATAATAGCATCTACTTTTGAATAAGAATTAGGATAAGGTGACCAGACGTCCCGATTTTGGCGGGACAGTCACGATTTATAACAATTTTTCCCGTGTCCCGGGGCGTTTTTAAAAAGTCCCGATTTTCTGGCTTCATGTTGAAAGCCCAGTGGATTTGCTTAAGAAATCCTAACCAGGGCAAGACAAAAGACACTCTGTCTAAACCCTCTCTCTGTCTCAGTACTTTCATTGAAGATATTAAAACGTTAAAGCAAGAAAACGGACCCCCCCCAGCGCCCCTTTTACCTCATTTTATAAGAAAAGATGACCCATTACCATAGAGCTGCAGGAAATACTTGGCTAGAGAAGTCGTGAATGTTCCTTCCTGGATTTTCCGGAGGGGAGGGGCATGGAGGTTGGAGGTCGGCTCGTGTGGAAAAAATGGTGGCAAAGTTTCTTTGAAAAATATTTCCCTGACTAATTTCACCATTTTAATTTGCTCAGTTCTTTGTATTAACATCTACATCATTCTGGATTGACGTGGAGTTCCTGCCTGCTGGTAAGTGAGCTGGGTTTTTTTCTTTTATTTTTTTAATGTATTTTAAAATAATATTTTATTTATTGTGCATAGGATTTTTTAAAATAATTTTATTCTTTGTGTATTCTTTTTTAAATTGTCTTAGATTATTTAAAAAAAGATTCTATCCAAAATAAATTGAAGTGAAACCATTTTTAAAAATGCTATGCACAATACTTTGAAATATATTGTGCATAGAATTTTTTAAAATAATTTTACTTCAATTTATTCTGTGTGGAATAGTTTGAAATGTTTTACTTCAATTTATTCTGTGTGGATTCTTTTTTTAAATTGTCTTAGACTATTTAAAAAAAGATTCTATCCAAAATACAAAATACCAGCTGCAGTTATTCACTTAAGAACTGTGGCAAGAAAGGTGGTATAGTGACCAAAGTTACAATGGCATTGAAAAAAGTGACTGATGACCGTTTTTCACACTTAGCTACCATTTTCACACTTAGCGACCATTGCAGCATCCTCATGGTCACGCGATCAAAATTTTGATGTTTGGCAACAGATTAATATTTATGATGGTTTCAGTGTCCTGGGGTCATATAATCACCTTTTGACAAAGTCAAATGGGGAAATCAGATTCACTTATGTTACTAACTTATCAGCTGTAGTTATTCATTTAAGAACTATGGCAAGAAAGGTGGTATAGTGACCTAAGTTACAATGGCATTGAAAAAAGTGACTCATGACCATTTTTCACACTTAGCGACCGTTGCAGCATCCTCATGGTCACGTGATCAAAATTTTGATGTTTGGCAACAGTTACAATTTATATTTGTAAATTGTAGTTATGTTGAAATAAAAAAAATATTACATTACTATTTTTGCGTTGTATGAAAATTCAAAGGTGTCCCTCTTTACCAATCTGAAAATCTGGTCACCTGAAATTAGGACTGCAAGGTAAATGGGGATCAAGAGTGTCAGATGAATAATTTGGGGTTCCAACTCAAGCCAGGATTGCACAAGAATGAATAAAAATGAGATCCGGACAACTGTGATGGAAGAAAAAAATATTTATTCCTAAAAGCAAACAGTTTGAGATGCATAATCTTTTAGTGAGATCTCAGAATTTATGCTTTATGCTAGAACTTGTTGGAATACAAGAAAGATCATGTGTCTCTTCTTCCAGCTGAGTGGCACACCTGGAGGCTTGTTTTCAGATCAATGAAGGAAGGAAGTTGTAGACAGCATGAGTAAGGAGAGGAACCCAGAATGCCTATTCTGTCCATTTAAATTGCAAGCATCCCGACACAAGGCATGAATTAAAAGCATTTGGATGAGATAAATGCAATGAAATAAGACGAGGAGATATAGATATTTTCTAATGGTTGCCTCCTGGTGCTGTTTTCTAGGACTATCACCTCTATTTGTGCTAAAATTACTAAGATTTTAACAGCTCCAGTTACAGGAGCTAATAATTAAAGGCGTGGGAGTAATATGTTAGGAAGAGAAAGACAATTCAATGCACAAGGCAGGGTTTATCCTCATGTCTTGTTAACTGCAGCAAGATTCCCTGCCAAACAACTTTTTACAATAATGTTTTTCCCCTTCCTCCTGCACAAGTCTTGCCATACAGCAGAGGTGGTATTCAGCAGGTTCTGACCAGTTCAGGAGAACTGGTAGTGGAGATTTTGAGTAGTTCGGAAAACCGGTAAATATCATCTCTGACTGGCCCCGCTCCCATCTATTCTCTGCCTCCCGAGGCCCATCTGATCAGGAGGAAATGGGGATTTTACAGTATCCTTCCCCTGCCACGCACAGCAAGCCATGCCATGCCCACCAAGCCACGCCCACAGAACCGGTAGTAAAATGTTTTGAATCCCACCACTGCCATACAGCCTATGATATTTCACTAATAATGTGGTGATAACTGATAAGATGATGAAGGGGGTCATTTTAGCTTCTTCAGACTGTTGAAGACATGTCTGTTCCTCTCCAGTAGCTGGACATTTTCCACCAGATGACTTCTGATGACTTCTGCTGATGTCTTATGCCATTGCATAATGCCTGACTGGTCTTTTGGAAAGCACTGATGGGCTCTCTATATGCATAGTTTCCTGCTTTTTTAAGGGCACTTCTTTAAAAAAAAACTGTATTTTTTCAGGTCTGTGTTTAGAGAGTTGGTGCTCCCTAAAGCAAGTGCAAATCCAAGCAAAGGCATCTGATTTTATCTTCTCTATGTTGCTGTTGCTCCTATCATAAATGAACACATTACAGCATCACTGCTGCTTCTGCTGAAAAAATCAGCTTTACTTTATTCTGTTTTATTACTGGGACATGGGAGGGGAGGAAGAAGTGCCATTTTGCTTACTTCTATGCTCTACTGCCTTCTTCACAGGCTCTTTGGCTGCTTACTGCCTGTACTTCCATTATTTGGAGCACTTTATGATTGGGGATATTTGTGTGAGATTGTGAAGAAGCTGAGAAAATACTGGAAGGAGTAATAGACATAAACAGTTAAGAAATAGCAAGCAAGTTTGTTGGCAACTTAACTTAAAATGCTAACTCAGGTCAGATGACAAGAAACTTGGGAAGAAGCATTTGAAATCAGAGACTCCCCCTTAATGAATTTCCTACGAATGAAGGTTGGAAATTCCTCTTGCAGTTTCCAAGATTTCATATTTATCACAAGAGTAGCATGACGGTTATCTTACTCAAAGTCTGCAAGTTGTCTCTCTCAAAAAGTCAAGATGGAAGTTCCAATAGGCAGACTAACTTTGATCTTATTGTCACGGCTGCCATCTTGGACCACCTCCCCAAACTCTGCAGAGACTCCTGAAAATCTGGGTTGCTCTTGCTTGCTCCTTTTATGGGGCTTGACCATATGGAGTTGAGATGAAACTGACAAGAGTTCCTCTGGCTTTTTTTCAGCCTGAGTAACGGGTCACAAACATAGTCAAGGTACATGAACCAAAGTGGGAGAAAATTGCTTGATGATCCACATAATTCTTTATGTGCTAGTGACTCATCAAACTAGTAAATATGTGTCTATGGATCAGCACAGGTGAACAATTGCATGCATGGTAGATGGGCAATACCTTCACACTTTAGCCTGCATCCACGCACCTTGTGTTCACCAAGCTGCTTTTTTGGATGGAAATTTAGCATTTTTTCCAGAACAGTGGTGGAGCTACATTCAGAAATAGCTTGAAAAAGTCAAAATGCACAGGACACATCCATGCTGGCAATCTCTTTCTCAGATACCTTGAAAGGGGGCTAAGCACAGTTCATCCCAGCTCCCTTCTACTCTCATCTAATCCTATTACCACACCACCAGTTTAAGGTTAGCAATTGGTGCTTGCCACTTCCCCCAGCCAGAGGTTGTATTTAGCCAGTTCTGACAGGTTTTGGAGAACCGGTAGCGGAAATTTTGAGTAGTTCGGAGAGCTGGCAAATAGACTGGCCCCACCCCCACTGCCTCCCAGCTGATCTTCTTTTGTTGTCCTGAACAGGAGAACAGAGCTGAAAAGAAGGTTAGTAGGGGGGGGGGCATGGGGATTTTGCAGTATCCTTCCCCTGCCATTCCCACAAAGCCACGCCCACAAAGCTACACCATGCCCACAAAGCCAAGCCCACAGAATCAGTAGTAAAAACTTTTTGAACCCTATCACTGCCGCCAACAGAATATGATTGGCAGGGAGAGACTTGAATCTGGTCACTTTTCTTTACCAGCCTCCCTACTGAGGCCAATTAGATCTTGGACAGTGGAGCAGCACAACACATACTTTTCCTCTGAGTATTATAGGGAGTATTATAGGAAGAATGCACATTAACATGGCAATGAGGAGCAACTAATAATATATGCCGGAATAGTTGCAAAAATATTTAGAATATATCTGCAAAATAATAGAAAGGCTTTGACATTAAAATGGCAAACCAGACTTTTAAACCAACCTGTTGATTATCTTGTTGAATCCAATTATTGTAATTTACAACCATGTCTTCATGTGTAAACCTAGTTTCAAAATAAACATTGCCTGCGTTACAACCTGAGAACACAAATCCCTGACATGCCACAATCTGTAAACTTCTTCTGTAAGGAAATTGACATTGCACTATGATCACAAAAAGAGTGCTATGAGAAGGATAGGATAATATCATACTGTTACATTTACAATCATCTGAAGATTTTTCTACATTTAAACAGTCATCTTGGCAGGAGATCCCTTAGACATTTTTTATTGATTATGTGCAACTACATAGATAGTTCTTCTCTATAACAATCTCTCCTTAACCTTACCTTTCAGGTCTTCCAATGATGTAGTCATCACCATTGTTTCTGAGTCGTCCCCTCCTCCTCCTCCTCCTCCTCCTCCTCCTCCTCCTCCTCCTCCTCCTCCTCCCCCTCCCCTCCCCCCCTCCCCCTCCCCCTCCCCCTCCCCCTCCCCCCTCCCCTTCCCCTTCCCCTTCCCCTTCCCCTTCCCCTTCCCCTTCCCCTTCCCCTTCCCCTTCCCCTTCTTCTCCCTTCTCCTTCTCCTTCCCCTTCCCCTTCCCCTTCCCCTTCCTCTTCTTCTTCTTCTTCTTCTTCTTCTTCTTCTTCTTCTTCTTCTTCCTTTCCTAGCATTAGAGTTTTCTCCAGAAAGGTGGGTCTTTGCAGAACGTTCCATTAGACCAGTGATGGGATTCAATTTTTTACTACCGGTTCTATGGGCGTGACTTAGTGGTTGTGGCAGGGAAAGGATACTGTAAAATCTCCATTTCTTCCCCACTCCAGGGGAAGGATACTGCAGAATAGATGGGGCCAGAATAGATGGGGCCAGTCAGAGGTGGTATTTACCAGTTCTCTGAACTACTCAAAATTTCCACTATCAGTTCCCCAGAACTGGTCAGAACCTGCTGAATACCACCCCCTCATTAGACATTAGATCTGCTTATATTATTTTATATATTTAATCTTCCATTTGAATGTCTCCATTTGTTTTAAATTAATTCACTTAAATTTATATTAAATAATTATATAGTATCAGGTGTGTGATTAATTGCATTGTCTGTGAGTGATAAATACTTTTGTAAATATTTTTTTTATCTTTTAATTTTTTATGTAAGGTATAAAAACAATTAGACATTTCCTCCATATTGATGTTACCAAGTGTAGTTTGCAGTCTATGTTCTGAACAGAGATACAGGAGATACCAGGAGGTGTGCTGGGGTGTCAGATTACTGTGTCTCCAAACAAAGATCAAGGGACAGGGGCTCACATGCACATTTCTCTTGAAAGAAGCATTTTCTGTCCTGATAGCCACCTCTTTGTGCCTTCCTGTAACAGGGGAATGGCATACAATGGACATCTATGCCAACAAAATGATTTTGTGTCCTCCTCCAAATTCTCTCTCCCCCTTCTCCCTCTCTCTCTCTCCCTCCCCCCCCCCTCTCTCTCCCCTCTCTCTCACACACATAAGAATTTACTTTGGGGGACATTTAAAAAAAAAGAAAAGTAGTGCTATTTTGATTCTTTGTCTTCCCAAGCAATGACTTTTTGTTACTGGAGCAAATATAATTCTTGTGACCCCCCTGTAATAAACATATTCTTAATTTAATTATTACATATTTTTATGAATTACAGGCTGCTTCTGGGTTGGAGACAATTTGGTCTATATACCCAGAAAAGAATGATTCAGAGATCAGAATGGAAATTCCATTTTTATTCTTTTGTGCTGAGTTCTTGGTGATATGCACATTTTGCTGTAATCTCTTACTTTTCTATGCCATCCTCTGTTATGATAGTAAGAGTGGAGAGAAAGAGAAAAGCTATATTTATTTTTACATGTGCAGCTTGGTAACCAAGATATGGTGCGATTAACAGTATAACTGCAAGGAACATTCATTTCAGATTCTCAGGGCCTTGTTGGCCAAATTTGGCTGTGAAGGGGAACTCCAAGCACCTGATTTGGACTCTTTCTCATCTTGTCTTTGGACTTCACCCAAGGATACTGATCTATGAATTCTTATTTGTTCTTCTTCTATCAAATTCACTCATGCTGGTTCTTTCCTGTTACGTTGGAAACAGGAACAGGCAGAAGAGTAATAAAATGAAATGAGGCGCAGAGGCACAATGGCCATGACTATAATAGGAGTTATTCTTTTAAAAACAGCAAAAATATATTACACTGCTTTTAAAACAATAGTTTTCATTTTTACCACGGAGATTTAGAAAAAAGACTGGAAAAAAGAAATCGCAATCTATTGTAAAAATTTAGAATCCAAAAGCAATGCCGGCCAATGAGTCATTGGAAGAACTCGTGAGCTGCAGTTGGTTGCATGATTTCAGAGGCCTGACTCATTGCTTCACGGTCTGCATTAAAAGTGGCACAGAGGTTTCATCTAGAATGGCAAGAGCTTCTGAAATAGTAGGTTCTCAGGATCTGTTCAGTTCTTCTTGCGCCTGGTAATAATTAAGATGACAATAGGAGCCAGGAAGTTCTCTGTTTCTGAGAACTTCTGAGGTACCTGAGAGAAACAGTAAATTTTAGATGGGGCTGGCATAAAAACACAAAGTGAAGTGATCACTAAAGAGGCACAGTACAGGCAGTCATTTGCAAAACAATGCATAACTGAGATCTTTTATTCTTTCCAGGGTGATTACTTTTCCAGAGTAACTGAAAATGGGCTCTAGAATTCTGGGAGGTTACTGGAAATGTGAAAATTGTTCAACTCTACAGGACCATAGTAGCCCTTCTTGACAATGGAACTCAAGAAACGTTTGTTTTGCAAGTGTCAACATGCCTTTTTCGGCTCTTCTTCTCTCTTAATTTTCAGCCTTGCATTGTGGTATGGAAGCATATACAGTGTTCTGCATTCTTTCACTGTTACATACTGACAGCCAAGTAATAGACTCCACCAAGGTCCTCCATTCCAGCGGGAGAATACTCAAAGAAAGGGCTAGCTGTCAGACAGGCTGGTGCTGGGTCTGTAAATAGTTGTCTAATAAACAGCTGTTGTTTGTCACTGAAGCCTGAGTCCTGTCTCATCCATTCACCCCATCTCACATTAACTTATCTACATAAGGTATCTTGAGGAACAAACCAGTGTTAGGATTCAAAAATCTTTTACCACCGGTTCTATGGATGTGGCTTGGTGGGCATGGCATGGCTTGGAGATATTGTCAAATCTCCATTCCCCCCCCCCCCCCAACCAGGGGAAGGTTACTGCAAAATCCCCATTTCCTCCTGATCAGCTGGGACTTGGGAGACAGAGAATAGATGGGGCCAGTCAGAGCTGGTATTTAGCGGTTCTCTGAACTACTCAACATTTCCACTACCAGTTCTCCAGAACTGGTCAGAACCTGCTGAATACCACCCCTGGAACAAACCTCTCTGCTATAGCCAGCTTTCAGTTTCTCCTATTCAGAATACTACTTCACATTGCATGGATGTAGGTGATAAAACTCAAACCACACGATTGCTTTAATGGCTGTTAGACAAATTTAACAGAAGATAAGGGTATCAGTGACTGATGAATGCTATGCATTGCCTAGATCAGAGCTAGATATAGTAGGAGAATGATATTGGTTTCCTGTATTGTCTGTGGGATTTTTAAAAGACTCTGGTTGTCTATTAGACTAGATAAGGTTGGGCTTAATCTTGTAGGACTCTTTTTATATCCTTATGCTGTCACCTGTGGTGATTGGGAGGTGAAAATGCTGGTTTTCTCCTCTGCTCTCATTCCCAGTAGTTCTCTTCTTGCTTCTGGCAATAATTAGGATAATAATAGCAATCAGTAGTTTGAAACCAAGAAAGCCAGCCACTAGGAAGATGAGATTGACTCCAGCATTTGAAAGAGAGCTTTGAAAAAACACAAATACAATAGAAATGAATTAGGTAATGTAGAATGAAAATGTTTACTTAAAAAGGGGACTTTGGATATTGTTTGATGACGACTATAGCTCAGTCACCAGAGCACTTGCTTTCCAAGAAGAAATCCTACGTTCAATTTCTAAGTTATCCAGATAAAACTCAGAAATGGAAGTCCCAGCAAATCCTTACTGATCAAAAAAGACAACCCGAAGCATCAGATGATACTGAACTCAGAACATTTTTCCACTACCTTTAAGCAGTGCTTTCTAGGAAATCTGATTGTAGCAGTTATTGGCGTGAGTGAGTGGACTATGTGGGCTGGTTATTTTGCTTTCCCAACTGGTTTTTGTCACCTTTCCCATCTTCACTCTTCATTTTTGTCTATATTGCATCTTTTTCTTGTTTTTACCATTTTTATTTTTAATTGCTCAGAGTATTTTGAAATTGGGCTGCATGTATATTTAAAATATTAATATGAATAATATTTCTCCAACATTTTCTTTTCTTTCTCTGGAATTTCTGGTTCCAAATTAACCGGACATGCAGAAATTGTCAATATATGTTGTGTTGTAAATGTGCAGGAGAGCCTAGTTTTCAATTTAGCCATTGCACTCCCCGTACAGTAAGATAATGCCACAAATCTAAATTGTGCAGTATAATGTTTGTCCCATTTGACCAAACTGTTCTGATTTATATTTGGAGTTATGAAGCTCACTGGTTTTTCAAACCCGCTACCATGTTGAATGGGGATTGCTGCTCTATCAAAGGGGAAATTGCTTATAAATTCCCTCAATTATGACTTCTCATTCTCTGCAGGGTATCTGTGGGCTGCTGGGGTGTCAAAAAAGTTAAGAGGGCAGCTGTGACCATACTATTGAAACTTCATCTCTTTATTCCATGTAAAACCAGGGCAACTCTGATCATGTAGTCTGAACTGCTACCTTACCTTTTTGGATCCTTCTGCAGATGTTCCTATCCTGTCCTACATATTTCAGACTATGCTTGCAGTTAATGCTAAGAATACTCAACGTTAGAGAATGTACTTTGGAAATGTGCATTTCTATATTTATTTTACATTTGTCTTCAATCTAGCTGGGGAATTCTGGAAGCTGAAGTCCATACATCTTAAAGTTGCCAAGGCTGAGAAACACTACTTTAGAGTAATGAGGCATTTTCTTTTTCCTTGATTATGATGTGTACCAAAAGTTCACGCCATCATTTTTTTTTAGTTTAATGTTATTTAGTTTAATGTTATTTCTGGCTGAAATTTTAAAAAAATGTCATCAGAGTAGGAAGTTGTAATTGGGCTCCTCCCAGTCAAATATGGTATCAGAGAGGTAAGAAAAAATGTGAGGGCAGCCTCTGTGCAATCAAAGCCATGCTTTGGGTGTGTGTTGTATGCACAACGTAAATAAAAAGGAGCTTTGATTGAATGGTCCTGGCTGCTACCTGACATTTCTTACTCTTTCTTGCTGAAAGTCTTGTGATAATTTCTAACCACTACCATCTCAATTGCCCCATTCTGCATATATACCACAATATTATAAAAAGCTCTTTCTTCCAGATATGGCTTCACAGCAGGGACCAATTGCCACTGGGGGAAAAAATAGCTTCTAACCCCCCCCCCCCCCCCCGCAAACCCCTGAAGCAAAAGGCACCATCCAGCCTCTGTTTCAAAACCTATAACAAAGCAAGAACCCCACTTTCTGTGTCACTCTGATCCACTGTAATGTAAATCAGACCACTGTTAAATTCTTTCTGATATTTAGTTAAATCCCTCCTTCCTCTAATCCAGTGGTTCTCAACCTTCCTAATGCTGCGACCCTTTAATACAGTTCCTCGTGTTGCAGTGACCCCCCAACCATAAAATTATTTTATGTTTTCTGTATTTTTTTTGAAAATATGTGTTTTCCGATGGTCTTAGGCGACCTCTGTGAAAGGGTCATTCGACTCCCAAAGCAGTCCCGACCCACAGGTTGAGAACCGCTGCTCTAATCCAAGCCTATTAATGTTGAATTGCACACTCTGGTGCAGAAAAAAAAAGGTACATATAGTCTTACCCGGAGATGCTGTGAAGGATTCTGGGTTTCTCTTGTACATCCTCTGTACCTGGCAAAAATGCAGCAATACACAATTAAGTTAATAAGAATAAATATAATAAACATATCATTGAGCAAGATTAATTATTCTAAATAGTGGGTTCAGTTCAACTGAAAGGGAAGAGGTTGTGAAGAAGAAGAAATTCCCCAGGCCTCCCACCTCCTTTGTCTTGGGTACAGGGCATCCCCTTGGCCTCTACTTCTCCATCCTGAAATATACACACACTCCTGCTTCATTCTTTTCTTTGCAGCTTACCAAACACTCTAGCTTTTTATTTCTCTTTTCATTCCTGTCTTTGCATAACACAGGGGTGGGGAACTATGGCTCTTTTATGACTTGTGGACTTCAACTCCCAGAATTCCTGAGCCAGCCATACTGGTTCAGGAATTCTGGGAGTTGAAGTCCACAAGTTATAAACGGGCCATAGGAGCTTTTTCAAGAGGCAACTGGACTTTCTGGTTTTTCTTCTTCATATCTTGCATGAGAAGCGAAACCTCTTCAAAGAAAAACCAAAAAGCCCAGTTGCCTCTTGTAAAAGCACCTTTGGGACAACCATGACCTGGATGACTGAGAATCTCCATACACACAAAGGGGCCATAACGCCCACCTCTGGCACAACAGGTTAAATCTTAATTGAAATCAGAGTATATAACCACAAATCCAATTATTTTGAAGATATAGCATAGAACAGGTTTAGGACTAAAGACTTACTTGTCAGAACATTCACCTTGAC
This sequence comes from Thamnophis elegans, assembly GCF_009769535.1. NCBI lineage: Eukaryota > Metazoa > Chordata > Lepidosauria > Squamata > Natricidae > Thamnophis > Thamnophis elegans. The sequence goes on from NC_045545.1 coordinate 50,502,806, forward strand.
CTTCTGCAGGGTCTTCACAGTCCCCAAGAAACGTGTCAAACACTGATACCAACCAGCATCCTGTTTCTGGAGTGGGTTGATGGTTACCATGACCACCCCTTCTTGGATATTGTCAGCAATGGCTGTGGTGCCATTTCTTCGCTTGACAAATGGCAGCCAAAAACGTCGGGCACTGACAACATGCTGGCACGTTGCCTCACTTATGTGCTTACACCAACTTTTCTCTCTCCACTGGTTCTCCTGAGGACTATAGGAGCAATTGATGGAAATGGGTTCCCCTTCAACACCGAAAACCTCTGTAATTACCTCAGCTGTAGACACTTCTTGAAAAGAAAGATAGATAGAAAGAAAGATCTACTTTTGCACAGAGGGGCGATTAGCCTGCAAAGCTTCAATAGCATTGTTCACAGTCTCATATAAATCCATACATCTGGAACAGTAATGTGTTCTAGCCCCCACCCATCAACAATTACTACACTGAAATTCTTTCTGATCTCCCTTTTACTAGTCTCCCCCCTTTGCCTCTCCTTTTGAGTATTCTTCTTTCTTTCAACAATATTCTATGCATCCAACCAAGTCATCTGTGGTGCAAGAAATCTGATGGCAAAATAAATTTCATTTTAATATTAATATGTAGGGGGGGAAGCATTTAAAGCATTCATTCTTCCCTTAAATGATTCACATCTTAATCATTTTTCCATAGCTTTATTACTTATATTCAAAATTATAAAAAATATTAAGTCTGCCCAGCTGGAGGAACTTGTTAATCACTTAGCAGAATTCTTACTGAGTTGAGATATATTATAATTTTTTAAAAAGCTGTTTAAAAAGTATCATGAGCCGAAAACTCTTCTAGTTGTTACTGGACTCATTCATACAACCCATTGAACAATAACATATAGCCAATTAATCACATCAGCAACCAATACAGAAAGGCAATTTCCTACCTGACAAGTGGACCAGGAAGATGAGATACCAAAGCTTTTTCATGTTTCCTTGGAAAATCAAGAGGTGCTAATTAAAACAGAAAAGAGAGGCTTGTACCAGACAAATACTTTGCTTTACTAGACACAAGGGTTGAAGAAGAGGAACTTATGTTGCTCCCTGTTGTAGATTGAGCAATGCCCCATCAAAAAAATAAAAAGCCTGGCACTTGCTAAAAACAGACCTTCCTCTGATGAAATAGTCATTGTCAATATGTTTATGTCACAGAATACACCACAACTACTGTTTTTGAAATTAATAAACTAAATAGATACTTGAGTGCCTTCTTTAATTTTGCTATGGAGGTTAAGCCTGGAAATTGGCTTATTTCAGAACTTTGATAGAGCTCCAAATTTGGACTAGATTCATTTCATCACTTGGCTTATTTAGGGCAAAATAAATCACATTGTGGAAAATATCCCAAATCATCCATTATACCTGTAACCTTAGCAATAGTCACTTCCTTTGTATATTTTGGCCTGTTTCCTTGGTGAGTAGTCTGTAGTCTTAGTTCCTCTTCTTTTATTTTCAAATCTTTATTTTCTGTTTGCATTTTTAGTAGCTCCTCCTGTCTGCTTCTAGTTGCAAGTTATTTTTATTCCTATACTCCTTACTTTTTTTTTCTTATTTTCCACTTGCCATATCTTATAGTTTGGGGTATGTTTCAAGAGAAAGTCCTATATTCACCAGTTCTTCAAAGAACATAAATTGAGAACATGCTTTATTATGGAAAATTATTCTGTAGAACCTCCATCTAAAGATAAAATAAAATATCAAAGGAGAACCAGGCCATCCACAGCTTGCGTACAAATTCACAAGCGCTGAGTCTAGGGCACAATCTTCCTGATACCCTGTGATGGCTGTATTTCAGCTTGAACTACAAGGATACTTTCTATTGCTGTATTAAATTAACATGTCACAATAATATATAAGCCTATATTTAATTTTATCCTCTTTCTTATTACCTGTTTTCTCTTGGGGAGGATAATGCCTATATGATTATCACTAACAGTGTCCATCGTCTGGGCTTTAGGAGATCAATATTGGAGGAACTATTAAGATCCCCATATTGTATTATATATATAGTATATTGCCAATACTTGACTTAAACAGATCTCAAATCTAGCTGTACATCTTTTACTCTGTGAGAGAAGAGGATTACATTTTATAACTTCTGATTGTCTTCACATCCTCCCTCTTTATGTCCTTTTAAAGATATTCAGTGATCATAAGCTTTTATCTTTTTACTTCAGAGTAATGTGGAAGTTGATTATCATGTAAATTGTTCTCACTGCTTTCCCTTATTTCCTTTCTTTCAGTTTTGCAATATTATTTTAGGACTCTTGGCCTGAGCATATCTTCAGTGAATAAACTGCCCCATACATGAAAAGTTGCCTTTGATTTGCAAGTATTGAAGTTTGAGCTAGAAAAGTTTATTTCCGACCTGTTAACTGGATATCCCCTCAGGTGGCATGGCTGGGGAAAGTGATTTTTCCCTATTCCTTTTCTTCCTTACAGCCTCCAGCATCATCTTCCAGGAGTTCTGGAGTGTTCTCCAACCCTGTTGTGTAATTTGCTGAGGACAAAGAGGCTGCTTGGGAACTGGACATTGATAGATGGGCTCCTTTCCTTCTACCTCAAGAGGGAGCTTGGTTTGCATAATTCTGGATCCATTCCTTTTTCCTATTTGGGTAATTTCCTATATCCCTTTCCAAACAATTTATATCAATACAGTTGTCTTTTTTCACTGCACCAGCACTGTGAGATGGGGAAAAGAATCACTCCAAGAGAGCAATCAAACCAACCATGGGGGCGCAAAATATTGAATTAAAATTTAAGCAGCTCTGAAATATAAGGCAACCTCATTAATCAGATCACAAAAATAATTCTCACAAAATGAAGACTAACATTGGAACGAAGAATACTGTGTTATATCTATCATTTCTGACAATCAGTGATACAAGAAGTAATTTTGGAGGTTTGAGCCTAAGTTTTAGAAAGTATCAAATTGAGGTGAAGTCTTGCTGACTTTTTCATGATTATGGTTCATTGCAGTCAGTCAGATGTTTAGACTGGATTTGGCATTTTTATCCACCTATTAAGTCCTTCCTAAGGACCTGGAATAGACAGACATTGTTGTTTGATGGTGTTAAAGGTATTGTTATAGGATATAAGCTGTTCCAAATAAAGCAATTGACTGAAGGTGATTTTGTCAAAGCTGATGGTGTTCAAGTGATGCTCCAGATGTTTTGGCATTGCATCCAGAGCACCTAATCTGTATTATTGATACTATCTTTGCTTTCTTTTGTCAGTGTCATTCTACTTCTATTTGCAGATCTTTGTATTTTGTGATTTTCTCCAGTTTTTTTCCTTTTATTCTGCTGTCCCCAAGTACTGCAAAGTCCATTATTTAGGCTTTTTAGCCTTTCTTATCAACAATTGTTAAATCCAGGATGTTCTGTGGCAGGTGCTTTGTTTGAATTCTAAAGTACCGGAGCATTTTAGCTTTTTTATTTTCTATTACTCTATCATGGCCCCACCAGTTCTTCAGATTTACAAATTCACCATTGTTGCTACTTTGTCATGCTATTGTTTGTAGTCAGTCTGAGGCAGAGGTTCTTCCTCGGCAAGGAAGCTGAAGAAATAGTGGAATACTTAGTTAGGAGCTGCAAGATGATTGTACAAACTGAGCATAAACAGTGGCATGAAAGGGTAGCAACAATGGTGCACTGGAAAATTTGCAAGAAATACCATTTGCCTGCAAGCAATAGCCAATGGGATATTATTATCATCATATTTTATTGATTTACTTATGCTCTTTGCATAGCCACCCATTTCACAAAAAAACTGATTCCAGGTGGTACACAATAAAAATAACTGCAAAATCAAAATATAAAAAACAATATTAAAACAATTGCAAATAACAAGTTAGTAGAGAAAAACTGATGTTAAAACAGTGCAGCCATTTTATTAGATCACCATTTCCTTGAGATCCCCAAGCCTGCTGACACAGCTATGTTTTGAGGAACTTTCAGAAAGCTTGGAATTCTGTTTGAAGACGTCTCTGATGATATGCTTTTTGGAGGCTTCTTTTGTGACTTTTGGAGGAAATAGGATCATTGTGTACCTCTAGGGGTTATATATTGTTCTTCAGCAGTATTACAATTCACTGATAAAAGCATCTTTGATGCTTTGCAACATTTTCCTTCCATCTTTCTCTTTGACTAGGCTCAGGAGGAAAGTACTTCCAGATCAGTGACGTGCGGTGAGCTTCATGGTCGGTGAGGCAAGCGCGAAAGCCCCGCCGAAGCCCTGGCGCTGCGTCTGCTATAGTGCGGGACTGGGACCCGCTCTATGGCAGATGTGGCGCTGGGACTTTAAAGCCCTGCTGCCAGGGCCCTGCCACCACTTTAAAGCCCTGCTGCCCAGGCTTTAAAGTGGCGGCAGGGCCCCGGCGGCGTCCGCCATAGAGCGGGAGTGGGTCCCACTCTATGGAGGACGGTGCCGGGACTTTAAAGTCCTGACGTAGGGCCCCGGCGGCAGGACTTTAAAGTCCCAGTGCCGTCCGCCATAGAGCGGGACCCGCTCCCGCTCTATGGTGGACGCAGCCGGGGCCCTGCCGCCACTTTAAAGCCCAGGCAGCAAAGCTTTAAAGTGGCGGCAGGGCCCCGGTTGCAGGACTTTAAAGTCCCGGATCGCTGGATAATTGGGTGGTTTTTTTAATTAAACAAAACACGCCTTTTTAGCACATCGCCTCCTTGCTTAGAATAGAGCGTTCACCCTGTTAAAATTATCTCGACACACACCAAACTGTTTCACCAAATACTATCAATTTTATTGAGAAAACACCAGCTGGAAGGTCTGTGTATGTGGGCCTGCTATTTTTTTTTTTAAAAGCAATTTTCCTGACCCTTTCTATTTGAAATAGACGATACCTCACTGAGCATGTCCGGCTGCTGCGGGGAAGACTGCTCCTACGAGATCCTCAGCCGGAGGACCAAATTTGGGGAGAGCCAGCAGGCTCACTTGGGCACTCCGTGGGGAGGCTGCTGCCATTGAGGTGCTCCTTCCGCACCCTCCGAAATAACCTGCCCAACGTAAGCGTGCCTTCCTCGTGGCTCCTCTTGACCAACACACGATTTCTTTTTCCATAATCGCTCAACTTCAAACCTGCAAGGCATGATTTGTTGCTCCCAGATCAGGAGGCGGGAGAATCACGTGCCTCCTTTGCATAAGTAATTTTTCGCCTTTAACCCTTGCTTAACTCTGAGCTAGGGTTAAAAGGCAAAAAATTCCTTATGCAAAGGAGGCCCATAGTTCTCTCGCCTCCCCCTACAGTTAACACTAAGCAGACTCAGAGTCACTATGACTCTGGAGTCTTGCAGCAACTACCTTGGCCTTTTTAATTATTTTAAAAATTCTTTTCTTTTCCTCATGACACTGGTGAGGCCCCGCCTCCCCTGACTGCACATCCCTGTTCCAGATAGAACATTTTTAAAATCACTTTCTTCCTTTTCTACTTTGATGAACAAGCCAATGGTCAGTAATTACCCCTCCGCAGGTTAATCTTCAATAATCTTCACTGCCCATTTACACTGCCTTATTTTAAAAAGTTGCTCAGCCATGTAGTTGCACATGTATTCATTAGATATTTTTGAAGGAACATGAAACGCCATCTTCTATTTGAAGCAAACAAACATACACTGGTTATAAATGAGTAAATGAAAAGTAGCAGATTTCTCTTTTTACTGTGGCACTACATTTGTGGCTTATGGAATATGTTTCCATGATTCAGAAATGATAATCCATATTTTACTTTCCAAGCACTCCCTGATTTATCTGAAATAATAATGATTGTGGAGTTTTTGTGTCTGTGTGTTCTTGGTGGAAAAGAGAGGAGCGGTTGCATAGGATTGTATTATAAATTGAGTGGACACTGGCATTGTATTGATTAATGTGTGACCAACAATCAAGAGTATAAATATTACTAGTATAACAATGGTGTTTATTTAATTTACCTTTGAAAATTAAAAAAGATAGTGATAACAGACTTTATAAAGATTATAACTGTCACATAAAAAAGTAGGAAGAGTTTGCGCAATCAATTTAAAAACAGAGTCACAGACTCTAGAGGGCAGACAAAGATTGGAAATCAGGAACAGCGACCAAGGATTGAGTTAAAGTTGCAAATGGTGGCAGGTAATAGGAAGAAAAACAGAAGAAGAACTTGCTGTTTTAAAGCAAGTTCCTTTATATCCATTAGCGATGTTTATTTAGTGCCATAGGTTAAATTAAAAGGGTAAATTTTGAGAATTGTATTATGCAGATGAGAAATATGAAAGCTATGGAGTTCTATTAATTGTGAAGGGCCTACAATGCCATCAAGAGTCACTGGATGGCACTGTGTGACCATAGCATTAGCAAGTTCTATTACTAAAACTGAAAACTAAAAAAAATATGTGTGTCTTATCGCTTGGCTACCACTCACCCAGTGGTGGGATTCAGCCAGTCCGCACCACTGCGGGAGAACCGGTTGTTAAGTTTCTGAGCAGTTTGGTGAACTGGCTGTTGGAAGAAATCATTAGGGCAGAAAACCGGTGGTTAAATTATTTGAATCCCACCACTGCACTCACCCCATATTCTACCTCTTGACTTGTAGTTGTTGTGTGATTGAATGGACTTTAAATACAGACAGTTTTACAGTGATTCTCCAGTAATGGCTTGCACTTCAGAATAAAAACAGCTGTATAAGAAAGTACTGATAGGTTTACACAGAAATTTTCCAAACAAGAGGCATGAAGGAAGAATATTCTTTAGATGCGTAACTGAAGGAACAAACTAAAACACGTTTAATTAAGCTACACAAGGATAATGTGGGGAACTGACAGAACTTGTGTAATTTCCACGGCTTATCAAAATTAACATCAATTGTAAGGAGGGGAAGCGCTAAATAAAATTTCCTGGAAGCATAATAGGGCATTCACCTAATTGGGTGGGTGACAGGAAGTGTCCCGGGTTCAGTGGGAAATTCCTCATTTGTGCATGGAAGTTGCACTTTAGGTAGGCTGGCTTGAAAGAAATCCCCCCTGGATTTCTATAGGAAAGGATTTGCGAGCTCTGCTAAAACGGGCTCTGCTTTTCTCCAGTAAAGCTCTATGTAAAATTCCTCATTTATTTCCGAAAGATACTTTGAAAGAAGAATGTGCTCGCCTGAAGTTTGCTTACAAAAAGGCCTATTTGATTTTACTCTATTCTTCAATTTATATGGCCGCCCAATTCAAAGCAACCATGGGCAGCATACAACATACTTAAAATGAAAACAAAAACATCAGACCTCAGAAACAAACAACTAGAAACGGGACCATAATTCAATCCAGAAAACATCTCTTAAAAACAGAGTCAGACTCAACAGCTAGGCTCAATGCCTGTGGGAACAGCCAAAAGTTCAGTGGTTTTGAAAAGGCCAATCAGATTGGGTCAGTCTGGATTCAACAAGTCAATCATCCTGATTTAAAAGGCAGGTAAGGAATATCAGTTCTGCTTGAGGAAATTCTGTCCTTTTCAGAACTAAAAATGAAAAGTCCTTGGTACCAGAAGTCCCTAGAAACCCCCAGTCTTGGCGCAATGGTTAAGGTATCACCTGCTATTTTGACATTGTTGGCCCCCTTGTAAAGAATTATCAAAGATTTTGACTTGGAATAGGGTGAGTTCCTTTGCACCTGACACTTTACCCAGGAATTTGGTCTTGGATGAAGCTCTTAAAAAGGAAGCGCTCATAAGTTTAAAATAGAAGCCTTTTTGAAACTTCCATCCTAGCTTGGTCAAAACTGAAGGTGGGACTGAGATGACTGATCATCACACCTTGAAGACCATTTTTAAAATTTATATCAAGTACCTTGTTGATCAGAAAGGTCGGTAGTTCAGTGGTTTGAATCCCTAGCGCCACATAACGGAGTGAGCTCCCATTACTTGTCCCAACTTCTGCCAACCTAGCAGTTCGAAAACATGTAAAAATGCAAGTAGAAAAATAGGAACTACCTTGGTGGGAAGGTAACAGCATTCCACCACAAAGATGTCTTCAGACAGTGCTGGCTCTTTGGTTTTGAAACAGAGATGAGCACCACCCCCTAGAGTCGGGAATGACTAGCACATATATGCAAGGGGAACCTTTTCCTTGAGGTTGTCCTTCTGGGTCCTTCTTTGTCCAGACAGGAAAAGCACAAATGTTGAGCATACAGCTAAGTCAGGAGGATAAAGGGATTTTGGTGGGAAATTAGTAGCCATCCTGACTTGGTTCATGCATTATACATAATCTAATAAATATGTTTGTGTGTACATTGGCCTAGCATAGGGTGGGATACTATCTGTAGAGTTTCTGAGCCATATTTCTTCCTCAGACTGGCTTTACACATCGCCATGAACCAAAGCCAAGTTATCTTTTTAGAGAAAAAATCTGTATTTTTTCCTATAAGTGCTCATTCAATATGATGAAAGAAAAATTGCTTTTGTTTTAAAAGACAAAAAAAAAATGCCACAGTGTAAAATGTGATATTCTTGGTCTTACTGAGTTATAAAGCTGGCCAAAAATATCTTTACCTTTCACGGTGTACTCCTCTCTCCAGCAGGGCGGCATCATCAGAAAATTTCTCTGCCCCCTCTGGATTATTTTTGTTGGGAAAAGGGAGGGGTCTTCAGGACTGTAGAAAATATCAGAACCAAATGTAGCACTTTCTACTCTCTCCAACAGTGAAAGTCACCACCATGAGAAATTCCAAATATCTGAGTCCCCTGTGAAGAAGGCAGAAAAACAGAAGCCCCTTTCACAAGGGAATACAATTTTTTGGGAGGAACTACAAGACGGCTGAAGGAATAAGGCTGAGGTAGCATGTCGGGGAATGGGGGTGAAGCAAGTAGATGCTCCCAGGATGGCCCACAAACCATTTAACAAAGATCCTTCAGGACGGAGGGGTTATAAATACTGGGGGTGGGTAGGTGGGTGGGGTGGTAGATAGAAGATGTGGCATCCCAGGCCAAGCGAACGGTGGAGTTCTGGGTACACCAGGAAGTGTCAGCCTGCAGAGATATGAGCACAGTGGGCCTGGCTGTATTGTAAAGCCAGAGAGGCCCCACAGCAGCCGGCAGCAGCTTAGTAAGAGGCCTGGTGTTTGGTCTGTTCCACATCAATGGGGCGTCCAGCTGTGGCTGAGGATGAAAGAGAAAGAGAGGATTAAAGGCTCCCAGGGCCGTTTCTAACCCGCCTAAGACTTACTGACGGGGCAGTGTGTAGCTTCAAGAAGCCTTCTTCATATGGAAAATATTAGGAAGCAAGCGAAAAAGAGTTTCTATCCAAACAGGGCTGATGTTTGCTCTGAAGAGCCCTAGAAACTCAGTATCAGTTGGATCCAAGTCAAAAAGGCATATGTTGAGACCAATTCCCATTGCAGCCCAAGAGAAAGATTACATATTCAGTGAATTTATGTTCACATTTATTAGGGAGAAAAGGTGGATTTGCAGCCTGAGGCTTAAATCAGCATTTCCTTCAGAATGATCTGTAGCGTGAATATAACATCAAGATGGAATCAAGATTCATTATTTATTTTTCAAGATTCTAGCCCACATGAACAACATCATCCGTGTCATGGAAATCTCTCGAGAGGCACCCAAAGTCATCTTTTATGTCTTATGTGGAAAAGATCTGCGTCTCAATGATTTCTCCGTGCCTTGTTTCCAAAGATGCACGCCGGGATCACAGCCTTTGAAATGCCACGGGAATCGCATGATTTGTGTGAAAATATGACCAGGAAACTTGATGTGGAGGTAGAGGGGAGCGGAAAGACAAAAAGCCTGCCTCATAATGAATGGCAGAGAAGGAATATACAGAGGCAGGATGAACGGGTGGGAGGGAAACGAATATAAATAGGGAACCAGTGAATGGATCAGGGAAGAGGGAAAGAGGGGCTGGAAGGCAGAGGCTGGGGTAGCAAGGGAAGAGCTGCCTGCTTCGCAGTTGTGTTATTAAGGAGGTCACTAGGTGAGAGGGCCAGGCCTGCAGGAATTGAGGCCCATGCTGCTGCAGGATGTTTGTTATTGGCAACAAATTGCTAACAGAAGTGAGAATCATTGTGCTCTGGGGAAGGGAGGAGGAGGCTGACTCTTGCAAAGCGGGTTTGAAGAGCACAGAGCAGGTTTTCCCCCTCCCCCTTAGGAACCAGCATGCAGCCTATAGGTTAAAGTTGAGAATAAATAATCTACAAAGCTAGGGTTTCCTATCTGCTGTTTTGGCTGCAGCAATCCGACTCCTGTCCCTCCCCCCCCCTCTCTCCACCCTCTCCCCTGTCCACTCTCCCCCCCTCGTCCTCTGTCCTTCCTCTCCCTCTCCAGAAGTTGTTGATGCTCCAACACTTGAGGTTTTTAAGAAAAGATTGGACAGCCCTTTGTCTGAAATAATTTCCTCCCTAAGCAGGGAGTTGGACTAGAAGACCTCCAAGGTCCCTTCCAACTCTGTAATTCTGTTATTCCCCTTTCCCCTCTCTCCTCCCCTCACCACTCATTTTATTTCAGACACTCTTTTACTTTTTCCTCTCCCATTTATTTTGCTCTTCCTTAATTTTATTTTGCCATCATAGCATTTATTCTGTCTTATAAAAAATGCTTCCCTTTCCCCAATATCCGGCCCTTAGCCTATCCACAAATGAGCGTGTGAATTTTCTCACATCCACATTTATGAACTGATACAGAAGTCTTCACATATTTGTTGCCTGATCTTGCAATTGTGATCTCTCTGGCTGCTCGTACAAAATAAGCCAAAACAATCAAAACACGCTTGAGCACTATGGTTTACCTTTTTCTTATATTGGAGAGATCTTTGTACCATAGCACTTGACACCTGGAAGGCGATTTATCAATCAGGAGATTTATTAGTACACCTATTCTATTTAGCCTGCTACATAGCAGCATCTAACTATCCTTGGTTGATCAAACAAACAAACAAGAAATTCATACCTAGTTAGTGCTTGGAAGAAAGCCGGCCAAAATATTCCATGGTCGTCAATTAAACTTGAAAATTGAATAAACATCCCTGAAAGCTGTGACAAATTGCTGTACCTTTGCTTTTAGATCCTGCTTGTGAAAAAAAAGAGAAAATAATAGACATTCCAACAAATAAGCACTTTGAAATGATGTCTGCTTTGGGAGATTTTAAGTAAAGTCAAGAATAACTAAAACACAACATTTTATGATACTAAGAATACAGGCATTTCAACTGTGATACAAGATTTGTTGCTGATAAACTAGAGATGGACCTTTAATTTAGCAATCCCTCAATTAGATCTAACTTTGCTGGGAAACAATAGGCTGTTCCAATTTCTTGATCTCAGTCTTCCAACAGGGGAAAAAATACTGCTTAGAATTATTGCAAAGTTTGCTGAGATAGTGTACAATCTTAAAGAAGTTTATCCAGGAATAAATCCCATGGATTTTAGTGTGACTTAATCCCAAACGTCTATGTACTTCTGGATAGACATATAACTTCTTTGTGAATGTGCATAGGGCTGCAGCTCAAGATCACTAAATATTAAGTATTTAGTGAGATAAGTAAATGGGGTATATTCACCTGCATACTCATACAAGAACCAGCAATACAATTGGAAGAGGATTTCTTGGGAGACATGTGATTCATGAAAGAAATAGTCTCACGAGGATTTATCTTTTCTCCTCATTTTATATACAGTTCCTTTAAGAGTAAAATCATGCAGCAAACTAAAAGTCATAGGTTGTACAGCAGAAAAATGCTGCAGTTCTCTTCAGTTAACCAGTGGAATTCCTTGCCATCACTTGTTAAGAAAGTTCTTATCCAAAGATTACACTTCCCAATAACATTCTCACTTTAGGTCCACTGTTGACCTATAGAAGTGCAGGGTATGCTTTCATCTACCTCTTCTGAAGGTTTCTTAAAGTTTTGCCCCTATCCCAAAGACAGCTGTATAGACATCTATTTGTGCCCCCATCTTGGAAATCCGTCTCTCTTCTAATCCACTCCCTGGGTAGTCCATGTGGATGAAGGTCTGCTGAGCTGCTGTCTGAGTTGCTTAGTTAAGAACAATAAACAAATGCCTAAATGGAAGATTATTCTTTTAAACCTGACTTCTGCTGCCTGCAAACAGTCCTGAAGCGCCCACCTCCTGTCCCGCTGCAGCCCCAGGCTTCATGCCTCGCTTGAAATCTGATCTCCTTTGCTTTGGAACAGCCAAGTTGCTTGGCCTCTGCATGCACCTTAGCCCCTGACCCTGTCTAGGCCCTCCTGTCCTTTTTCTGACACATGCCAGGGCAAATATTCACCCAAATGCACTTACTACTTGCACATTCTCCAGTAAACTTGCTTAGTCACATTACATTCACCCACACTTAGCAGAGTTTGGATTTTGCTTCTTGGACATGAATCACTAAGAAAGGCAACACTGCCCCCCTCCCTTCTGCCCCCATCAGAGACATACCATTCGTATGCACATTGATTAGTTAGGAAGATGCAAATGGGCTTCCTAATGTGTATCTCTATTCTGTCTGTGCCACAGCCTCATTTATTTATTTGGAGGATTTTTAATTCTGCCTTGAAGACCGTAGTTGTTGTCCAAATGGCTAGGTTCAATTAAAAAAAGACAAACAAGTCCATAAAACTTGGACAAGACAGGAGATCAGTTCTTTAATGCCAGAAGGATATCCGTAAAGAATAAGCCTGACATTTACTCTACTTCTGGCTGGGTTGATCTCTTGCTGAAATTGGGGGCTCCTGATCTTTTGGCCAAAGGGCGAGTTGACAGTGTGCTCAACTCTTGGCAGGATATGTTTGTTTTTCAGGGCGGACGCAATGATTAGCTTCTGGTCAGCATAAGGGACAAAAATGATCTCTTTGTTTTCATGTTCCTCCTAGGAGGAAGGAGATCCTGTTCCTTAGTGTTCTTTGGTTCCCGGCTGATAGAGGAGGCCAGAATGTGCTTCCCTTCAGCACTCCTGTGACATTTACCAAACTTTTGAATGCCCTGCTAATTATCACATCCAGATTCCATTTGCACCATTTGCTGGGTCATCCAGCAACATCTATTGAAAAGAGTGAGACCCAGGAACAGCTTCAGTAAGCATAGCGCAACATTGTCCCTGGGTAAATAGGAAACTGAAATAATCTTTCCCAGGTGCTTGTCTGGCTCTTGTATTCCGATATCCCAACAGGCCATAAAGAACTGAAACATAAAATAATGAGCCAGGTGGTATATGATGTTATGCATATAGGCATCATGACTACACTTGGCCAGTGATTCCATGTGTTGAAAAGGATGGTCAGGTGTGGTACACATGTGGCCATTGCAATCTTTTTAATCCCCAAAGGCAAGCAGCAAATGGAACAGGATGGCTTCCCTTTGGGACGAGAATACGAGAGGAAAACGCTTACCCAGAAAAATCTGATTTCTTCCACTAATCAGTGAAAATCCTATTCGTGTTTTAATTCATATCTTTAGCCTTTGTGCTGTTATGCCAGAAGACTGGTGCTTGAAAATGGCTACAAGTAGCCAACCATACTGTGTGTCTCAAATTTGAAGCTATTCATTTATTTTCAAGATGGATCCTAACATTTCTACCATATACTGACTTCGTTTTCTTTGAAGACAATTGTGTGCTTCACAGCTGACGTTTAGATGCTCCTAGGAATCTTTTCACTATGTCTTTTTAAAGATGTAAATGCAGAAAATGGTTGGGTAGCAAAACAAAAGGACCAATCAGTCTTTCTCCTTCACTCCTGCAGTAACCCAGATAGTTCTGACTCTTAGTGTGATTCCAGCAAAAGGTTTTTGCATATCTGATAAAAACACTTGATAAGTGAGTTAAAATGCTATCCATCAGTCCTTGATCTAGCAAGAAACTGTACTTGCATAGCATTTGCTGCCTCACTGCTGATCATTATCTTGGCACACTGGCACTGCTTTTATTTATACTTCATATATGTTAAGGAGAGTGACTGATGGATTTCCCCAACTTTCTTCTCTTCACTTTCACCAATGTTTCCTACTGGTGGAAAAGGACTCTCTAATCACCTGTTTTTATTTGGTAACATATCCTACGTAAGACGTAGCACTCAAGACTTTCTCTGTCTCCCACTAAAATCAGCATTAATTGAAGTGCAGCAAAGAAGGTGATAGTATCGCATCACACACCTTCTTTTACTACATGCTCAGAAAGGCATAGAAAGGGAAATCACACATTTGTTGCTCCATGTAGTCAAGCAACTGAATCACTTAAGTGTCTAAAGACATAGAAAAGAACATGAGAAACTGCTTCTTTCTATTAAAATGCTTTCTGATAAAGATTTGATTCTACTTTCAGTGTTATTGGTGGTGGTGGTGAGACTAGAAGTCATCTTCTATTTCAACTCATGAATTTCCATCAATGCTTTCAGTTTTGTTCTAAGGAAAGTTTCAGAAATGTTCTAAGTGGGGAAAATCTGAATAATGTCCAATAAACAGCAATAATTTCAGCAGCAAAGGTTGGACCTCTCTGGAATTACACACATTTAATCTATATCTATATCTATATCTATACCTATACCTATATCGATCGATCGATCGATATAGATAGGAGAGAGAGAGAGAGAGAGAGAGAGATGGATGCTGGCCATTCTGGCTGACAACTCTGGGAATTAAAAGTCTATAGAGATTCTCAGTTATCCAAATCATGGTTGACCCAAAGGTGCTTTTTCAAGAGGCAACTGGACTTTCTGTTTTTTCTTTGAAGATGTTTTGTTTCTCATCCAAGAAGCTTCTTCAGCTCCTTCCATTCGCCACCATACAGTCAGAGCTGAAGAAGCTTCTTGGATGTGAAGCAAAGCATCTTCAAAGTCCAGTTGCCTCTGGGAATTAAACTTTTAGAATATGGAGTGCACCAGGTCTGGTCTAGGTATTAACACAGGAGTTGTCCATACCAATCTCTTGAGTGGCTGCTCCCTCAAAATGCTCAGGACCACAACACTGAAAGAGATGGTGGGGATTCATAGCAAAGATTCTGAGGGCCTTCACGTGGCCATAAGCCCTGCAGATATGTGGTCATCCATGTCATGACAAGAGAGGCTGCTTGTTGAACCTTCCACTTGCTCTTCTTCCCTGTCTATTGCTGGGCACAATCCAATTCTGCAGCAGGAGTTGGGGAAGAGAGTGGATTAAAGGATTGACAGAGGAATGTCAGTGATTCAGCATCTCTCTGTTTGGCAAAGCAGACTTTGGGGAAAGCCATAACATCATGCTTAACAATCAGCATGCTACTGAACAGAAAGGATGACAGATTTTACAATTGGTTGCATGAAGCCCAGACCAATTAATTTTGTGCATCATAACCATTACTTTTCATCCACTGCAGAAAGATTTCTTAAAGTTTATCTGCAGATCTGCAGAAGGAAGAAGAAGCAACTCTTGCATTAAACATGCACAGAAGTAATGTCTAGTGTAAGTCATATGTTGCATAGGTGCTCAGCAGGGTAGAAAAATAAGCAGACATTTATTTAAGATGAAGATGCCGAATTTTAAGGGGGGGGGGAGGCAGCATCAGTTGTGAATTTCTATCTTGAAATACAACCGAAACTAGCATTTACCCGTCAAGGAGAAAGCATGCAAGTCAGTTCATTCTGCACTGACAGTTGCGTTTTCACCTGGCGTGGTTTCGGTTTTACATCTTCATTCACACCCGCAATAAAAATGGGGCGAATTGGATAAATTGCCACAGAATGCCCTAGTACCCCAAAAGTGTATGATGAGCTGGCCACAGCGATCCGACGTGCCCTGAAGTGACATGGGGGGGGGGGGATCAAATCAGGCTGTTATAAGTTTTGCTCCTGCCGGGCGTTTAGCAGAGTCTTATTGCAAGGTGGAAGGAGAAAAGCTTGTGTCAGCTGGGGGGGGGGGGGAGAGAAAGAAAGAAGCCCAACTACTCCTTAGGAACGCTCTGCTTGATTATTTAACTCTTTATTTTGTGTTCCCGGGATTTTCTGCTCTCCCACTCACCCCCCCCCCCAAATATCCCGGCGCAAAACTGTCCAAGGAGTCACCTAATCAAAGTAAAACCAAATCAGATCGTTCCCGACCCAGTCCCTACTTAGATGTAGAAAAACTCCAAATCCCCCCAAATCCAGGCGGGGTGGGTGCTGGGAGGACTTTTTCCAGGCGGATCCCAGCGACAGGGATGCAGACAATAGCTGTGGCTTCCGCGGTTTTAGCGCTTGGATTGCCACCGATCCGTTTTCGCGCCCGGGTTTCTCTCTCTCTCTCTCCTCGTCCTTCGGGCTAGTTAGGGGTCCTTTGCCGGCTCTCGGATTGCCCAGATGGTTTATTTTTTCTCCTTTCACTGAAAGAAGGGAAGGGAAGAGAATCGAGGAGGAAAGAGTATTTGGGAAAGGGCCCGTCTCTTTCCTACCTCGCTTTCGCAGATCGTTCCCCGCTTCCGCCCTCCCTTTTTTTTTTTTGGCTATTTGAAATGTTTCCCACAAAACAAGACACAGACCCACAGGGATCGTGTCTGAGGGGATGATGGTTTCTGGGAATATTAGAGGGGGGCGGGAAACCGTTTCGAAAGGACCCCCCACCTGCCGGAGCTGGCAGCTGACAGGGGCTCCCGCTTTCCTCGCTTCCCGCTCGTCGGTACGCTCTTGCGCGCTCGCCGTTTGGCCGGAGCGTTCCCTGTCCTTTTATTGCACATCCTGACAAGGAAAACGTTCTTCCCGTGTCTTTGAACATCTTGTTCCACGGAAAAGTTTTGTTTTCCCCTCACTATTTGGAAAAGCGGAATGAATGAGATTCTACCGTTGTTTCTTTTTTGATCTTTAGGAGGAAAATTGTACATGGGCGATCCTTAATTCTAAATCCGTTTTTTTCCCCCTCTCTCTTTTTAATTGTTTTAAAACGCTTCCGCATGAGGGAAAGAAATTGTCCTACTTCTTTGGCACATCTTTAACCTTTCCAGTATCATTCATATACATACATACATACATACATACATACATACATACATACATACATACATATATATATATATATATATATATATATATATATAATACATTTTTAAACAGGGAGGTTTTGACAGGTCAGTTTCAAACCCTCCAACCCCCACCCCTCCCCAATCATTTTATGCGGTATTGGAATAAGACAATTTTGCCGCTTGGATTTTTTTGACAGTTAAATTGCAATGTAGGCAGAGAACGGAATAGGGATCCTGTCTCTTTAACTCTGTAACTAGACAAAGACTTTTTCCCCTTTGAGAGCTGAGCCCGGGATCAGAACTGTCAGATGATCTTCCAGCACTTGGGAGAGTTTGCAGAGTCATAATTATATCTTTTAACCTGTCTTGCTCTTTGCAAAAGAAAGGTCCTATTATATTGAAATGAGATTATTAGCCATCAAATACTTTCTTTCTTGGGATTCTTCCCTATTTTTTTAAAAAAAATTCAAATACCTTAACTACTTTGCAATTGAATTTTTATAAGATTTACTTTATATTAAATAAATGTTCTATTGTGGTTATTTAAAAATGTTTTAAATGGGTATTTTCAATATGCAAAAAAAATGGGAATGCTTGAAATGCTATCCATATAATTAAAGAAAAGGTAAGTTTTCAGAGCACAAGTTATGCGGGTCTCTCCCCCCCTTGTGATAAAACCATGGCAAAATGTTTTGCTTCCTGGGATCTCCTAAAAATCTGCTTTGCCATATGGTGTTCATCTTCCTTCCTTCTTTTTTGTTTTAGTTTAAGCCAAAATACAACATTATTAGAAGAAAACTAAATTAACTTAGGTGTTAGGAAAAAAGGAAAATACACAAAATTAAAATAAAATACAAATTACAAATTTAAATGCATGTTTTGTGAAGATGGCACATGGAAGACATCATACACAAAGAAATACAAATAGTAGTACTAATAATATTCATATTATTGAAAATAACGACTTAGGCCAATAAATATGGGACCAGAACACTGAATTTAGTTTATCCTGCACATGAATAGTTTTGCTACTTTGATGAACATTTTGTCTATAGTCCCTGTTGTTTTAAGCACTGGGCCGCCTTAAAAAGGAACCTAAACAGTCTTATAGATGTTCAATTGAATCCAGTTGATCCTATTGTTAAAAAGCATAATGTGGTTTGGTTTTGTGAAGGAGGGGAAGATTTCCAACTGTATAAGAATTAATCGTCAGTTTTCATTACATTGTGGTTAAATCATATCCCTCCAGGACTCTGTAATGTCTATTCTAGAGCCTCCAGGGTCTATCTGCTCTGTTATCTTGAGGGTGAGATGAAGTATAGTACCCATGTCCCTTACCTTCTATTTTCCTTCCCAAAGGCTCCTAAACATACATGTTGCCGCTGACACTCTATCAGTCATTCATAACATCTCATGATCTCCACTATATGTCAGAATTCAGAGCAGCACAAGATCCAGAGAGCTGAGAAGGGAGTAATTTGCTGATCTATATTCGGCAGAAGTTGCATGACTGAAAGATTGGTTAGCAGATGTTTTTAATTATTAGCTACTCTGATGGAAATCCTTTCAAGCTTGAACGGAGGGTTATAAGTAAGTATGCAAAGAAGGAATTATTCTAGATTTAGTCTGAGGATCATAGACATAAAATCTTGCTTAAAGTCAATTAAAATGATTTCATCCTTTCGTCTTCAGCTCAGAGACAGGACTTGGGTTGAAGGGGCCCAGTGCAAAATATGCAGCTGGGTAAAAAACTTCAGGGTGCTCCAATCTCAAATCCACCAATTTGTTCCTCCTTCTGGTACTTTCCCCTCACTTACCAGGCAGTATCACTGGTATTTTTATCTCTTTTGTTAGCTTTCAAGAAAGTTTGGTTAGAGGGAAAATGAGCAGTCATCCCTAACATCTTCATTTTGTCACATGGCTACTGTAGAAAAAGAGCAAGGGGTCGAAGATGAACAGAAATCTTTTGCTTGGAACCCCCTCCCCCCATATCCATGATGCTTAACCTGGGGGTGCTTTGGCCTAAAGAGCCTTGGTCTCATGCTTGTCAATCAAACTCAATCTCGTTATTGTTTTAACTGGTGGATTAGATTTTACGCTGATTTCAAATGGTCCCTATAAACATTTTCATTACCTGTGTTTGTTTAGATTGCATTTAAGGGAAAGGAAAGAATGGGATGAGGAGAGAAACAGAGAGCAACCAGATGGAAAAGAGAGCATTCTTTATTTTCAATAGTTAGAAAACTGCATATGCGATTTTTGTTTCCTTATCTGAGCAACCAAATCAGCTTTGCTCTGTAGCTATTAACATTCAGAAGAATCTCCTTCTTTGCATTAGGTTACTCTGATAGAAATGGTTCCCATATGACAGGTTAGAGTTGAAGTTAGATCCCACCATTTTAAGGTTGCCTTATGAAGTGCTTCCACTAAGTGTTCCTTTTGGTCTTCTTTTTTCACATGGCATAGTTAAGTATCTTAATAAAATGATTTTTTGGTTTTATATATTGAACCTGTTAAATATTTATTCAAAAGGACATCCAGAAAATAAAACTTGAATCACATTTGACTGGTGGAAAAGGCCAGATAGTCAACACTCTTCATCATGCCTTCTCTTAGGACCAAAGTACCTCTAGTTTAGTTTAGTTTAGAATCGGGAATGACTAGCACATATGTGTGAGGAGATCGTTACCTCTAGTAACATAGTGTTCATCTGGTCAAAGTTTGTGTGTTTGCTCTCAAGTTTCATAAATATGGAACCTTAGCAGGCTCAAATATAGGCTCTGTATGTCTTTATGTTCATTATTTCTTATGCCATTGAAATCCTCCATGCATTTTAAAGGAATGATAAATGGAAATTACTTAATTTGCCATTAAATCTTTTGTAGGAGTTGTATCTATGAAATGTGCCAGTATTTGCCTTCCATTCTAAATCGACATGAAGCTGCAGAATCTTGAATTTTATCAATGAAATGCTTGAGGTGTTAAATACAATGTAAAATAAGTTTGACTCTTTATTGTCTTGGAAGAATTCTCTTTTCATAATTGTGCTGATATGAATATCTGGGAAATATTTGTATAATAATGCTTGTGAACTAATATTTTGGCCAAGTAACTGAGGTTCAGACCACAACTATTTTGATTATACTGCAATCGCTAGTCCAAAAACCATCATTGATGCATGTGTGCATAATTTCATAGTTGAAATGAATAATGTAATTCTAGGGTGTATACATTAATAGATACGACATCATAAGTTGAGATATCAAGTGATTTCCCTTTAAACATATCCACGTTTAATTGTACCATAATTTAGGGGGTCTTTGTGTAATATATATATTCCATTCCTTTCCAGAGCCATGCACACACATTTTGCACTTGCAACAATCTTCATGAAATGGATTATGAAAGATTTTTGCTGAAATAGATTCTGAAATTTGATCCATTCCTGGGGCTCATGGTAGTAGAGAACAAGAGGAGGAATATACATATTTTCTCCATGTTTTCTCTTCTTAGCACATAACCTCATGATTCTAATTAGTAGCAGTTATCAAAACACAACCCTATGTTTTTTTTTAGATTTTTAAAGAGAGAGCTACAGGGAACGTGGCTGTAGATTAGGCAAAAAATCTGGGAGAGATTCAGATCTTTTTCTTATCCAATTAGCATTTGGCATCCTTAGACAATCTATTGGATAAGAGACCCCCCCCCCCACTGGTACCCACCTGGCTACCTGAGTTACCTAATTTTAATATTTATTTTATATTACAATATTTGAATTAAAAATAAATGAATTAAAAGCTGTAATTGTACTTCAAAACAAAGTGCCAGCCTTCACAATCATATTTATTTGCAGGAATGTCTCTGCTGCCCAGATAGATCATGTAGGCATTCTCAGTGGGTGGTCTTGTGCTTTGCTGAGGAGTTAACTCACCTTCCCAGAAGACAAAAAATGCTAGTGAAGTAGCAAATGTTCACCAGAGCTGTTGTGGCGCAGTGGTTAGAGTGCAGTACTTCAGACTCCTTCTGCTGCCTGCTGGCTGCCTGAAATTTGGCAGTTCGAATCTCACCGGGCTCAAGGTTGACTCAGCCTTCCATCCTTCCGAAATTCTGATGTGGGTAAAATGTGGGCCCAGATTGTTGGGATCAATATGCTGACTCTGTATGCTGCTTAGAGAGGGCTGTAAAGCACTGTGAAGCGATATATAAGTCTAAATGATATTGCTATCCAGGGAGGCAGAGACAGTAACAGAGAAGAACCTTAACTACAGATCAACTGTGACATGTTCTAAACCACAGGTGTCAAACTCAATGACTGCGGGGTGCTTAGATCTGATCTGCAGGGCCACTCTGGAAACAGCCCATTTTCTCTAGCAGAGCTCTCGGGCCACCACAGGCACCCCTGACACGAGTGATGTATAGCTGGCCACCCGTACCCGGCCTCTGAAGGTCAAACACAAAACTGGTCCTCAGTGAAATTGAGTTTGACACCCCTGTTCTAAACAGTTCAATCAGCTCACATAGGTGGTATACTTTTATTTCAGGACTTATTTGCCCCAGCTAAACCCACATTTGTTCTGATGCCTGTCCAATCTCTTCAGGGCTTTATGAGAAATGAAAATGGTACCGTCAATTCGCCCATCACTATCAGGGCCTGGTTAATTAGTGGAGCTCATGCTAAGTTTTCCCCCACCCCTTCTACCATATATCTATATATTGTCATTTCAGAGAGAGAGAGAGAGAGAGAGAGAGGGAGGGAGGGAGGGAGGGAGGGAGGGAGGGAGGGAGGGAGAGAATGGTATATTTTTAATGGATAGAACAGCAGCTAAAAGAAGTGCAGTTGAGTGGGGAAATTATGAGAGAAGATAGGACGAAATAGACATGCTGCTTATTAAAATTAAAAGATAGTCTAAACAATTTCTCTTCAAAAATCAGTGTAACAGGTATGGTGGCGCACTTTATTTTTAGCAGTGGAATAGGAATAGTTCTGTTAAGAAGTAGTATCTTAATCCTTCCTTGACCTAAAATCTAAATCTTCTTCCTATCCCTTTTTTATTTCCCAGGTTTGGCTCATATTCTTCATTTTCATTTTCTGGTTTAATAACTTTTTCATAGTAATGCTATTTTAGTTAAGTGAACTCTAATTATTCCTCATATACACCAATATTATTGCAATGATAATTTGGACCTGAATCTTGTATGTTCCAGTTTTATTATCTTGTCTGCTTCCAAAGCAGAGCTTTTATCAAGTTATTGTTCTATCTCCGTGGTAGACTTTCATATCGTCTTTGATAAAAAAAAATCAAAATGCCCTCAAATGCATAAGGAAAGCAACACCACCCACCAATATGACCCGTGATGCACAGAGAAAAGAGGTGGGGCTTCAACCATGCAGTCACCACCACCATCTTGCCTTCCGCCCCCGCCCACTAATACTTCTATTCTACTTCATTCATTTTTCTAGCACTTCCATAGTTTTCCTTCCCATGTAGCACCCATTCAGCAGAAGGCTGAACAGCAGAACAATGTTCTTTGATAGATAACATAGGAAACCATTTGTTACCATCCATATTATGAGCAGTCCATTAAAGTACAGTGGCACCATCGAGATAGGCCGCTGGAGCAAAATTTCAGACCCCAATACAGAACTAATTGGGGGGAGGGAATAGCCAAACATAGTGAGTTATCCTTCCAGAAAAGCACAAGACAAAGCTAGTGAAATGAATTATTTCCATTTCTATTACTACCAAGGCTCCTCCCCATTTCTCAGTACTATTATTAAATCTAGAGTCTAAAATTCCCTAACTGCAGCATTCCGTGCCAGGATTTGTTCTCCCTTTTTCTGGAATGAATCTGAATGATTGTTCCTAGGTCGAATACAAAGCAAGAGTTGATCCATAGAATCAAATATCATGATTTACTGACACATTTGGAGCACTGAGTGTTAGCTATCCAAATGATTCCACTTCATTTCAGATTAGGCAATTTTACTTCTATTCCAGCCTCACCATGAAATTTCAATTCTGCACAGTAAACTTCACTTCTATTTATGTATAATGAATGCTGCTGAACAACTGCCAGAGTTGGCTATATTCCAGACATGGGTGAAATGATTCAGTACATGATTTGAAAAGTCCTTACCTTACATGGCTCATGGAAGTGTAACTAAGCTACTTGATGTAATTACTATTTTGCCTGAGCAAGGTTTGTAAAGATGAAGTGAAATTTTGCAGAAAACCAAGCCGAGAGAGTTGAGGTATGATTTAAAACATCTTTCTATATCTCATTTTTTAACATTTGTCTCAGAGACATCCTTATTTTTCACTGACAAATTTTAACAGTATTGATAATTAATTTACTACTTGCTCCCTGGCCCTCCAACATTCAAAATTGACAATGTTGAAAATCAAAATAAAATATGATTTTAAGGAGTTTCGTTTCCAAACTAAGGAATTGAGGCTCTTATGGACAACAGGTCAAACAATGATTTCATTCCAATTATAATCCTGAAAGTAATTAGTAGCCTGCCTTGCCAATTTCTGAATCAGCTGCTATATCTATGGCTTTAACACTAGCATGATCTGCAGACATCAATAAGTCAATGTTTATTCTCATGCTGCAAAAATGTTCAGCTCCCAATCTCTGTATATTAAAAATTGTTCTTAAGGCACTTGGCTGCTTTTGTGGGGAGAAGAGGATCAGTTGCTAAACTTATAAATGTGGTCTGTTTTTGTAAAAAAAACCAACAACTTTGGTCTGTGTCAATTCTAATTGTGACCCAAGATGGTTTTCAGTGAATTAATAATCAATTTTGACTTTCTCTTGGATGGTTACTCATCTGATGACAGTGAAGAGATGCATTGATGCTGACAGCTTACTTGGTTACTCTGGCAGCGGCATGGAGCTGAGGGACACCTGCAGCTATTCCTTGAAGTCAGAGACATTTGCAGGTGTTTACACCTTCTCTTGAAGAAAGGAAAGCGAGAGATCCCGTGTGCCAAGGAAACAGTCTCTCCATGATTAAAAGAAGCAAACTTAGTTTTGACAGATTCCAGCTATAACCTTGGATGGCTGTAACCAATCGGAGTCTTTTATAGCTGTAGCCAACTTGAGTCAGAGCCTTTGAATATTAAACATGAAAAAAATTATTTCTGCTCTTTCACATTGCTTGACATTTGAATACAAAGGTGGGAGAAAGTCAGACTCTTTCTGCTTTGGCTAAAAATAATGTCTGGACTCCACCTATTTTGAAAGTATGTTTTCACACCTCTAGTCAGAGCTGTGGTTAAATCTGTGGTAAAGCAGCTGATTTTAAGAATCCACTTTTGAGGCAGATCTGGCTGAAAACCGAGTTTCGGGCCTCTTCCTCCTTATGTGACATTCAACTGGCTCGGGCTCCCTACATAAACAAGATCTTCAGTCTTGTCACTCTTTCTGTCTTAATAATAAATTCTTACCTCTAAGATTTTTTTTAAGATTGGTGAAAATGCAGCCAAAAAAAGAAACTAATGTCATTACAATCCACAGGAGAGACGAGAGTGAAAAACTCCAGAAGGAAAGTTGGTCATGACCACCATTCTTCAAAGTGAAACTGTAGTTCAAACTTTTCTCCTGACAGATTTTTTATTCTTTTTAGGGTCCGGTTAGTTTATCTTTTAATACAGTTATCCTGTACCTCCCCAAATGCTCACTCTCTCTCCCTCAACCCTCATCCCCATTTCTTGCAATAGCAGATGGGATGTTTCCTGTGGAATAAATGTTTGGAATGTGCCTGTGTTGTTTACAATATTGGCTTACAGTGAAAGGCGAGCGTAGCCAGTCGCAGCAGCAGAAGCAGCACCTGATGCTGAAGATGAGAATGTTTTCCATCACACAGACAGCACAACAGTGAGGTCAGGCACGAGGGATAAGTAGCAAAGTTTGCCTTGAGCCAGCTTGGAAAAAGACACAATAACAATGGGGGGGGGGGGGGGGAAGCAAATAACATTTTTGTTTCATTCTCCCCTGAAACTTGTTATTGTAGCAGAAATTGGAAAACAATGATGACATTAGCAGCATTAAAAGAAAGCAAAGTGTAGAGCTCTTCAGTTTTCAAGTTGGAGGTGTGTCTCCCTCGGAATATAACAGGGAGAGCGAAAAGAATCTCTCTGGCCTTTCTTGTCTGAAGTGACCATCTGTGGAAACTCAGTTTATATGGGGAATTGTGTGTTGTTACTCCACAGAAGAGCAGCTTAGAATGCACAAAACCCTTAAAAGGCTGATTTTTAAAAGGGCGTATTTTTAATGAGAAAATATTTAGCCTCATTAGAAATATTTAAAATTATTTCCAGTTACAGTTATCTATGAAAAGTATTTCATCTTAAATAAGATAGGTTTTTATAGCTTTTATTTATTTTCTCTTTTGTAAAATCCTATTTAAGCATTTTAGTTGAGGAGTATTAATAATGGAAAAATAGGGTATTATGAGATAGATTCTACTGCAGAGGACTCGATATCACTACATCTCTCTGTTCAAATTCACAATTATTTCTGTTTTATAACAAGAGTTAGTTCAAACATATATGTACAGGATTGTAATATTTTCTGAAACAACAAGAATGACAAAACAGTTGGCACATTCGTGTACAATATAGGGATGATCAAAAACTCCTCTTGTATCCCAGACAAAGGTATCCTTTGTACATATCCTAAGCATATATTCACAATTCCTTATTGTATGGAAGATTTATAATATTACATACATATGTATTGTATATACCTACCTACCTACATGGTATTCACACAAATTCCAGATGCAAAAATGTCAGGGATATGTGGAAATCTCATTACCATGCCCATCCCAGAGGTGGGATTCACTTACCTTCCCTACTGGTTCCCAAATTGCTTCACTAGCCCACGCCTCAACTGCACATGCGCAATGCTTATGCATTACACCAGGGCAGGTGAGTGGAGCCTCCCTCAGCTATTGCTACCAGTTCACCTAAGCTGGAGTGAACCAGCTGAATACCACCTCTGATTTGGGGGATATAGAATGGATTGTTTAAACTCTGCTCATGTGATTGTTCATTGCCTGAGCTATTTCCAGAGGAGGAAGAGCCAGGCAGTCTGATTCTCTAATCTACACTGATTATTTAGAATGCTTGCCCTCAGAACCCTAGGCAGGTGGAAGACTAAGCTCTTACATTGAACACCATGAATTCTGTTAGGTTTGTAAAGGATTGAACTGGTTAAAATGGGGTCTGAATAGACTTTCTACATGTAAAACATAACATGTAAAAAATTGCAATGATTAGAATGTCTAATAAAATTTCACCAGAAATTGTTTTTAATAGCAATAGTAATAGCAGTTAGTTTTATACACCGCTTCATAGGGCTTTCAGCCCTCTCTAAGCAGTTTACAGAGTCAGCATATCGCCCCCACAATCTGGGTCCTCATTTTACCCACCTCGGAAGGATGGAAGGCTGAGCCGGTGAGATTTGAACCGCTGAACTGCTGAACTAGCAGTCAGCTGAAGTGGCCTGCAGTACTGCACTCTACCCACTGTGCCACCTCAGCAGTGATTTCTACTAATGTATTTTTTCCTATATATTTTTATATTGATGCTCTATATTCTGACTCATCAGGCAATACATACGAAGATGAACAATCTTGTATGCATCTACTGAGTCTGATACTTTGTTTCTTATTACTTCTGGGCCATATGTCAGTTTCTGTTAAGATTTTGCTCAAGATAAATAAAAATGGCAGACCTATATGGCTCCACCTGTTGGTTAAACATATCATGTTTTATTCCGGTCAAAATGATGTTAGTAAAATGAGCTTCTTACTGGCTTCAGGGTGTTTAAATTAAAATCATATTATGTACATTATTATATCCATATTGTTATTACTACATCCATATTATTATGGACAAAGGAACAAAACCTTCTCAATCATTTTACAAGTCTGAGAGAAAATCGGGACTGTTGGTAGAGCAAGCACAGAAGTTGTGTATTCATTGGAGGTTGGATGGTCAACTTTCTGACCACAAGACCAGTTGCTGTAGATGCTGGATGTGGCAATGGGTAACCCATTGGCATTGGGTAGAGCTAGCATTCCATTGTCTAGCTTTTTGATTGGCAGACTAACAGGAATGTGATTAGGATAGGAAGGAGTGGGCATGGAGAGAATAATCTAAACTTTAGTTAGTTTCTCAAACTGTTGTTTGATGCAGAAGCACATTGCACTGAGGAAGGCAATTGGATTAATAATTGATATAGGAAGAGGTTCATGGAAATCACAGATTCTATATAAACATTCTCCAAAGGAAAAACCAAACAAACATAGGGGGGAAAAAATCAATTGAGAGTTCTATTCTCTTTTGAGCACATTAGCTCTCTTGAAAAATCTCTAATGCTGGGAAAGGTAGAAGAAAAGAGAGGAAGAAGATGACCAGTAGCAGCTCTAAATCAAACTCCGCTACAGTGGTGATGAATATGCTATTGGAAGATCAGAAGAATCAGATTGGGAACAGATCATCCTGAAGAATCTATATGGTCAGTGTTGACTTGATGAGATGTGATCAATAATCAATTATTGCAATTGGCAATAATAATGTATAAACAATTTTGAAGATTTTGAATAGGGACAAGCCTGTGTCATTTCATTTAAAAGCAGGTGGTAGAGAAGAAACCAGTGTTGGGATTCAGCCAGTTCGCACCTTTTCGGGAGAACCAGTTGTTAACTTTCTAAGCAGTTCGGACAACCGGTTGTTGGAAGAGATCTCCTTTTGTTTTTTTCCACTTTACAGGGCTAATCCTATAAGGCAGGCAGGCAGGCAGGAATCGTTCTGGTGTTATTTCTAGCCTAATCTTTGTTGCCCTGCTTCAGAAACTGCCTCTCCCCTTATTACATTGTAACAGCTAAGGCGAAGCACCCATTGATGTGAGTGATGTTGAGTTAGTCACGCCCACCCAGTCACATGACTACCGAGCCACACCTACCCAGCTGGTCATTAGGGCAGAGGACCGGTTGTTAAATTATTTGAATCCCACCACTGGAAGAAACACACACTTATCTGAATATGGCTTATAAGTTTACTCTAGAGAGAAATTTGTATGGAGTCGGACAGTTGGCCATTACTTTAATGATTGCTAAAATGCAACACATAAATATATTTTGGGTAAAAGCATGCAGTCTTTCTCTTTCCTTATATACAAAAATGTTTGTCTTTTTGGCTCCAGAAAAGCTGACATTGGTTAGGGTTGGGAAGGAAATATGTCATTTAATTATAAACAAACAAATGCCAAATGAATTAACGTGTTGCACTGCCGGTTATTACAGGCTGCACACCCAGCATATTTCCTGCCTTTTTGTTGGTAAGGCCTTTGGGCAAACATCAAAATGAGTTAAAAGGTGGAGTTTAATTCCAAAATTGCACAGAGCTTTTTCTTTCAGATGTCAAGCAAACGCCAGAGAAATGGGCAATGTTGGAGAAACAGAAAGCAGAGAATCCAACAACCCTAAGTAGTCTAATTGCTCTATTAAGAAACAAAATAAAACCTCTTGTCATTGTAAAATCTTGTGCTTTTACTGAGTTAAAGCAGCCTTTGTCCAACTGATGCCTTCTGCTCTATTGGACAGCTCAAATCATTTCAGCCAATTGGGAATGATGGGAATTGGAAACATTACTTTTTCAACAAATATTCTGGCTGGGAATTATGGGAGGGAGATGCTGTCAAACACGTTCAAGCCAAATGACATGGAGGGAACTGATGTCAGATATATTCATTCTCAGCTAACTTGTTGGCTGGATATTTATAAGCATTGTGATACTTCACTTCTGGAAGATGCCACATTGATGAAATCTATCTTAATAGCTTATTCTTTCTTCTGGATAGAAGAGTAATACAGGTAGTCCTTGACTTACAACAGTCCATTTAGTGACCATTCAAAGTTACAATGGCACTGAAAAAGTAACTTATGACCATGTTTCACACTTATGACTTTTGTCTAGCATCCCCATGATCATGAGATCAAAATTCAGTTGCTTGGCAAGTGGTTCATATTATGGACTGTTGCTGTGTCCCAAGGTCATGTGATCCCCTTTTGTGACCTTCTGACAAGCAAAGTCAATGGGGAAACCAGATTCACTTAACAACCATGTTACTAATTTAACAATGGCAGTGATTCACTTAACAATCGTGGCAAGGAAAGTCGTAAAATGAGCCAAAACTCACTTAACAAATGTCTTGCTTAACAACAGAAATGTTGGGCTCAGTTATGGTCATAAGTCAAGGCCTTTCTATACAGATTCAGACCAACTGACCTTCCTTTTTAAATATCTTTCTACTACAACAATTTAACAGCATTCCCATTTGTATAGACTTTCATTACTGTTAAAAAATCGATCTCAAAATTTCTGACAGGTTCTGATATTAAGAGGAAGAAAAGAATTCTGTTCTGTTTCTGTATACTAGGTAAATGTTATCATTTTTCCTGTAAGCTAAAAGTCCCCAAACACTGCCCCTTGATCATTTAGTTATAGCTTCCTTGCATACCCCATTGTTTTAATAATTATAATGTCCACTTGAAAGCCTATCTGAGGAAGAAAAGGAGCAAACCTACATTGTGCCTTTTTAAAAAAAGAAACAAATAAACTAAAATGCTAATAAGTGGGAGAGAAGATTGCAATTCTTAATAACATTACTATATTATTATATTATTAAAGTAAACCAGGAAGTATTAAAAAAGGAAATAATTTTCATCAGCATATCTACTTAAAATATTTGTAGGCTGTGATTTTCCATGTCAGATATGAAGGGTACATGTTTGGCCATGACATGAGCTTGCATATGTAAATGATTCTTGTGTGGGAAATTAAATCTGGCAACGTCATGTCTTGGCTGGGGTGGTGCGAAGACTGTGTAAAAAAGCTACGATGAAGATATTTTTCTTTAGTTATAGGCAAGGAAAGATGTGTGTGCGTGTGTGTGTGTGTGTGTGCGCGCGTGTGTGTGTGTGTGTGCGCGTGCGCTTTCATTTGTGCGGTGGTCTTGGAAGGTGCTGCTGGCACATGCGATTCTGTATCAACTTTTCTTTTTAGCTTTCTGAAGGAATGAAAATCTGGAGAGATGGTGCTGAAGTAGCAGCCAAAGGCTGTAAAATCTGAGGTCAAAATGCAAAGGAAAAAGTGACAAGGGAAAAGTGAGGTCTACTCCATCTTGCAGGAACTGTTCTGGAATGTGTTTGCTTGCCAGGATATGCAATGCTGAGGAGTGCGTCTTAGCAGCAGTGTTGAGTTAGTAATATGAACCCTATACAAATACCTTCAGGGCAGACAGGTCCATTTCAGGCTGTGTTTATTTAATAAAGAGCCAGTGAAGTAACTGCAATTTCATTGTCAATTTACTAATGCGTTACAGTTATGTTTCTTAACCTCATTGTTTGGGCCCAGAAGCCAGTGATACCCAGCCAGTTGCCCCCTCCACCCTCCTCCTTGGAGCGTAAAACACATTTTATTATGACTAGAGAGCCTTTTGTTTATTAAAAGCTGGAATTAAAGACCCTCACCAACTTTCCTCTGTGCACATATCCAGTTAGGCAATTGATTAGCTTATTAACCTATGCAAAACCTCTTGCTTCCATTTTTTAAGTGTGTGCGTGTGTCTGCATGTGTATATAGTATGTATGTAGGTATATGTATAGATGCTTGTATGCGTGTTTATAAGGTAAAAGTAAAGGTTCCCCTCAGACATATGTGCTAGTTGTTCCTGACTCTAGGGGGCGGTTTCAAAGCCGAAGAGCCAGCATTGTCCGAAGACCTCTCCGTGGTCATGTGGCCGGCATGACTAAATGCCGAAGGTGCACGGAACGCTGTTACCTTCCCACCAAAGGTGGTCCCTATTTTTCTACTTGCATTTTTACATGCTTTTGAACTGCTAGGTTGGCAGAAGCTGGGACAAGTAACGGGAGCTCACTCCGTTATACAGTGCTAGGGATTCAAACTGCTGAACTGCCAACCTCGCTGATTGACAAGCTCAGCGTCTTAGCCACTGAGCCCTTGTCTTCTACATAGAAGGAGGCAAATGCTCTGAGATTCAGTGACAGGCATTATTATCTTTTCAGAAGCAGATTTAATATATATTTATTGTTTATTTTGCTTTAAAATGTCTTTAGTGTCTTAATTGTCATATACTTTTTGAATTTGAAGCTTCTTAGTATCATTGACTGAGTTATAAAACTATAGAAATTGAATGAATGAATGAATGAATAAATAAATATAAATAATCTGATTTAAGAAGCAAGGAGGAAAATGTATATTTATATTTTTCAAAGTTTGGTATAGGAATCCTTGCACTGCAGAGGTGTCCAATTTCATTGAGGGCTGTGGTTGACTTTGGGGGGCCGGGTGGGAATGGCTGACTTGGTGGGCCAGGCCAGTTTGATGCCACTCCCAAACTGCTGGCATGTTTCCTCTTCACGCTGGGTAGGCTGGGCCAAAGCCATGCTGGCCCGATGTTTCCTCTTCGCATTGGTAGACTGGGCTGAAGCGATGCAGGCCGGCCCCTTACATTTTCCAGGATAGCCCTGTGGGTCGGATCCAACCACATTGTGGGCCAGATCTGGCCCGTGGGCCTTGTGTTTGACATCCATGTTGTATTGTATTAAAGTTCATCAATATTCCATGAATATAAATTGGGCTTCTTCCTGTTATTAATAGAAGCAATGCTAATTTTGCCTAAAATTGAGATGAAAAGTTTAAATGCTCTTCAATTTGAGTAAAGAATTGAAATACTTTACTCAATACTTTGTACATACTTTAAAAAGAACCCTGATTTTAAGTTCTTGCAGAACAGTACATAGTTCAACATGACTAGCAAAATATTTTCTCCATTTCACTTCCTATTAGTTCTTTCGCAGAATTTATAGAATAAAAATTTCAACATTCAATATTCATCCCTCATTGTGACATTTTGTTTCACATTACTTCCACATCCACATTTCATGGTAACTATTATCTGAATACAATCTGTGTACAAAATCTTACAATATAATTTTGTTTTAGTAAATACTGATTAACAGGAGGTAGGCCACTGATATAAGGATGAAATGATGAATAAGGAAGAATGAACAGATAATGTGCTTTGGTAGTACAAGCCTATATATGCCAATTTAAAATACTGAATTTAGTTGGGCTACTCAAAAGTAAGAGGCCTACAGAGTCAAATTTATGAGGATAGGAAAAACTCCATTTTTGCACAATTATTTCATTTCAGATGTAGGTGGCTAAGAGAACAAAGGGAATAAGGTTGGTCTTTAGAACAATGGTGTTTTTCTCCCCATCAGAAAAAGCAGGTAAAAGTAAAGATAATTATGGTTTTGCAGTTCTTGTGCCATTTGTATTGTCAAACTGATTTTTTAGGCTCACTGATAAAACTAAGCCCCCACAAAACAAAGAGATTCCTATTGCAGAGAAGTAGGATCAACAGCTTCACAAGGTTTTTTTTTACTGGAAAAAATGAAGAAAAGTATATTTCAAATTTGAAACTGTTTTTTTAAATCAATCCCATTGCAAATATTATTTATGTGTTCTGTTAGTTCTTTGTAGAGAACTAACATTCCTTAAATAAGCATTGTTACACTTTTTTTTCAAATGTGTATTTGTATTCTTAGAAGTGCTAATTCAGTTTTCTAGAAGACTATCTGTTGGTCAGTTGCTGATATGTATGGGTGAATATTGTCATGATGTTTGAAAGACAATCATATGATGCTATCTTTTTGTTGACATTCATTTGGCTTTCTCTTTTTATTTAGGAATTGCATGGCTGGAAGTTGTTGCTGAATTGGTTTTTGTTAGACAATCTAATCTTCATCTCATAAATTTTAGTGACTCTCCAAGGTAAAGTTCAATGGTGGGATTAATTTTTTTTTTACTATTGGTTCTGTGGGATACTGTAAAATCTCCACTCCCACCCCAGTCCAGGGGAAGGGTACTACAAAATCCCCATTTCCTCCCTATCAGCTGGGACTCGGGAGGCAGAGAATAAATGGGGCAGGGCCAGTCAGAGATGGTATTTACTGGTTTTCCGAACTACTCAAAATTTACACTACCAGTTCTCCAGAACTGATCAGAACCTGCTGAATACCACCTCTGGTAAACTTGTATGATAGAGAGGTACAACTTTTTTCCAAGATGAAGTCCTACTTGGCCAGAGAAGTGTATGGGGGCCTTATTGTAAAAAGCAACGGGAAGAGCCAAGGCAAAAATCTAAATCTAATTTCATTTCATTCAGAATTAAATTAAATACAATTAATATGACTCTTCTCCAGTCATGGAATAATTTTCTCTATCGATCAGATACAATTTTCCACATCTGTCAGATTAAAAAATGCACCGTTGGGCATGTCTTTGAGACCCATACCCAAGAAGCTCTGTTTTTGTTCTAGGACCTCATCCTATGGCCCTTTGAGGTAGATTGCCATATGGGATTAATTAGGGTGGGAAAGAGGAGGGCAGATGAAATCAGACTCCAATTTGTTTTTTGATCTAGTATTTGTTCAAAATAACGGGGAAGGTTTTTTTGGGGGGGGGTCACTCTTACACACTGTAGATTTAACCATACAGGCCTTCATTTCCACCCACCTTGTACATATTTGCATATAAACTTTCTGGGTTTGAAGTAGTAATCTTTTGTACATGGAGCAACACTGTTTTACTAAAATATCTCTCCCTTCTGGGAATACCCAGAAGGCAGTACCTAGTGCAAACAGTTGTCATTCCTTTTCTTACTCTGTTCTTTCATTAACCCACATTTTCTTCCATGAAAAGGTATAATTTGGATTTAGTTACAGAATAATGGCGCAGCACAAGGTGGCATGAACATATTTCATGGAATGTCTAGAGAGCTGAGGATTGATGCAGTTTAACTCGCTCAAAGATGGACAAGAACTAGACTTCTCCAAAAAGATGTTGACGGTTGTCTTGCTGCAGAGTTAGCTAAACGAAGCAAACCTGGTTGTGTGAGTCAAGTTTGTCCTTCAATTAGAAAGGAGATTCCAGTAATCTCTTTCTAAATGAGGACTAATTATGAGTGTAAAAACCTGTTGGCATGTTGTTAACAATTCTTTGGACCCTTTGGCCACTTGCAGAAAGATCAGTAGTTGGATATCTTTTTAGAATAGGAATATAAATGTCAAGTGTTACTAAGACTATGTAATGTTCATAATACACATCTTAAATAAGGGGGAAAATGCAGCAGTAATACTGGTGGCAAGGGGATATTTAATATTGAATTTGCTCTCCCGCCCCCCCCCCCCCCAAAATGTGGAAACTTTTAGATACAATCCCGGCTCTGTGTTTAAGTCATTAAAACATCTTTAAACATTTTCTGGTTTTAGTTTTCTTAGCAGCAGTCCTTTTCCTGGAATGTATTTTATTTTTCTTTTAAGTCTGTGATTTTTTTTTTTTGGTAAAGCTCTTTGCATTTCCAAGTTGTTGTTTTTTTTAAAGTGGGGGGGGAGTAATAGGGTGGGGAAAGTGAGAGAACAGGGCCCTTTTTGTGTCTTATTTCTAATCCACAGGAATCCATTTTAGCCTTTTATGACTGCTGCACTTGCTGAGAGGAATTACATCCTCTGTATGTTATCTGTAACATCGCAAGCTGTGGTTTCATACCTGGGCTTGGAAACACACCAGTGCTTCTGAGAGGATTTTGTTTGGGAAGGGGGTGGGGTGCTTAGTGTGAAGAAGTCCAGGCAGTGGCAAAAGAAGAAGAAGAAAAACATAACAAAAAGTAAAGAGAAATGGTAAAGAAAGCATGGTGTATTTTGGAGAAGCTCAAGGGTGCAAAGTTCATCAGCCAGACAAACTGATCTTCAAATGAACCAGAGAAAGAATTACAAATATATTTGATTCTAGCAGTGTAGTACACACTTATGGGGATCAATTTGTGTAAAGAAAAATAAGATTGCCATATTCTGAATCTTAGATTTGAACTGCATTTTGGGGTGCTTTATTTCTGCACCAGTGAAGCTTCAGTTACAGAAAGGATGATCAGATAGTACTTATTTCAACAAGCAATGCATCATATGTAAAGTATCACAGCCTGATTAGATGTGAATACATATCCCTTCCCTAGAATATAGGTGTTGCTCGTTTTAAGTAAAAGAATTGAGCCTTTGGTTTTAGATGCTATTAATCAGTCAACGGCTAGATCTTGGACTTAACTCTAGATTTTGGCAGGATAAGCTTCATTACTTTTTCCAATACTGTAAATAAAAGCAGATTGTCACTGTTTGGGAAATTTGTTTGCCATCATGTTTGGACTGATGAAAGGTGATAATTTGGGAATCAGCACTAATTTTGATTTATGTGAAACATTTATATTTTCCATTAGCACAAATATTGGTCTTTTAAGGCAGATTATAATAAAACTGTCTGTTCTAATAAAAGCACATCAAAATAAAAAGTCATTTATGAGGTAAAATGTTGCACTAATCAACAACTAACAGATTTTTTAAAAAAAGGGAAGTTGTGGAGAGGAGATTGAAATGTACATATTTTAGCATCCCTTACATTTTATCTGTGTGTTCATCTGAATGTACACAAAGATTGGCAACACAGGTCATCCACTGATGGATGGTTTGTGAAAACCCTAAGTGGTAACATATATTTTAAATTTAGCTTGCATTTGTGAATTGAGATATGTGCGTGTTGTTATTGTTAATCAACCAAGATTATGCATTTAAGATGGGCATATATTTTCTCTACATTAAGAACATCTACACCTACTCCAGAAGCACAACAGGTAAGGTTACCTGACCTGGAAAAGATCCTCACCCTCCACAGAAAGATCAAGTCTGTAGAACAAAGTGGTTCAAAAGAAAAAGACACAGTTCAGAAATTTATTTATTTAGCGTACGGCAACTACATGGACTTATAGTGGTTCAGATATTAATGCCCAGGGTGGGTGAATTCAGAGTGTGATGGAACCGACTGTCAAAAGGCTGAGAACACTTTCTTGGTGGTTGCTCTTTCACCCTTGGGCCCATTTTGTTTACCCGTTGCATTGTATTTAGAGCGTCAGCAGTTCTGCAAAGATGTCTGACTGCCAACTGTCATTAACTGCCAATTCTTC
The DNA here is from genome assembly GCF_009769535.1 of Thamnophis elegans. Taxonomy (NCBI): domain Eukaryota; kingdom Metazoa; phylum Chordata; class Lepidosauria; order Squamata; family Natricidae; genus Thamnophis; species Thamnophis elegans. The sequence goes on from NC_045545.1 coordinate 50,538,917, forward strand.
AATGTAGTCTGGCTGCCAATTGTTGCTCGTCGTTTGGTTCACACTACCATGCTATCCAGGGCAGTAGTGGGTTCCTACCGGTTTGGACTGGTTTGGCTGAACCGGTAGTGGTATGGCAGCCTGGGTCGCTGGAATTGGCAGCGACCGAGGCTTGCCACGGCCCCAAACTGGAAAACCAGTTAGGAACCCACCACTGATTCTGGGTGCATCACGAGGAAAATATAAGCTTGTCAGATTTCTGTTAGCAAACAATATTCCAACTTGATTTCCTGTGCAGCTTCTGATTTTCTGCCTGAACTTTCAATGTGTAAAATACTACACTCAAGCCTAACTCCTGATACTACATTTCTCTGCCCAGAACCTTGACTTCTGAAATTAACTTTATTTTTCCTGTGCTCTTGCATTCCTGCTTTGTGAGATTTATAGATGCTATGAAGAACTCTGATCTGTGTGGCCTCTTGCACATATAACTGCTGGCCTAGGACAGATCGTCTATCTGACCAAATAATGTGGTTTACTGAGGGACGGTTACTAAAAGAATTGTATTTGACCATTGTAATGAAGCTGAACTTTATCAGAAGCCCACCTCAGTTTCCATCCTTTGAGGTGAAGTGAGTAGTGGTAATAGAACCACCATTTTCTGCCTGGGGTTCTCTGGATATTAGAATAGAATAACAGAGTTGGAAGGGACCTTGGAGGTCTTCTAGTCCAACCCCCTGCTTAGACAGGAAAACCTCAGGCAAATTTTTATCCAACATCTTCTTAAACCTTCCAGTGTTGGAGCATTCCCAAATTCTATATTGAAACTGCAGCTCTCAGAAATCCAGTCCAGCATTACTGTAGTTTTATTGACAAATACTAAAATTTTCCTGTTTTATTCTCAACATATTTTATTTCTATAGTTGGCCCTTACAGTGAAATTTGGCACATTAAGAAAGGCATTGCTTTAGTATTGTTTGGCATTGCCTTAGTATCAATATTGTATTAAGCACTTTATGTACTGCCTTGATATTATACTGTTGGACCAATGGAGATCTTATAGGACAGGGGTTTGTTTCTCCGGACTGACATTGATGACTTTGATGGTTTGGGGGGCAGGGGGATTAGTTGTGTGCATGCAACCTAAATCCTGTGCATGCGCAAATGAATTTTCACATGCTCACCCACCACTTTGGTGGCCCAATTCCTAATGGGTCTGCAGCCCGGTAGCAGTCCATAGCCCAGGGGTTGGGAATCCCTATTCTTGGAGGCCTTTTATATTTGCAATTAAAATAAATAAAAATTCTGCAGTCAAGCCACTTTAGGAAATACATATATAATACAGGTAGTCCTTGACTTATGATCACAACTGTGTCCAGCATTTCTGTTGTTAAGCAAGATTGTTGTTAAGTGAGTTTTGCCCATTTTATAACCTTTCTTGCCACAATTGGTAAAAGAATCACTGGCTTCTCCATTGATGTTGCTGGTTAGAAGATTGCAAAAGGTGATCACATGACCCAGGATACTGCAACAGTCATAAGTGTAAGTCAGTGGATCAGCATCCAAATTTTGATTATGTGACCCTGGGGATGCTGCAATGGTTATTAAGTGTGAAAAACAGTCATAAGTCACTTTCTTCAGTGCGCTGTAACTTCAAATGGTCACTAAAAGAACTGTTGAAAGTCGAGGACTACTCATACTTTAAAAGTGGTAAATGTAAATACTTATATCAAGATGCTATTTTTTTTTAAATGGTAAGATAATGCTAAGACATCTATATCTGTTGAGATTGCATTACCCTTTAGCATTTCAAGGAAAATATAGCTATAGCACAACATTAAAGTGATTAAAGATCCATTCTTTGAAAGCAAGAATCCAACAAAGAAACAATAAATAGGCTAACAATTTATTGCATTTTTATTATACCAAAAATATGCTAAGTGGCTGTCTCTATTTAATGGCAGGTCCAATCTTTATTTTAAATATGTGATATAGTAGTTTCATGCATACCTTATTTTCTCTCTTTAAGCTTATTTATACTACATAACTACACATTGTCACGGTCTGTTTATAAGATTTTAGGCACACTTTACGGGCTGGTGGCCAATTGAATTTTGGGAAAAATGTGAGGAATGCTTTCATAAAAGGCTCCTAAAAACAATAAACTGTAAGTAAGCTAGGCAGGTGGGTATATTCCTGAGAAGTAATTAGACATAATTTGCATTTCCTACAAGGTGGAAACAATCAGACCTTGTAAATTCTTGCAGATAAAGAGGCTGGCATGTTGCAGCATTCTTTTTTAAATAATAATAATAATAATAATAATAATAATAATAATAATAATAATAATTGTTTTAAATGTAATTCCAGTGCTTTTGGAATAGCACCCAGTGTGCCAATTACCACTGGAATTATCACTGCTGGTTTGTGCCATAGTCGTTGAATTTCGATTTTTAAGTCCTGGTATCTTGCTATTTTTTCATGTTCCTTCTCGGCGACCCTGTTATCACCTGGTATTGCGATGTCTATGATTGTGACCTTATTTTTCTCAACCAGTGTGATGTCTGGTGTATTATGCGCCAGTATTTTGTCGGTTTGTATACGGAAATCCCACAAGATCTTGACCATCTGATTTTCGGTGACTTTTTCAGGCTGATGTTCCCACCAGTTTGTTGCTGTTTTAATATTATAATTTTTGCACAAATTCCAATGGATCATTTGTGCTACTGAATTGTGCCGCAATTTATAATCAGTCTGCGCGATTTTTTTACAGCAGCTGAGTATGTGATCAACAGTTTCATCAGCTTCTTTGCAAAGTCTGCATTTGGCATCATCAGAGGATTTTTCAATTTTGGCCTTAATGGCATTTGTGCGGATAGCTTGTTCTTGCGCAGCCAGAAATTACATTTTACACTGGAATTACATTTAAAACAGTTAAAAATTGACAAAATCACCATCAGTCAAATGCAAAAAGCCGCACTGCTTGGATCTGCACGCATATTACGAAAATACGTTACAACGTCCTAGGCCCCTGGGTGGGGCCCGACTAGTAACCAATGCCAAATCCGGCGAAACAACTGGCCGCTGTGATACAATTGTATAATAATAATAATAATAATAATAATAATAATAATAATAATAATAAAATTTCAAAAACAAAACAAAAAGAAACCAAAGTCCTGAACAAGCATGAAGGCCATTGATGCACAGAGGCACCAGCTGGCTTCCCTGACATATTCTGTGGCTAGGTTTTGCAAGATATTTAACCAGGTCAGGGAAAGGCTAACATTTGCATAGCATACAATACTTGACTAGAGGTTTTTTTGGGGGGTGGGGGGTAATGGATAAGAATGTACATTTCCCCAAATCAGTTAATTAAGAAACTATGCTAAGGACACTGAGTAGAATGAACCAAATCACTATGTATTAGTCTGCATAACCAGCATGCCATGTAGCCAACTTTTGGAGGCATATTTTGAATGTGAAACTCTGCACATTGATGTAAAATACATACACATATGTTATGTACTGCAAGAATTGGCCCCACTCTTTAACTTTCTGTTCCTTTCTGATTACACCCCGTTTTCTCAAAACCCAACTGGAAACTTGTCTCCACAGTCACTCTGTGTCTCTTATTCAAGTGATGATGGAAGCAAGGGAGAAAGCACATTGGGCAGACATTCCCTCCTAAAGCCTTTGTTTGAAGGCCTACTAATAAATCAGCTGGGATGCAAGCAGACCTACCACACCCTCTTTGCATAGTGTAAATTCTGGCTGGGTTTCTGCCTCCTGTCATCTTTCGCTGGTGTCAGGTTACTCTCTCCCTCTCTGTGAGTGAAGAAACCCACCTGTGACTGAGGGGCCTGTTTTGGATTCCTGGGAAACTTTAACCTCTATTAATACCTCTAAATTATTTCTTCATATGGCAAAGCACTTATGTAAACTGATCCTTCATGCCCTCCCCCATTCTCCCTACTGCTCAGAGAGGTGAAGCCTTGTACAGATGGCTCTACCTGCTCTCGACTCTTCCAAATTCTTCAGTAGTGTTGTTGTTGTTTTGTTTTGAGCAAAACCAGAAGTCTCTGTGACTGGAGGGAATAAAGCAGAACACTAATACATTTTTTAAGGGCCATAAATTGCTTATCTTCAGATTCCCCGAATTACCTGGACAGTTATTAATGTGAACTAGTGAACCCGGTTTCATTATTAACCAGACAAACAATATTTTTAAACATCTCCTATTAATTCCTGCCTCTAAAAGAGTCTATATCTTTATATCTTTTTAAACAGGCCAACTACATACAATTCAGTATCAGCGGCTATAAGTACTTTTACCATGAACTGAGAACAAAATGGGCCATTGATCATATGGCAAAAATCTGTTCTGAATTACAGTTGAAGAAATTAGAGAACTTGGTTAGCCCTGCAGCTCCCACCAGATTCTTTTATTTTTAACTGTTCTTCTTTGGGGAACTTGAAGAAAATGATGTAGCTCTCTCCCAATAGTTCCATGTGTCTCCTGCTTCACCCAGACCAGTTCTTTGTAAAGAATATAATATTTTTAGAAAAGAGAGGCATTTTCATTTGCTACAGTAAACTCTAGCATTCTTCCCTGTTACTGAAGAATAGAAAATACTTCACCACCTATTCAGAATGATGATTACTAATCAGTCGAACAAATAGGGTGCGCATGGCATCTTTGCCTCTCATGATGGCCCATTGATAAAATAATCAAACATTTCATATCAACCACTAAATGTTAAAACCAAGTAGCTGCTCAAACAATTTAAATTAGCTCCATAGAAACCATAAACAGAAAAAAAGACATTACATTTTAATTCATTATCATTTCAATAAAAAGTGAACTGAAATTAAGTGCTCTTTAAAACTTATTTAAAAAGCAGGCTGGGTGAGAATGAGCAAAGAATTCCATAAATTTTTGAAAGACTTGAAATGGCAGAGAGAGGCGCTGAGATTAGCAATTATAGGATAAATCCTCAACCTCACACTCATTGCACCGTTTTCACAAGTTGAATGTTTAATGTTTATTGTGCAAGAGAGAGGGAGGGGGAGAGGGAGAGGGAAAGGGAAAGGGAAAGGGAGCGAGAGAGAGATCCATTGTGGTTCTGACTGACAATTTTGCAAGATGAGAATCCAACATATCCAGGGGTTATCAGGCTGGATAAAGGTAGCCTAAGGTTGGCTTGTATACATTTTCAGATTCTTTGTAATAGGATGGGGGAAACTATTTTTCCAATTAATTTTTGATTTGAGATTTTGAAGTTTTCTGCAATCTTGTATGTACTGACTCTTGGATAAGGCAAACCATAGAGAGGCAAAGGAGCAGATGTGTGTATTTGTGTGTGATACAAGTGATATGTGATATCATTATACAGATGATATAAGTTATAATTTCATGATACAATGCATGTATGTTCAATGAGGCTTTCACCACTAAGATCTTGGAGAGGCAGGACAAGGTTTATTTTTAAACCTGAATTGGAAAGGGGCAATACCCAGTTTCATAGGGGCACAGTAGTTAGAATGAAGTATCGCAGACTAATTCTACCAACTGCCAGCAGTTCAATTCTCACTGGCTCAAGGTTGACTCAGCCTTCCATCCTTCTGAGATTGGTAAAACTGTTGCGGACACTATGCTGACTCTGTAAACCATTTAGAGATGGCTGTAAAGCACTATATAATTCTATGTGCTATTGCTATCTATATTAATGCTATATTAATATCTGGAGGACAGTGAATAAAAGTATATTTCAGTAAATATTAGGAAAGTCAGTGTTCTTATTCTGTTATTTTACTTTGCTAGAAAAATACCTAGATACATCTCTTCCTATAAAAAACATCAGAAATGGAAAATACACTAAGTTACAAGATGCATTAAGAGATATAAGGAATTGCAGCATCTAATGCAAATTTACTGTATATAAATAAGGCTGTGAAGAATGCTTGAGTCTCCTAAATAGCTTCTATTGCCCCCACCTTTCCTCTAGCTGTCTTGAACCTCCAATCAAGGGCTGCCTGGGAGCAATTTGGTGTTTGAAATTGTTGCCACACGAACAGCTGAAGGCTGGCAGGGTCACCTGCCCCTGGTGTCACACTCTGTCATTTTAGATTAAGATATGCAAAGACGACATGGCTGCGAACTTTTGCTTTGCTGCTGTGGCAATGGCCATCTCCTCGACTTTAATGAGAGGAAGGCATAATTGGAGTCAACTGCTTGATTATGATAATTGCTACTGTCTGGGGAAGACACATTCAAAGCCTTAGCTTGATCAATAGTGCATATTTAGGGTGACTGCTGTCTGTGTACAAGCAGATGGGTCTGGAGGGAAGTGGCACTCCCTGGCCCCATATTGGCCTTTGACCTTAGACTGACCACTTGTTCACTACAGAATTTCAGTGGGCTGGGGAAGGGGTCAATAGGTTTGTGGTTGTTCCCTGGTGTTCTTGGTGATTTGTCCTGAAGGATTTATTCCCTTAGAGGGAAAGGGTCTTAGAATTTATTCCTTTGCTACAAGAACAGAGCAAGATGTCATATATTTCCCTTTGGAAAACCAACTTTTTCATTGTATTTTTTTTAGTAAAGCATTTACAAGACTTGGTGGGAAAAATATCTTCCCTTTTATGAGTCCAGCTGAGTGAAGAACTTCTGGGTAACATCAAGACAGAAGAAATAGAGGTTTGAAGTCGAAATGTTGTCAATGATCTTCAGTATTTCTTTGTGCTGTGCATTTGGTCTCTCTTGACTATAACCACTTCTGAAATCAGACGCAACACTGACTTGAAGACACCTCCCCCGCCAAAAGGTCAAATTAAAGGCCTGTTTCCAGTATGACACCCATTGTGATGTACTGTACTAAGGCCTGCTTTCAAAGATTTCCTGCAAAGAATCTGATCCACTAAATTTACAGAACACCTCTTGAAAATCTTCAAACATCTTCCTTGGTTGTGAGAGCTGAGCAGTTTTGAGACTCTTCATTATTTGGGTCCTGCAAGCTTCAAGTTTAGCTTTTCTTGTATGTACCTGTCCTGTGCTTCGATTTTCATGATGCTTTTTGGGATGCTGCTGCTGCCATTCATTTTTAGTTGTATGGCAACCTGGAAAGCAGCCTTTTCATGTGCAGATCACTTGCTGGATACCCAATTAAAAATACCATGTAGATGCTCCACCTCTTCTCTTTAATAAAAAGAGTGTTGAAGCATAAAGTACAAGTAAAAGATGATGTTGTCAGCACCTCCCCCACCTAAAATGTATGTGAATAAAGACAGCGTGATTGCACTAAGGTGGAAATATCTTGTCTTTTCAACACCAAGCTATTTGTTCATTTTGTTTTTCTTTCTGAAATTGCTTATTTTTGAACTGCATTTAGATTTTCAGTATTTAATAAATTTCCTTTCTGTGGACTTCTAAAATTTACTAGGTCCTCTTATAATTTTTATGTTTATAGAGCATAAATCTTTCTGTAAATAAATTAGTAACATGCTCTTCCGAAAGATCAAACCGGTTTAGCTTATCAGAAGACATTTTCCCCAGTGTTTTGTTGCAGCATAGAAGACGATTGCACCTATTTCTAGGTGGGCCAGGTTATTTTGGAAAAGTGGTGTGAAGCAGCGTGTTATCCATTCATTTCAAATGTTTTTGTTTTGATTATAAATCCTTGCAATTGGGGTTTAAAACATTTTTTAAAATGTATGCTTAGACTCTCTTGGGATGTTGTCACATGATAAGCATGTTGTTTAATAAGAACATTTTAAATGAATGGAATAACAAGAGCTGTGGTAGCGTAGTGGTTAGAATGCAGTATTGGAGGCTAGCTCACTGCTCACTCCAGGAATCTGATTCTCAACAGTTCTCGGTTGTCTCAGCTTTTCATCCTTCTGAGATCGGTAAAATGAGGATCCAGATTGTTGTGAGCAATATGCTGACTCTATAAACCTCTTAGAGAGGGCTGTAAAGCATGGGGAAGCGGTATATGAGTCTAAGTGCTATCACTATTGCTAGTCTTTATAGTAATTCTTATTTCCAGGAGGATGGTAGATTTCAGAATTTATACTCATAAGTGGTTCCAATCCTAGGACATAAAGAAAATTATACATTGGGTGCTGATATCTATAATGATAGAGGGGAATTGCATTTGTGAATGCAACTTTGCAAAAAGTACATTTTTAATAAAAGACAGAATATAGTGATCAGTTTAATGCTTTCTTTATCAATATTCATTTTCCTCTTCTTTCTTCATGAAATCTACCTCAAGTACCTGGTCAAGTAGGGGATATTTGACTTTTTGAACCATGGGCAAATATGGAATGTGAGAGATATTAAAAAATTTTCATCAAATACTGGTCATATAATAGAAAGCAATGTATTCCTGCCTCCTACTATCTTGACTACTACAGTGCATTGTGCAACAAATGGCATCTAGATGACTAACTAGTGCAAGAGGATGTTACAATAATTATACTGAAAGAACACCTGATTGCTTATTTGTCACCATTTAAAGTTTTGCTATTGACTTTTAAAGCCTTATATGACTTTTTCCTTGGATTACCTCTCATATATGGTAATGAATCTGTCCAGCTGTTAAAAACTGCATGTGGAACTCAAGAAAATGCTTCCTATCTGGTGCATATGTGAAAGGACCTCTTGCTGCATTCTTCCCAGGATATGAAATATACTTCCTTTGGAATTGCATTAGGCCCCCATTCTCTTGGTGTCAGGTTTTTAATTGTTAAATAATTTAAAATCCACTGTAATCTCTCTCTCTCTCTTTCTCTCCCTCTCTCCTCCCTCCCTTTCCTTCTCTCCTCCCCCCTCTCTTTTAAATTTTATTAGCCACCTTGAGTACTTGCAGAGCAGAACAAGTACTCTGCTGGGTATATATCAAATAACTAAATAGGTTTTCTAAGAATACCTTTGGGATCTATGTGGTACTCAGATACCATTTTGGAAATATGGGTTATCTGGAGGCTAGGCGTTTGCTCTGTGGCAAACTGCTTTCCAATTATTTAATTAGAAGACCCTAAAAATAGCATTAGATAGGTCAGGGAGTTTGGAGGGCATCAAGGAACATGCTGTCAGGCCCCTGAGTACTAAATTGAAGACAAAGACTATAGAGATATACATGCTAGCCAACTAACAGTTTGACCTGTATTGGAAAATGGCATTCCATTAATAGGGGCTTTTATTTTGTTAAACCTATGTAGGATAATACTATTAAAAGGCAGCATCAATTAGCAAACAAAATCAATGCCTCCCCCCTCAAACCTTTCAATAAGGAGAGAGCAGAAGGATGTCTTCCTTTTATCTTCTACCTCAACAATCCCCCTTGTATGTTAGTTTTAGCCATGATGTGTTCCGCTTACAGTTTTCCTAGCCATGGACTTTTAGCCTTAGTAACATAGAGAGTTGGCACTGCTATCTTCTCTGCTCACTAATGGATAATACAATGACAGTGTTCGTATCTGATATTGGCCCAAAGGGAGGTAAGTCAGCCTGCCCAGCCCCTGGAACAACTTTGGAAACCAAAGGATTTATCTTTCATCTCTTGGTGCTCAAATTTGTCACAGGCATGTGAGAATACGCAGCCATCTTGGAAAGCAACTGAGTCCAGTGGGAGCTGATTCATTAAGCAAGAGGGGAATTGCCCCATTGAACATATCTGCCCAGTCAATCTCTCCTGACTTGCCCCTTATTTATAATTAATCTATGACAAGGCATTAGCTGTCAGCATCTCCCTTAGTTTCTCATTTGCATTTGCTATACAAATGTGTAGCACTTGTAGCATTCAGGAAAGACTCAAAAAGGGTATGGAAGCAGCAACAATTACTTTCATGGTGTTCCCATTATCATTCATAAGAGAGTTTAATATCTTCTGCTGTAGATGAGAACTTGCTTTTTCTGTTGCCAACAATGAAATTATTGTTCACTGCTGGCTCATGTTTATCTATAGGCTGTTTTAATCTGGTCTCAATTCTCTAGTTTGTGAAATGAGGACAACCCTTTCCTTCATGTCAGTTAATGAAATGTCTTGGGCCTACTTTAAACATATTTTAGTCATCCCTTAATCATAACATGTCTTCATGGCAACAGTGGTAGAGTTCCTGAAAATTTCCATACAAATACTAACCAGGTCAATTACAGCAAATGATAGCAAAAGGTCAGAAAAATAGGGGAGAACACATTATCTCATTCGTGTGAATATTGTAGAACTTGGTGACTGAGTGGAATAAGGCCTAAAGTGGGAATAAAATTCATGTTGACACCATAAAAAATTTAAAAATAATGCTGAGGTCTTCCTGTAGAGAATTGTATAAGTTGTGAACAACAACAACAACAAAACCTTACGGGGTCATTGAAGAGAAACAAAAGAGAAGGTATGGATGGCCAACCAGGAAAAACTGGTGGAACCAGCTTAAGGAGAAAATGTACACCATATTTTGATGACTTTTGGTCCAATCACCCTCTTCTAACTAGCTTCCCTATATACAGTATAGAAACTGACTATTCTTTTCAGATGCCTATGGAAGGGTGGCTCTCCTTAACAATTCCAATATTTAAGAAGGGTTACAAAATCAATCTATTCAATTTTGTGTACTATCCACAACTACTTATATGCCAATAATCTACAGCATAGAGGAAATTTGATGATTGGAAATTCAAGACAAGTTACTCTGAGAAAGAAGCTGCCTTTAGATCTGTTTGGTCAACCTTCAACTAATGTATAGTTCTGCATTATCTAGTGCAAAATATTCTAGCTCTCCATACATTGCTCTTTCTTACTTCTTCATAAGTTTGAAGTTGGCTTTTGATTCAGTATTTAGAAAAAGACTATGGGGTATAAAGACAATTACAGCTATACTTTGACACTCATTTTCACTTATTGAGATATTGAACAAGAGCAACCATATCCAGGCCAGATTGGTTATCTTTAGAAATGTTTTGCTTCTATTCCCATGTCAAAAGGATTAAATAAGAGTACATAATTGCTCCCTTTCTTTTTCTTTTTTAAAAATTTCAACTAGATTATTAATGTTTTATCTAAAGCTGAGTTTCATTATTTTTCTCTCTCGTTTCTACTGACCATGTAGTCGTTCAATCCATTACATAACTCAACTTTCAACTGACCTATAGTATCATTTGCTAGTACAGGTAGTCCTTGACTTATGACCACAGTGGAGCACAACATTTCTGTTGTTAAGTGAGACATTTGTGAGTTTTACCCCATTTTATGACCTTTTTGCTACAGTTGTTAAGTGAATCATTAGAGGTGATAAGTTAGTAACATGGTTGTTAAGTGAATCTGACTTTCCAATTGACTTTGCTTGTCAGAAAGTCACAAAAGGGGATCACTTGGGGCACAGCAAAGGTCATAAATATGAACCAGTTGCCAAGCATCTGAATTTTGATCACGTGATTACGGGGATGCCGCAAAGGTTATAACTGTGATTAAGTCACTTTGTTCAGACTGTTCAGTTTGAACAGTTGTTAAATGAACCGTTGGCTTTTTGGGCATGGCAGGAGAAGGATACTGTAAAATCTCTATTTCTCTATTCCCTTCCCCATTCCAGGGGAAGGTTACTGCAAAATCCCCATTTCCTCCCGATCAGCTGGGACTTGGGAGGCAGAGAATAGATGGGGGCAGGGCCAGTCAGAGGTGGTATTTACTGGTTCTCCAAACTACTCAAAATTTCTGCTACTGGTTCTCCAGAACTAGTCAGAACCTGCTGAATACCACCTTTGCAACACACAAAACACACAAATAGCCCTCAGAGGGCTTCCAGTGCCACAATTTGATTTTTTTTTAGTCATAATGGCATCAACTATGCATGGCCACAATTAATCAGAACTAAGATGCTGATTCTTCTGCTTTATGAAGCCAGTTCTGAATCTAAGACAGAAAGCACTGGAAGCAATATAATCTTAGTTTTTATGCTATACGCTGAATGTTCCTCATTGTGCGCATGTAATGCTTTTCTTCAATTGGAACTAGGTTTGGTCTCCACAGAGGCTTATATGAGATCCTGCTGATTAAAATGTTGGCTAAAATTAGCCTCTTTGGATGGTTCTTTAGCCCAGATAATACTTTTCTTTCAAAAGTTTATTTCCTTTTGAAAGAAAAGCATAGGTTGGACTTGAATCATATTGGCCCTTTGTCTCATTCTTTAATTAAACCAAAGTCCATGAGGACTTTCCTAGAGGCCATGGAAGTGAATTCTGGATCTGGACCTGCAGAGATAGGAGCAAAACCCCTAATTGTCTCTGTAGTGGCCTCTGTGATAGCACTTTTCTCTTTCCCTAATTATTTTTATAATATCTAATTTGCCCACAGCCCCACACAGAAGAGGGTTTTCATTAACCAGACTCAACATGTTGCCATGGTCTTAATAATGCACTGCCATTAGACTTGACTCTGAACAGATGGGATGATCAAGACAGTTTTGCATGTACTTCTTCACTGTCCTTTTTATCAACCATGGCACACTGAATTATTTATGTTCCTATTAACCTCTCACTTGGGCTGGGCTGGTGAGGAGAACACTCTATTTTGTTACCAGTCAAGTCTATAGAAACACCCATAAGGGTCACCACATTTATTTTTCTTTGACAATTGCTGTGAGAAGGTTCTGCATTGGAAATGACTCTGATTTTTATTTTTGCCCTCACGAATTCTAATTCTATTAACTTCTTATGCACCTTTCTTGTTTTTATTAGACTGTTTTGTGATATGTTTGACGACTTCACTGTTGACTTTTTTGTTGCAGTGCCGACCCTCTGCTGCAGCATCTCCCCAGAGTTTCATACTGCTGATGGTATTCAAAAACGGTTGAAAAATTGGCTTTGCTCCCAGCTCTGGCGGTAGGATAGCTGTTGAGTTCCTGTTGGTTTGTCCTTGACAGTGTTTTTCAAAGTGTTTTGTATAGTCCTTTTGGGTGTTTGAGAATTTTCGTGATTTTCATGTGTTCTTATTTTTTAACTTATCATATAAGCCACTCACAGTCAACAAACAAACAAACAAACTTTAACTGAAAGAAACATATTTGCTCAAAGTAGTTTTTCTCCTTTATGTTGCTCTTCCAAATTCATGGATAATATGGAAGGGAGATTGATTCAAAGAACAAATATTAGGAGCCATGGTGGCGCAATGGGTAGAATGCAGTATTGCAAGCTAACTCTGCCCACAGTCAGGAGTTTGATTCTAACTGGCTCCTGGTTGACTCATCCTCCCATCTTCTGAGGTCGGTAAAATGAGGCCCAGATTGTTGGGGACAATAGGCTGACAGAGAATTCTGCAAAGCAGTGGTCCCCAACCTTTGAGGCTTGGTGGCCTGGCTGGAGGGGAGAGGGGAACTGGGCTGCGTGAGCAGCAGGAGAATGTGAAAGTGTAGCTTAATTCATGCGAATAGCAGGCCAGCACATATTGGCATGCACACACCGCTTGACTGCAAATCAAACTGCTCATGCATGTGTGCGTGCACTGGCTCACTGTTTGCACAAGTTGAGCTGCATGCGTGCATGTATACCAGCCTGCTGCCAATGCAGCCCAGCCGTGAATATACTATAGCCTGGTAATGGGCCATGCCCCGGGAGTTGGGAACCCCTGCTGTAAAGCACTACGGAGCAGTATATAAATCTAGGTGCTATTGCTATTGCTAAATATTAGGTTGTATGCATTCTCGGTGACCATTTCCTCCATTTTTATGGACTTCAAAATTATATAGTTATTTTGAAATTAAGTGTTGAACATAGGTAGCATGGAATATATTGGGGAGCATATAGTAGTTGAGATGAAGACACAAAGAGATGCAATAAATGGTGATACCTAATAAAATATTACACTTAAGCAATTACCCATTTTCAAACTATTAATTCTACACCTACCATGGCCACATTGTCTCATGATATATGATCTTGTAACTGTTAATTATATTGCTAAAAAATTGATGATCGCCAAAGGAGGAAACTGGTGGCTGTACAGAAGCTATAGGAAAATTCTTCAACCCAACATATAATATATCATAGGCTGGCTCAGAATATTTGTAATATAACTCCCAACCATTTCTTAAAGCCAAAAGGCAGAAGAGAAGCAAACTTCAGCCAACTGTAGATGTGTGCTCATGTTATGTCTGTACTGCAACATTAGACATTTTCTGCAGTATAATTAATTCCAAAGTTGTGTTTCTATGTGTGATCATACCAATATTTTGCTGCAGACGTAGAATACAGACCTCCCAAATGCAGAGATCCTGGTAATCTTCATGGAGTCATTACTTTTGACTTCTCTACTACTAGAATTTTGATTACTAGTTTTTAATTAAAAGTTACCTTGTTTGATATTCAGGTTTTCATTCACTGGGTGGATTCAGACAGTCATTACAGCATATTATCCAATAGTAATAGTGCTTGCCAATTTGACTGTTCACTTACTGAGCTTGTTTCATGATATACTTCATCTAGTCATTGGGCAGAGGAAGTAAGTATGTTAGGTAAGCTCCAAAACAGAATTGATTGACCCAACCAATTAATACTAAAGGAATCATTTTAGTTCAAAGAGACCCAGACTTTTTAGGGCCAAACTAATTTTCCCTAGTGAATTAATTTCTTACAAACTGCCAGAGAATTAACTGCCCCTTCTGAAATCTACAATTAAGATGAAATATTAGAAAGGCCCCTGAGTTACACCTCGGTGGCCATTTTGATTTTCACCTTTGTGGTTCAACGTAATATGAAAAAAGGCTCAGCTGTTGGGTGAGGGTATAAGTATTACGTGAATCTGTCAGTCGGTTCCAGCCTATATCACCATGGACTTTTATTTTATTTTTTCCCCTCCAGAGAGTGAAAAAAGTAGAAGGAAGAAAGAAGGAAATGATTAACGGAGAGGACTAAAACATGGTAATCACCCAACCAACCCTTAGAAAATATGTTATCAACACATAATGGTGATAATGAGGAGGGGAATCATTACTCACCTGTGTCATGTGAACAGGGACATTAGAGAGAATAGAGAACTATACATGACAAACATTTGTACTGTAGCTACCTGAATTTCAACTGCTTTTAAAAAATAAAATGCAGTGATGCAGATATTTCCTAATTGAAAGAAAGACCAATGGAGAGGGGAAGTCTCTTTAGCGTTTACTCTTCCTGTAGTATCCCTCTTCAAAATTCCCTCATCCCAACTGCCTCTCTCAAAAAAGCATTTCCATCTGTGGGAATAAAGATTTGATTTTGAGAGGGGAAAAACTGCCAAGAGAGAAGCAACCCATTCCCTCATCATTTCTCTGCCCAGACTGACAGCCTCCTGCAGATCTTTTTGCAGTGGTAAAAACTGTTGAGAGACGTTATGCCTATGTTAGATAATGTGCAATTTAGCCTTGAAATCCTTAAACTTCTCATGGAGCTATCCTCCTGTGCAGCCCTTTAGATCTCAAAGTCAGGCGAGGCTTCCAAAGTTGAGAGATGGCAATAGCAGATGAGGGGAAAACAGGCTTGATAGATGATAAGACCATGAGGAAAAAAGCCATTGTAATATTCTTCCACTTCTCTTCTAAAATCTCTTTCACCGGTGTTTTCCAGTAGCAGCCAGTTACAAGCCAACCATTGAGTATCTCTTTCTGTCCTTTCATTTTCTACATGGACTCTTCTCTCATATGGAAGTGATGTTCTAAGGTGGAAAGGTCAAATGCCTTTCAACAACCAGATTAAAAAGAAAAGTATTTTAAAAGAGAGAGACAAAGAGTCATTTAAAAATATGAAAGAAAAGAGGGAAAGAAACAAACATCAAATAATAATATAAAACTCAGCCTTTTTCTTCTCTATCCTGAATGTATGCTGGTGTGGTGCTTAGGGGATTAATCTCTTAAAAAATAAGTGCCATGTGAGTAGACAGGCAGTGATTAAGGTTTTAACTGATCAGTCTGCAACTGACAGCGAACCAGCTATTATCTTAACGGAATCAAACGAACATTCAGAGCCTCTCCTCAGCCCCAAACATGAAAGGAGATGTCATCCGCTGGCAGTTGGCAAGCCGCAAAGGGAGGGGAAAAGGGAGAGAGAAAGGAAGAGAGGGAAGGTAAAACTAGGATGAGAAAAAAAGGGACTGAGTGGAAAAGGTCAGAGACAGCTCAGGTCTGGAGGACCAAAAAGAACAGGTAGAATTTTGGGGTTGGAATGGGGGGGGGGACAACATGCAGATTTCCCTTCTGCTCACTGGTACCATTGGCTAATTTTAGACTCTTGATAAAATGAGTCTTAAGCAGAGGATGGTTTACAATGTTATTCCCAATGTTTGGGATGTGAATTAAATTTAGAGATAATTTCAAATGGTGAATCAAATCAGACTATTTCACAGTGATCTTAATTCTCCAAGGCAGGCTGGGATGTAAATTAGATTTTATTATTTTATTTTATTTTATTTTATTCACACACACACATGCACACAGAGCTTATATGCTACCAGTCGAGGGATTATGAATGGTATGTTATTTGTTTATATTTCAAAACAGTTACCTGCATTTCATTCATGTCACCTACAAAGCCCTTCATGGTAGTGGATCTGGGTACTTGAGAGACCGCCTATTGCCAATTACCTCCACTCGACCAATTAGATCCCATAGATTAGGCCTCCTCCGAGTTCCATCTGCCGGTCAATGTCGACTGGCAACCACGCGGAGGAGAGCCTTCTCGGTGGCAGCTCCGACCCTATGGAACGAACTCCCCGTGGAGATTCGTACCTTCACCACCCTCCAGACCTTCCGCACAGCCCTTAAAACCTGGCTGTCCCGTCAGGCCTGGGGTTAAAGATCGTAACCCACCCGAATTGTATGAATGTTGTGCTTTTAATGATGTACTGTCTTATGTGTTAATCTGTTTGTTCTCCCTTCCTTCCGAATTGTAAGCCGCCCTGAGTCCCCCCAGGGAAAAGGGCGGCATATAAATAAACTACTCATACTCATACTCATTCTTAAAAAGCAAACCCTGCAATGGGAAACACTTCTTTTGAACCAATCAGTACCAAACCTGGATTCAGCACGTCTGCAGAATTTCAGTCCTTTCTAGTTTACCTACTTACTTGCTAAATAAGTTCAGTTTAAAACAGTACTTCACCTTTCAATTCCCATATAAAAACAATTCCAAGGTAAAAAAAGAGGGAAAAGATTTGAATGATTGGTTATAGAATGGCTTTCCATACAGTTCTTTAGAAGAGAAATGTTGAACTGTCTATAATTCTTTGTCATCTACTTCTTGGTGTTCAATTATTATTACCATTATATCCTATCTTTCTATTCAAAAGGCACTTAAGAGCACTCCAGAGGGCATTCTTTTCATTTGAGCAGCAATGTTTAAAAAGCCTTGACAGAATCAGCAGGAGATAAATTATTTGTAGACTGTGCATCTTCCTGATCTTGGAGTTTCCCAGTTTGTTCCTTAGTGTTATTTTTAATCCATGATCTGCTCTTTCCTTCATATGTAGTCTTATTTATTTGTATTGTTCATTAGTTTGTCCCATGCCTTATTAGGCTTCAGTTGCATTTGCAGTGTTTTCTCCTTTCCACCTTATCACTATTATATTTTTGCCTTAATTTAAAAAAAATGGCTCACACTTTTAATTGGATTTTGTGTTTGTCCATTGGTACCTTTGTGCATGTATTGTTTTAATCTTACTCCCTATCTCACTGTAGTTTGTTCATTATTTGTAGTCACTTATTTTGTTAGATGGTTGTACTTTAATTTTATTTTAAATGTACATTTCCATGACATGCAAACTAGGCTAGTGGGGACTAACCTGGGGACTAGTAATCACATTCACTTCATATGCATGCAATTGTTCCTAATCCTGAGTGAAACTACTTAGAAACAAAGGTTGTTTATAGTTTACCTTGTCATACAACTGTAGTGTGATAGGGAGTTTCACACCTATCCTTTAATTTGTAAGGTCCTCGATAAGTAAAAAAGTACTGTAATAGCTATTCATCAAATTGCACTGATAATAACATTTTGGGTTTTCAAATCACACTTCTCTTTGCTTTAGAAGGTGATTAGCTACTGTGGTTCTCAAATCAACTGAAATCTATTTGTTCTGTTTTCCGTATTGTCAAATCTGATTTGAACATTTTGTAGTTGATACTTGCCCCTAGTATTACTTACAAATATGACAGAGTTCTGTGAACTGAAGATCTTATTCCTCAGTCAATATTACCCAAATGACATGATTTCAATTTTTTCATTAAAATGAAAATAATTTGTGATTTAGCATGACATGTTTGCTTTTAAAAAAATCATTGTTACATATTTCCCAAATTAATTATATGTGGAAGGAGTACAAGACCTTCCTTCCTTCCTTCCTTCCTTCCTTCCTTCCTTCCTTCCTTCCTTCCTTCCTTCCTTCCTTCCGTCCATCTTTCTTCATCTCTCCCTCCATTCTTTTAAAATTGGAGCACTGAATACTATGTAAAATGAACATCTGTATTTTGATATTCTTGATTTACTGGAATAACATCTGTCTGTCTGTCTTTCCAATCAATATTCATAAATACCTACATACATAGAGTATCTATTATAGGTTATCAAATGGTTATAAGATGAAAAGAAGAAAAATATATTTCTGTTGAATTACTCTCTCTACTTTTTTTCTTTTTTTCCTTTTTTTCCTCCTTATGATTTATTGTTTGCTTCTGAAAAGCTGTGGACATCTCTGCTTCCTTGGCCTTTCCCACACTCACAGGACCTCCTGCTGCCAGAGTCTCCTTTAAACCAGGGAGGTCTGGCACTCTTGAACCTGAGGTCGAAGATGAGAAAGAAGGAAAGAATGGCCTTCAGGCCAGGATAAGAAACCAGGGCAACAGACTCTTAAAAGTGATAAAGGGGCTTTATCTAGAAGCACTTAAACAAAACCCACAAGAGCCAAGAGAGGAGTCTCTGTCAAGTACCAGCCATGGCCATAGGGGAAACCACAAATCCTTGACACAATAAAAGATACTTCCTTTATATTGAGCAGTTGGTGGAAACAGAACAGTCCACTGTAGGTCAGGCAGGCCCTGGCAAGCTATCCCTAGCTTTCTTACCTTGACTATGAGCTTCTCATTCAATGAGCCACTTAGCAAGAGCACAGTCTGGAGGGCAAGAGTCAATGGGCATTGTTAGTGAGCTGCAGATGTGCAGCAGAATAGTAAGGGATGATGCAAGACGGTTATTACTTTTTTGTTTTCTTAGCTCCTTGTTCACTGTCTGTACCCACTTGTGGTCATATCTTGTCTTTTATCTTAACAGCAAGCTCTTCTGTGCAACAACTATTTTTGTTCTGTGCCTGGGGCCAATAAAGAGATAATCTCCTGGTACAGAATGCTGAAAAGTACAGGGGAATTGGTTAGGAGTACCTGGCTGGTTAGAAATGAAGAAAGTAAAATCCGGTTTCTGAGAATGATTTTTTACCTTTATCACCAGTAAATGAAGTTCAATAGGATTTCATACGGCAATCGCTCCTCCAATCCAGGATCTACATTGTTATAGCCTCTGCAGGGGTGGGCTGCTGGGAGGTTCGCAGCAGTTTGGGAGAACCTCTAGTTAAGATTCTATGCAGTTCAGAGAACCCCCAAATCCCACTCCTGGCTGACCCTGCCCACCCCGCCCAGGAGTCCCCATGTGACCTGTTTTGGATGCAGGTAAGTGTAGGGCATGCAAGGAGGCTCAGAGAGGGCGAAAAACAGGCCTACTGGAAGTTTGGGAAGGCCGGAAATGGGCTCGTTTCTAGCCTCCAGAGGGCCAGAGGAGGGGAGGCCATTTTCGCTCTCCTGGAGGCTCGAGGAAACCCTCTGTAGCCCTAGAAGGGCAAAAACGCCCCGCTCCTCCCGTGGTGCAGGAGGACGACTAGGCCATGGCCACTATGGCCATGCCCACCCAGCAACCGGACAGAGAACCCCTTGCTAAAAATTTTGAAGCCCAACCCTGCACTCTGCTTTGGAAAAAGTAAACACCGTACCGAAGTTCTTAATGTATTATTTTGGAGTACAATTGTGTCTTTTGGTCCATATGAAATTCAGTGCACTTTTGAACATTTGAAATTTCTTTTTACTAACTCTATGTGAAGGCAATATTGCAAAGCCTTTATTTAAAAGGTGCTGTCCCTTATCTATGGGGACTTCTGATATAATTCTAATGCTTGATGTAATGCCTGATATGTTCTATACCAGCCACTGTGATTTTGGAAAAAGGATTTTGCTTTCTCTTGATGCATTTTTTAAAATTAAAATTTCCTCCCAAGGCTGTTATTTATTGCTAGTTGTCTGCCTCTCCTTAAAATGTGTTGTGAATTAAGCTATTTGCAGTAAACAAATAACACCATTAAGAAGAACAATTTGTGACTGGAAAATGAGTACATAGGAAAAGGATTACATATCATCTCCTATATAATAATCCTAATCTAATTGAGGATAGGATGATTGATTTTCCCTAACAAAGAAGAATAACAGATTAGTACCTGGTGAATACCTAGTAGCCTACATCATTCAAGCTAAATCTCTTCCATCCCAAAAATGTGGCTGCAATTTGTAAAAAAAACCACACCATATAATTTAGAAATGCAACAATTCAAATTTGCAGTAATTATATATTTAAATTTGTGCCTAACCTAACATGTAGTTTGGGCCACATAGTATCTCAAAATATGGCCTCTGTGGTTGAGTAATATTGTGCAAGCCCCCAAAGACAGAGTAATATTCCAAGTATTGGTACCAAATCACAGTTCATCCATTCTGTATTTTGCAGGCCAGTCTCAAACTGGCTTCAGCTTCCAATCTTCATTCAGCATGGTAAGTTGATATTGTGCTTCCAATATTATGTGTGCCTCATATTATTCCTTGACATCTGTTCATAAACTGGCAGAGATATCTACAGAATCCATCAGCTTCATCAGAATGATAAAATCAGTATTGAGGCATGGTGATGCAAGCTCCACCCTTATGTATATATTAATAATATTGTGACATATATGCAAAATGGGCACAGCTTGTTTAGGTAGCACTTGCTTAGTAACCACCATTGGAGACAGCAATTTGTCAGCAAGTGAAGTGGTCGCTAAATGAAACTATGATTGTGCTCATGATCTTACTTCAGCTTTCCTTTGCTCTACAGGCCTGTCAAGGTTGCAAATGTGAGGATGGTCACAAGGTTACTTGCAACTGTGAATGGTCACTAAATAAGTCAGTCATTTAATAATGACTACCTACATTGTGATACTGTTCATTATTTCCCTCCCCCCTTGTCCTTCTCAAACTTTTACTTCTAAAAGGAGGTAAAATTTGGATTTGCAAATTATGCATACAGGCTTCCTTTCATTATGGGTTTCCAATTGCATGCAGATGGGTACAGGCGTACAAGTGAAAGGATAATACAAGCATAGAACAATTTCATCTTTCTTATAAAACTGAGCAGGCAACTTGCTCTAGAAAGCCCCTTCCTCTGTGGCTAGCCTAGAAATCAGTTTACTGATCAATTGCAGGCTGGTTAACTTTATTATAAAGAGTTATTTATAATTATCCTTTGAACCTTTCTGTTAAAAGCAATAGGTGAACATGTGTAAAAACATTGAAGATGGTATAACTGAGCTTTAATTCCACCATTATAGCTGGTCAAATGTGTTTTGTAGGTTTCCTGAATAGTACAGAATGTGTAAAACTGGAAATAGTTGTGAGACTTAACAGGCATACATTCAAATATATCATGCCATTTTGATTTCCAACCTCAATTCCCTTCTGCAATCCCTTAAAATCATCTCCTACACATTTCCCTAACCTTGGCTTGATTATATTTGTCATCCTAATTGGATGGACAACAAAACTTTTATTGCAACTACCTTGAATTAAAGATGTTCCCAGGAGCAAGGATTAAGACACGGGTTGAATATGTTTAATAGATGTATAGATGTAAATTTTGATTCTGTATAGAGAGGAGTTTCTGAGCTGTTCTTCCTGCTTACTCTCCTTCTTGAATCTGTTGGCCCAATGTTACTGTACCAGGAGGGTTCTCGGGACTTCCAGGGTCATGACTGCCCATTATGGGGCAAGATTTATCATTGGCAGGTGTGCTGGAGGATGGTATATTATCCAGGATTATGAACTGTAACAGGATAATCTCTCTAATGTAATTCAAGCTCTTGACATGGCTTATGGCTCCTTAATGTACCTCAGACTGAAGAATTGCAAGAACATTCTTCCCCCTCCCTATCTTGTCAGCTCTTAAATGATTTAGACAATTGCCTGAAGCCAGATCTTGGCCTCTAGTCATAACTCAGCACCATTCAGTAAATATGATGGTGAAAGAGTTTTCTCTGCCTTGTTCTTTCCCCACTGCATTTGCACCTTATCTACCTTAAGGGGGAGACAGCATCTTGATTAACAGCACGTACCTGCTTTGCTATGGGTTTTGGTCTACTTTTATATGTCCTTGACTTTTCAGAATTCACAGGGGTGTCACTCAAGATTTTTATATGAATGTCAAATTGTGCTTAGAGATCTTGGTGCTTATGCATCATCATCAAGCAGTAGCAGCATGCAAAAGTAAGTTGGGACTAGGTGTTTGTCCCACAGGCCTTGTGCCAATTAGCTGCTGGATATTTTAGGTGCCCTGCCATTTCATCTAATGGAACAAATTAAAGAGGTCTGTGCCATAAATTTAGAGAGCTATACAAAACACAAGAATTAACATTTTAGACAATGGCTGGGGACTCAGCAGCTAGTCTAGTTTCCCCCAGCTTTGCTTATATTTCCCATTCCTCACATTCTATGCCTGCTGGCTGAGGATAATAAAAGTTGTAGGTCAACATGTCAGGAAGGCCAGTGTTGGGAGAAGGTTGGCTTAAATCACCAAAGAAAAGAACTTGGCATTTAAAATTAAATCTTCATTTTCTTTATTGATAAGGTTTTTTTAAAAAAAGATTGTCTTATGTTGTGATAAGTGTTCTTAATGGTACAAATTGATGTTTCATAGATATTGCTAATAATGTTGTGCCTTGTTAAAAGTCCACTCATATTCCAAATAGTTTTTCTATAATTCTATTCAATTAGTGCATTTTGTCTTGCAAGCTTATATACTCCAGTTCTGTACCTATACAGATAGTCCTCGACTTACAACAGCTCATTTAAAGTTACAATGGCACTAAAAAAAACAGAGTTATGAACATTTTTCATGCTATGACCGTTGTAGCATCCCCCTGTTCATGTGACTTACATTTGGATGTGTTACAACTGACTCACATTTATGACGGTTACAGTGTCCCGGAGACAAGTGATTCCCTTTTGCGACCTTCTGACAAGCAAAGTCAATGGAGAAACCAGATTTGCTTAACAACCATATTACTAATTTAACAAATGCAGTGATTCATAAATAAGGCAACAAAAGTCAAAAAATGGGGCAAAACTTACTTAACAAATAACAAATTAACTTAATAACATAAATCTTGGGCTCAATTGTAGTTATACATTGAGGATTTTCTGTAGTCTCATAATAAATATGAACCTAAGGACCATTTTGAAATTCACTATTCCATATTTTATGAATTGTTATACTTAACCGTACTACTGTACCATTGCACATTAATGTATTGGGAAAAGTGTTCCTAGTTGCATGTTATTGCTCTCAGTATGAAGCATTGAGAGATGTTGTAAATCTATGCTCTAGACTGTGGTGAACATAAGTGTATAAATTCTAATATTAATTCCTGGATCTTTAGGAATTCAGCTTCTCTTTTTTCTATACTAGTTGGCGATAGTACAGAGGTTCTGCATATAGAGGTGGTAACTTTATAAAGTAGCTGCATACTACCAACCCTCTGCCTTTTCTATAAGTTCCTTTAATTTGGGAGAGAATGGTAGGCAGTTGATAAAAGAAAAATGTAAAAAAGAATGAGAGTAAGCAGGCATTTTAGACATGAGTCAGTATTATCAAAAGTCAAAATTCAAAATCAGGTAGAAAAGGGGATGGGTCTGTTTATGAATAACAGGATAGGACAAAACATAGGATTAGCTATTAAACTAGCTTGATAGTTTGTAACAATTTAATTGCTGTAATGGATAACAGACAATAATTTGGCAGTCTGATATTATTTGAATGGTTCTTGGTTAAAGAGTAGAAAGTGGGTGGGGTTGTTTTTTTGAAGTTTTGCTTTGCAAATGCTTGATTGTTAGAAAAGTTTACAATTTTCATAGTAGCAGATTTACAATGCATTGGATTACATTCTATAGCTTTGTGAGAAGCTGATTGTCAGAGCTATATATGGCACTTAATGGCGTATAACTTATTTTAACTAGCCTTGTACTTCTTTCCTCTTTGATACAGGAGATAGAGATGCCTATTATACAGATAGGGGTAGAGCCAAACCATTGCTGGATTTTGATGATGATGGCCATTTCCTTGTGTTGATGGCTGTTGATTCATTTGGACAAGGAGTGATTAGTTTAAGATTTGTACCATGGGCATCCACAAGACTGAAGGTTTCATCAAAATGATGAAATGAATGTTGTGCTGTTGTGATACAAATTCTGTTTCCCTCACACATATGTATGTATGATTCATGAAGCATGAAAGGGCAGAGCTTGTGACATAAAGTTGCTTACATCCTTTACTTCTCTCTGTGGGGACCTCGATAAGTTGCTTAGGTGCCCAGCTGGCAAAAACCTTGTGTGCTCCATCATTTACCAAGCATTTCAGTTGCCATAGGATGAAGGCTAGAGCAGGTATGAATTATTGCATAATTTGCTGATGCACACATGATTTTTCATAGAACAAAATCTAAGAAAAGTCTGTCTCAGTGATGGTGAACCTTTTTCACCTCAGGTGCCAAAAGCATGCACATATAATTTAATGCCTGCCCTGCCCTGCACCATGCCCCCTGCACATGTGCACGTGACCTCCTGGTGCCCCACGCATGCGCGCATGGCTTTCTTAGAGCCTGGGGAGGGCAAAAACTGCCTTCCCTGCTTGCCAGGAGGCCTTCTGGAAGCTGGAAACGGCCCATTTCTCAACTTCCAGTGGGCCTGGTAGGCCCATTTTTCATCCTCCCCAGGCTCCAGAGGCTTTCTAGGAGCCTGGGGAGGGTGAAAATTGCCTCCCTTGGCCCCCTGGAGGCCCTCCAGAGGTGAAATCGCCTTCCCAGAGCCTCTGCACGAGCCCTGTATTTACCTGGCATCATGTGGAGACTCCTGGGAAGGGAAGAGCAGTGTGGGTGGGCCAGCCAAAGGAGCCAAGCTAGGGCAATGACTTGTACCCGCTGATATGGCTCCATGTGCCACCTCTGGCATGTGTGCCATAGGTTCGCCATCATGGGTCCATCTGCTGTCCATCTGATATTTTACCATTCAATCCCTATAAATTCCGGAGGACATGGTCTATGATCAGAGATTCTGGCTAATGTAATCCAAGACATCTGGAAGATGCCGCTTTGCCTAACTGTTCAATAGTTAATATAATGGAGAACCAAAGTTTGACATTCTCACTAGGGTTGCTTTAACCTGCCACCATTTTGGTTGAAGTTGAAAATAGGCTCAGTCATTTCTAAGACAAGAGGACAGATGGATGAGTAAGTGAGATTCACATCACGACTAGCAATTGGTGCTCTGGCAGATGCAAAGAATTGAGTCGTCCTCCTTTCT
This sequence comes from Thamnophis elegans, assembly GCF_009769535.1. Taxonomy (NCBI): domain Eukaryota; kingdom Metazoa; phylum Chordata; class Lepidosauria; order Squamata; family Natricidae; genus Thamnophis; species Thamnophis elegans. The sequence goes on from NC_045545.1 coordinate 50,564,555, forward strand.
CATGCTGGCAGTTAGTTAAAATGAAGCAATTAAACCTCAGTGAAACATATGTAGATAAGTTGTGGCCATACAACACACTAGACCATTTTCTAAATGTATACTATATGTGGAGCCATAAACTAATTGAACTGTTTTTTATAATGATATAAAGTTAACCAACATTTACACAAACTGAACTTAGCTTTGATATAAATCTATTTCTGAGTTCTTTACTTGAACTGGTTAAGAGTTTTAAAGAATGTATAGCTATGAATAACTGAGCTGACAGAGGGCTGAGGGCTGCTGGGTCTGAATTCCTAGGCAAGGGAGTTAATATGTTACTGATCTTTGAAAGAAAAATGAAAGAAAAGCGGGCGGGTGGTAAGGTAGGTTGAAGAGCAATGACAGAGATGTGAATCTTATCAGGAGAATTAGTTCAAACAGAACCAAAACAGAAAAGTAAAGGGGGGAAAAGTCATGTCCCCACCATCACTTAAAAGAGAAAGCAAACTCAGGGACACAAGGCATGTATGAATGTCTGTGTAAGAAGGAGGGTCCTCTTAAAATCTAGGTGATTTGCAAGTCTTGTTGAAGCATGACGCCCTCTCTGATCCCTGGACTGCAGGCCAGCACACCATCCAGTGAAATTTAGGCAGCTGTATTTACTGTTGCTATTTGTTGTTGCCCTGGCAGCTCCCTCCAGTGTGAATTTTCTGTGTCACTGGCTGAGAGGATTCCGAGCAGGTTTTCTGATTATGTGTTTTTTTGTAAAACAAAGAGTGTGTCTGTTGGGGAAGGGTGTGGGAGAGAGCTTTTTTCTGATGCCCTTAACTCCTTAGTTGCTGGACAGCTGGGGATGGAATGGTAATGCAAGTAAAATTAGTCAAACAAATCACTCCTTTATTCCTGATTCAGTGAGGCATTATAATAATGTTATAATAAAGACAAAGGTTTATGAACTTTGGAGCCTTGGGCATTTAATAAAAAAAATAACCTGCATCTTAGTAGTTCTATGAAACTGTGCTTAAGATTCTTACTGTTGATGTAATATTGACTTGTCTGTGTGTGTGTGGGGGGGGGGGTGTTTGTTCTGAATCTCAAAGCTTAAAGCTGATCTTTACCACTAAATAGTCATAATGGGAATAGGATAGTACTAAAAAGTTGGGTATCACTAGTAATAAAAAGAATGGATTAAATATTAAAGATACAGAATTCACTGGGAAGACCAGCCACTCTGTTATTAGAGTGAATGAAATGACTTCTCTCTTGATATGAATTTATGGTATATAGACTAGAAAGCAAAGAAAGAATGTGGCAAGAGCACACTCCTTCCAGGAGTCTTGCTATAAAAACTACATGTTTGTAGTCAGAGCTGAGTTTGATTTAAGATTGTTTTGATATTTTAAAAGATAACAAGTTCCCTAATATTTTGGCCTTAATCATAATTACCTATATTTTTGTCTTGAACCATTTTGAGGGGGAAAAATGTAGAATGGAATAACTGAGATCAGCCAACTATCTAGATTGTCTTGTGCCAGGCAGAAGCCCAACAGACTTCCAGGAACTCCTATTGCCTTTTCTCTCTCTCTCTTTTTTAAATAAGCTGTATTTCTCCCCAAATCCATTATTAGAAGACAAAGTCCAAACTATAATTCTTCTCACAGTTCAGCTAAAATATGTCCTGTCATTGTAAATTGCATGCATGTTGTGGGGAATTTCAGAAATAGTTACCAGGGAGATGGGTGATTAAGAAATATGAAACATAAATAAACAGTGTTAAGATTTACCAAAAACTATTGCCACTATTATTAAAATCTGATGTTGCAGGATTGAGAGAATATAACCAATCCAACATAACCTAATGAGTTCTATAGCAAGGCTTAAAGTTGGATCTTCCCAGTCCAACAGCGTGACACTATATCATGCTGTTTTTCAACAGTTTTAACAATAGAGATGTGTAAAATAAAACAGAATTTCCTCCCTCAGTATCTTCAGCCAAAGGAAATGTACCTCTTCAAAATCCCTTGACTATTAAAGTATAAATTACAAGTCTCTAGTAGCTTTCTCCACAATATGTTTATAGCAATTTTGAAAGGATATTGCTAATTACAGTGCTTTTAGGATATTGGCTATTGGTTATTTTCGATGATAATTCTCCCTAAAAGTTACAATATTGCAGCTTGCCAGATTTTATTGTTTCCTCCTTTGTGTTCTTCTTAAAGAAGCTGGTTTAGAAAACCTGGACTGCCTCCACGTCTAGGCCAACACTGCTAAACTTTTGTAGTGGTTATACAATGTCTCTTCCCAATGAAATAGAGACTGCCCATTGATATAACTGTATGAACCTTCCCTGACAGGTAATAATAACCCTATTACTTGTCTTTAACTATGAGTTCACTCCATTAACTTCTCATAGCTCATCACTACCCCAGCAATTCCCCTTCATGCACTCATTCCACCTCTTTCAAGAGGATAGCTCTTTTAAAGCTCAATGCATCACATGATATAATTGCCATTTCAGGCTTTTTAAAACCATTGCATGGGATGCCACAAGTAGTCCGCTATTCACAAATTATTTGCTGAAGAGCATAATTTGAATTGAATGCCTACCTTTTTATTACTCTCACACCTTGATATATAACCAAAGTGTAATTTATTGGGGATGACACCAAGATTATAGTATTGTATTTCAAAGCACTACAATTGAACAGTGCACAGAAAGATGAGCTATCAATCAACAGGTAATAAGAATGGCAGCAATAGTCACAAATAAGCAGCGCACAGACTACATGTGGTGGCAATAACCAAAAGGACATCGCCAGAAATTGCCATCATAGAAACATTTTTCCAGCCAAGCAGAATATATTAAAAGGAAGATGAAAATTACATCTGGAAAAATAAAATTAAAGAAAAACCCTGTCTCAGGTTATTTAACTAAAATAACAGCTCATATAAAATGCCTACCACATGTTAGAAATGGCACAGGAAAATTTAGAAGGATTCAGGTTCTAGTTAAATAGTAGGACAGGAGGCTATGGAAACAAAGAAAATGTCGAAAAGATAATAAGGAAAAGAGCCTAAACTCTGGAATATCTAAATAAGCTGAAGGACAAAGTGCCAAGTGACAAAATGTCCAACTCTCCTTGCCAGAAGAGATTTAAAACGCAAAAACTCAAATCTTGCTCACAGAGAACTAAAGGATATTTTGGTATTTGATACAGCCAATAGAGTTTTATCAAGTCACATCTGAAAACTTTCTAATGCTTCAAGTAATGTAACTAAAACAAGAACAATCAGCAACTACAGGATAACAAGGAAAACTTTAAAAACTACTGATTTTAAGGAACATTCAACAGGGAAGGACACATACATTTTCCTAATTTGCCTCTACTCATGAAATAAATTTGTTGTTGTTAGTTGCAAAGTCATGTCCAACCCATCGCGACCTTATGGACAACATTCCTCTAGACCTTCCTGTCCTCTACCATCCTCTGGAGTCCATTCAAGCTCATGCCTATTGCTTCGATGACTCCATCCAGCCACCTCATTCTGTGTCTCTTGTTTGACCATGTCCAGCTTGCCTTGATTCATGGATCTTACATTCCAGGTTCCTAAGGAGTATAGATCTTTACAGCATCAGATTTTCCTTTCACCACCAGATACATTGTATTGGTACATCCACAGCTGAGCATCCTTTCAACTTTGGCCCAGCTGCTTCACTCTTTCTGGCACTACAAGTACTAGCCCTCTGCTCTTCCCCAGTAGCATATCTGACACCTTCTGACCTGAGGGGCTCATCTTCCAGAGTCCTATCTTTTTGCCTTTTGATACTGTCCATGGGTTTTTCATCGCAAAGATACTGGAGTGGGTTGCCATTTCCGTCTCCAGTGGATCGCATTTTGTCAGAGCTCTCTGCTATGACCTGTCCATCTTGGGTGACCCTGCATGGCATACCTCATAGCTTCATTGAGATATGGAAGCCCCTTTGCCACAACAAGGCAGTAATCCATGAAGGAGATGAAATAAATATGAAGTGATAAATTTTTTTTCTACCATGTCCTCAGGATATTCCCTCCTAATGTTGCCTAATCCATAGTTGAGGCAAATTAAAGTCATTGTAAGTTGTTTTATTTTGAAAGTAGTGATTTTGCTCTTCTCCTGACCTAACACATTTTTTTTGCCATGGATACAATCTGGCATTAGCCAATTGTTTATTTATTTGGTTAATAGATTTATATTCTGCCTTTCTTTTGATTGCTGATAAGGCCAGGGTTTCCTTAGTATCTATTGGCTACTGTACTCCCTGCCCAATCTCAGTACATGTTCTGTAATATGTACATGTAGACAAGTATAAGAATATAAAAATAGTCTGTACTCCACGTGTAACCATAAAATATACTGGCAAATTTATAATAATATGGCAAAAATGAATGCACATAACCATGAAAAAGAATGCTTCTGGCTTGCATAGTAGAAGGATAGTCCTACATATAACAAGTGCACCAGAAAATATAGAATGGATAAACTCACTAGTCTAGCTCCATTTAACCATTTTGGAGAGGGATGCAGTATTTTACCATGGCCTCTCCCTTATGACAACTTCACTTCACGATGCATCAATACTTGTATTTTTCATTGTTTCTCTGCAGGTGCACTTGATATTCCAGGGCCTGCCATTTAGGCTCTGGCCTCCAGAATGGGTGGCATTGCTGTATATGAGAAAAAGAAGAGTGCTCCTTCTAGACTACATAGTTAAGAATATTGCAAGGCATTCAGGTTTTACTTGGATTCGGGAGATGATTTATGGGACCACCTATGTCTGCTGGGAGATCTCCAAGGTATGCTAGGTTGCCAAGTTCTGAATGGATGTTCTTGATCAAATTCTGAAGGACCTGGCACAGTTGTGTGCTAGGCCTTCCTTGTGGTGGAATGACAACTCAGGTAATAATGATCACGTGCCAATAATTTGGGTGGTGTGGGACAATCAATCTTATGCTTGGAGAGCAAACTCATGAGTAATATCCAGAATAAGCATTTCATTCATGAGTTTAATCATGTCAAACATAGAACCTCACTCACAACATAACAATAATACAAAGCCCAAGAATCTTATGCTAGCCACAAAAAGAGACACATTGTTGTTTAAGCACAGCATGCCTTAGCAAAGACAATCTCCTATAGCCATGCGTGCTGGCAAAGTCCAAGGACTGCATTAATACCTAGAAGATTCTACAGGATCAGGACTAGGCCAGGAGAAATAATGTGCACATTTCTTGAAACAAGTATGACACAATTTGGGTGCAGCCAACTGCTACTAAAAAGGGCTAGGATGATCTATTGGCAAGACTCAAAGCAGACCCAAGGTAATTTAGAGATGAAACAAGGATAAGGCATCCATGGAGATAACTAAATACATTCTCTGAAATTGATTCTGGACATACAGCAGCCTGGCTGATAGGTCAGAGGTAAGGAGGACGGTTTACAAGAAATATTGGGTGCTCCCTTTTGCTTTATCTCCCATATTCCTTGTTCATCTTGACAAGTTACTAACCTGACATTCTAAGGACTCTTCTAAAGCGATTCCATCCCATTTTACCTTGTCTCATACTAGAGGGAATGATTGGCTGTTGTTTCTTCCACTGGCTAGTAATGCCTGGTGGGAGGAGGAATGAAGACAAATCCTTTTCCTTAATGTGGCCTGAAATTTCTTATGTAGTGCCAACACTGTTTGCCAGCCTTGTTACTGTGGGCAGAATAGAGATTGGCAATGGAGATGGCACAATTTATACCAACATATTTTTCTGGAGATTGATGGATTACACTTTTGCATGGTCATAAGGCTCCTTAACTTAATGCCTTTCAGTGTTTAGGACTGTAGCTTTCATCATTATTTGAATAGGTTGTGAGCTCTGTACTTCCAAGTATGCAAGATTGTTACTTCTGGTGGTAGATTAGGCATGACCAGTCTAGAATAAAGCTTTATTCTCACATAAATAAGTTTACAGTTAGAGCAAATGTTCTTTGCTCGTAAGAAAAGAAGATATTTGCCAACTTAGAGAAAACTCTTCCACCCTCCCTCCCTCCTTGTTTGGAAAGTTAGGAGTTTGGAAGGAACTTTTTACTAAGTGAGATCACAGGCAAAGCCTCTTCCTAGAAAGTTAATTCTTTTCTGTTATTGACATTTCAATTTATTGACTATTCAGCTTTATTGTACCCCACCCAAAGTCACTTGTTTGATGAGATGGGGGCTATATAAATTAGACAAATAAATAAACAATTATTTAAACCAGCAAGAATGAACAAGAAATAAATTGAGAAAAGCTAATTTAATAGATTAATCCTTTACTATGTCAAAACTATGTTTTTCTTCCCTTTTTTCATTTGTGCATGGAATTAAGAGGTTTCCTACTATATAGAAAAATGTGTCAGATACATTGCAGTTATGAATCTTCATGCTAATTTTTGAATAGCAATAGCACTTAGACTTATATACCGCTTCACAGTGCTTTACAGCAGCTGTCTCTAGGCAGTTTACAGAGTGATCATATTGCCGCCAACAATCTGGGTCCTCATTTTACCAACTTCAGAAGGATGGAAGCTGAGTCAACCCTGAGCCTGGTGAGATTCGAACTGCTAAATTGCAGTCAGCCGGCAGTCAGCAGAAGTACCTTGCAGTAATCACTGCACCACCACGACTCTTCTTAACATTCAAATATTAGAAGATACAAAGGATAAAAAATGGATCTGTGTAGAGGCCAATTTCAGTTCACAAGGGAACAAAAAACTGGAGGAGCCTTATTTTCTTTTAATAGGCATTCTGTGGGTATTATGTAATTTGTATTGGAAAAATCTGGCTTCACAAACTTCACACATGACTTTTTCTCAATTTAAGGTCTACATTTGAATAGAATACAAGAGGGTGGGTCCAAATGTAGGAAAGATCATAAAAAAGTTGATATGGACAAAAAATAAAATTAATGATCTAAGCTCGGGGTAACTTGCACAAATGTATTTATGATTAAATTAAAAGCAACTATTATGAACATTCCCAATTTATTTATTTTCTTTTTAGCACAGAACAATTTTTGTAAGACTCTGAGATAGGACCGGGATTGCAAAAACATGGATCACCACTAGAGGTCAACAGAAAAAAATAGAATTTTCTATATAACTTTGGTCAATACTTTGGCCACTTAAAGAGAAGGAAGGACTCACTGGAGAAGAGCCTAATGCTGGGAACAATTGAGGGCAAAAGGAGGGAACGACAGAGAATGAAGTGGCTGGATGGAGTCACTGAAGCAGTAGGCGTGAGCTTAAATGGACTCCAGAGGATGGTAGAGGAGAGGAAAGCCTGGAGGAATGTTGTCCATGGGGTCATGATGGGTCAGACAGAACTTCGCAACCTACAACAACAACAACATAACTTTGCATCTTTGCACTCTGGATGTTTGATGCTAAGATCTGGGTATTAACCCAAATTTTTTGGTTCTAGGTCCTCAGGTGGTCTACCTGAGGAAACACCTCAGGTTGTATACTAAGGAAATAGTGCATCCATTTGTTTTCTAAATAACAAAATAACAATAGCTAAACTGCAGTTTACAGCATTACAGTATTGTGTGCCAAAGCTGAACATATTGTGCTAGGCATGCTGTATTAAACGGTGGTTTGTATACTCAGTATTTAATATATAAACCATAATTGGTATGATTTTTTTTACAAATACTGTAGTGCTGATCCGCAAACTATGGTTTATAAAGCAGAGTAGCTGGATTAACACAGCATGCCAAGCAAATCACATTATGGCATGAAGGAGGCTGAAGATTTCATAACTACCAAGCCTGCTTAACAGTTTAGTCACCTCATTTTTCAAATGCTTTTCAAGGGAAGCCACACACACATTGCATTAAAGGAATGGTGTCATGTTACAGGTATCATAGAGTTATCTCAAAATGTTTCAGGTAGGATTGATTTATCCTACTATATCCCATCTCTTTCCCCTGCAATTTAGTGGCAATGCTTTCAGTTTGGCTGGTTGGAAAAATTCTTTACATAGGAAAAAGGCTAGGAATGGGAACAATCATGCTATTCTTGGCCAGAGAAGAAGACTTGGAAAAAGGAAAGCAGGAACAAACAGTTTGGGAAACCGAATGAAAAGAAAGCTCAAATGGTGCTTGAATCATAAGGATTCCCTCCTCCCCCAAAGCAGGAAAAAGTCAGAAATGGGAAACAAAAAGATGGAGTAGAGGACTCTGAGTCTTGCAGCAGATTGAAACCAGGAACAGAAGAAGTCAATGAAAAAGAAAGCAGTGAAAAAAAAATCACAAAGACTTTGGGTGTGTGCACATGCTGTTTCACGCAAATTGATGAGAAAAAATTACTCTGGAGTGGTTGGCAAACTTTGGGCCAGCAAATCAATTGAGCATGGAGGCCAGTTTGAGAGTGGGTAGATTTCAAATGAAGCAGCCAGATCTTTGGCTGGAGGCATCTCCAGTAAAGCTTCAGATTAACTCCACATTGCAAAGCTGTGCTTCTAAAAATGATGGACTCTCCCATTCATTCTTTCAAACAAGATATGGCAGATTTTGGTGTACAGGTAGTCCTCAACTTACAACCACAATTGAGGCCAACATTTCTGTTGTTAAGTGAAACATTTGGCCCATTTTATGACCTTTCATGCAACAGTGGTTAGGTGAATTGCTGCAGTTGTTAAGTTAGTAACATGGCTGTTAAGTGAATCTGTTTCCCCCATTGACTTTGCCTGTCAGAAAGTCACAAAAGGACACTGCAGCTGTCATAAATATATGAGTCAGTTGCCAAACATTTGAATTTTGATCACACGACCATGGGGATGCTGCAGCGGTTACTTTTTCCAGTACTGTTGTAACTTTGAAAGATCACTAAATGAACTGTTGTAAGTCGAGGACTACCTGTATTACCAACCGGTGAATCTTCTCCTCTCAGGATGTGGTAGTATTTGCCAGGGCTTGATTGACTCTGCTTGAGAGTAAGAAGTTCTCTCTGCTCCAATGAATTCTAGGGGAGAGGGGCTGAAAGACATGGTTTAAGATGGACCATGCATCTGCCAGGAAGCTGGAAGAAGTGCACAAAACCCAAGGGAGGCATGAGACGAATTATTAATTTAGCCACGAAGAAATCAAGCTGCAGGTTGAAGAGGATGGGCAGTAGGGCCTGTGAGAAAAAGGCTGCACTCCCCAAAGAGGCTGCGCATGGAGTTCATCTCTCCGGAGATCTGGGTTTCTTCTTTCTCAACACTTTCACTCATTTCCTTGAGCTGCAGTCAGATATTTATTTAACCTTGCAAGTGAACTGCATTGAGAATGCCAAGTACTGGAACTGCAAGTGCTCTTACTGATGCCGTGTTTACATATGCAGGCCTACATTTGTTACTGTCTCTCATGTGTGTGCCGATACATACACACATAGAGATATTTCATTCACAGATGCTTGCAGCCTAACTGTGTGGGCCCTAAGACATTGCACAAGGATTGATTCTGGAACCTGTTAGGGGTCATGTGAAACGGTGATTATGCACATGACACACGGGTACATACATGCAATAATCACAGCGCTTAGGCCAACACGTTTAATGTTTGTAAGCAACAAATGGCTTTAGAATGAAAAGTATTTATATACTGTTATTGTATTCTTCCAATGTTCTTCTTATTCAATCCTAAAGTAAAAGCCTTAATATAAATAATACAGCCCTCTGAAAGCTTTATGAAAGTTCTTTGGCTTGGTTTTTCTTCTGGGTAAGAAGAAACTGAAGGAAAATGAGTTTTTTTTTTACATATTTTCAAATTAAACATACAGTTTTGCAAATCATTCAAAGCAAAATTTGGGCTACTTTTTTGCTACTTATTAGTCATATTTATTGATTGCCTTTCAATGGAAGGGGAAAATGCACACACATACACAGAGAATATTTAACATCTCTATGCCCATCACAGCAAAAAGCTCAACAGAGCTACATTAGTCCATCTTCATCCCTGTATGTAGGAATCAACTTTCACAGCTATAAAGTACTATCACATGGAGGGAAAACTGTGAGGAGCCCCAGGAGATCCTGCACCCCTGCAGGGAATCAAGTTTCAACTCACTGCAGGGAGGTTAACAGTCTAGGGCAGGGGTGTCGAACTCAAGGCCTGTGGGCCGGATCCGGCCTGCGAGTGCTTAGATCTGGCCTGCAGGGCTGCCCTGGAAACAGCAAAGGACTGGCCTGTGGTGCCTCTGCCACTGAAAACGGGCTCCCAATCTCCATTTTTGGGTGGGGCGGTTTCCTGCAACTCTCTGCCACAAAAATGGAGCTTGGGAGGGCTGCATGACTTTGCAACACAGAAGCTCACTATCAGACCCATGCTTTGTACTATGCTATATTATAATATTTTATTTTAATGCAATATATAAACTCGGCTATTGAGATTTTATGACATAGGAAATTGTATGAATCTTGCCAATTGTAGCTTATTCAGCAAAGTAGGGCTTAAACTCATATGTAATCTCAGTTTTTGATTCATCTTGGATCAGTCATTAAACATGTTAATGCAGCATATTAAAGCAAGTCAATCACTAACATAGGTAAACACAATAGGATGCTACCCAAAATGACAGACTAGTAACAACCAAGATTCACTAATTGCCCTCCAATTTGGTTCTGTCTGCAGTAGTGAGACACCTAACACAGTTTTTACATTTTTACCAATAGAGAAAAAAGAAAAAGGATACAGAAGTTAAATCTGCAGTGGCCCAGTCCCCCATGAGCTTCCCTAATTGCAATTTGCACCAGCCTGCAAGAGAGAGAGAGAGAGAGAGAGAGAGGAGGGAGGGAGGGAGGGAGGGAGGGAGGGAGGGAGGGAGAGAGAGAGAGAGAGAGAGAGAGAGAGAGAGAGAGAGAGAGAGAGAGAAAAGAAAAGAAATACGGGGGCTCTGCAGATGGAGTGGCCTTTTTTCAAAGCTCCTCTAGTTTCCTGTTGGGTAACTGAAGCATGGTCCAGGCATGTTACTCTAGAACAGACCATGGGTACAAATGATAATTCAGAGATTCTGTTTTAGCTGCAATTTAACCCACAGTAGGGGTTCAGACAGTATGCTGTATAATGCCTTAGCATATTGTGAGAATTAGGTCACTGTTACTCTCAGTCTAAGCAATTGCACAGAGAAATGCAGAAGAAATTTGAAGACATTTCTTCAAAGACAGATAAAGGTGGGGAAATTATGAGTGCCACATTAAGCCCTTTGGAAATAAATGAATTAAACAGAATGATATAATGGGGCCTTCTGCAAAGATTATAATGGAAAATACATCATTTTTATTAAAAAAATGAAAGTAAGGCTTAACAGATTTTTATATCTTTCATTCTTTATGGAAAAAAACCCTCAAGATGTTGTGTGGATCTAAAAATGGAATGTATGAGAAATATAGGATGAAAATGATAGGTAATCTCTCTCATGTGCAACATGGAAACTCCATACTAAGCATTGTGTAACAACTGCTCACGGTGAAGTTGCTGCTCAGCATTTGCCAACCACTTTCATATTACAAGCAAAGAGAAGGAGTCGGATCTTTATACTATCAAATATTATAACAGTGCTTCTAAAGAAAACAAAACTTTAGATCCAGCACTATTTTTTTTTAAAAAAAGAGTGAAATAACATTAATAGATGGAATTGAAATAAACAGAATGCTATCCAGATGTTACATGTTTATTTAATAGGGAAACATTTTCCTTTGGCCATAGAAAAACAATAATGCTTTTATTTTAACCTTTTTGGTACCAAACTGGTGGATTTTTGTTTTTCTGTTTTTAAAATGTGGTGAGGTTGTGTAAAAGTTTTTTCTCCTTCTGCTTTTGAGTCAGTTTTTGATTCCGGATTACCGCCTTGGCTAGTTTCTGTAGTTTTCTTGGCAAGGTTTTTTGGAAGTGGTTTGCCATTGCCTGCTTCCTAGAGCTGAGAGAGAGGGACTAGTCCAAGTTCACCCAGCCGGCTTCATGCCTAGGCAGGACTACTGTAGATAAAATGCAAACATCCAGATGTAAAGATTGTCTGACTAGAAATGGACATTTCTTCAGAATGCAGAATTAGTTCAACTCTGAAGCTCAACTGTTCTGGGCTTACCCAGAGATACCCAATTCTATCACTTCCTGACATTGGGATAACAATTAACAATAATGAATATATTTATTGTTTTGTATTTTTGCCAGCTGGAACCTCTTTGATCACATAGCAGCATAACAAAGAACAAGGAGTGGCATTTCTCTGCTTGTTTGCCTGTGGCCCCTCACAAAGATTCATGGCCATCTCTAATCCTAAATGTAGCTAGAGTTGCAGGCCATCCCAAGGGTGCTCTGCAACCTCCACTCCCCATAGTGAGTGATGTTTTCTCTCCTGTGATCGTTTAGAGAAAAGACTGACATTGCTAGACTGTTTTCTTGAACTCTATAACATACCCATCCCTGTGGGACTCTTTGCAGGGCTAATAAATACATTCTTCTGCCTAATATTACACCTCTAGACAGGTCAACGGTGCTGAGTTGCTGGCTTTTTTTATTCCTAGAATGTCTTTCCAAGAAAACTGCTTTCCAGATTCAGCATTTCTGGGACTGTGGTCCCATAACAGCAGACAGTAAAGACTTGCTGATCAGACATTGCTCCAGGATGGTAATCCTTTCATAGCCAATACTGATTTAAAATGCTGTTTTTAGGCAACCTGCGAACATCTCTCAGTAGCTCACAAAAGGAAAAGGCAATGTTCCCCAAGAAGGCATTATGTTATGGAGGGAGGGAGGGACCCAACCATCAGAGGGCACAGAAAACCAGTTCTGCTTTCTCTATATACAGACCTTGTGGATTAAGCTATCAGCCAAAGCAACTGCACTCTAAGGTCAACACCAGGAGCACCTGCCCACAGACCTACGGGTGCAGCAGACAATAAAAGTCTTGTTTCTTTCATAAGTGCTGTTGGAGCAGGATGCCCAGGCCCTGAGCCAACTTGCTGATCGCATAAAATATTATTTGTGTTTAAAAATCTCAGTAATTGACTATGCACATTTTTCCAAGCCTTCTGCCAACAGCAGTAAAATCAAAATCCGTCCCAGATTACTTTCATCATGCAAATTCTCATTTTTGTAAACAGGAGTGAAAGGCAGACCCACTGTTTTTCACAGCCAGAACATCCACTGCCAAGCCCACACCCAATGCACAGCAAAGAGTTGACCGAATCGTTTATCATTGCGCTGCAAAAGGGCATATTAGAGAATGATGCTCCTGCAGTGGGAAGGAGAATTAGAAAAGGTGGGATCTGTCTCTCGAGTTTTTTCTATAGGTGCAAAACATCACACTGTTTTATTGTGCACGATATGGTTAGAAAGAGTGGCTTTTATTGATTTGCACACTTTTCTGATTTAAAAAAAATACTCAAGATGAAATTTAAGGGTAAATGTAAACGTTTCGCCATCCAGTCATGGCTGACTTTGGGAGCCAGTGCTCATCTCTGTTTCTTAGCCAAGGGAGTCAATGTTGTCCAAAGACTGGTCATGTGGCCCGCATGACTATATGCCAAGGTGCACAGAATGCTGTTATCTTCTAACCAAAATGGTACCTATTTACTTGCATTTAGCACTAGCTCTTAGCAATAGCACTTAGACTTATATACCACTTTACAATGTTTTACAGCCCTCTCTAATAAGCAATTTACAGAGTCAACATATTGACCCCCAAGAATCTGGGTCCTTTGCATGCTTTCGAACTGCTAAGTGAGCAGGAGCTGGGGCAAGTAATGGGAACTCATCCCGTTGTACAGTACTCGGGTCTTGAACCTAGGCTGTCAAGCTCAGCATCTTTAGCTGCTGAGCCACCACACCCTCTAATGATGCAATATAAAATATTAAAAGATCAATCTTGCCAATAAGAACTCACCTGAAGATCCTTTCCCATGTATAGCAGTGAATCTTCTTTACATATAATAGTAATTAGCTAAAAGTATATTCTGAATTGTCAGAGATTTGGATCTTACATCAACACATGGATTCACATTTCTTGCTAAGTCTTGGTTAAAACCCATTACAAGATGCTTTATCGGCCGGATTTTCACATCACATTAAGGCAAACCCATGGAAATGTGTCTCATGGACTCAGCCTGTTTCTATAGCATTGGTACTGTCAGTTCAGTATAGAGAGTGAGGCATACATAGAATCATAGAATTTTACTCCAACTCCTTCCTCAGTGCAAGGAATTAACATATTTCAGACAGATGGCTGTCCAATCTCTGTTTGACCACCACCATTTGATAATCTCCAGTGAGGGGGAATATATCACTTCATGAGGCAAACTATTCCATAAGCTGAGAGCTTCATCAGGAAATGCCACCTAATATCTCACTCAAATGTACTTGCCTACTTTTTTAGTCCAATGTTTCTAGTTCTATCACCTGGGACAATGAGAATATCCCCTTTCTCCTCTATCTTACAACCTTTTAGATAACTGAAATGGAGGAGCAATATAGAAGAATCAGAACAATGGATTTCAGGAGGCATATTTTAATGAACTCAGGCAGAAGGAAGGTCTGATCCAATGGCTTGACATCTCAAAGAAGGAAACTGAGAAGAAAGGGAAATCCTGCATTTCCCCTCAAGTTTCCTATCATTTTTGTTTGTCCATCCAGTTCCTCCCTGTTGGTATTGATTAGATGCAGAATTATGGACCTCTTGTTCCTTCTTACATCTTTTGACAAATGAAACTGTCAGCAAGAGAGGACAGGAATTGGTTGCCATACTGACTCTTGATGGAGTTAGATTCCCAGTGAATATCAGAGTAGTGGAAATCTATTGTAGCTCTCCTATGCTTTTTTGAAAGTTTAGTCATTTGGCACAGAAAGGCCTTATCCATATCTTCTGCCTGTTCTGGATGCATACAATACACTCCCACGATGATATCACTTGTGTTTTTCTCTCTTTTTATCCTTACTCAAATGTTTCCAGCAGAATTTCCATGCTGATTTGTGAATTTACATAGAGTCATATGCTTTATTTCTGTACAGTGCAACACCCCTACAGTGTTTCCCTGAAAATAAGACAGGGTCTTGTTTTCTTTTGACCCTGAAATAAGCACTTGTCCTTATTTTGGGGGAGCTCTTATTATTTTTGAGATGCAGGAGGTGGCAAGCATGGTCACCTCATGGCTGCTGCTGTGTTGCAATATTTTCAGAGAGGGCTTATTATCCGTGGGGGTCTTATTTTCAGGGAAACAGGGTATCTCTTTCTGTTGACTGATTCTTTTGAAAAATATGTTGCCTTCTAAGGTTATGTTCTAATCATAGAGGTTATCCCATCATATCTGAGTTGTTATTTATTTATTTGTTTATTAAACTTACATGCTACCCATGTCATTAAGGCATCTCTAGGTGCTTACAACCATTCAATAAAAATGCCTTGTAAAACATTAAAACAATAAATAGAGATTTTAAATTTACAATTTAGTTAAAATTAGCTTGACAAAGATGGAGAAGAAGGCAGCACAGTGCACATGGGGAGGAGGTGGGGTGTTATCTAATCCATTAGCTACCTCCAGAGTGCCACATACACTCATTTGGGACCTCAGGTTAGTTTCTATGTCCAATTTCTATGACATCATACTTGTTCTTCTGTCTAGGACGTTAAGACCTTTCTTTCATTTTCAGTTCTATATGGATTCATGTAAAAATATCTGAGATTGTGAGTGGTACTCCCTATTGGTTTTACTGTTCTAGTTTTCTGCCAGTCTTTAGGTTGAGCCACAGTGGCACAGTGTTTAGAGTGCAGTAATGCAGGCTACTTCTGTTGGCTGCTGTCTGCCTGCAATCCATGTTGCTTGCTCTGTATACTCCCTTTGCCTAATTCACATATCAAATTCCCATTTGATTCCCTATTTATGACTCTGATCATAGTTCTTAAAGGCCTAGAAAGTCTTCTGGAAGAGCTTTAGTACTTTGATATTAACATGTGTATTTATATATGTTGAGATATGTATTAATATACATGCCATTTTTTCTTCCATGAGATCAGGGTAATGAATATTCTACCTTGCCCTTAATTTATCATCAAAGCAAACCTATTTAGTAGGCTAAGATGAAAGACTGAGATTTCATTTCATGTCATACAAAACTGAGTTTCTTTTGATGATGCTTCATTAGATAAACCATAATGGCTAAGTTTACACATAATGCTAAGCATATCACAATGGTCAACTCCATACAGCATAGTATGAATCCGGTCAGAAATTACTCAGTAAAAACATTATGATTGACTTTAAACACGGGTTTCCCCAATCCAAGGCTAACATTATAATCATGACTTTACCATATACTAATAAAAGAGGATTTCTGTAAGTCTAATTATTGCATAGAAGAGAGTGTTTGAAAAGGTGTAATTGTTTTAGAAAAACTCATCCACTGAAATTCCATCTTGTCTAAATTTCTTGTACATAACGGCATAACTATTAAAGCTAAGGATCCAGTGTTGTATTAAGTACGATAAGCCTACATAAAATATTTGCCAGTAATCCAGATGAATCAGCATTAAAACAGAAAAATAAGTTAGGCTTGTTGTCTCAGCTTTGGCAGATATACTTAGGTGGAATTGCTCTTTCAATTCATATTCCCAGTGCAGCGGAATGTGGGACAGCAAATGAAGGTGTAATTAAGGACAAAAGATAGTAGTACAGCAATAATTTAATCCCCATTTAAGACAAAGTATAGAAGAGACATTTAATATTAAAATAGATCTCCACAGCTCTGGAAAGATAGAATACACACATACTGTACATTGACATTTTATGGTTTTAAATCAGTCTTTTCAAATGTGTTTGTTCACAATTTATGGCAGGCTAGCTGGGAATTACGACAAGTACAGCTTGGCCTGACTGAAGGACAAGGGGAGGGCAGATATCTAGATGATCTTGGGTTTATCACAATTTATTTGGAGGCACAGAGCTGATTCTAAGCTTTAGAGGTCTATGGGAAAATGTTTTGTGGTTGGCTTTCCCCCTACATGAACCTCCTCGTCCTTGATAGTAACACTGAAAATTGGGTTAGGACAATCTATCTGAACTTTCCAGTTTATTTCTTTGCTGCCCTCTAGTGGTCAACAGGGCTTTTACAATCCAGAGATGATAGCTCTATATAAGATTCAAACAATTTCTTCAAGGGGAAAACAAGGAATTATAATGATGAAGACCCAGATAATAGCAATAGGATGCTATGTGCTAGTGCTGGGCTTACTTAAAAGCAGTGAGTGACATCCCAAAGAGTTTCTACTATCAATCATTTATAGGAAGGTTTGGATCTTCCTCTGATAGTTTCTGCTACTAGTGTGACAAATCCTACATGATGTGTAGTTTTCACACACTTATCAGAAATCTTACCTTCTTAATTAGAAGGAAGGAGCAGAAAGTCTCACTCAAAGGACTCATCTGCATCGGAAACAAGTCAAGAGAAAACTCCACATACAGTGAATTAGTATGGTTTTCACTGTGGCTTATTATGTAAAATGTATGGTGCACACAAATTTAAAATATATTAGGCTATATGACCATAGATACTTTAAGGCTCCTTTTCATTTCTATGTGATTTACAGGATTCAAGCTTCATATATGCATACGGATCTCTATGCTTCCCACCAAACTGTAGCTATGGTACTTCTGGGTTGGGGGCTTCCTCCTTTTTAACACAGCCATACAATAACAGAAAAATGCTGAATCTGAAGAATTTGACTCTTTAGAATTATTGGGGCTGGATCTTTGCCAGATATTAGATGGATCTTCTGGAAGATCAGTAAAGCTGTGGAATAGACTTTGCACCAGGAAGGAAGAGACTATGAGATGAGATTAAGAAAAGAGGTTAAAATGAGCATTGCCTATATGTTCTTGTTTTATTGTTTAGAGGTCTTTGAGACCCAGCCCCCTTGTGTTTTCCTCAATCTTCTGGAAAAATAAAATACTTAGCAAGTTCCCTGAATGATTTTGGGGGCAGTTTTTGGTTCTTGCCTTCCATTCTGTTATACAAAAGTACGGTTTTTGCTTTCTTTCCTTGTAATTTTACCAAAATACTTTTGGACTGGACCCTCATGCTCATTCTAATGTGGACCTCCTTTGTGTACAATGCGATTCCTCTTCCCCTTTTGTCTGGTCTACACCTTTTGAATAAGTTATGCCTTCTAATACTTCCATTCCACTTGTGAGGTTTTTCCCCCCTCACTTCAGTAATGCTTACTTAATCATATTCACCTTTCTTCATTAAGATTCCAAGTTCTTCCTGTTCATTCCCAATACTCTGAGCACTTTTACAGATACACTGGAATCTTTGGGTCATGTAACTTAACCTATTCCATTCTGTATTTGCATACTCATTTTCATATACCTTTGCATCCTGTGCATTCCATACTGTTTTCAGAATTTAACATTGCACTATTATTCAGGTTCACTCTCACACCTAATTAGTTGAAAGCTGTCCTGATCAGGTTTTAAGGTTTCTTCTTGGCTTTTTGTGAGCAATAGCTTGTCTCTAATTTATGATATGAAGGGTTAAAAAGAAAATCTCCCAGATTAGGTACTGAGAAATGAAATGGCATTAAAATATCAGAGTAGAAAAGTGATGAACACTGAAAAATAACAGTTAACCTCCAAATATATGATATTACTATGACTTCCTCCTCAGAAAATTAGAATGGTGTTCTGCCATTCAAAAAGCAAATCAACATTTAACCCTAAACTTACAAGTCTTGAGTAGACTCAAGGTTTACAGTCTTATATTAGAAATGGTTCATACTAAATGTTCCATGTAATTTTGACAAAAAGAATTGAATTTCAAATTTTATTCTTTCAACATCTAGAAGATAGCACTCTGTTTATGAAGGATGACTAGTGTTTCTATAGTCACTCACTAGTGTAAGTGAGATGAATTGCTAGTCTGTTGAATGAGTTGCATATATTTATCAAAGGAAGAGTATAGGTTTTATAAAAGTGCAATTGTCATATGTGATTGATGTTTTCAGGGGGTGGTGGTATTATAGCAAGCAAGAATCATTAGCCCTTTCTTTCCCAATATCAACAACTCATGAAAATACCCCTCTGCTTAATTACTGGGATTTTAAAAAACCTTAGAAGGTGCAAATTGAGGCTTTTAAATTACTAAATTGTGATATGGAGGAAGAAATGAAAAAGAGGCTATGGGCCAGATGGGAAGGTGCTACAGGCCACATTCAGCTGATATGTTCAGCTTATCAACTGGGGTTCCCACTTCTGCTACAGCATTTTCCATACAAGGGAAAGATATGAGAGACAAAAGAAATTGCCAAAAATGGAAATTATAAAAATGTTTAGAAACATGAATCATATCAGAAAAATGATGACCGCTGTTTGTCTTGTCAGACAAGAGTATATTTGCTTATGGAACCCTGTTCTGAATTTTTTCATGATTACCATGTTGCAGTCCTATCTTTAAATCTCTATGTGCACTACAAGATAAAACAACAGCAGCATTTCTCACCTGGACATTCCTTGCTAGACCCTTGCTAGAAGGATATATTTGTAATGTTAATCACTATATTACAGGAGCAAAAAGAAAGAAGTTCATCTTTGCAGTGAATTTCAAGATGCAGTTCAGTTTTTCAGAACTTATTTGAGCAAAATCAAAGAGTTTTAATTTCTATAGGTAGGTCTTGCTGTAGCTAACCCCTTTTTTCTGAGACCAAAGTGTTGAGCTATCTGGAGTTGTTATTCATCTGAATTATTGTGCCAGAATGATGGATCAAACCCCTAAGAAAGTTGCCTCCCACTCTGTTTTGTATAGTTTTAGGTATCAGTAGAAGAGATTTTTGTTTATAGAAGCTTTCAAAAGTTTTATTTGGATTCTGTTTATTTTAACCAGTCAGTTCAATGTTTCTTTGTTGTATATTATTAAAGTGTAGAATGTATTGCATAATCCATGGGGTACAAGATAGTAGAAATCCACTTTATAAATGTTAAAATAAATTATGTTGTATATAATATAATGAATTTAGAGAACTAACGAAGAACCATATGTTCTCTTAGGAGGTATGTTTCCTAGAAGTTCTGCAAAGGACTTTACCTGAATCATCAATGTTTCAGAAGAGTTCCAGAAGATGGAAGTTTAATGCTTAAATTTCATTAGAATGTAAGGAAGTTCTGTTCAGGGGTGAAATTCAGCAGGTTCTGACAGGTTCTGGAGAACAGGTAGCAGTATTTTTGAGTAGTTCGGAGAACCGGCAAATACCACTTATGGCTGGCCCCAGAGTGGGGAGGGAATGGAGATTTTGCACATCCTTCCCCTGGAGTGTGGTGGGAATGGAGATTTTGCAGTATCCTTCCCTTGCCACACCCACTAAGCCACGCCCACAGTACCTGTAGTAAAAAAAAAATGAATTTCACCACTGTGTTGGATCAGGACAAACTAGTCCAACATCCAGTTCCCATAATGATCAGTCAGATATCTGAGAGAAGTTCCTATACGTGTATAGGGGGGAGGGGGAGAGAAGGGAATAAAAGGAGGAGGTTTTGGCAAGAAGAGGAGGAGACAGAAGGAGTGCAAGAGGAGAAAGGAGAGAGTTTCCTGGGGGAAAAGCTGGAAGGTAAGGATAGGAAGGTATGCTTGGGGAAAAAGAGGCCTGAGAAGATAGGAAAAGAGACTTAAGGGGGAAATGGAGAAAGAGGCCTGGGGAAAGGGAGAGGGAATGAAGGCAATATGGAGGATAGGAGAGGCTTCTGTGGATCAAGCAGAGGAATCCAAGAGAGAGAGTGAGGGGGGAGGGAGGGAGGGGAAGGGAGGAAGGCCGACCAGCCACAAGAATACCATCTCATCATGTGACCTGCCTGCTGGGAAAAGACTGACCATCACCCCACCACGTGTCCTGCCTACTAAGAGGAGACTAACCACCATGACACTGCATGACCCAGGCCAGTAAGGGACCAGTGTGGATCAGTGGCCATACCAATAGAATCCGGGCTCATGGGTAGCACTGTACAAGTCTCCTTCAATCCCCTGTGGAACATTTCTCACTCAGCCTTGTACTTTCACACAAAGAATTTCCAGAGCTACCAATCACAGAGCATTGTAGGGCTATCTCTCTTTCCTTTCTTTAATATGGTTTTGGTAAAAATGGTATGAGTTTGCTAAAAATCAAAGATGTTGACATCTGGGTGCCCCGTACTATTTGCAGAATAAAAACTTCCCTGAAAGCAGACTATGAAAACCTCCATATATGGTGTTTGTGCTGATCCATGGTCAGCTTTGTATTGATCCCTCAGTTTTATCCCTGCTCAGCAACTGAACCAATTTATTAAACCACACAGAAACTAGTTTGTTTTGATAACCTGCAATTCTGTGAAGCTTGTGACTCAGTCATTTTTCTTCTTTGTGAAAACACTTGCTTGGACTGATTCCTAAATTGTAGCTGTATCAAAAAGGACTTCCAAGGAGAAAGATGGCTTCATAGCTTGAGTCAAGCTAGCATGTGCCCAGGAATTGTTTTGATGGCCCTCAGAAAGCTGAAACAACATATTTCACTTTACAGGTTGATCCCAGACTGTCACTGAGAGGTGATTATTATCAATACTAGTAGCACTATGACTATGTGCTCTGGCAGATTTGGTTCAACTTCATGAATGAGCATGAAACAGTTGGGTATGAACCAGAAACTGTAATGTATACAATCAATGAATGGATGGACAATGTGCTATACAGTAGATTGCATACAACTCCTTTTTATTTAAAACAAGGAGCTCATGAAAATGAAAATCTGTAGTTTTGCTCAAGGATGAACTGGCAACTTGTAATTGTGAGCAGTCCACACTTGTAAAAAGGGAATTGGGCTTTTTCAATGAATGATTAAAGTGCTACTTGCATATTGTCAAAGGGAACTGTGCTAATCTAATCACAATCCATCTAGTAGTGCCACATCTGTCCAACACCTCCACCTCTTCATTTCCAATCATCTTTAAATAGTACGTAATTATTAATATCTGTCAGCTAGAGCAGTGGATTTCACTGTCTTTCTATATTAAAGATATAGTGCACATCTAATTTTGTAGATAGTACTGGAATAAAATCTTAGTGGATATGTAACAGTATCAACCAGGTTTCATTGCTACTGGCCACGAACAATATAAGGCCAGCATTAAATATAAACAGTTATAGCCAGTCATGGAAACAGGTAAGCAAAATTAAGAGGAAGAAAATGCAAAATAAACACAGGACATGCATTTTGGTAATACGGATTCTTAGGGTAGCTTGAAAATAGTGTGCAACTATCCTATTTCATTTCATGATTTTTATAAAATGTTAACCATTAACCATCTTCTTTCATCTGTGACTTTCTAGAATTTCCTGACATTCTTTTTCTTACCAAGGGAGACAAAAAGAGAAAAAAAATGCATAATATCATTTGATTGCTATTGTAATCTGTAAGGAATCACTCATTAACTGGCCACTGTTGCATTATCGTAATATTTGGTTTAGTGCAACAGCAGAGATATTAAATAAAATAGTTTTTAACTTGAGAAATTCCAGATAAGAAAAGGCCATCTGAGCCCTGGAGATGTGCTGTTAATTAATGGAAACAGTGTTGAACTAGACTGAGAAGGTATAAAATATTGTAATTTTTTATACCTAGAGTAACTTTGTAGTACTCTCTTTGCTTTTTAGACGTGTTACATACAAAGGCAATAACTTGTGTATGCAGTATCTTCCTTCAGACATATACTATTCTGTATATAAATTGCAATAAGAAAAAGAGGGCTATTTTAAGTATTATTTTTGGCTACTCCAAAGCACATATGAGCACCATAAAGATGGTGACAATATTAAATGACTCTCATTGCTTACCTTGGTCTAATTCTATGCAAGGATATACCTATCATACTTAAAACAGAATTGGGTGTCCTAGATATTGACATGTGTTCAAATATCACTTTGAAAGAGTTAATCACATTTCAATAGCCTTTAAGAGCTATTATAATTTTAACTCAGACTTGGGAGTACTGTTCAAGATGTTAGCCAAAAAGTAGGCACTGAAACTAAACCTGCCATCCAATCCAAGGACTTGAGGAATCATGAGAACTTTCCAAACTTAATCTTGGTTTTCTCTCCAGCCAAGCTGTGAGTTTTTGACTCACATGACTCTTTTAGCAAAAATGTGCTAGCACAAGAAGTAGAGTCCTAATAGTTCTCAATGGAAAGGGAGGGAGCGAGGGAGGAGAAGGAAGGAGAAGGAAAGAAATAAGGAAGGAGAAGGAAGGAAAAAAATAAAGAAAGAAGGAAGGAAGGAAATAGAACCATACTGATCAGATAGGAAGTGCCTCATAAAAGTTTAAATAATAGGGGATAGCTTGTAAACTCATGAAACAAATATTAAATGTGGATGTATGTGTATATACATATACACATGCATACACACAAATATATACAAAGCCCATCTATGCTTTGCAGGTGACCAGGATTTAGATGGATTTGGGGTTGAAAGATGGCTTGTTGCATTTCACAGTTCATTCCCAAATAAATCCTGCTGGCTGTTTCAGTTTTTTCTGGCAGCCTTTCTTCTTATAGAAATATGCTCAGCACGCCCAGGAAGAGAGAAATTCACACCATCCTAGGCATTTAAAACAGAGAAACTGAAAGAAATTGTGCTAGAAGGGAGCGAAGCAACAAAACCTGACCCTTTATATTGTTTTTCCATAACTCCTGCCTTGTATTACGAATTAAATGTACATGAGATAAAGTGAGCTATAGGTTAAGGAGAGGTAAGAATTTGGCATGAGCTTATCTTCATTTTCTTGTATTGTATGTATGTGTTCTCAGAAAAAAAATATGCTTCTATCACATATGGTCTCATTTTGGGGGCATTCTGAAATGGTCTTTCTGTTGCTCCATTTTCTAATCTGAGCTTGAATAATTCAAGGCCTTGGAAAAAAAGCTTCTTCCCTTTTTCCTCTAAAAACAAAATATGCAGCAGGATGCAGAGATAATACACCTTTCTTTCTGGTCTCTCTTCAGATGTATTACAAACCTAATGAATGGCCCTGAGGGCTTTGCGAATTCTCTCTTGGCACAAAGAGGCTTTATTTTGTTAAGGAGAAGATAGTTTTCTCCTCAAGCCTGTCAGGAAACCATACTGGGATGGAAGGCCGGTGCAATTTCTTTTTTATGTGAAGTGGAACAAATATTTGATGGAATGAATAATTTTAGGGGACCTATAACCTGCTGAGCCAAAGAATATTGTGGGTTCCTCCCTTCAAGTGTTCTTGATGGACAGTGGAAAGCTACTGCTATTTGTCCTTCATCATCAGCGCTCCAATAAATGTAAGGAGACTGGTGTTTATGAGGTTAGATTTTCTGGATTCGAAGCCCACACGTTACCTTAACGTAGCTGGGGTAGAAGTATATACCAGCTGCTCTGGAACTTGTATAATCGTTTCCTTTCTTTCTAGGGAACGAGAGAAAAAGAAAGATCATCCAGAGATGACCACAAGATAAATGGAAGCGCTAAAGCACGGCACAATCTAGGATTTCTCTCTGTGTCTAGCTATCATTTCAGCACTTTAACAAGACAAGGCTAAAACTTCAAAGACAGCCAGAAAATTGTTCTGCAAACAAAAGGTTTGCCTGCTTCTTCTGATTTAAGCCTGCAGTTATACCCATAGAGATGGAACTTGGGGACTTGAAAACGGCATTGCTTCTTACTATTTCAGGATAAGGTTGGATTTGGGCTGGTTGTTGTAGCTGGTTTTATTATCAGTCTGTTGGATATGTACATGCTTTCTGGAGTCTTAGCAAATTTTAAACTTAATCAAAGTTAGACCCCCCCCCCCCGTTGCAACTGAAATTTTGATTAGGAGGGAGGGGGGAAGAAACCCTAATTGACGAGATCCAGAAATGGATTTTCAACTCTGGGCAAGAACTGAAAAAATAAACATGGTATTTGAGCATCTTTTTTAAAAAAGTGTTTTATTTTCTCTTTTCTGAAAGTTTTGCTTTTCATCTTGCAGTGGAAATGTATCCAAAAATAGGATAATACGAAATGTCACAAATCTATGAAGGTATATTTGAATATACAAAAGTATATTTAAAAATATGTAAAAGTAGGAATATGTGAAAGAGGAACAAAGACCCTTGTTTATAGTGACAAACCCTTAGTTTTTGGTAATGCACAGCAATGCCCTTAAAGCTTCTGATAATTTGACCCCAAGCTGGGAGGCCTAAATAGAAGGAATCCAGCTTTTGTTTCCTCCAAACGCCTCTCCCATGCAATCCCATGTATACAATGGCATAACTGGTGAAAACTAGAACGCGCCTTTCTAATTTCACCAAGGGTCAGGAGGAAGGAAGGTTTAGTCACAAGAAAACACGGCTGCACATACTTGAGAAAAAAGGATTTGGAAGAATAGCTGTTACTTCTAGAGTCACATTAACTTCACTTTTTATATAATTTTATTAAAGATTTTTTTTAAAAAAAAGGAAGATAAAAACTAAAATAAAGCAATATAAGTCAAAGAAGAGAAAGAAATCAAACAGAAAACTATGTGAAAGAATTGAAAATAAAAATAAAAGAAAAAAGAAAGAAAAATAATAGAAAGAAGTAGCTTCCAATCTACTAAAAATAAATGCAATTATAATTTTACTTCTTACTCTATAATTGCAACATAACTCTTTTTTTCTATAATCTATCTTCAAAACCATAAATCATACTTTAATTTTATTCTGTTTCATGCAGAATAATGTAAGGGATTTCCAGGAAGAATGCATGTAGAAATTGAGAAATTGTTATTTCTTTGATCAAAGAAGTCAGCCACCTGAACAAGTTGAGATTATCTTCCCCACCATTCCTCCATAGTGTAGAATCCTTCCTTCTTTGTGCATACAATAATGCTGGTGCAATTTTCATGTACAAAAACAAGTGTCACATGAATATTAATGAATTAATTCTTTTAAGCACTCACACTTTTTTCAGTTGGTGCAGAAGGTCCACATTTTTTGGATCATTTTTGAATTGTGTAGGCCTTTTAGATAGCTTCTGATTTGCTGGCTAGAATAAGGACATCAAAGATGGTACATTCTTTGTAAAGTGACAATCAGTTTTCTTAAACATTCCGGTTCTCGTTTATCCCCCGTTTGTTAAAAAATAAGAAAAGAAAAGGAGGAGGAGGAGCATCGATCAACATCCAAGGAGGCTCAAGATGATGTCTTTTCATTTATGCTTTTTGTAATGAATTGTGAACATGTGCTGAAATCTGAGATTATATTTAATAAAGTGATGTGTAATTAGTTTAGAAAAGCTGTTTGTATGGATGTTACTCAGAAATCCATACTGTTGTTACTTTCTCTCTCTCTCCCCCCCCCCCCCCCGCTTTTCCCTCTTTTCCCAGTATATTCTGTTTGGCTTCATTGGTTTAATTTGGAATTTCTCATTAAAGCCTTCCACACATGCAAGACTGCTTACTTCTAGAACTAAATCATGCCTTTTAGAGTTGACCAAAAGTTTATTAAGTTCTGTAATTCTGGATTTTGAGCAAAAAAAAAGGAAAACACTTTTTATTTCATGGAACTGAGTTTAAAAGAAAGCCCTGAATAGAATGGCTAAGAATTACTGAGCTAGATGGATTAAGGAGTAATAAGAGGTTCAGCCGGATGGGTTGAATAAAAGTGAAGTTTTAAATGATTTTTCTTCTTGATTCCTCATAGCCCAAAGGAGAAGGACTGTATCTGGAGTCAAAAAGTAAGAAATCTTACATGTAAACTTTGAAAAGCCTGATAGGAAAGGATGAGGCAGTATTTCTCTGAAAAAGCAGTTCTACAGCCTGAAGTTGTTCTTGACTCTGCACTTATCCCTGAGTGCCCAAGTGAGCCCAGTGGCAAGGGCTGCCCTCTTTCAGCTGCACTTGGTTTATCAACTTTGTCCCTTTATGGTTTTTATGGTTCATGTCATGGTAACCTTTGAAATTGATTATTATAATGTGCTTGATGTGAAGATGCCTTTAAAGGAAATCTACAAACTGCTGTGGCTACAAAATAGGACGGCTGAACTTCTGTGCAGGATTTTTTTTTTATTGTAAGCTGCCCACTTTGCAAAATGAGATTTGAAAATTTAATTTGATAAATAAATAAGTGATACAGGCCCTCTCTTGGTTGCAATGGCTTCCTGTTGTTTTCCAAGACAGATTCAAATGGCTTGTTTTAACACATGGATCATTTTATGGCTCGGATTTTGCCCAGCTAATACAATGACTTTTCCATTATGTCACTAACTGGGAGTTCTAGTCATCCTTTAAGGATTTATTGCAAGTGTTGCAGAGAAAAGAGGGCTGTCATGAAGCTTCTAGGATCAGTGCTTGTTCAGTGGTGGCACCAACACTGTAGTATCCACTCCTCCCAAGACATGGTTTTCATCCTGACCTGCTGGTTTTGGGATAACCTTGAAAATCTACTTTTATGAACAATCTTTCTTTTCTTAAACCCTGCATTTTATTTCTATGTTTTATGGATGATACTTGTCTTCAAAGTTTTTCTGTGGCGATGTTTTTATATGATGTTTACATTTTGATTGATGTTTTATGCTTTATTGTTTGATTGAAGTATCGATATTTTATGTTATACTGTTGTTTTAAGGCTGATGTAGCTACTACTAATGCTATTTCAGTGCTATATGTAAACCACCTGGGTCTGGTGTATCAGAATGAGGATATAGGTTTGACAATCAATAAATCAAATAAGAGAATCGTAGGGTCTTTCAATGCAATCCATAAATTATGCAGGCAGGTTATGGTTAGTTTAGGATATTTTGCTAACTCAGGCAAAAGTGAAGTGCCTTCTTTTGCTAAGGTCACATAGATAGGTTGATTGGCTTGGCACCCAAATCATACTCCAGTATTAACAATAGTATAGCCCTCTGACATCTGCTAAAGTAGTGCCCTGAGTCCAGTGTCTATAAGCCATGGTTTAGAGCCCGCTCAACACTGCCTTTGGATACAAGGAATAGCCAGTCAGTTCAGGAAGGTTGGTGTGCTACTTACTGAAATCTCATTTTATTTGGCCTAAGGATAGAGTGGGAAAGCAAAAGGCATGGCCTTGCCTTCTGTCCTTACTAAGCAGCAAAGAAATTCTTATAGAAATCATAGGTTAATATCAACTGGCAGAAAGAAGGACTGGGTCAGACAGGATAGAAACTCAAATACTTATCAGTGGCTAAAGTTTACTACATGGGCATGCTATAGTTTGAAACTTCTGATTTGTTTGGTTACAAACTAATAAATAACTGAGCCTCACCATCTGGCTGGTTTCCATTCATCGGTTGGAGTTAATCTTCAGTTTGAGATTAGCAAAGTTTTCTTTCAGACATCTCTTAAAGGGCTGCCCTTAGCTCCTTTTTCTGGCTCAAAGCAATAATTTTGGTAAATTTTTAAAAAGCATAGATAAGAAAAACAATGCCAGTCTCTTGTAATAAGACTTTATCTCCCAATAGTTTATTGCTTGAAAGGATAGCATTGAAGAGAGGTTTGACCAGGGCTAATTATGTGGAAATGCTGGCAGATTTGCATGGATAGTCTCAGAAATATGGTGTTTCTCAGAACCCCATAGATTTACCCATCTTTGTGAAAAATGTTTTGTAGATCATTGCAAGATCAGTGTCATTTCCATGTTTTCCAGGACAGCTTTTTTTGACTCAGTGAAACTATGAAAATATTGGAATTTGCTTTATTCTTTCAATCTGATTGAATTTTAAGTTTTGTAGAAATAAAACACAAGAAGGACAAACAAGATCTATCACAACACTGTAATGTGTAATACTCCTATGATTTCTTACAGCTGGTAGAATTGCTCTCTTCCTCAATATTCTTTTCCACTCCCCGTCCAATCCAATTTTTGGTATCCCCCAATTAAGAGCTTGAACATATTTAGTGTCCCTGCACACATACTACTCGGTTTGGGGGATATTCCCTAACTGAGGCTTTTGTTCCTAAGTAAAATTGTATTTCTGAAAAGATTGGACTTTTCCTACTTCTGCAGATACTTACTTCTAATGTATGGGTACTTTTGCCTTGCCTACTTGTTTTGGCTGAGTCAGCATTGACACTCACACCAGAACATTGGAAACAGAAGGAATTGTTATGTAGCCATCTGTTTCCTGCAAAATACCCATTGGTAAACAAAGGTAATTAGGATGAGACCATACGTCACCTCCCCTCTGCAGAATTATTGCCAGCTTTCCAATTTCTCTCTTTTAAAATTACTAGCTGAATGGGTTATCGCTATTACCACTAGGGGGCATATTACAGCTTGCATAGCATGTGGCAGCCTAACTGTAAGTTAACAAGAGTAACATAACCTTTCCATTTTTTCTTTTCTTTTCTCCTTTTATTATATGGGATCATCTCTGGACACCGCTTGTACTTTGATCGCTCCAAAGTTTGGCATCATTCCTACAAAAGGAGAGAAATCACGAGTGAGAGAAAAGAGGTCTTTGTTCTCCACAGCTGCTGTCATTCTGTAGAAAAATCTCAGCACAGGTATTAAACACTCATTATTGATCGGTCAGCCGGTGGTCCAGTTTTATCTTCTCGTACCTGTTGGAGTGAGGTTATTTGCACTACAAATAATTTGGTTCCTGAGGTCTTGCTAAAGTTAAAAGCACAGGGTAGGCTGGAACGCTGATGAAAAAATGTTGGAGGACCTGCAATGATGGCTCCTATCCAATAAAACAAGCCCGTACTCCCAGTGGCAGGCTGTTAATGCAATTCCAGAGGCTGCATCAATAGCACCATGTTCCTGAATAGTCATATTTTCATGTAAAGCAGGGTCTGTATGAGATGACCATACTCCCGGGGCAAGCAATGATGCAATTATTTGAAACACTACTGGGCAAGACTTCACAATTCTGTTGCGGCCAAGTTCTTTCTTTCTTTCTCTTTAAAAACATCACTGCACTCATTATCTCTGTGCTTTTCTTATAATGATATTCTGCATGCCAAAACTTACGGATTCCTTCCTGCCAGGTTGTTAATATAGCACTGAACTATCACAACTTGGACACACATCCACTCCTTTGAGATAATGGTAATGGGCATGGCCCTGTATAGGTATACCACTTTTCCCAATGTGGAGTCCTTCAGTTATGTTGGGACCATTTTCCAGACCAGCAATTGGTCATGCTGCTTAGACCAAACAGCTGGAAAACATCAGATTAGAGAAGATTGACATATCCTTCAAAGTAATAGCCTTTTGTGTGTTCTTACCATATTTCTAATTAACATCAATATTTTTTCCATTGGCAAGTAGCCTTTTTGAGGGCTTTCCTCCATTTGCACTTAATCATAGAAGAAGTATTCCCGGGTTATATCTTTTTTCTTCTCTGTCCTGTGATATCATCTTCATTACATGCGAGAGATAGACTAAAGTCATCATTTAGTTGTACCAGTATAGATATTGTACCACTTCAGTTAACATCCATCAACACCTGCAGGTTGTGTTAATTCTGTTATGCTTCACTGTTTGTTACAGCAGAGGAAGTTGGGTGAACAGCAGCCAGTGGGATCACAAACATGTTTACTGACCATTGTGGGCTAATGTGGGCACCCCCATTCCTTTGAGTCCCTGCTAATATTGTGTCCCCACATTCTACTATTATCATTGTTAAGGGCTGGATACAGTGACACATTAAGCCACAACTAACCTGGTCATGAAACAGTATGAAGTGCCTAATCAGCTGAAACACTGGAATGCGAAGACCTAATTACAGGTAGTCCTCGACTTACAACCACAATTGAGACCAAAATATATGTTGCTAACTGAGAAATTTGTTAAATGACCTCCCCATTTTATGACTTTTATGGCCACATAAAAGAGCCATGGTGGCACAGTGGTTAGAGTGCAGTTTTGCAGCCTACTTCTGCTGATCACCAGCTGTTCAAGTTCAAGGTGGACTCAGCTTCCATCTTTCCGAGGTCAGTAAAAAATGAGGCACCAGATTATTGGGGTAATAGGCTGACTCTGTAAACCACTTCGAGAGGGCTGTAAAGTGCTATGAAGCAGTATATAAGTCTAAGTGCTAAGTGCTAAGTTGTTAGTAAATTAGTAACACAGTTGTTAAGTGAATCTGGCTTCCCCACTGACTTTTCTTGTCAGAAGGTTGCAAAAGGGGATCACATGACTGCAACGGTCATAGATATGAACCAGTTGTCAAGCATCCAAATGTAACTCACATGATCATGGGGATGCTGCAACAAATTGTCATAAGTGTGAAAAACTTCATAAGTCACTTTTTTCAGTGCTGTTGTAACTTTGAACCAGTGATGGGTTACAACTGGTACATAGGGAGCACCAGGTACCATTCTGGTATGGTGCTCCGGAGGGCCCACTTGTCTGCCTGCGCTCCTTACCGGTATTTGAGGTTTTTTGGGCTTCCGCAATGCTCTGAGCAGCTGGAGCATTGTGGAGCATCGCAGGCGATAAGTACGGATGCGTGCGCCGCGCGTGTGCACACGCACTATGCATGTTCATGTGGGGGACACCTGGTCCTGTATTGGTTGCAACGGGATCTGGAACCTGCCACTGCTTTGAACAGTCACTAAACAAACTGTTGTAAGTTGTAACTTTCTCTCCACTAACTCCCCAACCAGTAGGGAGGAATCTGGAGGTTGGCATTTGTTGCATAAGTAAAGAACAGAGAGGGAGAGAATTCCTAAGCAAAGGTCTTGCTTGCGACTGTGCTCCCTTTGCAGTGGTGTGTTTCAAATTTTTTTAGAACCTCTTCTGTAGGTGTGGCCTGCTTTGTGGAAGTGGCTTGCCAGCCATGTGACTGGGTGAGAATGGCTTGCCAGCCATGTGACTGTGTGGGCGTGGCCAACTTGTAAAATGTGGTGAAACTCACTTAACAATGCTTTTGCTTAGTAACCAAAATGTTGGCTCAGAAACTCTGGCATTTGAACACACAAGTCTTAAAGCTGTCAAGTTACAAGGCAGCTTTAACACTTGTGGACTTCACCTCCCAGAATTCCTCCTCCAGTCATGTTGGCTCAGGAACTCTGGCATTGAAGTGTACAGGTCTTAAAGCTGTCAAGTTACAAGACCCTTGCACCCCTAACCCTTTAGAAAAAAAATCCCAGGGTTGTTCAAACTTGACAGCTTCAAGACTTGTGGACTTCAACTCCCAGAATTCCTCCTCTCGCTCTTCATCTTGATGATGTGCGGACAGGCAGGGGGAGGGAGGTGGAACCGGTTCTAAACAGCACTGTAGATTTGTGGAACCTCTTCTATAGAAGAGGTTAGAATTGGCAGGAACCGACCCCTGTCCCTTCGTGACTCCAGTCAGATATATTTTATTTTATTTTATTTTATTCATCTTGGGTTATGGCAGAATGAGATACAGAAGAAGAAGCACTGGGCAGGCAGTCTTGCAGCTATTTCTGCTGTAATGCAGAGATTGACATATTGAGCCATTTTTGAGTGAGCAGCCATAAAAAAAATGACAGAATGAATGAATAGTTGTGTGTTTTTCTGCTGGTTGGCAATATGCAGGGTGAGGAGGACAGCAAAACCACAGGAACCAGTCACTTTCAAGGAGAGATTCAACCTGGAAATAAGGAGAAATTTTCTGACAGTGAGAGAAATCAACCAATGGAACAGAAGTTGCCTTCAGAAGTTGTGGGAGCTTCATCACAGGAAGCTTTCAAGAAGAGACTGGATTGTCATCTGTCAGAAATGGTGTAGGGTCTGCTTGGGCGGACTGGATGACCTACACGGTCCCTTCCAACTCTGTTAATCTGTATCTGTATACTACACGAGCATGACAGGACAGCACTATTTGACACTGAATCTGAACAGAGATTATTTCATGTCTAGGATGATTTTTCTGCTGACCGAAGGAAGAATGGATAGCATTTTAATTCAGCAAGTGAGGAAAAGTCCTGGATTAGCTTTTATATTTGACTGTGACATGCATTTATGATAGCATTGGGATTCATTGGAACCTCCCATATACAAAACTACCATCAAGACACATCATAATGCTGTTAATTGTGTTCAAACCATCATGGAAAAAGGAAATGGCAAGCCATTTCCATGCTGTTGTCAAGAAATGCGTGGAATATGCACATAGAGTCCCCAGAAGAAAAAGTATTCTCATGGTAGACTTTATCTTGCAAGGGCTTCCTGATTGCATCCTTTCTCAAAGCATCCTAAACTGGTAATAACCTAAAACACAATTCTTTCCACTTTTATTATCATCATCTGATGACCTTTTTAATGTTTATAACACTTCTACCTCTGCCCTAGCAAATCTCTTTGTGGTCCCTTGCCCACTATTACAGCAATTTCACATATTCCTTTTTCTGGCTGAGAGCTGAATCATTTTGCTGGCAAATGGGTATACACCAAATCGTAAGAATAATTTTCTAAACATTTCCATTTGCAGGGTATCCCAGATTTCTGATGGCCCTGAATAAGCTGTTCAGCTTGCTGCATCCAGATGTTATGAATATTCTGCATAATAATCCGGTTAAATTGTTAAGAATAGTAGGATTCTCCATATGAGCACGTGGAGAGAGAGACATGCTAAAGTTATAATAAGACCATAGTTAATACAAATGTTAAGGGACACGGTGGCTCAGTGGCTAAAGACGCTGAGCTTTTCAATCAGAAAGGTCAGCAGTTCGAATCCCTAGGGCCACGTAATAGAGTGAGCTCCCATTACTTGTCCCAGCGTCTGCCAACCTAGCAGTTCGAAAGCATGTAAAAATGCAAGTAGAAAAATAGGAACCACCTTTGTAGGGAAGGTAACAGCATTTTGGGCGCCTTCGGCATTTAGTCATGCTGGCCACATGATCACAGAGAATGTCTAAGGACAGCACTGGCTCTTTGGCTTTAAAACAGCACCACCCCCTAGAGTCAGGAACGACTAGCACATATGGGCAAGGGGAACCTTTACCTTTACCTTTAATACAAATGTATTACTATTTCAGAACATCTGATAGAAAATAGTAAATACTAATAAGAACATAATTCACTCTTTCTGAATCTAATTCATTGCAACTCCCTTGCCGGAGAATTGTTAAAGCAAATATTTAGATATTCCTGCCCATTTTATGAAGGCTATCTTTCTTTTATTTCTGAAAAGAGAATTTGTTCAATTGATGCGGTTTCCAGGAATTGTATTACTTTCATGAAATTTATTGAAATGATGTCTAGTTACTTAATAAAATATGTTATATTAGGTGGCTTCCTCGTATCATGAAGTTGACAGACTTCTTTTAACTCCATTTAAAGTGGCTTACATACTACAATGAAAACATTGGCTTGATTTACTATTTAGTATTGTGTGAATCCAGAAATTTGTGGTTTGTGACTCATGTTTATTGTACAGTGTGTACTGTAGTGCACACAAAACTAGTTGTGATTTATTTTAGAAAATATGGATAAACAACATGGTTTAGCATATTTTTCTGAACCGAGTCAAAATCTGCAGCATATCAAATACAAGGATTACCACCGTAAGTATAGAAAAGGACACTATACATACGAATAGCTCCCCATCCACTTATTTAGTTGACAGATATATTACAATACAGTTAATGGACTAGTTGCAGATAGGAATTATTGTTATTTCCAAGTATCCATTTAATCTGAAACAATATCACTTGTGTCAATTTATGTCAATGGGTAAAATTGTATAGAAATGGGCACAAATCATGTAAGTTACATCATTTGCAAGTGACATCATTATGCAAGTGGATTAATTTGCATTAACAATAACATTATATAAATGTTGTAAACTGTCATGGAAGTTGTAAAATTAAGACATAATTGATATATATATTTAATTGCCGGGCTAGTATATTTCAGATGCAGCCTGCGATTTGGAGAGATGTCTAGATAGAAATTTGTCCATTGGAACTAAAATCTGCTGAATGGGAGTCACTGTATTAACTTAGGTCAGATCAACTGGTCCATCTAGCCCAGCTTCCTGTTCCCATCAACCAGATATTTGTTGGGTCCTTCAGCAAGATGTAATAGCAGTAGTCTCCTCCTCCTACTTAAAATAAGTAGCCATCATGATTGGTACCCATTGATAGGCTTAATTGTCAATTGCTATCTAATGTAAAGCTCAACAGGCTGATGTCTATCATTAAGCCCTGTGTTTAATTATATGCTATGTGCAGAAGTTCCTTTTTATCTGTTTTTAAATTTAATTATGAAGCATCTCGCAGTATAAGAGGGAATCATTATTTTTTCAAAAAAACAAAAAACTATCCCCTCCAATGTAATGTTTCCTCTCTCCTTATTGCATTGTTATTTTCTCATCCTTCAGTGCAGTGACCAGAACATTATTCTAAGCTAAGTTCATATCATAGATTTGTGGGGAGTCTTTATGATATTGACATTTTTATTTTCAAGGCTGTTCCTAATGATCCCCAATTTGGAATCTAACTTTTTTTTTTACTATAGTAAACTCAGTCAATACCTTTCATTGAACCAGCACAGCATAATCTATGATTAGTGCCAATGGTGATGCAACTCCCTTTCTCTAAGCGGGGAAGAAATTAGAGAAAGCTAAAGCAATTCACTTGGCTCCGAATAGGATTTTGGTGAGTGTGCATTTTTAGATATGTTTAACCTTCTAGGATACATTGATACTCTTCTTCCCATATTTTACTTGGGACATTGAAACTGAAAAATAAAGTTTATCTAAGGCTGCCCAGCAGAGGGGAAACATGACCTTTGCTAAGCAGAAACCTAAAGTAGTTTAAAAAAACCCAACAGCTCCTCCTGCTCCCAGGTATTTGCCTTGAACCTCACACCTGCCCCATTATCCACAGCCAGATGGGAGCAGCAACCCCCATACAAAGGACGGTAAATGGGTGTTGCTTTTTGAGAAAACTGTGCTCTTCTTTATCAGATAGCTGAATGTGGAGTCCTCAGTCAGAGCCAGTAAATAAAGAATGGAAGGTACAGAAGCAGCAATGGAGGAGATTTCAGCACGGTCTGGCTCCCACATGTGCTGAGATTGTTAGAATGATTTATAGGAAAGAATGCCACTCTCTCCTTGCCTCCCCCCCCCTTTTTGCTTTATAATAATACATTAGGCTTTTAACCTTTGACCAAAAGAGGTGGAAAGGAAGATTCAGAAAACACCATGGTGCTCAGCTCACAGCCCAGCCTGACCTGGGAAACTGCCTCCCTTCCCTGCCTCTCCCCGCCCCCACCCCAGTTGGCCTTGGCTCTTTGAGCTACAAAGGGAAGGGTGCTTCCACAGCACATGAGGGGTTAAGCCAGGCTTTGGAATGCAAGAGTTTAGAGAGAGGCATCGGCTGCCTTAAGGTCACCTGTGAGGGATTAGCCAGGACTTGCAGACAGTTGTTGTTTGAGGACTGTCTGAGGCCTTAGAAAGGGGGTAGTGGGGGGATGGAGAAGGGAGGGGGGGAAGAATAGCCCGGCGGGAGGGATCTTCCTGTCCTGCTGGGATTATACAACTATCAGATGCATTTGTGAAAGCTGAACTGTAAACTCTCTGTCTTTTTTGTTAAGGAAATAAATCCATCATCAGCTTCGGGGAGAAAGCAGAGAAGAAAAAAAATGAAGCGCTCTTCTCAGCGTGTTTCAAGGCAAAGGTGGAAGTGACCCGGCAGGGATAGTGCCTTGCACATGCTGGCTAACTCTTTAGACAGGGGGGAAGCCTTTGTGGTCCCAGGCAGTGGGGATCCCTTGTCTTCTCCGGATGAAACTGGCCAAGCAGGATTGCCCGACCCCTCCTTCTCTGGAGCGGCTTTCTGTAGGAGAGACAAGGATTACTCAAAGGCTGGGAGGAAGAGGGGGTTCAGAAAGGCCATTTTCTCTAGTGGGAGGGAGAAGCTTCTTTCTGGCACACTTCAGATCTTCTCAAATGGTCCTTGGGGCATCCCAGAGGAAGTGGGGCTCATGCTCTAAAACACAGCCCAAAGGAAGCCCACTGAGAGCTCCATTATCCCTTCCTTTAACTAAGAGGCTCTGGGACTGTCTTCTAAACACCTCGTTTAAAGTGATGAGAACAAAAATAAGGTATGTGTTAGGTGAACACCTAGAGGAGGGTTTATGTCTTTTCTTACTTTTTTGAGTAGCACCATGTTGTATTTCCCTTTTTTTTTTTTGGTCTTTTTTTTTCCAGTCAGGAGAGTGAGGGAAAAAGCATAGGCTCAGGATGGTTTATCCCTCCAAATCTATAAAAAGCCTGCAACCATTAGTCCCTCTGGCAATTTCCTTGTTGGATTATTGCAATGTGTAATTGGTAAGGTTGCCTTTGCAAATGGTCTGGAAATTTCAGTGTGTTCTGACCCAAGGAGTTAGCCTCTCACTGAGACTGGCTGAACCTCCATTGCTAGTTCTTTGCCATCTGCACTGAATGTCAGTCTGTCCAGAGACCCAATTCAAAATCCTGATTTTGGCTTCTAAAGCCCACAACAATTAGGACCAGGGAACCTAAAGGAGTATCTTCTCTCCTATGCACCTACCTGGGTCTTAAGATCATCAAATAACGCCTTCCTCCAGATTCCCTCACCGAGGGAGGTGAGATGCGCTTTTCAAGGTAGAAAACTGTT
This sequence comes from Thamnophis elegans, assembly GCF_009769535.1. NCBI lineage: Eukaryota > Metazoa > Chordata > Lepidosauria > Squamata > Natricidae > Thamnophis > Thamnophis elegans. The sequence goes on from NC_045545.1 coordinate 50,602,158, forward strand.
TCTGTGGTGCAGCACATTTATGGCACACCCTCCCCCAAGATGTGCAACTGGTGCCCACATCATTTTGGCAACAAATAACGTCTTTTCCATTTTACCCAGGCTTTTAATTGTATTTTAATATATACCATTTTAGTTTGTAAATATGTGCCTTGTATTGCCTAGCATATATAGTGTTTTTAGTTTGTATTTTTAAAATTGTATGCATTTTACTGTATTTGAATTGTGTTTGATTGTAAACTACTTTAGCTATTGCATATAAGGAGTCCTTGCAGATTTTATTCTGCTATTTGTTGCCAACTATAGGGGCAATGTTCATCCCAGTTCCAAGGACCATTGAGTCAGCACTGTCCAAAGACATTTCCATGGTCATGTGGACAGTATTATATTATGGAATGCTGTTACATTTTCACCGAAGTGGTACCTATTTATCTATTTGCATTTGCATGGTTTTGAACTTCTAGATCAGCAGGAGCTAAGGTGGGGACGAGAGCTCACCCCATCATGCAACACTTGGATCTTGATCCCAGACAGTCGACTTTGCAGCTGACAAGCCCAACTTAACCACTGAGCCATCACACCTCTATAGCTAAATAAATAATAAATAAAGATATCTCAGGTCATATATGTGAAATATTAATAGAAACAGTACACATCTCACAAAAGACCAAAGGAGATTGTTCTTCTTCAGAACCTCTTAATAACTACAGAGGTGACTTCTTATTGACAGCAAGGTTAGGCTTTGGCCCATTTATCTAAGAACAGAGAATTACAACCCCTAAAAACTTAGGGTTAGGTTTCTGCTTTCATTGATGTGCCATACAGTCATCCTAATGTAGACTGGCATGAGAGAAGTTAGTATTTGGATTATATGCCTATGCAGAGACATTTGCAGAGAGTTAATAATGTCAAAATGACAGGCACACAGGTTTCAGGCATTGCTTCTGTGTAAAGATAGGTGGGCTTCAATTGTCCTGCTCGTGCCTGCCGTTTTGAAGTTGTGGGTCCCTCTGTGGATGCCCTTGTGCCTATGAATACCGTCTCAAGAAACTTTCTGTGTCATGGATCCATAGAGTTAAAATCCTTCTCCATGTTTTAATATAGTTCTGAAAATCAGTTATTCTGGAAAAAATATCACTGATTATGAATATGTCCTGTCCAGCTGGTGTCAACATTTGGTAACGATAGAGCTAGATCTTCCCCAGGATGATCTGTCCTAAACTTGATCCTTTAGGTCAAATCTATGGTATGGTGCCACTAGTGGCACGCAGAGCCATTTCTGAGGGCATGTGAGGCGTTGCCCTGTCAGCTCCAGCATGTATGGACGTGCTGGCCATCTGATTTTTGGCCTTGATTTTTGGCCGTTTTTCGCCCCCGGAGGCTTCCCTTTTGGGACCCGAGGCAAAAAAGGTTTGCCATCACTGTTTTAGGTCTTCCAAAGTTATTAGTTCATTGCTGTAACTGAGTCTATTCACCTGGCTGCTGATCTTCCTCTTTTCTTTTCTTTTTCCAGCATTATGGATGTCTCAAGGGAGGTCTTTAATGTGCCCAAAATATGATCATTAATAATTGTGTCTCAAATGAGAAATCTGGATTGATTTCTTTTATGATCCATGTATTTGTTTTCTTGGCTATCCAAGCTTTCTCAGGCATCTTTTCCGACAGGAGATATCAAAAGCATCAATACTCTTTCTATACTTCTTTCTTCAAAGTTCAACTTTCACTTTCTGAGTGTCATATGGAAAACCATGGCCTGCACGATTCTGATCTTTCTTTGCAGTGATATATAATTCAAAAGAGAGGAATTATAAATCACTGTAAATCTAGAATCATTAATTTTTAGCAACAACTAAATCATTTTAACTAAATTTAGCACAATTTGGCTAAATGTGTTCATAATCATCCAGGAACTCTTATCAGATATGCAGCAGCCCTATAAAACAATTAAATTTAAAGGTATTTAGTTGATTAAGGATGAGTTCATACATGCTGCTTATTTACTGGGATCCATTATAATCTTCCAAAGTGTTTAATAATAAGTAGGCTTATTTTACTTGTGCTGCAAAGATCTAGAGGACTTCCACATAGTAGAGTTGCACTGAGAGCATATGCACCAAAGAAAAATTCCTTGTGTGTCCAATCACACTTGACCAATAAAGAATTCTATTCTATTCTATTCTATTCTATTCTATTCTATTCTATTCTATTCTATTCTATTCTATTCTATTCTATTCTATTCTATTTTAAGGAAAACTTTCTTTTCCAGGGGATTGTGAAGGATAGAAAGGGCTTCTTTATAGGCTCGTTTCTTGTTTGTTTTTATATCTTTGCTACCATCTAGTGGTCATCTGGATTTTTGTAATTTAGACGTGGCATGATAATAGCCACAGATTGGGAACTAAGGAGGATTACCTTTTACATTTTCTATTTTTTTTGTTCCCTGATCCAGATTGTCACACTTATAAAGAATATTGGCCATCTTTTTTTTCTTTTTCTTTTTTGTAATGTCAAGTATCCCTTTTTTATGATCTGGTAGAAGCAGGATTGAAGCAATTGATGGGCTACCTCCACCGTCCCCTCTCTTACTGATAGTCTATGTTTCTGTCTTGCACTGCAGACTATCATAGATGGATAAAAGACACACACCTTTATTTTGAAATTGTGATGAAGAGCTTATGAATTTAGTCCAAGGGCTACTTATAGTTCCTGGTGTAATGCCAATATGCTTTTGCTCCATAAAGTAAATAGCACTCCAGGGCAAGAACAATTTTAAGAGAAATTTAACAGCATGAGAGAAAGTTCCTTTCATGTTAATTGGGATTGACGGCTATTAATATATATTTTTTAAAAAAATCCACAGATCTTGAATGCTGATGTCCTGCATAACATCTGGTTTGGCCTGTAACTGTAATATTTATACGTGTAAAATACTGCAGACTAAACACAGATAGCCTTTATTTGATATTACTTAACAAAATCACATGTGAAAAATCACTAAATCTAAATTTTTCTCTGCAGTGTTATCAACTGGGGGGAGAGAAGAAGGGAGGTGAAAAAGAAAAATTATGAGTTTATACTTACAGCTTCAAGAAAAAAAAAGTTTTCATGCTAATGGAGCTACATTGCTTTAAAGGGTACAATGTCTAATCCCAAAAGATCAAGACATAAGAGATGACACATTTTAGGAAATAAAGTTGAGGTAGATGATGTCATTAGAAGAACTTTGAATATTGTTGCTTTTTTGTCCAATTTATAGAAAAAATAAAAATATTGGTCTCTGTTCGGTAGAAACCTTTTGGTAGGCTAAATATTGCTTCCAATGATGTAAAAAAAAAGACTTCTGATAAATACTTTGACAATCCATACAAAGAATGTGAATCTTGTTGGAAGTTATTCTGAAATGGTTCCATTCAGAGGCAGAGCTTACAGATATGGACCACAAATCCCAATTAACATGGGAAGGCAGCAAAGAAATACAAAATCTCTTTTATCTGTCCTGCCTTCTTTGCTGCTACAGAAAGTGACTATCTGGATTTTTGTAGTCCAGATCTGATAAAACAGATTTTATTTCTTTTTCATTTTTAACATTTTATTTTACTTATAGCCTGACTTTTGTTAAGAAGATGACATATCTGGGGCTGCTTCCAGAACAACAACCAGATGGGGTAGTTTGGGCTGGAAAAGGACTAGTTCAAAGTCACCCAGAGAGCTTTGGTGACTCAAAATGGACCTGAACCAAGCTTCCCCAAAACCATCCTGGTATATTTTCAGAGCATCTGTGGGAGGAAATGATATTATTTCAGAGGTGGTATTCAGCCAGTTCTGACCAGTTCTGATGAACTGGTAGTCGAAATTTTGAGTTGTTCGGAGAACTGGCAAATACTACCTCTGGCTGGCTCCACTCCTATCTATTTGCTGCCTCCAAAGTCCCAGCTGATCGGCTGGGTCCTCTTCTGTTGCCCTGAACAGGAGAACGGAGCTGGAAAGCAGGTTAGTGGAGTGGGGAGGAAATGGGGATTTTACAGTACCCTTCCCCAGCCATGCCCACCAAGCCATGCCCACCCACCCATGCCATGCCCATAGAACCGGTAGTAAAAAAATTTGAATCCCACCACTGTATTTTATCCTGATCCAGTAAGCTATATATTATGTTCTTTTATTCGTTGATTGATTACAGATAGTTGTCAACTTACAACTATTCATTTAGTGATTGTTTGAAATGGCATGACCTTTTTCACACTTATGATCATTACAGCATCCCCATGATGGTTATGTGATCAAAATTCAGAGGTTTGGCAGCTGGCTCATATTTATGATGATTTTAGGTCATGTAATCATCTTTTTTTAACCTTCTGACAAGCAAAGTCAATCGGAAGGCAGATTCACTTAATCACCATATTACTAACTTAATTGATTCTCTTAACAACTGTGGCAAGAAAGGTCATAAAATGGGGCAAAACTCATTTAACAAATGACTCAGTCAGCAACAGAAATTTTGAGCTCAGTTGTGGTCATAAGTTGAAGACTACTTGTATATGCCATCAAGCTGGTATTGATTCTTTTCAATCACATAGATTTTCTCTAGGATGATCTATCTTTACTAGATCTTTCAGATCTATTGACAGGGCATTCAATACAATACAATACAATAGCAGAATTGGAAGGGACCTTGGAGGTCTTCTAGTCCAACCCCCTGCCTAGGCAAGAAACCCTATACCATTTCAGACAAATGGCTATCCAACATCTTCTTAAAGACTTCCAGTGTTGGGGCATTCACAACTTCTGAAGGCTAGCTGTTCCACTGATTAATTGTTCTAACTGTCAGGAAATTTCTCCTCAATTCTAAGTTGCTTCTCTCCTTGATTAGTTTCCACCCATTGCTTCTTGTTCTGCCCTCAGGTGCTTTGGAAAATAGTTTGACTCCCTCTTCTTTGTGGCAACCCCTGAGATATTGGAACACTGCCATCATGTCTCCCCTAGTCCTTCTTTCTATTAAACTAGACATACCCAATTCCTGTCTCCAGTTTCCTAATCATCTTTGTTGCTCTTCTCTGCATTCTTTCTAGAGTCTCCACATCTTTTCTACATCATGGTGACCAAAACAGAATGCAGTATTCCAAGTGTGACCTTACCAAGGCATTATAAAGTGGTATTAACACTTCACGTGATCTTGATTCTATCCCTCTGTTTATGCAGCCTAGAACTGGGTTGGCTTTTTTGGCAGCTGCTGTACACTGCTGGCTCATATTTAAATGGTTGTCCACTAGGACTCCAAGATCCCTTTCACAGTTACTACTGTTGAGCAAGGTACCACCTATACTGTACCTGTGTATTTCATTTTTGTTGCCTAAATGTAGAACCTTACTCTTTTCACCATTGAATTTCATTTTATTAGATAGTGCCCAATGTTCAAGTTTGTCAAGATCCTTCTGTATCTTTAGCCTATCTTCTGGAGTGTTGGCTATTCCTGCCAGCTTGGTGTCATCTGCAACTTTGATGAGTTCCTCATTTATTCCCTCATCCAAATCATTGATGAAGATGTTGAAGAGTACTGGGCCCAAAAGAGAGCCTTGGAGTACTCCACTGCATACTTCCCTCCGTGAAGATGCAGTTCCATTGAGGACTACACGTTGAGTGTGGTTGGTCAGCCAGTTACAAATCCATCTGGTGGTGATGCTGTCTAACCCACATTCTTCTACTTTATCTAGTAGTAGGTTATGGTCTAACTTATGAAATGCCTTACTGAAGTGCAAGTAAACTATATCGACGGCATTCCTCTGGTCCACTAATTTTGTCACATTATCAAAGAATGCAATAAGATTAGTCTGGCATGATCTGTTTTTGACAAACCCATGTTGGCTTTTGGCTATTACTTTGTTTGCTTCTATGTGTTCGCTAATTGGTTGCTTGATTATATTTTCTAGAATCTTTCCTGGTATTGAGGTCAGGTTGATAGGTCTGTTCATTGCCACTGTAATGGAGTCCATCCAGATGTGGGCTGCTGGGGTTCGCAGGTGTTTGGGAGAACCTCTAGCTAAGATTCTGTGCAGTTTGGAGAACCCGCAAATCCCACTCCTGGCTGGCCCCGCCCTGCCCACCCCATCCCTCCTAGGAGTCCCCAAGCGGCCCTTTTTGGATGCAGGTAAGTGCAGGGCGCACACAGGGGCTCGGGGAGGGCAAAAAACAGGCCTACCAGAAGTTTGGGAAGGCCAGAAATGGGCCCGTTTCTGGCCTGCAGAGGGCCTATGGAGCCTGGGGAGGTGTTTTCGCCCTCTTGGAGTTTCAAGGAAAGCCTCCGGAGCCCAGGAGGGCAAAAATGCCCCCCTCCTGGTGGTGCAGGAGGCCGACTAGGCCATGCCCACTATAGCCACACACACCCAGCAACCGGGCAGAGAACCCCTTGCTAAAAATTTCGAAGCCCACCCCTGAGTCCATCCATCTTGCTGCTGGTCATCCACTTCATTTTCCTTCCACCTTTCCCAGCATGAGAGCCTTTTCATGAGAGATAGATCTTTGCCTAATGTGTTCAAAGTAGGATAGTCTGAGCTTTAGTCATTTGTGTCTCAAGTGAAGCTCTGGATGGATTTATTTGATGATTCATTAGTTTTCTTGGCTGGCCATTGTATTTTAAGGAGTCTTCTCCAACACCGAAGTTCAAAAGCATCAATACTCTCCTCTCTCCTGCTTATTTAAAGTCCATACTGTGTGTTTTTTAGAAAGGCAAAAATATACAGAGGAGTTTTGCTTTGTTGCTTCATCAGTCTATACAAGCAAAAGAGGAATACTCTCTACTGTGTTCCTTTGCCTGGAAAATGTGAACAATGAATCTACCACAAGTGTTCTCTCAGTGGTCTCTCTTGGCACTCTCTTCATGGTGGAATAGTAAATAAATCATGCTGCTCTGCTGTATTATTCACTTATTATTTTTGATTAAATGTATTGGAATATTGCTTCGCCTTGAATACTATTTTCTCATCTTTAGCTATAATGTGAAAATAATTGCTTTGGATAATTGATGTGTAATTCCAATGATTAACTCTTATTCCTGTAGGTACATCCAAACAATGGTTTCCAATGCTTCTTACAGATGTCATTATATTGCTATTCCATCCTTTTTGCTTGCTTTTGGAAATTAAAAAGGCAGGGGACACCTCCCCCCCCACCAAGGAAAAGGCAGGGGGATTAATACCATCTAGGCCTCTTGTAAAATTCTGTCAATAAATTAAACATTAAAAGCCTAAATAGCCACAATAACAATTCCCTCTCATTTATTCTGACAAAACTAGGACTTTTTAAAAGTGTCCATCTCATATGCATCCATAGTAGAAAAACCCTAAATCCAAAAAAGATTCTAGTTCTTTCAGTTAAATAGAATCATCTGTTGAAGGTGTCCCTCAAAGTACCCCTTCTCTATAGAAGCATTTGCCCTGTGGAACGAGGTTTCCCGTGAGATCTAGAGGACCCTGTTGTTGCTGTGTTGTGAAGACTCCTTGACTCCTTGAGTCTTCACAACACAGCAAAACAGGGCCCCTCTGGACACAGCAACAACAGTATCCTCCTTGAGTCTTCACAACTCAACGAGTTTGAGACCCACAATTCATTCCACCCGATTTCTCATGCTTGCTGTATTGGTTTTATTGTAATTTATTTAATTGTTGTGAGCCTCTTACAAGAGTTGTTGGGAGTTGGGTAGAAAATTTAATGATACGCATACACACAAACTTATTTAAATGTGGCTTCCATTTAGGAAGCAGAAACACGATGATGTAAAAATGAATAGATTTAAAAATGAATAAATTGAGTTTATTACTACAATAGTTAAACATATTTTATTAATTCTATTCTAAGAGGGTATTGTTATTTAGGCATAGATATTATTATCTACAATTCCATTGTGGATAAGTCCAATTTATACAACAATGTTGAGATTATTAAATGAACTTCCTGTGGAAAAATTCCAGCAACAAAAACTTGCAGAACTTTGCAACTTTGATTTGTCCAATAAATACATTATTGCTTCTGAGTTTTCAGGAACGAGGCTAAGAGCCAAGGTGGTGCAGTGGTTAGGGTGCAGTACTGCAGGCCACTTCAGCTGACTGTTATTTGCAGTTCAGCAGTTCAAATCTCACCGGCTCAAGGTTGACTCAGCCTTCCATCCTTCCGAGGTGGGTGAAATGAGGACCCAGACTGTGGGGGCGATATGCTGACTCTGTAAACTGCTTAGAGAGGGCTGAAAGCCCTATGAAGCGGTATATAAGTCTAACTGCTATTGCTATTGCTATTGCTATAGTAATTGATCATCCCAAATAACATAAGACCCAGCATGGGAGATTGGAGCAAAACTGTTATGATTCTCTTCATGGCCTAAATGGCAAACAATCAGTTTATAATTTTACAGTTTTTTAAAAAATGCTGTAATCAAACAGGGCAAGACAATTGTATTACGACAATGCAAGGATATTATACTTAATCTAAAGAATTTCACCCAACTGTTCTTGTATTAGAATTTGTAAATTTTTAATCTAAACCAAAGGGTTCCTTTAAGGAAGAGACAAGTTGTCTTACATTTTCAAGGTGGACAGCTTGTTCAGCGCCTGCAAGTAACATCCTAAATGTGTCATGCTTCAGTGCTTCCTGGCTAATTGACATCTTTTTTTTATTTACACATAATTAATATAATTTGCAAAAGGAAGTGCATGGATATGGTAGATACTGAGCAACAACAGCTGGTGGACGTTGTTGCACTTGTTGGGTGGTGCTATGATTTATGCAGATTCTGATGTGAGACTAGAAGTGGCAGTTCTCAGCTGAGAGCTTAATTTACACTTATTAAAATTCAATGACAAAAATATTCACTCACAAATGTAAAGGCTGCCAGACAGAATGGTTAGTCTACATGTATGTTCTAATGCATGCAGATCTGGTAAGATCCTAATACCTGTTGCCTTTCTATAGCAAAAAACTAAACAAGAAAAAGAAAAAAGAAAAAACAGAAAGCCAAAGCCCAGAGGTCATTCATGACTATAACTTTGAGGCAGCTCAACCAAGTTTAGACATTGCTCTTACTTTTTGCAATTATTCTATCACTTTTCCAAGAGTTGTCACGCATTCAAATTGCATGGCAATTTACTCAGTATAAGTAAAAAAAAAAAGATAGAATCTATAATCTCCTACTGGAGAGATCGTCTAAGAAAGGGAGTACAGAAGTAAGTAGGGCCACAGATATGGATCACTCCAATAGATGTACAAGTTAAACCAGGATATATACATCTAATAAGTAAAATGTTAATGATGACACCTCATTCCAGATACAGTATTCTAGTTGAAAAAATGTGGAGAATAAAATGGAATTAAATTGGGCACCATTGAATAAAGTAGAATATGTTCTTTTAACTTCCTTGATTTGTATAGGTGACGTGTGTGGTATATTTTATTAATATATGATAATTGATATTGTTAATATTAATTTATATGGTATGTGTTTTCATACTATGTTATTTCACTTGAAAGATATAAATGTACTAAATGCATACAGAATTGTTCTAAGGACTTCATGAACACAAAGAAGCAATACAGGCATTAAAAATCCCAGTCATTGAAAATTTTAATGTATATTAGCATCCAAGATCATGAAATCAATTAGCAGGAAAAATAAAAGGAATCTTGTTGCATTCTGCTGCATATAAAAAAACCATATTCATTTGCCTGGTACAACAATACATATTATCCAGCTTGTAGTTGCTGATCTACTTTTAATTGCATAGAATGTAAATACAGATCCAGAGTAAATATTCGATATAACTGTGGGATCAGAGTGTATTCTTGTAAATGTATACTGTTCTGTAATAAAAAATGGGGTGTTCAGCAATTAACAAATAGGCATTTCCCCACTAGTAATGTTCAGAATCTTCATCATCAAGTTGTTGCTATTGTAATATCTCTTCACCTCTTCACATTTTGGCAAAATGATAGCTGCCTGTTGATTGGAGATGTTTTAAGTTGGTAATGAATTATCACAAAGCATTAAGTTTGCAGTCATGGACAAAGGATTCAGGGGCTGGGTCAATGTTTGGAGGTCATAAGGGCCTGGATTGGGAGAGGGCGGGGGAACTAGCTGTGACTCAAAGACAGAGTCCTTGTATATCTTTGGCTTTCCAGGGTCAGGATAGTTGACATCTTTGGAAAAGATAACAGTCTCCTGGATGGATCTGATAATTTGGAGGTCCTTTTGGAATCACAGTTCATGCTGGTTGAGCAGATGGCAACTGTGGTGGTGGGCAATTGCACAAATTCAACTTGTGTGCCAATTGCACACATTTCTGGATTGGGAAACCTGACTCACAGTAAGTCACTCATGCCTTAGTCACCTTCTGTTTGGAATATTGCAACACACTATATATAGGGCTGTGCTTAAGGCCTTCTGGAAACCACAGCTGGTCCAGCATGCAATAGTTTAGAGTCCCATGATTCAGCCAAGTTATACTACTACTGCAGCATCTTCTAGTTGTTTTTCAAATTCAATTCAAAGTGGTGGTCATTGCCTGTAAAGCCCTACGTGGCACAGGGGCAAGTTATTTGTGGTGAGAGGCCTTGGAGCTACATCTCAGTGGCTGCCCCAGACTTGTGGAATAGTCTCCTAGCTGAGATCTTATACCTATCCTTTTTGCCTTTGGAAAACCATGAAGACCTGCCTCTTCCCCCAAACCAATGGACTAGGGTAAGGGTTGAGGTATGTTAGGTCTGGCCCCTGGTGGTGGGAGGTTATTTTTGTGTTTATTTATGTTTTTATGGATTGTTATGAGCCATCTAGAATCATTATATAGGTCCTGTAAATAAATCTCATTCGTATCCTTCATATCTCATATTTGAAGTCAGACAGGTGAAATGTTAAAAAAGTAACTTATGATATAATCTTTCTTCAGAAGCTCACTTGACACAAATTGAACAAGACATTCTCTCTGTCTTTTTTTGCCAAGGCTTTTAAGTACTTTACTTTGAAGATAGCTTTATTTTTCATAGTTGTTTTGCGTGTTAGATGCAGTTTTATTTTATTTGTTTTATGATTACATTACTTAGAATAACATCCTTGGAATTTTTTTTTAAATGACAGTTGCTTAATTTACCAAATCAATAAAATAGACATAAAACATTTTGCTTGATCTTAGGAATCTGCATTCAAGATTAGCTTACATACCTTAGAAAGAAATCTTATATCTTCCCTCTGAAGTCCTGGCCCTTCTTTTGCATTGTCTTTCACTGTGGTCACCAGCAAACCTTTCACATCCATTTTGATTACTGTGGCTTGCAATCCAGAACAGTTCAGCTAAACATAACCATAGTTTGGATTGCAAAGATGATTTGTTGCAACAAAACATAATTAAGGTTAATCACAGTTTTAAAAGTAATTAAAATTTGTGGTTATACTCATTTAGCTCCTGCTTTATGATTTGCTGCTGGCTTCCATGACGAGCTGCTGATTTATGGAGGATTACTTTTGCAACCAGCAGCGGAATAGTCATGCAAATTATTGCCAATTAGAAGCAGTTTTCTGGCCAAGCAAAGTATCCCTTTTATCATTGCCAGGTTCTCGTTAGCTGGTGATGGACATGAAAACAAAACAGGACAACAAGTAACATGCAAGAAAACCAACTTGCACTTGGAGAAACAGAAACAATGAATAGTGATAACTCTAAAGCAGAGCCAAGAAGGAACAATGCTTTATTAAAAGTATGCTTTTGCCCCCACTTCCAATATCTTGCTGCCTCTTATTTCAAAGGTAGACAAACACAGCACTGTTCTGTAGGGTGCTGCTTGCTTTAAATCTCTCTGTCTTCAAGTTCTTGTAACGTGAGTCGACAGTACAGAATCTAACCCATTCTGAAAACCTATGTGTGGGGTAGAAAGGGAAAACCTTGCCATATTTTGGATTTCTGTTTATATTTTTTGGGCTGAATCTGCAAACTTATGTCAAAAGATGGCTAAATGAATTTGCGGTTGGGAAAATGAGAAACCAAGTGAAACAGAAATTGGCAGATACATCTAGTCCCATGCAAGGGCTCTAGGCATAAGAACACCGAGAATTAATATAGGATAGTGATGTCATACAAACAGTGTACTTGGGAAAACATTGATGCTTCCTTAAAGACCTGGAGGGTTTTATCGGCAATTCTGCAACATGGATTATCAGTTTATAAGACCAAAACTAAAAATGGAAAGAGGCAACAAAGGCAAAATGCGGTTGAAACAGAAAATAGAAGCAGAGGTACATTAGGATGTGTTCTGCAGAATGTGGAGGTTTCAGTCATTGTTTTTCTGCATATGTGTTTTACAATGCATCTTCAGGAGAAATTTAATAAATTGTTCAGAAGAAACTGAGACACTCTGGGTGGAAGGTTGTGGGGGGGAGTCTAGATTTGAAACATTTTTGTATGAATGAGATGTAAGTGAATTTTTCACTTCACTGCTTTTCTATGCCAACTTTTTGAACCCAATCCGTGATACTTCACTTTGGGCTTTGACCATAGGAAAATACTTCCTACTATTAGAGCTAATTTGACCTAAAATTCCTTGTAATACATGACTGCAAAGAACATTGCATTTACTCACAAATAATTACCATTCTTTTTAAGAACAACTGGTTGGTGCAGCTTCTCACAGCACTTAACTGAGGCAGACAGTCTGCTGGAAACATATTGCTTGCTATCTTCTTACCATACAGCTGCACCCTATCATCTAGCTGTACACACCTATTGTAAGGAAGAATGGTGAACATGAGAAAAATCAGCAAGCACTCTGTAAAACTGCAGAGGGAGAGGTGAGAACTTTCCACTGTTTAACCTTGGAAATAGTTTCATCAGGATGGGAGCCTCACCTTCAAGGCTTCTGGCCTCCTCATAAAAGCCATTTTCTGTAAACTGCCCTTCCATTTAGCCTGTGGTTCTGCTGTTCCTTGTTTATTTGGTTTTTACTCAAACATGGCAGCTTGAAAGCCTGTGTCTCCCAAGTAATTTATCTCTCTGTGTCAAATTCAAGTCAAATAAGACATGCTCAAAGTTTCAAGTATACAGTATTTGCAAACTGACGAATACCTTAGAATTTCTAGGCATATAGCAAAGTCTCCAATGTAATTTTCCATGTTCTCTCTTTCTCTTGGTGTGTATTTATCTAAACATTGCTACTGCTTTCCTATTTGAAAAATTCAGAAAGCAGCACATTTTGTTTAAACAATTGCAAACATTTAAAGAATACCAACCAATTCCTTGATTCAATTCACAAAATAAAATGTAATTTTATCTTTCCCCCTATCAATCTGTAATGTATGAAATAAATAAATCGTCAAAAGATGAAGGTGAAGGAATTAAAAAAAAGCTACAATCTATGAAGGATTTACAGTCCAGGAGACAAAGTATAAAAGGAAACAGAAATGGAGAGGATGAGGAAAAATGAAAATGGCAATTATCAATTTCTAAATTACAAAGTTCAGAGTACAGCAGGTATTATAGAGATCATAGAGTTTGATTTAAACACAATAGAAGATCAATATTTTTCTCTTTCATGCTTAAATTATGGCAGAGTGGAAATAACAACATAATTACATTTGTAGGAAACAACAACTAATAAAAGCAAACAAATTCTGAAAAGTGGCCCCAAATCTCACTACTCAAATTCTGATATTTGACTGTTGAATTTCAGTAGCAGAATTTCATGGGATGTCCATACAGACTTTATACTTGAATCAGGCATTCTTTAAGTCTGGGCATACCATTCAAACACTCAATTTTTCCTTCAGGTACTTTCTTCTATTTCTACCCACCCCTCATGATCGAAATTTCAGCTGGCTGTATTGAAGAGATACTTCTACTTTTTACACCTCAAGATGTAACATCTTGTATTAATGGTGAGATTAGGTGAATCACTGTCAACCTTGTAAGGTACTCCAGGCAAAGCATACCCCGATAAGTAGTTTAAACTTTATTGAAAAGTTACATTAACAGAATACTGCAAGTCTAAAAGTACACCCCCCCTCCTATCACCTTTACAGCCCAAGAAACAAGAGATTGTAGAGATTTTTTTTGTCATGTTCACATTACTGCTGCTGGTTAAACTACCTGTTATCTGATTGCTCCCTTAGCTGTGGCTCTTTCCTGGCTCTCCGAAAATCATTGCCACAAATATTAAAACAGTGAGAAGTTGATGATAGAAATAAGAAGATAGCAATAGGATGCTTACCTTCTTGCATCTAACTGCAATAGGATCTGCATTTTCTTCTTTGGTATGTAGTGATGTTCCACTGAGTTGTAGTAGAAATGGAATAAGATGTACCCATGCGCCACCACTTCTAAGTAGGCATTCCTTTGGTTTACTTAGCATCCTTATCTTTTTCCCTATATTTCCTATATTTTCCTATATTTACTCAAAGGTTAAAGACAAAGTCCTTGGTAATATTTTCTTTCTTTCTACCTATCAAAGGGTTAATATCACTCCCTTTCTTCTTCTTCTTCTTCAGATCCTGATACAGTTAATTGGAGCTTCCTGAAAGCCTGTATTAACAGATGAAGCACTAAGAAGACATCTTGGCAGAAAAATATCATTATCAGTTTTGAGTTGCAGCCCCAAATCCTCCTGCGGTCAAAACACAATTCTTTTAACTAAACAATCAAGGATTTGAACACGTGTTGCTGCCATGAATTATCAAGACTAAGGAGGGGCTTCCCCTTGGCAGGAAACAAGCTGAAAATGTTGGTGTGGGGGGAGAGACACAGAAACTGAGAAGTTCTCTTGCAAAAATCCCTTTTGAATTCTATGTCTATCCCCCCCCCCCCACACACACATCCAGTGGGGCTTATATGGATGAAATTCCTAGTGGAATGTCTGATGGCAGAACTCATTGAAATGGAGAGGTCATTATTTAATACCAGACATACAAGCAAGAGATAGTAATATCAATTCAGATATTTTCATGGTTTCATTCTCTAGAATAAGAGATATAGTCGACTGCAAAGCATGCAGCTATTGGAGCAGCATTGTGACAGATTAAATAAAAAAATGTTTAAACCTTCTATGTTCTTTTGTGCCAAATGTGATTTTTACAGGAGTGAACCATTGCAGCAAATGGTACATTTTAAATTCCTGAGGCAAACCTTCCACTCTGCCTAAGTTAATTTAATGTAAATGTCCTTGAAATAGATTTAATTGTTATCCAGTGTTTTTCAGCCTTGGCAATTTTAAGATGTATGGACTTCAACGCTCAGAATTTCCCAGCCTGGAGAGGGAATTCTGGAGAATTTTAGGAAACAAACGCCATAAAAGTATGAAGCTTGAAAACACTGTTAGTCTCTAGAGG
Organism: Thamnophis elegans; assembly: GCF_009769535.1. Classification (NCBI taxonomy): domain Eukaryota; kingdom Metazoa; phylum Chordata; class Lepidosauria; order Squamata; family Natricidae; genus Thamnophis; species Thamnophis elegans. Next base: position 50,617,498 of record NC_045545.1, read on the forward strand.
GAAAACTTAACTGCCCTGTCTATTCTTTCCTAATATGAATTAAAACCAAAGTTAAAATTATTTTTGAATGTTTCCTAAAGATTGTTAAGACCAAAAGATAAGGACAATTCAGCTGGCAGCATCGATTTATCCTGAATTTGTTCAGTTTTAGCAATACAGAGGGCAGACCCTTTCCAAGTACAATCATCCAGCATTGTGAGAAAGTCTGAGAGAAAAATGTTCATAGATCTATAGAACGCCAAAATATTGTTGTAGTACATAAAGCTATCTGTTACAATGTCCTACCTGTCAATGAATACTTCACCTTCAACCACAACAACACACAAGCACACAATAGATACAAACTTATGGTAAACCGCTCTAACCTTGATTGCAGAAAATACGACCTCAGTAACTGACACTGTGGGTCCTTCTCCAAACCCCCAAAACTTTAACCATAGACTGTCTACTGTTGACCTTACCCCATTACTAAGAGGTCTTTAAGGGGCATGCATAAGCGCACCAGCATGCCTACTGTCCCTGTCCTAATATTCCCTTGTATTTGTATTTATTTCATGTATTCATAATCATGTTTATACTTATATCTGTTATCCAATTCATGCTTGATGAAATAAATAAAATAAAATCATTGGGGAAAAGTTGTTCCTCAGGGCACGTGCTGAAAAAGTGAAACCTTAAGTCCCACTAGGTGATGCTGTTTCAAGGAAGGGATATGAAGCAAGGCCAGTAGAGATGAGCAGAGACAATTGGAGACAAGCAACCCCACAAATAGTCTGACCCTGTGTCAGGAAGGACTTTATGGGTGATGAGCATCACCTTGAATTGCGCCCGGAAGCCTAAAGGGAGCCAGTAGAGCTCACAGAGCATACATGTTATGTGGGAATTTTATTTCCTGGGCTTCTCCCTCTCAGAGCAGAGATTAAGTCAGCAAAATATCACACTACAGTATTTCTTTGCACATGCCTTGTAAATTGAGCAGAAGGGAGATTGGTCAGTTATCATAATCTCAGATGGTACTCTTAGTGTATCAAGGTCCTCCACTTTTGGGGGAGTTGGTAAATAAAAATGGTGGCAGTGTGAAAATGCCTAAGCCAGCCATAGGAAGATAGAAAGGAAAGAAGGTTTAGTATTTTATCTTCTATTTACAGTAACATCAAGAGAAAGAAAGGCAAGAGGTATCTTTGAAATTTTCCTTGAATAATCCAAAAACTGCAGTGGAGCTTCCTGGAACATGGATCATCAGTAATTTGATTCATATAGTATTTAAATCCTAGCACTGAATAATGTTGTTTGCAATCTTATCTGGAGTACTTGATATTGTGTTAATTCAAAGTGATACTGGTACACGACAGAATGAGGCAAAAATACTTTCACGTTAAAAAAAACCCTTGACTGATTTTCATATTGTTTTTGTTATTTCTGTTGTTAAGATTCTATTTTAGTACAATTTACCCAGAGATTTATTTGGTATAGCCTGATCTACTTTTAGCCCATTCCTGATGAACAATATTCTCAATTCGGAATTGATGGGTTTCACAAATTGTAGCTTTGCTCAAGGTATCCAAGGCATCAAATATGATCAGCTGATTGGAATGTCTAATGCAATCTTTATATTCCCAGTCTCTGTCTCCAGTCCCAAAAAGGCATGCAAAACTGTCTGCAGTTTGTCCCTGAAGCCATCATTTTCAAAAGCTCAGGTATTCAGCTTTACAATTACCTTACCTCAATCTCCAAGACGAGGGAAGACCCACACCTAACCTTCTGACAACTGCAAAGAAGCGTCTCATAAATGTATAGATTAAAATATGGCTGAGGATCCACAGGCATTTATGGTCTTCAATGACTACTCCATTGTAGCTTCTGAAATATTGTCTGCAGGTGAATGAAAGTATTGACTAGGTGACCTTTGGAATGAAAAGGTAACAAGATGGACAGGTGCTTTGTAGCAGAAGGGTTAACATGGGAGAGAACGCACGTGAGAGAAGAGAGAGGATGCTTTTAATTGTCATGGGGCACAAGAAGGAGGAAAGGATTTTAAAGAGATGCAGAAATATTCCAGGGTAATAAAATATCCCCTTTTTCAGTGTCAAAGTTAATGTTCCAGGCCTCAGGTGAAATCGGCTTCTTATCAGAGAGTGGTTTCCCCTTGAGAGGCCTGGCAACGCCATTGCTGAGTGCTGCCACTTCCCCATTATATTCTCAGGAGAGGCGGCTCCATACTTCATTTCGGAGAGGCTGATTATATTGAAAGGTGGAGAGGTACACTTGGAAGTGAGGGGAAAAGTCGGTTCGTGTAAATAATATGAATGAGAAGGATGCAGTTAACCCAGCCAAGGCTGATTTCTCTCTTTCTCCAGGTGTTCCTTCGTTCTTTCTTCTCTAATCTGACTTTATGGCTTCCTAACTAAAACTCAGGATAATAAGGGAATAGTACCAAAGGTATTTCCAGCCCTTCCCCACTGGTTACGCACATGTATTTATAGTAGTCAATGTAACCTTCACGAAGGTTATCTCAGCAGCCTAAGGAAAGAAGTTCAGTTTTCTGATGTAGGAGCTTCCCTAACATGATCCAGCAAGTTCCATGCTTTAAGAGATTTGAAACTGGTTTTCCTATCCTTAAATTAAACTCTATAGCTATTTTCTGCACTGCATTGGGTCCCTCTATTTATTATCGTGTCTTTTAAAAGAAAAAAGATGTATTGGAGATAAAACAGGAGAAGGTGGGAAAAGTAGTAGGAGATTACTATGTTTTCCTCTGAAAATGTGTCCAGACTTACATTCCAAAATGGGCTCCATTTTGCCCCACACCATTTTTCAGCTGAGGCAGATTTCAGTGTGGCAGGAGGGAAGCTAGAGAAGAAAACCTGGGTCAATTTTCTGCGGGCATGAATGGAACCAGCTTAGAATCTAGTCACTAACTGGGTTCATACATCATGTTAAACCACAATATAGTTTGTTTTGTCTTGACTTACATGCTATTCAAATTCAGCCACTATATTTCTCGTGCGCAGTTGAAGGAGAAAAAAAAACTGGCTAATGTGAACCTGGATAATGCAATACACCAACACACGTGGCATAGTGGAACATGCAACACCAGGCTTTCCCTGGGCCCTGCTTCTTTCAGCAATTGGCACCTATCCTGTGCAATGTGAAAACTATGCCCTGGTATGTTTCACTAAAGGACGAATACTTTATGGATGTTACTCGCCTTCCTCAATACAGATGTAGAAAATGCTAACTGGGAAAGTGAAAGCATTAAACATTTAGAATTATATTGAGTAAATTGAAACTCTTATAGTAAATGAAGAGAATTATAAATCCACCTCATATTTTGCTCTGAAATTAAAATTATAGATTGTATTATCCTTTGGAGGATATACACAATACTCATTCTGTCAAAACTGATGTAAGTTTTACATGGACAGGTATCATACTAGGAACAAGAGAATCATACTGTTGCTATTATAATTTCTTTTCTGGAATGGAATATATAGACAATCAGCCTTTTCCCTAAAATAACAGTCTTTTCACTGTGTCTCAGATGGTACCATACCAAGTGCCTTAAAGTTTATTCTTTTGAAAGTACAGGAACAACGCATATTACCAAATAAATGAATAAAAAAATGGATTGGTGCATTTGAACATAAATATGGAAGTGAACACATACTGTAGGATTTACTATTTCTTTTCATCTCAGTTGTATTTTGCCTTTCAGAATAATGCTTTCTCCATATTATGTGTATCATGTTGTTTCTTTCAGGATAAGCAACACTATAAGTAAACTTTACATCACAAAATACCTCTCTATTCCTTTCCGTGTTTATCACCAGCAGCATCTGTAGGAAACAAAGATGCCATCATGAAAAAAAAACATGATTAAGTATTTATATCATGTTATCATTCCCTCTCTCCCACCCACCTCTGGAAGGATATGGATGCTTGCTTGGCATCTTTTCTTGTAATGTTGCTATACATTACTTCATAGATTGCTTTTTGTTCTTTAACACAGTTGACCTCTCTCTTTTTGAGGATCTCATCAACTTCATACAATCATTATTTTCTTGGTCTTCTCCTTCCTCTCAAGCCTTTCATTGTTCATATTCTTTATATGAGTTAATGCCCATTCATACACTTTAGGAGACCACAATACTAGCATGATGCTTCTTTCATACTAGTCACTTACTTTTATATTGAATCCCCATTCATTCAGAACTCACTCATTCCTGACCTTATTTTACCACAACCCTTTTGAAGTATCCCATTCATGCTGAATTTTATTATTTTCCTGACTTATTCAATTCTCACTTGCGTATGACAAAATGGGAGAAATACACAGCTATTTTTTACATCCAATCCTTGCAACAGACTATGTATTACCCATTTGTCTACCAGTATTTGAATGTCTTAGAATTTTTCCAGAATGTCTTGATATAAACAAACAAGTATAAATACAAAAGCAATACATTCTTTTTTTTCAAAGGTAATTCTGGGCAGTTTGGGTAATAATTTTTTGAATGATTCTGGCATTATGCTACCCACCTTTGTCCATCTCTTCCCAAGAATTCTTCTTATGGTCAGCTACTGGTAATCACCAATCTAACCAGCTAATTTCCATTATGCTTTCCATTCTGCATAATTAAAAAAATTAAATTCCTAATACTAATGCCTCTGAACATTGGCTGAGTAATTATCCTCATCATTGGTTAACTACAACCAAAGCCTTTGAATTTAGAATTGTGCCCTTTAAGTTATTTGAATTTTAGGTTAGCATGTACCTGGCCCATACGATTATCAAAGGAAACACCTTAATTCAATGTGCAATTTTTTGTAAGCCTTTACTCATGCAAGCATCTCTAACAATATGTTCCTATTTATTTTCTTTGGAATGCTTATCATCACCTCTGCCACTGTGGTATTGGAGGACTCTAGACAATAGAGCAGTACACAATATAAAAATACTATAGTCATAAAACTCAACAATTAAATATAGCAGAAGCCCAGAAAATCATCAGGAAACTCCCCAAGGGTTCTGTGGAGACTCCAGCCTATTAAGCACTTGAAGCAAAGCATTCTAATTGGTATTCAGCAGAAATCCATGGCAGGGTCCAAAGTTTGATGAGAAAGTAATTTAACATGACAAAGTATTAAATATGTCTTTTATATTCATGCTCATCTGCTCCAAAGCAAAGACTTTACCAAGTGTATGTGAGTTGGGGCTGAGAATATTTGCTACAAACTCATAGTTGTCATGGAATTTATGGAATTCATAAGCTTCACCACAACCATATTCCAGGACATGGAAGTCAAAGCCCTCTGGAGCCAACCTTGAGGTGAGATCCAGGAGCTTGTGAAGGGTTGCTGCTGGATAGCTTCAGGTTGGTATATCAATCAGACGAGATTGGCCCATATTTCATGTACAGCCATTTATATCTAGTTACCTCTGGATGATGTTTCCCCTGACTTCTAGATGTTGCATGAAATACCATAATAAGGGAATAATTCCAGCTGACATTGCTTGAAGATGTAAATCAGTGTTTTTCAAACTTGTCAACTTTAAGATGTGTAGACTTCCTCTGCATGCCGGCTGGGGAATTCTGGAATCTGAAGTCATAGAAGTTGCCAAGTTTGAAAAACATTGATTAAATTGTCTATCAAGCAACAAGTTCTGAAACAACGGAAAGAAAATTATTTGACTGATCTTCCTCAAATGGATCTTCATAGAAGATGTTGAAAATGCAACTCCAGCATAGTTGAAAGAATCACAAGGAATCAGGTTGTGGTTATCTCAAGACCCCTTAGTTTGTGAAGGCTGTGGCAGGGTAAGGCCTTGTTCCATTTTTTAACCTTTGTACAGATTAGAGAGATTTTTGGTATAGCAACAACAAAATGTGCTTAAATCTTAATAAAGGGATAAGCTAAAGCACCTAGCCAGTCTAACTGGGATGGTAATTAGTCACTGCAGTCTTTTTCCTTCAGCAAACTTAAACCGAAGCCACCCAAAACATCTAATCCTTCGACCTCCTGAATGCACTACATCAAAAGAATTGGCTTCTGTCAATAGGCTTACTTTTTCTGACAAAAATCTTTTAAACAGCCTCTCAGCTTTTCCATTCTAACTATGTGACCTGCTCAGTGAATTTGCCAAGTTGTTATAATGCTGCAGGTAATTGACCAGTGAGATATCAAAGCAAAGTTTGATAAATTTTAATAAATTTCATACAAGAATCTGAACTGTCAGGGGCTCTTTTGAAGTAAACCTCTGAACTTGTTGAAGCTTTTCACATGATAGCACATGCATACATATATACAGAAAAACATCTCTGCTGCTCCCCCCAACTCAAGCCGCCACCCCACCTCATGGTATGTAGAGCAGCTGGCTGCATTGCTAATAGAAGAGACAGCCTGGCTTAGATATATCAAAGGTTATATTTCACTTTGTAATGCAAGTTCAGGATTGTAAAAGGGCAGGTTATGGCTTGTAGCAGTTTCATTTATACTAAGCAATTGTATTTCGGGGAGGGGGAAATTGGTGCAAACATAATGAGGGGAAAAAAGCCAGGTTGTGATCTGTTTTCCATAATGTTTAGATGAAATTATTTTGAGAAGTTCAAATGTGGCCTCTTCACACTTCAGTGAGAACACAAGTCAGAAAGGACAATTTCCTGCTACTTTCAAAACCATTCAAAACCAACACAGTTTAGTTTAGCACAGCCTAAGCACATTTAAGAACGCTGTGTATCCCTTGGTGGTAGTTTAGATTAAAAGTCCTTGCTGCTACAAGAACTGCATTATCCATATTGGCAGCAGAATTCATACAGGGCTGTTCTGGGTGGAAGTGAGATCACAGCTAGTTAAGAACTTACTCTGGGTCTCCTGTTTCTGTTTCAAAAGTTTTCTGCACCAGACGTTAGCAGAATATGTCATGACTGTGCCAACATTTGCATCCTCTAATCTCAGCATATCTTGCTATGGTACTCTTTTAGGAAGTGTAAAAATTGGCAACACATATTTTGAAACCTGTTTTTGTTATAACCTGTCATTTAGTAGGAATGATCAGGATTGGTTCCAGGATTGAGAAAGTCTTGGGCAAAGTGACCTCAGTCTGTGGCACCAAAGACATCATTTTTCCTCTGCCCCTCCAGCCCCCCCTCCCCGGCTTCCTTTCCCTTTTCTTTCCAATTGAGGCTACAGTGATGTGGAACTGCAGCTCTGATATGGCGATGGCGAGGACTTGAATGTAATTGCAAATGTACTAACTGAGGAAAAATTATATGGAATTAGGGAAGCTTATTTCTGATTACATATGCATATAATTAATTTAACGTAATTTAATTCAAAGAAGGGATTGCTATATCTCTACAGGACCCTCACTGATGTTTATAGTTACACCCCTTTTATTAAGTAAATGGAAGTATGATTTCCAGAATACAATTACAATTCATAGAAGTCTGTCCTGAGGCAGAAGTTGAAGCGGCACACAGAACTCAAAGCCATATGATGTAACATGCATGAGTAAGGCTTTAGCATAAAATTTTGACACACTAGGATTGCTGATTCCAGACTTTGAAAGATACATCTTGAAAAAACCCATGATGGAAAGGAAACTTGGTAGATGCACTTTTTTTCCCCTGCAGTCTAGCTCAACAAACATATATCTACCACATAGAACTTTTAACGTAAGTAAATCATCCAGGGTTGCTTTGAGGCGAGTTTAAATAAATCATTAAAATACCCAAAAAAACTAAGATAAAGGAGTTATCTTCTAGGTAGGTGCAGTGTTCAAGTAAGCCCCTACAAAGCCATGACTGAAATTCTGGTAGTCAGGACTGACACAAAAGAAGAATATAGGCAGCTCCTACTGATGATGTATAGCAGGGGTTTTCAACCCTGGCAGCTTAAAGATGTGTAGACTTTATTTCCCAAAATTCCCCAACCAGTATGGCTGATTGGGAAATTCTGGAAGCTGAAGTCCTCACATTTTCAAACTGCCAAGCCTGAGAAACACTGATGTATAGAATTATTAACAGAATAAAGGCTATTAGATTACACAGTGAGTTATTTTGAATACTACAAAAGCTCATTTTCTTTCTTCTTTCTTGGGGGAGGAAAGAATAGCTGTGGTACTTTCTCATCCTTTAAGCCACATGCAAACCATGACAAATTTTTCAGAATGTGATTTGCCCAAGAGATGTTGCCACAATGAAATCAACAGTTATGTTCAATATCCTATTTTAGTTCTGAAACTATGCAGATGTATCCCCCCCTATTTTTCTTTATTTGCTTAGTGCATTTTTTTTTGCAAAAAGAGATACCATATTCATCAAAGCTGGCTTCAGACTGAGGTTAAAACAATCTTTCTGATATGTATGGAAGAAACATTTAGGGCAGAATGTGTGTGTGTGTGTGTGTTTGTGTGTGTGTCTGTGCCTATCTCTGCGAATGTGTAAAACTATAATGTTCCTAAGCTTCTGTATTACCTTCTGGGTTTATTTGTGTAAAGCTCCTTGTGTCTGCAGCTGTCATTCTTGTTTTGCATACTCATTTTCATAGACTTTAACATAAGCATATCTTCATCTGGGGGACAGCAATCCTTAAAACCTCCTTAGGCTATAATCTTTAATTTTATACTGTGGCACCTTGGAGATATAAGCTAAGGATGAAAACATTAATCAGTGCAATTAATAAATAAATTCATTATCCGCAGATTAATGATGGGCACTTTTCACTGGTGTTTTGGCTCTTAAAAGGGTGTTCATTGTGGTGGCCACTGTTGTCAATATTTTTTGCATGTTTCTTCATTGCAGCTGTGTGCTTAAGCTGGTCTTCAAAACAACAAATGATTCTCTGCAAATTTTGCTGAGGAAAACAGCTATCTTAATTAAATATCCTCAAAATGCCACTTGGATTGAGATTATGCAATGCTTATTTTAATTGGTTAACTGATTGATTCATCAGTGGGAGGAAAAGCCTCCAGGCAATTAACTGACAGACTGTGCTGCTGCTTTAGCTACCACATAGAAGAAACTGGAGCCACACTTACATTTTAAAAGCAACGGTCTCTGATTCCCTTCCTCAAAATATTGCTCCCCTAAATCTTTTTCTCCACTACTACTAAAGGCTGATTCAGTTGCTGAGTTACTATTGAAATGGACTATGCCTTGGCACGTGATACAAGAGATTCTTTATGGCTCTGTCATCTTCTCCTCACCTGCTCCATTCCCACCTTCCAATAATCTCTTACAAAACATTGTTCTTGAACCCATGAAGGACAGAATTTAGATTCCAACGCAAGCACCAAATTGAAAAGATTAATTGGATGTCAACATTGGGATTCCAACTGATTTTTTAAAATCCCAGTATTTATATCTTGCCATATTCTTACGCACATCAGTCTGGGAGATAAACAAAGATAAAATACGAACACATTATTTTACTCCAGTAAAAAATATGACTATAATAGCTCCAACAAGAACAGGTAAAACTTGTTCATCCAATAAAACCAACAACCAAATAAGAATGCTACTATTCTGCAAAAGGAACTGATGAAAGAAATGTCCTTCTGGGTTCGGCTCCAAGTGGGGAAAAAGGCACTGGAGACACGGAGGCTGCTTGGAAAGATGGTTTATTGGTGGACAGGACCACATGGCTTGAGCCCTGAACAGAAAAGGTGATCACATGCTTCAATGTTGGTGGAGAAGAGAAGAGAAGGGCTGAGATGCTGAGTCCCTCATTTTATGCCCTCTCTGGCCTTTGATCTTGAGCTTGTATTCTGATTGGTTGTCAGACTCCCATGGGGCCATGCAGGGGCAACTCTCTAGGCTGCGTTTTGAATCCAGGTTTGGTTGAGTTCTCAGATGCCATGTGGTGAGTTGGGTAAAGGTAAGATAACCAGATTTTCAGATTGGTAAAGAGGGACACCATTGACCGGAGGGGGGGGGGGCTTGATTAAAAATTTTATATTTTGTCAAAAGGTCACAAAAGGCGATTACATGACCCCAGGACACTGAAACCATCATAAATATGAATCTGTTGCAAAACATCAAAATTTTGATCACGTGATCATGAGGATGCTGCAACGGTCGCTAAGTGTGAAAATGGTCACTAAGTGTGAAAAATGGTCATCAGTCACTTTTTTCAATGCCCTTGTAACTTTGGTCACTAAATGAACTGTTTGAAAGCTAAGGCTAGCTTGCATTATAATGCCTTATACTAGCTTACATTTTCAAGAGAGAGAAGCTAAACTCCTTGTTAGAATTGAAATAGAAATGAATAGAGTAGAGTAGAGTAGAATAGAATAGTTTATTAGCCAAGTGTGATTGGACACACAAGGAATTTGTCTTTGGTGAATATGCTCTCAGTGTACATAAAGAAAAATAAAATAGTAGGATAGTGGAATCCTTGCTGCACCAAGCTCAGAAAGCAGCAAGTATCCCATTCTCCCCCCCCACCTCCTCTTTCTCCCTCTCGTTCTCTTTTTTGGGAGGAAGGAGGAGAAAGGACAAAAAGGAGAAAAAGGAAGAAATGGCTGCAGGGAGAGCGGCGCCCGAGAGAAGCGGGCAAAAAAAAAAAAAACCAAACTTCCGACGGCTGAGCCACTTGGCCCAGGACCGAGCCTTCTCCTCGCTGTGCTGCCGCCACCAGAAAGCTATCACTCTTCCTTCAGAAAAACGCTGTACATCGGTGCGCGCACGGACAGGAGAGGAGGGAGCCTCGCCCCTCGTCAGGCGCTGTGAGCAAGCTGAGTGGAGAGAGGGAAACCTCTAAAGGCCACACCGGGAACAACACTTCAGAGAAATAAAAACTTTTTTTTTAACGGCATCCTTTTTAAAATTGATTTTGTTTCTTTTGGAAAATCGGGAGTTTTTGAACACGCTGCGGGACACGGGACAAATTATTAAAAATTGTGACTGTCCCACCAAAAGCGGGACGTCTGGTCACCTTAAAAATAGGCCTACCGGAAGTTCGGGAAGGCTGGAAACAGTTCCATTTCTGGCCTCCAGAGGGCCTCCGGTGCTGGGGAGGCCATTTTTGCCTTTCCGGAGGCTCGAGGAAAATCTCCAGAGCCCAGGGAGGACAAAACCATGCCCGCCCCTCTGTGGTGCAAAGTCAATTAGGCCATGCCCACCATGCCCACACCCACCCAGCAACCAGGGAGAAAACCTTTGCTAAAATTTTCAAAGCCCACCCCTGGTTCTATGCTCTAGTCTCTAGGCTGGTAGGAAAGTCATTTCTCATGAGCCCCACTAACATCTTCCACCAAAGCTGACTGTTGCACTTTAAAAACACAAGAAAGGCATTCAACAACCAGTTCTAGTTTCCTTAATTTAAGTTTTTCATATATAGGGTCTGGCATCCTGCATCTTTAGGCAATGATGCCTCCACTGGACAATCCAGAAGGTGAGAGGAGAAGGACCATCATTATAAGGCTCAACATGGTAAAATGGAACCCATCACATTGGTGCAGCTCACAGTTATACTTTTTTCTATCTTTTAAAAAAAATCTTAATTAGGAGATAGCTGGTTGAGGATTTTGCTTTATAGAAAACATCAATTTCAACCAAAATAATGGTGCTTATTATCAAATGTATTTAGTATTAGAGGAGAAGTAAATTTCATTTTCTTTTGGTATTCATAATGGTACTTTGATTTTAATATGCTGAAAATGTGTGCATGCCAAGATTTTCCTTCCATTCCCTACCCCCATCTGTATTTATAAAGAGGAATTTTATTTTCTTTCTTTCAATTTGGGGAGGGGGTCTTATTAGGTAACTACAAGCAGTATTAAAGCATGGAATGACAATATCAAAGAGAAAGAAAATGTGATTGTGTGCTATGTAATTGGCCATCTGAAGTACCTCTCTCCTTCCTCACCCTTATGTTTAGGATCTAATATTTTCTGGCTGCTCCATTGCCTTCAGCATAGCTGAACATAAGCTCAGGCTGTCCCCAAAATAACAGATGTGTAGAATTGAGTGGCTAAGTCAGTAGGACCATAGAGGATGGTGATTCTGCGCATTTATATTTTCAGAATTAGGAGTTAGAAATCTAACCCTCCTCTTAATTTCCTGAACTCACAGTTACTGATAAATAATTTGCCCAATTGATTTTAATCAGATTATGGCTCTTCCAATTTGCATTTCCAAACTTTGCCCATCCATGACCCTCCCATGAAGTGAACTTCCAAATCCCTCATTTAAACATCTCTGCAAGTTTTAAGGCTAGTGTGCAGGATAGAAAATAAATCCCCAAAAGAAATCTTTTGAGAGATTTAGAGCACTTCTGCTCAGTGTTCTTGTTTGGACATCTCACATTTTATTGTACCTACCAACCGTCTAAACAAACAAACAAGCAAGCAAGCAAATCCTTGTATTAAATTCAGTAACTGGCCCTGGTTGCTGAGGCTCCTTACAGTATTTCCTGGGGAGTCCACATATTGCCACCTGTTGCTATGGTGAAGTCTCTTTTATCATAAACACTGAATAAACAGCTGCTGCCAGAGAGCCTCTTTTTTTCCTTCCCTGGGTTTATTTGGAGAAAGTCATTGCGGAAAAATAAACATTCCATGTTCTTGGGTCTATAGATCCTTGCAACTCAGACCCGAATGCAGCCCTTCAGGCTTTCAGGGCAGCTCAGTTCTGGCTGTTTCCCAAAAGTTATGACTTCAAGCAGAACATTGCATGTGATTTTCGTAAGTTTTCAAGAAAGCCTGAGAACAAAGAAACAAGAATAATTGTAAAGTAGGCATCATTAAAACAGTGTCTTCCAACTTGCCTCTTCACATAACCTCATGCTGCATAGTCACAATGCGGAGAAAAATCCTCTTCAGCATCCTGTGTCTGCTCTCTTACAGTCAAGTAGCACTATGGACTTTCTTGCAAACATGACTTTTCTTATTAATTTTGCTCTAAAAATGGAACTGATCACACTATATGAAATTGTGGGGATTCTTTTTCAGGTTTTCAATTAGGCACAGCTCTTGGAACCCTGATCATTGTTCTCTTTGGGCTGTTCCGGAGTTCCCGTTTAGAAATTTTTATTTTCAAAATGATTTGCTCTCTTGAGCCTATTGATACTCCTTCCTTGCACATTTTGCTTCTGCACAAGTAACAAAGTCCATAATAACTACAAATAGGAAGAACGAATATTTACCTGAACCTGGAACTGAGAGGGACTGAGAGGGTTACAAGTAAATAAATAAAGCAATAAGCACAGGCATCTCTTCTCTAATTTTAGCATAGAGCAGCGGTATCAAACTCACGTCATCATGGTGGTGTTTTGTGACGTATCGGGACTTCCCCCCCCCCTTCGCTAAACCGGGCATGGGCATGGGCATGGCTAGCAGGTGACGCATCTGGCCTGCGGGCTGGGAGTTTGACAGCCCTGGTCTAGAGCACTGTTTCCCAAACTGGGCAACTCTGAGATGTGTGGACTTCAACTCCCAGAATTCTTAGCAACAACCATGCTGGCTGGGGAAGATAAGGAGGATCCATGGCTATGTTGTTGCCAGGATAAAATCCACTGCCCCCCCCCCAAAATCTGCAACCTGAAAAGCCAAATAAAGCTATCATCATTTAATCAGGCTGAGCCAACAAAACCTAAAAAGTGATAAACAATTCACAACATTGCTCTTCTCCATTTAGAAGATCAGTCTCAGAGGGAGGACAGCCACAGATTGCACATCCAAATAAACATGATGTTTAGGGTGCTCCATATGTTAATAATCCTGTTGGCGATAGGGGAGAATAGATGGAAATATAAAGGAACAGCAGCTTTTATAATCAAAAGTTTCCCAAATATATTCTCTTCCTTTCCCCCTTCCTTCCCTCCCCTTCCCCTCCCTTCTTTCAGTGGCATACCTTTTGGGATATAACTTTCATAAACTTCATGTGTGTATGTGTGCGCGTGTGTGTATTTATGTGTGCACCAGCATGTATGTGCAGATTCACAGACTCTGTTCTGTGTGTGCTTGCAAAACCATGGCAGAATTCTTCTACGTCTCTTTTTGAGGGATAGTATTACATTATCCAAGTAACAGGGGGGATGAAGGAATTGGGCACCAATACATTCAGACAGAAGTGAGAGATGAGATGTAAGTAAGGGAGACCACAAAGAAAAAAGTTTTATTTGTCAAAGGGAGAAATAAACAGAGCATGAACCAGGGTTTTAGTTGAATGGACAGAGAAAATGGGCAAATTATTGCTGTGTTTTGCAGAAGGCAATGATGTGACTTGATTTGTGAGAATGTGCTGAATCAAGCTGAGAACTGAATTTTGCACATGATTGTGGTTGCACCTGATTGACTGGCTCAAGACTGCAATGTGCACACAGTGGACCTTCTTGTGGTTGCCACCCACCTCATGGCTATATGAAAAGCTTCTCGCAGTGAGACTAATCTGTAAGAAATACAAGTTTGGGAACCGATCTTTTGGGTGGGGGGAAGGAAAGGTTTTAATTGCCAAGTTTGATCCAGACATATTCAAAACCCCAAACCAGCTGTGGAATTTGGGAGTACATCTGGCTTTAAATCTCTTTCCGAAAACCACTTGTTTTTCTTGTTCCCAGATTATAGTGATAGCTTTCATATGGTTGGATGACATGTGTGGTATCTTTCAGCTTGTTCAGAAAGCACTTTCATAAAAAAAGATATTGGGTTTTTAATTCCCTATAGAGAAAGTTTTGGTTTGTAATATGTGAATATAACAGGTTAGAAAGTAGGGGTTAGGACTAAGGTTAGAAATTAGAGGTGTGCATGAGATTCAACTAATTCCTGAGTTGAACTGAGCCCCTTTGGACCAATTGTGTGCATCTATGAGATAAAGTAGGATCTCTTTGAAATGGAGGAGAACAGAAATTGGGCTCTTATGAGGATTTGTAAGTAATCTCAACTAAGACAAAGACAAGGTTCTCACTGTCTTTAAAAGAGATTGGGAAAAGCATGGAGGAACTGAAGCCTTCAGAGCAGCTGAAACTCAACTGAAAAAACTTAGCACAACCATGGAATCAGTGGAAACCCAAATTCAGTCTGTGTGCAGATCCAGAACTAACATTGCATTTCCCTGCATTGCCAGAGAGTCACTGTAAAAGACAATTAATCAGGGACAGGAATGTTCTATTAATGAAACTCAGAGTTCAGGCAGAGATTATCAAGAGTGGTAAGTTATACTCTTACAAACACCACCAAACTGCAATGATAAATTCTCTAAACAAAAATTCAGATGATTACTAAAGAACAAAAATTAGTCAAGGAAATCTACAAATGCCAGACACAATGCAGTCCTGATAGCCTAGATTGCTAGCTGATTCTGTTGGGTGCTTGTTGCCTACCTTTGGTGCACCATGGGGGGCAAACTAGGTTTACACCAGTTCACTAGCAGTACTCACGTTGCTGCTCTTCCAGGCTCCTCCTCTGGTCTTGCTTCACCTCATGTTCATTGCCTTGCATCCAGCCAGTTCCAGTACCCCTTCTGCTCTCTTGCACACATGAATGCAGCTAGGTTTTCACCACCGAAGTGTCACCTATTTATCTACTTGCAATATTGCATACTTCTGAACTCCTGGGTGGGCAGAGCTGAGGAATGATTGACAGGACCTCATTCTATCCCGCGGAGCTGGGCTTGAACTTCCAGAATGCAGACCATCGCTGTCTGGCATTTCCAGCATTATTAACCCATTGTGCCACCATGCCAAATAGCAGCAGCAAATAACAGCTATAACCAAGAAGATCAGCCAATATGAAGTTCAAATTGCACATTATAGGCCGAATCCCCAATCTCCAATTTCAGTTTAGTCAGAAATGTTTCTATCAATCCATCCGTGGACAGATTGCAGTCAACCATTAAACCAAGGAATCAGTGCACTTCTGAGTGCAGCTATGGGACAATCCAAATGCAACAAGAATGCAGCTTAGATAAAAAGAAGGTGGATGAGAATGAAAAAGAAGCTGAAATGAAAGAGGTTGTACTAACAGCAAGAATAGTATGAAAAAGAACAAAGAAGATCAACTAGGTAATGATAAAATGCATGGTTTTTGATTGAAATAGTCTAGAGCCACTCATTGCCAAGCAATTTAACAACATACTGCAAAGGAGGTGAAACTGAACATTGGTTAACATCTGAAAAAACCTACCTGATAATAGATCCAGCAAAAGAGGCTGCCCAGGCAACTACAGTCCAATTACCTGCTTACCAACAACTTTTAAATTGCTAACTGGTGTGGTAGTTCATGCAGTCTAACAACATCTAGTTGAAAACAAGTTCTTTTCACCTGTATGGAAAAGAAACTTCACACAGCAGAGGAACAAAAGATCAGCTCCTAACTGACAAGATGATTTTGGAAAACAGCAAGTGAAGTCAAGTGCCTAGAAATAAGAGGAATCAGTAGAAACTTCATAAGCTTTGTTCAAAGCTCAAGAGCACAATGGAAAATACAGATGTTGGTCAACGGCCATAAATTGGGAGAGGTTAATAACAAGAGAAATCCAAAAGGTGCTTTTCAAATGGACTTTCTTGGTTTTTTTCTTGAAAAGATTTTGCTTCTCATTCACTTGTTCAGAAGTGAAGTGGATGAAAAACAAAATGTTTTCAAGGAAAAAAAACAAACCAAGAAAGGCCAGTAGCCTTTGGAAATGCATCTTTGAGACAACCATGACCTGGATGATTTAAAATCTCCATAGAATCAAGAGAGGAATCTTTCAAAGAGATTCACAATCACTACTACTGTTTATGATTGCACTGATTCCTCTACCAGGAATCAACAATATAAACAAGCCAGGGCATGGTTGTAAAACATCAAAAACACCTCCCTGGCTATCACCTCTCTTTTATACGGATGATTTTAACCAAATGGAAAAACACTATCTGAAATAGAATTGCTGTTCAACATTGTCCATATATACAGCCAAGATACTGCAATAGCATTTGTAGTGGACAGATGTGCCACCATCAACAGGGGAAAAATAGTCAAAATTAAGGAATCAAGATGTCCTACGGAAATAATACCAAGGGTCTGGGTGAACACAATTATTACCAATAACTGGACATCCTTCAAGATAACAACATCAATCACAATGAAGTCAAGAAGATGTGTGAATACATCACAAGAGTGAAGAAAATCTTAAAGTCTAAACTCAGTGAAGGAAATATCATCAAAGCAATTAACACCTGGGTAATTCCAAATAGGCAGCTGGAATGGTGAACCAGACTCAAGCAGAACTAAAAGCTCTGGATAGGAAGGCCAGAAACAATAACAATGAAACATGCTTTTCATTCACACAGAGATGTTGACAGACTCTACTTCCAAGGAAAATAGGTGGGTGTATAATGTTGCAGGAATAACAGACAGTTGACCTTGAGGGACAAGAGAAAGAGATGTTGAGTACTAGGGGACAATCAGGTTAAAGAGGAAGGAGTCTCCAACTGCTTAAGTGCAAAGAAATATAAAAAAAGGATCTCCACTAATGTAAAGATAAAGGTTCCCCTCACACATATGTGCTAGTTGTACCTGACTCTAGGGGGAAGTGCTCATCTCCATTTCAAAGCTGAAGAGCCAGCGCTGTCCGAAGACATCTTCGTGGTCATGTGGCTGGCATGACTAAATGCCGAAGGCTCACGGAACACTGTTACATTCCCATCAAAGGTGGTTCCTATTTTTCTACTTGCATTTTTAAATGCTTTAGAACTGCTAGATTGGAAGAAGTTGGGACAAGTAACAGGAGCTCACTCCATTACATGGCACTAGGAATTCAAACCACCAGATTGCCAGCCTTTCTGATCGACAAACTCAGCATCTTAGCCACTGAGCCTTCCCTAATGTATCCCTCCACTAATGTATCAGGCTGTTAAAAGTGATGGCAGAAGATTTGTATTTTCAGACTTGCAAGGTTCTATTAATGTAGCTTGACAATAAAGTAGAATTGGTTCATCTGGTTGTGTTTTCCTGTGTGCTTTACCTGGGAGGGCTGACAGGAAGGGAAGGGAAGGAAGTTTCTGAAGTAAATGGAAAAAAAGGGAAATAAAATTAAAGAATTGGCAGAAAGATAAAAGGGGAGAATCTCTTGTAACCTCTGGCTTCTGCTATGCTCCAACAGTTTACCTCCTGCCTTTAGCAGAAGCAAGGTTCCCTATTTCTGCCCTAACATTTTTTTTGGCTCATAGCAATGATGTATAGCATAATCTCATGAATCAGAGAGCTATGAGAGCAGTATTAGTTTATGGCTCCTTATCATGTGTTAGAAACTTTTGGGGTGTCTCTCATCCTGAAGCAGGAAATGTATCAATGGGTACATTAAACATTTCATCTACAATTCAGATTTCTGTAAGGATGTGGCTGAGTCATTCCTTTCTAACTGCAACAGGAAGATTTCTGATTTCTCAGGACTCTTTTCTTTCATAACTTTGCCAAGGTTATGATTTCTCATTAGTCCCTAGAAGCCATAGATAAAAATCTGTCTCTGTTTTAATGTTACCACCCTAGGTAGATATATAGCTTCTTTTCCAATGGTAGACTTATACTGGGGAGATCAATGAAACTCCTCAGAACCAGATTCAAACAAGAACTCTAAGCTTTTAAGCGTCTGTGCAATGTAAAAAACCCAGACTAAAAACGATATGAGTATTGCTCCTATTGCTTGACCATCTGCAGAACTTTGCATAAGTCATCACTCCTGATGCCCAGCTTTTTAAAAAAAACTATTGTTGTAGTTCAAGGAGAGAAAATTTAAAATAAGTTGTCTGCTTGCTCTTGTTTGCCCTATAGAAGCACCCACATTTTTTTTAAAGGAGAACCTTTCCTCTTCCACAGACATTTCTCAGAGGTGAAGGAGAGGTATAGCAGACAGGATCCCCCATCGAAATGGGATGTATAGAACAGGAGCTTGGAGTTAACACATACAGACTGTAATTACAACTTCAAGCTGATGACATCTCCAGAAGTATATATATATATTTTAAAAAACTAACAAATTGATGGCTTACAGTACTTCAGTTTTTCCCCCTATGAGATGATTATAGGTGTTGTGACAGATTGGTGGTGGCCAGATAGATATATAGATTTTTGGAAAACTTCCCTCACCTCCGCTCCCCTTCCCCTCCCCTTTTGTTTTCTTATACCTAGCATTGTTTACCCACACCTAGTCAACGATAGTCCATGGTCATGAAAACTTTGCCATGCAAAAATGGAAGAATATTTGCCAAGAAAACACCAGGCCAAAGTATATATGAGAAGAATTATGACAAAAAAAATGACTTTGACATCGAGAGGCCTGAGCTGACTGGCAGGAATTTGGGCTACAGGAACCACTGACAGGAAAACGAAGGCCTCCAAATTCAGATCGGTATTAATATTTTCCACACTCAGACTTCCGGGTGCAATGGGATCTCGGACCATCTCTAGAATAATTTTCTTCCCAGTTACCGCAGTCCCTATTGCAGGCGAGGACATTAGTGCCGAGACGGGGAAAAATTTGATTTTAATGCAAGTCCCAGTAATCAGCTATTTGTGATAGAATTTTCTCTGTCCTGGTCTCCAAGGGATGAGAAGCAAGCAGAGAGGGAAGCAGGGTCAGAAATTAGTATGCAGAAATATCTGATCAGCCAAAGTAATTTTCTTTAATAATCGTATTCATACTGGCTGCTCTTCGCTCACTAGAAGAATTAAGTATTTAATAGTAATATATTTCATCTGGCAGCAGTTCCGTTTCGTTAGGAGCTGTGATGCCTCGTTGGGGTGGAGGGAGGGAGGGAGGGAAGGAGAATGGGTAGGTGGATGGCTGGATAGGTGGGGTGAGGAAGGGAGAAACTGAAATGAAAGATCTAACCTGAGAACAAAGCTTGTTGTTAATAAGAGTAGAATATCTATCAGTGCACCAAATAGCCAGAAAATCTATTTCTGACCAAATGGGGAAAGATTTGTATTATTCCTTAACTGGAAATGTATGTGCTTGGCTCAGACTATCTATATTAGCATCCTGCTTCTTAAAATTCTTGAAGATCTTTGTTTGAATATTTGAATATTTTAAAAATGGGTACTGGGATAATGATTAAAATGTACAGTTTTGACCTCTCATATGAAAATGCAGCTGCTGGGTAATAGAAAAACTCAAGTTGAGCTTGATTTCATGGTCATGTCTATGCAATTTTCTTGGCAATAATCCTATAGAAGTGGTTCGCCATCGCCTTCTTTCAGAATGTTTTTCCAACTCCCCAATCTGGCCTACAACCCAAGGATTTCTGTAGCCTCTAATGGATCCCACTGCGTAGTTTTTTCAGAAACAGCCAAGCTGACCTGCCACCTTGCAGACTGCTGGGATTCAGAGAATGCATAAATTATGGTTAATATTCCCCAAAATGTTTAGCATGCCATGGGAACGTGACATTCGTTAGACTTATTGTTGCCATGCCAGGCTCACAGAGTAGGCTTACCCAGGAAACTCCTAAGATATAAGCACTGCAACATGTCAATGATGCATTACCCTCCAGTTTGATGCTTTGGTTGTTTCTGAGATTGCAAGAAAGAGGGAAAAGAACTTAACTGTAGCTATTTTCTCTTGGTAATTGTTGAAGGTCATAAACACCTCCCTCCTCAAAGCCTTCTTCAAATTGAGCTTGACTCCTGGTGATTTCCTGGCCATGACTCCTTAAAGCTTTTGACAAGATTGGGGAAGTCATTTGGCACTATCTTTTTCTAAGATGGCTTTTCAAATCCTCAAGCAAGTTTGTTACCCCAATATTCCAGGTCTCCCATTCAAATAGTGACTGTTCAACGTTGCATCGGCACTGAAAAAAGCGACTTATGACCGTTTCTCACACTTACAACCATTGGAGCATCCCTGTGATCATGAGGTCAAAATTCAGATGCTTGACTCATATTTATGACAGTTGCAATGTCTTTTACTAACTTAATAACTGCAGTGATTCACTTAACAACTGTGGCAAGAAAGGCCATCAAATGAGGCAAAATTCACTTAACGGATGTATCAGTTAGCAACAGAAATTTTAGGTTCAATTGAAGTCATAAATTAAGGACTACCTGTATTACCAAGCTAGGACCTCCCTTAACTTCCAAGCAAGCCCAGCAGAGGTGGTATTCAGCAGGTTCTGACCAGCTCTGCAGAACCGGTAGCGGAAATTTTGAGTAGTTCGGAGAACCAGTAAATGCCACCTCTAACTAGCTCTACCCCCATCTATTCTCTGCCTCCCAAGTCCCAGCTGAAAGGGAGGGAATGGGGATTTTGCACTATCCTTCCCCTACCATACCCACTAAGCCACGCCCACAGAATCGGTAGTAAAATTTTTTGACTCTCAACACTGAAGTCCAGGTAAGGTCAGTCAGCTCCTATCATCTGCTGAGGCATGTACAGATATTTGGTCATCCTTTCCAAATACACTTATTTAATTAAGGCTTTGCAAATTGGTCAAAGGCATTGAACTTTTTTTCTCCTGATATGGAATTCAACATAAAAATTTGCAACTTATGGAAAACAAAGGAGAGTACTTCATCATCAACAACAAAAAAAGTACATGGGTTTGTACATGTATTTTGATGAATGGTCCAGTGTTTAATTTGTGTAATACAAATCAATTCTCATAAATGTACGCTTTCAACTTCTACACTGTATTTTAGGTATTATATTCAGCCTGGAAAAATGAACAAAGAAATTCACGACCTGAGGACAGTAACAAAATGTTTGATCATCGCTATTAATGTAAACATAATGCAGGACTTCTTGGGTTACAAAGCAGCAAAGCTGTTTAATGCGCCTAACACACATTCTGAGATTTTTGTTGCTTTATCTTATGTGTGTCCACTGATGATTTCTTGAGAGATGTTTTTAGTGGCACTGAAATGTCAATTTTATAACAACAGAACAAAATCATAAAAACAGCCAAACCAATTGTCATGCTTTCCTGGTCTATTTTCTTTCAGGTATGATGGGAATGAAAGGAATAGAGAACATCAAGCTGGTATCCGAGTTCTACTTGGACTCAAACAATTGAAAATAAGTAGAAGAAATGTTTTACTCAGCTACCAGAATCTGTCTCTAGTATTTTATTAAATGATGTGAGATTCAAGACTACTAAAATTCACTGTTACCATATAAACAGATAACACCAATGCAGTTTTAAAGAGTACTAGACCAGGCAACTACTAAACTTGATACCTAAGTATGACTTATACAAAGTATTTGAACTTCAGTTCCAGTATCTGTTCTTCCAAAGAACATTAAGGGTTGATTTCCTTTAGGATTGATTGATTTCATCTCCTTGCAGTCTAAGGAACTTCCTCAGAATCACAATTTGAAAGCATCAACTCTTTGGCATTCAGCCTTCCTTATGGTCCAACTCTCATGGCCATGTATTAGGAAAACCATAGCTTTGGCTATATGGACGTTGGCAAGGTGATGCTTCTGCTTTTTAATATGCTGTCTAGGTTTGCCATTAGCTTTCCTCCCAAGAAGCAAATTTCATGCTTGTATCACCATCTGCAGTGATTTTGGAGATTAAAAAAATAAGATCTGTCAGCATGCTGCTATTCAGGTAGTCTTCAGCAGTGGTGGGCTGCAATTTATTTTACTGCCAGTTTGCTTGTGCGTGATTGCACGTTCAAGCAGGTGGGCAGAGCCTCCCGCTGCCACCACTAACGGTTCACCTGATCCGTGGCAAACTGGCAGCAACCCACCTCTAGTCTTCAGCTTATGACCACAACTGAGCCCAAAATTTCTGCTGCTAAGTGGGACATTTGAGTTTTCTGCAATTGTTAAGTTAGTTACACAGGTGTTAAGTGAATCTGAGTTCTCCATTGACTTTGCTTGTCAGAAGGTCACAAAAGGAGATCATATGATCCTGGGATACTGCAACCGGTATAAATATGACTCATTTGCAAGCATCTACAATACAATACAATACAATACAATACAATACAATACAATACAATACAATACAATACAATACAATACAATACAATACAATACAATACAATACAATACAATACAATACAATACAATGGCAGAGTTGGAAGGGACCTTGGAGGTCTTCTAGTCCAACCCCTTGCCTAGGCAGGAAACCCTATATCGTTTCAGACAAATGGCTATCCAACATCTTCTTAAAGACTTCCAGTGTTGGGGCATTCACAACTTCTGGAGGCAAGCTGTTCCACTGATTAATTGTTCTAACTGTCAGGAAATTTCTCCTCAGTTCTAAGTTGCTTCTCTCCTTGATTAGTTTCCATCAATTGCTTCTTGTTCTACCCTCAGGTGAATAGTTTGACTCCCTCTTCTTTGTGGCAAATTTTTCTAAATTTTGATCATGTGACCATGGGGATGCTGCAACAGTCATAAGTGTGAAAAACTATCATAAGTCACTTTTTTCAGTGTCATTGTAACTTTGAAGGGTCACTAAATGAACAGTTGTAAATTGAGGACTCCCTCTATTGTGTGATAAATGGACTGCAGTAATCATTATAATTGCTTGAGGGCAGCAAAATGTTTTATGCATCTCTTTGCTGCCAACTAGTGGTTATGTGAATTTTTATATCCCTGATGCTGCAGATACCCCAGATACAGTGTGTGAATGTTTTCAGACTTTGAATGTTATAGGAATGGCTCTGGTGAGAGTTATTTGTCACTTTGAATCATTGTAAATGCTAGTACAAGGTGTATCTGCAAACTGCTTAACTGGAGATGGGTGAAATAAAGATATAACTGAGTTGACTTTTGCAACCAATCAAGAAGGCATGTTCTGTTAGAGAGAGAGTTTTCTTTTCCAGTTATCCTACATCTTCAGCATGTTTTCTTGAAGGACTGGCTAAGCTGAGCAATTGCTTCAGTTCTATTATCTGAGTTCACATTATGTGTCTGGCCACTCTTACTCAAAACAAACCCTAACTGCCTGGCTGATTGGGTTCCCCCACCCATGACCCACTTAGACAAGTAATGCAATCACAAACATAGCGTAATAATTATAGTCAGGATTGCAGACTTTGGCTAGAATGAAGACTGAATTGTGTAGGCTGAAAAGCACACTATAAAGCAAGTCACTCTGCTCCTTAGGATGCCAGCTGCAACTGCTATCAAAGCATCAGGAAAACAAGTCCATGGCCTTCAGCCCAAAAGTTCATTTACTACTTGGAAGACCAAATTAATTTGTGCTTGGATTTAGACTACAAACTAAATGTGATTTAATATTTAAGTTTAGTTTAAGTTTGTATTTAAGTTTGTGATTTAGCCAAGATGCTTACAGGGCATATTGAATTACAAACGAATTGCCCATATTTTACTTAGTTTGTGATATGAACCAGAGGTGGTATTCAGCCAGTTCTCTCCAGTTCAGGCGAACAGGTAGCAGTGGCTGCAGGAGGCTCTGTCCACCCGCCCCAACATCATGCACGAGCACTGCGCATGTGCAAAAGATGGTGTGCATGCAAAGATGAGGCGCATGCACTTACATTTGCAAACCAGTAGGGAAGGTAAGTGAATTAGAGCCGAGGTGGCGCAGTGGTTAAATGCAGCACTGCAGGCTACTGCTAGATCAGCAGTTCAGCGGTTCAAATCTCACCGGCTCAGGGTTGACTCAGCCTTCCATCCTTCCGAGGTGGGTAAAATGAGGACCCAGATTGTTGGGGGCAATATGCTGACTCTCTGTAAACCGCTTAGAGAGGCCTGAAAGCCCTATGAAGCGGTACATAAGTCTACTGCTATTGCTATCCCAGCTCTGGTACAAACCAAAGGCGACTGGGTTGTTTGAACTCCATGCTTAATGTTTTGTGTAACATGCAGGTTGAGTAAACTATGGTTTAAGTTAGCCATGGGCAATACACTTGTGTCCCTGAGTAGTAAGTAGCAGGAAAACACTGTTTTTGTTGTTGAATGGGTAAACAAGACTCAGACTTCAGATCTGTCTCAATCATGTAGTTTAGAAGTGCTAAAAAGCCTTTTGTAAATTGGCAGATATGTTAACCACTCATATATATTTTGGAGTTTTTCACATCCCATTCTATTATTTTAATGACTTTTTTCTACTTTGCACAATTACGAAATGGATTTCTTAATTTCTCTCCTAGTTTTACAATTAGTACTCATTATATGAAGTGAGAATTTAATCCACTAGGAGCTAATAATTGTTTTTGAATTAATGTCTCTGAACTATGCATCTGCCCTAATTTCTCTGTGTTCATGCCCTAAGTCTTAATTTTCATGGAATGTCCTTGATATTAATAACTAGCTTCAAAATTCCAAAGAAAAATAACCAATGAATGGTAGCATTATAAATATTTTGTTATGTAAATAGCTCTTATGCAAAAATATGGGTTTTTTTGCAAAGGAGGTCATATTGCTTTCTGCCTATCAGTGCTAAATAGTGGTAAGGGTTGGGGGCAGTGAAGGGGGGCTGTTTCTCTAAAGCTGCTTGTTTGCATTTCAAAGAAAACTGCCATTGGTGCCCATGGAGGCTACTCTTGAAATGTAAATAGGAGTGTGAATTTTTTTCAGGATTACAGTGGAAAGGGAAACATTTCAGTTTTCACCCTAACCACAAATACCCGACTCTACCCATATTTTACTGTAGCTATTGATCAAACAATAGTAATATGCATGCATATTTAATTGCATTGTTAATGTCACATCTAATTTGGCCCTAAGGGTTTTCTGATGGATATTTCTCTCAGAGATATTTATTCCTTTGATTTCTATCTGATGTCTCTGCTAAGATGTTCAGGATGACAATATGAGATGCCTCATTCCCCCCCCCCCCTTATAGTAATTCCAATGAGGAAGGGTAGACACAAGATGACCCAGTGAAATAGTCTGGCTGATATCTTAACATTACCCTGCATTTGCAAGGATGTCCGATCTTAGCCCTTTCCAAAGTCTTGTTGGAAACATCTAGAGACCCTTCTAAAATGGGAGAGAGCATATTTGTTTGTTATACAAATTATTACATTGATTTCTCTATCTTTACACTAACCTTTTGTTTAACTGTAGCGAATATCACCCAAAAGTGTTTGCCAACAAAGTAAGTTTACAGATGAGGTGACAATACTTAGTCTTCTGTTCAATGCAAAAATAATAATAATAATGCATCATTCTCCTTTATTTCTGATTTCACCTTCACTTTCTCTTAGAAACTGTGTTCTAGAATATTTGTAAGAGATTAATTTCCTCCCATTAGTATTCAAAGTTCTCTGTAAGATCTTTTTTCCCACCAAATGTTTTGTTTAAGCACTTGTTCCTCAGTTGTTGCTGTTACTCAGAGTCTGTGTACATCACACACATACATTAAATGTACACATACATTTTTCTAGAATGCATCACCCCAGTACCTTCTTTTCCTGAATTGGCAATCTTTAGATATATTGAAGGTACAAATCTCAGTATTCTCAGCCAGCATAATTCCCATTGTGGGTTATCTTGAGAGTACCAGGATGGCGAAAGCTTGGTTTGAGATCAGTTGGATCCGAGTTTGGAATAGTCAGTTTAGACCATCTGTCAGATTGCTTGAATATGGATACAGATGTGCTCTGTGCCTGTGTCCTGCATGTTGGCCTATTTCTTAGTATCATTCTATTATTCCTCTGAAAGACCATGACCGCTTTATCCAAAATTAATCCAGCAGATTGCAGGGAGATATCTCAGGAAAAAGGCATAAACAGTGAAGCAGAAGAGAGCAAATAATAACAAACAAGTTATTATTTAATAATTTAATTACTTCTACGAGGGAATGACAGAGCCAACCGCAATTCCATTTCTGTCCTTTCAGCCAACAACACCTGGAAATAGGTTGGGTATGGTGAGAAGATGGAATCACATTGGCTGCCTTCCCATCAAAGTAATAAAACAGGGAAAATATAGCCATATGTATTGTTGGCAGAAGCAGAAGAAAACTTATAATGCACCCAGTGGTGACAGCTGGCAGATCCGAGCTTTCTTAAAATGCATCAAAAGACTAATGCTCTCTCTAAAGATGGAGTTTCAAAATGAGATTAAAAATGAAACTCACCCCACTGTACTCTATCTGCTTATAAGAGCCCCTATTAAGCTTTCCAAACACTTCAGAAAGCAGCAGTTAGGTATTATGAGGGCAGATAGCTCAGCAGAAGCTAAGTATCCTGAGTCACATGGGACTGAAGCCAGAAATGCCATGAAGGATAGTGCCCAGCAACTGGATGGAAGAGGGCAAACCCAAAGCAGGCAAATCACCAACAACTACGGATAGATCCCACTCTGACTGCATCTACAGCTATACGGGTGTCAAACTCACCGTGTCATGTTGCAGTTACGTGATGTTTCATGACATTTCTCCCCTTTGAGGAGCTGGGGTGGGCATGACCTGTGTGTGACACATCCGGGCCACCAGTTTGACACCTCTGCTGTAACATGATGGAAAAAATGGAACAGCTACAAGTGATAGTAAGTTATTTCTGTTATGAGTGGCAATAAAATAAAAGCAGGATCACAGCAACATGTCTTAAAGAATGGATACTTGGGCTTCTACATACAGGAGTAGGAGGAGGTGAGGATGAGCCTTAAGATAATTTTGAACTTCTGTAGATTTGAGGTTTCCAAAACCTTCCTATGAATGCCTTCATTTTTTATACAACTGATCTTCTAGCTATATAGAAGTAGCATTTAAGGAACTGAGTTGTCTATAAATCTCTTTTAGCTTTCCCCAACCTATGCTAGAATTTTAAGATGGTTACACAAGCTTGGAATTCTGGGATTGTGATCTCAGTGGATTGGGGAGGGAGGTGATTGTAAAAACTTGATTTCCTTGACTAAATTCTGTGCAATTTGCAACAAGAAATGGTGGCTGAGTGTTTTGGGGTATGATTCTATACCCACCATTCTGTTTGTCCTCCGGTTTGATTTTTCTCTCCCAACTGTTAATTTCCTGTCCTTATACATCATGCCCCAAAGCTTGCTAATATCTCCTTCTTAAATGTGGATGGATAATTTAAAGACCAGTCTTCTGAGTGACTAGCAGACTATATGATTATTGGGCAAGATGAAAAAAATATTTTAATTTGCACAATTTATACAAATTAAATAAAGATTCTGTCTTTGATGAACAGTACTGCTGAAGTATTAAACATATTCATTAGGTTGGTAAACAAATCTGTGTTCAAAATTTATAGTATGGCTGCTTGCTAGGAATTGTCATAGAGGTCACATGGTATTGTTTGCCTCTCCTGATTGGACATCTACTCTAGTAGTATTTTGTCTCCATCTAGTGGTAGCTTTTTCTGTCTAATGTGATAGCAACCTGGTCAAAATCAGCAGAAAATTATATACTATCAACATGTACAGTTATAGGAGGATGGAAGAAAGTTTAAAGCTAGGAGCAGTCACCAAACCAATGAGAGTTACTCTTGAAATGTTCCTCAAAACAGAGTTTGGGAAGAAGTTTATATTGTTTATAATTCTGAAGAATCCTTG
This sequence comes from Thamnophis elegans, assembly GCF_009769535.1. Classification (NCBI taxonomy): domain Eukaryota; kingdom Metazoa; phylum Chordata; class Lepidosauria; order Squamata; family Natricidae; genus Thamnophis; species Thamnophis elegans. The sequence continues at coordinate 50,645,922 of NC_045545.1, forward strand.
CTTTGATTTCATCAAAGAACACTTTCATTTTCACCAAACCTGAACAACACCTATGACATCACTGCCAGAATTCAAAAAGCCTTGGGCAATATAGACTTTTGGGTACTGTACTGGCAAGGTTTTTTCCCCTTCCAGTTCTTCATTGAAATATTTCTTTGAAGGTCATCATGGCAAAGATGAAGATTCAGTATTGCATTAAAAATATGGGTAGAGCCAAAGTTTTCCAGAAGTTTTTCCCCATCAGTCTTTTGGGAAAGTTATATTTTTTTTCTTTTTTCCCCACTTTAAAAAAGAAAAACCTGGAATGAGTGTTATATTAAAACTTATATAAAATGTGTTTCTCAAAAGATGGAGAGTAGATAAAGCAGCTGTCCCTTCCTGATTTTTTTTTTCCAATGTCCAATGCTGAATCTGTGCCGATAAGTCTACACTTCACAATAGCAGTGAAGGAAGCTATGTTCAACCCACTCTTATAGATTCTTCTAGACAAGTGTTTATTGTGAAATCACTATTTTTTCATCAAATTCATTCATTCTCCCTATGTGTTTCTCCCTTTCCCCTCACTTATTATTTTTCTTTCTAAAAAATGTTATGTTCAAGATGAAAACACAGCAGCCTTTTGCCGGGTAGCACCCCTAATCTGCTGCAAGTAGCACCTTGCATTTTATAATTGTACAAATGCCAATAATTTTATGTGAAAATAATTTGGTGGATTATAAATTTCAGGACTACAGACCCCATAATACAATGTTATTAAGAATACAGGCAGCTCCTAACACTAATATTTCACTGTTGTTTTGCTATACAATTGATTTTCTAATTGTTGATGACATTTCATTTTTATATGTTCATCCCATTATTTTCTCTACATTTGTGGATATGATAGCTAGAACCGGTGGCAAATGCTTCTCAAGTTTGTTTGAAGGCTTTTTCAGGAAGGAGCCTGATCGATAGCTAAACACATTATTTATTTAACTTTTAAACTCTTAAATATGACTGCCTCTTCATTATTCAGTAATTTTCATTACTGTAAATATTTTTTAAAAATCGCCTTAAAAGCTTAGTGAAGATAGTATGTTTAATTAGAGGAAAAACACTTTGTTACAATGTAGTGACCAGAAACTTTTCTTTTTATTTAATCAGCAATTAAGAGCAAGCAATGTAAACAATGTTATTTTTTAGGTCATAAACATATATTTAACCCTTCCCCAGCTTGGTTCCCTTTGGGTGTACAGAATTTCACCTTTGTATTTCTAGTCAAAGAAAGCCATAAAAATGGTGGACTATGGGAGCTGAAGTTCAATATAACAGGAGAATTCCAGAGAGAGGAAATCTAGGTTAAGAGCATTATGATATTTCATTGGTATTTGACATTGAGAGACAGAGAAAGATAACACACCAAATGTGGTGTACAGTAGTGTTTAGGATGCTGGATTAAGAACAGGTAGACTCAAACAGAAGCTGACTTTGGGTCAGTCACTCTCTTACAATGCTAGACCACCAAGTTTGAAAATATCAATCTAGCAATCTGAACTGGATCAATTTATGGATAGAATAACAGAGTTGGAAGGGACCTTGGAGGCCTTCTAGTCCAACCCATTGCTTAGGCAGAAAACCCTACACCACTTCAGACAAATGGTTATCTAATCTCTTCTTAAAAACTTCCAGTGTTGGAGCATTTATATGTTTGGATGTTTGTGAGTGATTTTTATGATGTTAAAAAATGATTCTTATGATTTTTCTTCTTTGTACTGCACCTCACATAAAGAAAATAGGAAAACTGAAAAGAGTTACTTTCCCATTTCTCTTCTGCCCTGTTGCTTAGTTCTCACAGCAGTTCAGGATTGCAAGAGAAAAGAACAAGTTTATTCTGATTTTCAGTCATCCAAAATAGATTACAGAGTTACTGGAAAAGTAATCCAGAAAGGATTAGAAAAGGCTGACTTAACTCTGGAAAGGAACCAATATCATCTGATCAGAGAGGTCTAGAAGTGGCATAATGGCCTCATAAGATGCCTTATGAAACATGCTATATCAAAGGAAGTTGTATGCATCTCCTTATTTTTTATGGTTCCAAAGCATGTGGAATAACCCTGTGATAATACTTGTCAGCTCCACAAAAGACTTCAAAGATTTTTACACTGTTCATTTAAAAAAAACCACCAATTGTCTGCAAGAAACAACATTAATTTTGCTTTATCAAGCTTTAGCGTTCCAATTTCAATTCCTTAACAGCCTTCTTAAAGTTTTTGTTAAGCAATTCTTTTTTACAATATGCCAAACATCTGGCAATGCAATTCAATACATTGGCTGAAATTATGCATGATAACACGAATAAATTGAATCATAAGATTGGGAAATAGAAAACCCACATTTCATCGCCATCATAGCCACTCTTCTGGACATCTGATCTTGGTCTTAGCCAATCCACATCCTTTTCTTTTGCCCATTTTTTTAATTCCATAAAATGGGATACACTGATACTACAGATGTCTTATTTTATTACTATTATTTGACTGTATCTTCAAAGGGCATAGGTGAGATTTCATTTTTATAAAGCTATGCTGAACTTTATTTCTTCTTCAGTATTTATTTCTTCTACAGTATTTAAGAGAAGGAGGCCCCAAGAATTTCCTGCTCCTAGGAAGATTTTCAGAACTAAAATCTAGTTGTGTGCCAGGGACCTGTTTTCTCTCCATGGCAAACCAGGGCCTGCACCCACCAGCTTCTGCTTTTCTCCCATCTTAACTTCCTCAGAGCGCTGCTGCTGCTGCATGCGTGTTTGTGAGCTCACAGGGAACGGTGGGACACGGGCCTTTCTCTCGTCTCTAATGAAACCCTTTAATCATATTCAAATAGGTTACTGTTCAGGGGGAAAATAGAAATATGGATTTGATAGCAATAAATTTCCCTGGCTGGCTAAGCCCAGTTCTTAATTGTCCTGTCCCAGGGCTCGCACATTTCATTGTTCGTTAGGTGCTTAAGTCCCTGCTCTCATTTTGTGGCGGTGACATTACCGCTGATGGCTCTAATACTCTCATAATTTGAAAGGGGATTTGCATGATAGAACGCAGAGTATTAAAAGAAAAAGAAAAAAGGAGAGTTAAAAAAGGAGGGGGTATAGCGCAAATGGGGGTGGGGGCTAGAATGGGAGGACCAGATCCAGCTTTCACTTTAAAAAAGTCACTTTCTTCAAAGTCAAATCATTGTTTTCATTAAAGTAAGGAAAAAAGAGGTTTCTTTAGAATGAGCCTGTCCGGCCACTGGTATTATCCTTATTATGGCTAATGGTTATTAATTATTATTATCCTCTTGCACAGTGTGCTGCGGACGTGATGTCCTTAATGTCCTTGGGACAAAGGAAGAGAAAGGGTGCTGGAATGGGGTTGGGAGGGGAAGAAAAGGCCTTTGCCAGCAGCCACTTGAATGGTAATGGTGTCTTTAGAAACCTACACAGTGCTTCCTGATCTTGAAGTCTTGTAGTTATTACTAATATGCCTGAGATTTCTTTGTGGTTTCCTTTTATAATGGATCCATCTTCCTATTTTGGAGGCACTCATCAATAGTAGGTTTGTAAGCATACTGTATTTGCAAATTGATGGAGATGAATCAACCATAGGCATAAAATTGATTGATGTCTGTGGTGGATTCATCTCTTTCACCAATGGTCTTAAGGTGAACCTTGAACTATGAACCTCTAAGGTGAACAATACTTTTATCTTAAAAAAAAACTCAACTTACAGTATTGTATGTTTTATGTCTAATTATGTGAATAGAATTATAACATTGGATTTGGGATCCTGTTTGTAGCACCTGGTTTCTGGAGCTGGCAAACTGAACTTCAGCATTTTTCAGATTTTGACTGGATCCTAATGTGGCATCACAGAAACAAAAAAACAGAAATAAGAGGGAATTAAGAAAATTATGGTTAATGGAATAGTGCCAATTTTTCATTTCCAAATTAATGCTGGGATAAAATTACAAGATGACTGCCAGCAAAGTCCATATCCCCACATGAAGGTTGAATTAAACTGATTTATTGCTAAAAGCCTATGCAGAGGAATCTTCTCAGCTAATGGTTGGCACCTGCTTGGCGTGAAATAAGAGTCAATGCATTCAAGGACTTTGTTCTCTTGTGGCTATGTAGGGATTTTAGACTGATCCCCTTTTTCACTCCGCCCCCAGATTCTGCCATCCTTTGTCTTGCAATGGCATTCATATTGGCAAGTTCCTGTATTAAGGTACGTTCATGTGTTTTATTCCTAGCAATAACCTATGTATAATATTTCAGTTTGTTATGCTTATAAGAGACAAGTTATATTTTTTCTGGTATGAAATCACATTACTTATTTATTTAATGTACTAAACATTTCCAAGAATATTCCCTAAATCTTCAATTAATATTTCTTAAATCTTTAGTTTCTTCTGGCTTTTTTCCACATGGATTTATAGGGAAAGGTTCAATGGTTAAACCTCCAGTTGCAAATCAACACGCCTCCATTTTAATCACTTGACACTTGAGGATTTACACACTCAGGTTTGGATACAATCCAACAAATGCTAGTGCCCATTGAATTTAACTGAAGTTGGTGTTTGATTTCTGAGCAAGCTTTTAAAAAAATTGAATAAAGAATGTCTGGTTGTGAGCTGTTGCAGACTCCTCTGAAAGTTTTCTCTGAATGTGAAGAGTTATTTTACATGTTAACACAATGCTGAATTACTTTGCATTTCTCCATGCAAAGGTATACTGTATCGTGGTCAGTCCTAAAGTGTAATGAGAGCACAACTTTGCACATTTTAGCAATGTAAAATGTTGTTTATAAACCTACAACCGAAACACGTTTCTTAAGGAATTCTATTAAACTCTACGGATTTTCCTAAGGTTTATTTCCATAATAAGCAATATTCCCCACCAAGTGATAAGCTGAGAGTAATGTACCCCCTCCCCCAAACAACAACAATCCCAAAACTAGAGGGATCTTTGATTGCACCACTGTGGCTGCTATCTTAATTTACCATTGGTGCCCAGAAAAAGTTTCTTATGATGACCTTTCTTTTATGGAATATTCTTTGGCATGAGGATAGGTTGACATCCATTCTGATGGCATTTCAGAAACAGATGAAAACTGAACTGTTCCAGACAGCACTTGTATTGGTCTTGTCTTGCTTTGTTATCATTGGCTAATTGTTTTTACTGCTATATTGCTATGAATGGTTATGATTCTCTTACTATATATTTTAAGTTTTTTTTATGGTAAACGCTAGCAGTTTATGCTGATTAGGCAATGCACATAACTAACAAATAACTGTAGTTCTTTCACAGGTCTATGAAAAAATAATATCACAGTGAGAATGAAGCTAATATATGATAATAATAATAGGATTATAATGTTATAAATTGCAACATAATTGAAAAGTCTATCTCACTATTTATAAAAACAAATAAGCCTCATTGTTAGCACACTTCTACACAGAGTTTTAGCATCATTCTTGATCAGGGCAGGATTGGAACAGGTTCAATTTCTGAAGTGCCTTCTGTTCTCTGCATTTGAGTAGATACTGATCATGTCACTTATGCATAAAGCTATTTTTTAAAAAATCTATTTTAAAAAAAGACAGCAACCTAACATGTTTGTTGAAAACATTGATTTTCTGACACCTCCTTTGGACCTAATAAAAAGGGCATTAGGAAGTTATAGTGATATGGGATAGAGAGCACCTTGAAATAGTTATATCCTCTAGAAAAAGTCATAAGCCTACAAAGTAGAACATATCAAGAACCCAGAACTGCAGTTTATGGTTTTAACTCCATAACTGATCCCCTGCATTTTTGCTGGTAATAGCAAATTCAAACAGCACCATTTCTCCTGCCAGATCCACTATGCTATGACTTGCTCCTTGATTACATCATTTTGCATAAAAGGGGATCACTCAGGCCTTGGTTTCAGCTAAAACAATACTGCAAATTAGCTAAACGTGTGTTCTGGGCGTTTTGATCTCCCCCCCCCCCTGCATTTTCCATCTCTTAAGGAACAACGGCTGTGCATATGGGAAAGGCAGCCTAGGGAGGTTAAAATTAAACCCACTCCAAGAGGCAAAGGATTAAATCACTGTCCGATTTGGGGAGCGTGGGGGGCTTGGAAAAAAGTGCATGCTTTCAGAACAAATCTTGCCATAAGAAACTATCTTAGCAATTGGGAAATTGCTGAATCCCCATTGGCTTTGTTATCTCGGTTATTTAGCAACTTTCAATATGGCAGTCTTCTATTTCATTTAGATGTCCTCCAATGTTCCCAACAGTAGAAGCCATACTCTGTCCAGGAGCCTTTTTTTAACCCTGAATGTCTAGTCCGTTTCACCATCTTCTGCCCATCTGACTATAATGCGCTGATATGCACAGGGGCAACCCAAAGTTCTCAATCTCACTCTATGATGGGACAATATTCCTTTGCAGAAGACCTTGCTTGTCAATCTAAACCTCAACAAAGACATTCTCCAGGAATGTGCTAGAGCTGGAATAATCTTAAATATTTTCATTCATGCCAGTCACATGGGAATTGGTGTGTGTGTGTGTGTGTGCATGTGGGTGGGGGGGGGGAGGTAGAGAATAAGGAGAAGAAAGGGGGGGCAACATAGGGGGTTTAATAGGCTTCAGTGACAGCACAGTGTCCACATTGGGAGAAGATTAATGACAAAAATTAATCGCATGACCTTTCTTTCGAGGAGCTGGAGGTGAGGCGAGCCATTAAAGCCTCTTATGTTGTAATTAACGTTTGAGGGGAGAAAAGACTGGCTTCAGAATGGATGTGATCATTTAATTAGGGTTATGCGTCAGTGCCACAACAGGTTCAGAGAAGTCATAATTTAACTATAGCTTTAAATTACACAGTCAGAATGCGGATGGCAGGGTTTAATGGCAGGAGAGCCCTACCACAGCAAAGTAAGAAAAACAGTTAAATAAACACCTCAAAGAGAGAGAGAGAGAGAGAGAGATGGAGAATATAAGACCAAGTGGTGAAGAAGATAATCTGGGCATGGAGATCTGGGAAGTGTCATTCTCTGTCTTTAAGGGGGTTCCTAACAATAAATTTGGAGCAAGCAAGCCAAATCTTAGAATCCATCTGGTGCTATTCCTCTATATAAACTTTCCATGAAATATTATCTCAGGTGTAAATTGACAGCAGTTTCACTGGAATTTAATCTACCTCCCACTAACATAGGAAGGTTATATCAGTGGAAGGCAGTGCAATTATATTGTGATGCCTATGTAGAAAAAGGAGTTGAATTATTGAAGGAGGCTTATTCCCAAGCAAAGGCATATTGAGCCAGACCCTTATCAGCCATCTAGATCCTGCTAACAATTCCAGTTTAGTCAGAATATAGACAAATGTGGTTAGTCAAGAGGCCTACCCAATGGTGGGATTCAAATAATTTAAAAACTGGTTCTCTGTCCTAATGACCAGCTGGGTACGCGGGGCTTGGTGATCATGTGACTGGGTGGGCGTGGCCAACTCAATGTCACTCATGTCAAGGGGCGCTTCACCTTAGCTGTTACAATGTAATAAGGGTTAACCGGAGAGGCAGTTTCTGTAAGCAGAGCAATAAAGATTAGGCTAGAAACCATACCATAATTTTCCTTCCTGCCTTCCTTACAGGATTAGCCCTGTAAAGTGGAAAAAAAATCAAAAACAGATTTCTTCCAACAACCAGTTCTCCAAACTGCTTAGAAAGTTAACAACCGATTCTCCCAAATAGGTGTGAACTGGCTGAATCCCACCACTGAGCCTACCCCATTGTCATTCCGCTGTACTGTAATGTCCTTCTGCAGGACACTTGCTGTTTGTTTATATCATCTCATATGGAAGGACTAAGAAAGTCAATAAGAAAGCTGTCATTTTACTGTATTGTGAGGGAGGCTCTCCCTAGGCAAATCCTACAGACTGTTGACAGTTGTAGGGTTTAAGAGTTTTTTTCTTATTTTTGTTGTATAGATTGAGCCCAAGATTCAGTTCATAATGATAACAAATGATTGATGAAACGAACAACTGAATTGTACAATGGCTGGTCAACATTTGTCAAAATGGTGATAATGTCATCTCACCCAAAGTATCTTCAGTGGGCTCACGGTCTTTCTCCACAGAGGTTTGCATCATTCCCAAAAATGTTCTATGCCTTTGCAATTCCATGGGTTCATTGGTATTTAGTACCTAAGCTGGTTTATTTCTGGCCCAGACAGATAGAAAAATCATGTTCCTTCTGTTTGTAGGGCTATTGGTCTAATGAGCTTGAGGATGGTCTCATTCTCTCTTCTTTGGTGTGAACTCTTGCTTCAGTTCTAGACCCTGAACTACTATTCTTTTTCTCCGCCACTATTCCCTTAGGTTTTCAATCTATTGTTCTTGGGATCTGTTGTTTTTCTAAACAGTGTGTTTCTTTTCCTTTTGTCTACAGTCCAGCCATAGTAACAATATGCGGGGATATTGGAAAACTGCAGGGTTGAAAAAAGAAGCAAGTATGGTATGATTTTATGATCAGAGTTTGTAACAGCTTTTTAGTGCAACAGAGGAATGGCATTTCTACAGCCAGGAAGTTAACCTCATATTGATTGCACAGGTGTTTTGGGGAGGAAAGTGGGGAAACAACAATAAGTACATACAGTAAATGTGTGTGTGTTAAAATAGCTATTTTATTTCTGGTTTGTGTGAAACAGATGCTAGAGTCAGTCTGAAATGGCTGAGGAGTCATGTGCTTCCGTACATCTCTTTTAAGTCATTTATTGGAAAAATGATTAGCTCATAGTATTCCATATATACTTAATGTTTCAGGGTTGGTAACAATAAGGATCATTGAAACTTCTTTTTAAAGGATTGGCAAATGGAAATAAAATGTTTGTAGATGTGCCCTTGGGTGATGCATGGCACTTTTTATCTCCATCCATCTTCACAGGCTAAAACTGGGAAAATAATTTTGTCCTCTTTTACAAAGCTGCCTAAAAGATCCCTAAGATGAGTTAACAAATGCTGCATTATTGTTTAGTATTCTTCTAATTATACTACGTCTTGAGCTTAATTCCAGATTTTCCAAATGATTTGGACTACATTCAGCCTGCTGATTTAAATCATGAAGCAGGGAGCTCTGCATTTCCTAATCAAGCGCTATGCAATAAATCTGTTGTGTGTGTATGTGAGAGAGAATGAGACAACTAAACAGAAACAGATAGACATACACACCAATTCAGTACAAATATACATTAAATATAAATTTGGAAATAAACATAATCTAATTGCTATTATAGTTCATGTCACTTCAGAGACTGTGACAGCCAGCCAATCTCTGTGTTTCCTCTGATTGCTGTGCAAGCAGGATGCATTGATGGGCATTTTTCTTACTGCTATTCCTTTATACTTTTGTATCTTGGCAGGCGTGGGTTGCTGGCAGTTTGCAGGGGTTCAGGAGAACCTCTAGCTAAGATTTTGTGCAGTTTGGACAACCCCCAAATCTCATTTCTAGATGGCCCTACCCACCCTGTCCTGCCCTTCCCAGAAGTCCCCACGCAGCCTGTTTTGAATGCATAAGGTGACCAGATTTTCAGATTGGTAAAGAGGGACACCATTGACCGGGGGGGGGGGGGGGGGGGGCTTGATTAAAAAATTTATATTTTGTCAAAAGGTCACCCCAGGACACTGAAACCAGCATAAATACGAATCTATTGCCAAACAAAATTTTGATCACGTGATGATGAGGATGCTGCAATGGTCGCTAAGTGTGAAAAATGGTCGCAACCATTGACTTATAAATAGACTAATGTTCTGAAAACCTGACCTAAATTACTATATATTTTAAATAGCTGTAAAGCTATGCTGAAAAAGTTGTTCTCAAGGTATTGTGATAAATTCAATAAAAAGAAGGGAATTCTTCATGAACTTAAGGAGAAATGAGAGTATTGGATAGTAAATGGGCAAATAAAATTACCAATCAAAGAGAATATTTGCACCTCAGGGTTGAAATGAGATGTTCTTTCCTACTCTTTCCTCTTCCTCTCTTCTCTCTCTGTCTCTCTCATCTTCTTTCTCTTTGTCTCTCTTCTCTTTCTCCTTCTTTTCCATTCTTCCTTCACTTATTCTTTCTTTCTCCCTTCTCTCTCCTCTTTGTCTCTTTCTGTCTCTCATCCTCTTTCTCTTTGTCTCTCTTCTCTTTCTCTCTCCTTTTCCATTCTTCTCTCACTTTCTCTCGCCTTCTCCCTTCTCTCTCTCCTCTTTGCCTCTTTCTCTCACCCTCTTTCTCTTTGTCTCTCTTCTCTTTCCCCTCCTTTTCCATTCTTCTATCACTTTCTCTCTCCTTCTCCCTTCTCTCTCCTCTTTGTCTCTTTTTCTCTCTCTCTTACCCTCTTTCTTTTTCTTTCTTTCTCTCTCCTTCTTTCCCACTATTCTGTCACTTTCTCTCTCCTTCTCTGTCTCTTTTTGTCTCTCTCCCCTCTTTTTTCTTCCTCTCTCCCACTCTTTTATCACTTTCTCTCTACCACCCAACCTGTCCCCAATACTTATCTTCGACTGATCATGTTTGCAATAATTTACCTTTTCTAAATAGGTGCAGTTCCCTTACCGGATCCCTCGCTCAATCAAACACACGCACGCACACACACACACACACACACACACAAAACCATTTTTCTCCAAACTTTGGTCACAGCATGGTTCTGACTTCGGCTGGTGGGAACAGCTTTCCCCTTTCCCCGTCCAGTTTGGCAGCGAGTCTAGCGGAGAGCTGTCCCCATCCCCAGTGACCGGGGCGGAGCGGGGGTAGCGAGAAGGCAGGCCCGGCTCTTCTTGGCTTCTGCCTCTCCTAGCAGCATACAAGAAACCCCGCGATCTCCGGTCTCTCTTAACTTAGATACGGAAACTAAGCCCGGCGCCTGATACAGACGTCACAAGGGAAACGGCCAATAGGAACGGCTCGTGGTCACAGATCAAAAGAGGAGATCGCGACAGAGAAAAAGCATCCATTAGTGCTGCCCTCCCTCCCTTCCCTACTTCTGCGCATCTCGAGACCACCGCATAAACAGAATTTGCCCCGAAGTTTTCCCCGCGGACAATGAGCTCTCCCTCAGACCTTTTACGCACGTGAAATTTCGAGACCACCGCATAAACAGAATTTGCCCCGAAGTTTTCCCCGCGGACAATGAGCTCTCCCTCAGACCTTTTACGCACGTGAAATTTACTGCCACGCATGCCTGGAACGCCTGCAAAGAAAGAAGGGGAATGCGGGCAAATGTGTGAAGGAGAAAGAGCAAAAGCCAACCTGTCCTTGCGCCATTCCGACGATATAGCCACACGCTGCCAGACTCCAAATAAGTTCTAACTAGGTTACCCGAATGGGTAACCTAGTTAGAATAGCGGATGGGCAGGGGAACGAATGAGCGGCTCACTCGTTCCCCGCCCATCTGCTCGCTCACATGCTACAGTACTCAGCCCATACGAGCGGCAGCGGATGGGCAGGGGAATGAATGAGCGGCTCACTCGTTCCCCGCCCATCCGCCCGCTCACATGCTACAGTACTCAGCCCATGCGAGTGGCAGCGGATGGGTGGGGGAATGAATGAGCAGCTCACTCGTTCCCCACCCATCCGCCCGCTCACATGCTACAGTACCGAGCCCATGTGAGTGGCAGCGGATGGGCGGGGGAACGAATGAGTGGCTCACTCGTTCCCTGCCCATCCGCCCGCTCACAAGCTACAGTACTCAGCCCATGCGAGCAGCAGCGGATGGGCGGGGGAACGAATGAGCGGCTCACTCGTTCCCCGCCCATCCACCCACTCATACACTACAGCCCAGCCCAGCGACCTAGCAGCTGATGGACGGGGGAAGGTGGCGGCGGCTGTTTTTCACCTCGCGCAGAGAACTTCCACTCGGTCCCGGAGCTTCTGCCACCCGTGGCGGCCCCTGTGCTGCGCCGCCACAGGGCGGCAGAAGCTCCGTGACCGAGTGGAAGTTCTCTGTGCGAGATGAACAGCCGCCGCTGCATGGGAGGGCGGTGGGATGCGACCACGCCTCACGGATTCGCGGCATGGTTGCTGGGAACTGCGCAGCACAGGCGCCGCCATGCCAGTAGAAGCTCCGTGAGTCCGTGACCGAGTGGAAGTTCTCTGCATGAGCGGTGGCGGCTGTTTCACTCGCGCAGAGAACTTCCACTCGGTTCCGGAGCTTCTGCCGCCTGTGGCGGCACAGCACAGGGGCTGGCTGTGACGCGAGGAGGTGAAATGAACTCCGCAAAGGGGGAGAAGGAGGAGAGGAGGGCTGTCTCCTCCCCCCAGCGCCTCCCGATTCCCACCGGTACCAATCCATTCCATGATTACTCACCAGTGAGTAAGCGCAGCTGCAACCAAAAGACGAAATGAAATGGAGACTCGCGCAGGCATGCTAAGCTAAGCGGAGTCCAGCCAATCAGTGAACGTGGCGTGCTGAAAATTTTCCATCCCAGCCAGCTCACTGATTGGCTGGAGTCCAGGCCAATCCAATCAGTGAGCGGCAGGCTGGGCTTGCTTAAATTTGTAGGATAGAACAGAATGATGAGCCAGCCCAGCGAGCTAGCAGCTGATGGGCGGGGGAGCGAGGGAGCTGCGAGTGCCAAAAAAAGCGTGTTTTTTTAAGAACGGCGCGGGACGCAGGAAAATTTATGAAAAGGCATGCCTGTCCCGCCAAATGCGGGACATATGGTCACCCTATGAATGCATGTAAGTGCAGGATGCCCACGGAGGCTTAGGGAGGGCAAAAAAACAGGCCTACCGGAAGTTTGGGAAGGCTGGAAATGGGCACATTTCCAGCCTTCAGAGGGCCTCTGGAGCCTGGGGCGGCCATTTTCACTCTTCTGGAGGCTTGAGGAAAGCCTCCAGAGCCCTGGAAGGGCAAAAATGCCAACCCCCCCCCCACCGTGGTGCAGGAAGCTGACTAGGCCATACCCACCATGGCCACACCCACTCAGCAACCAGGCAGCGAACCCTTTGCTAAAATTTTTGAAGCCCACCCCTGCTTGAAAGTGAGCCTACTCTGTTCTCTGAAAAAGATGGCTCACTATCCACCATAGAAAGAAGCATGAGTTTCTTTTCCATTCAGACAAAATCTGTTGAGATATGTGGGGGGGCTATTGGCCCCTATTTGTATTTAGAAATTCTGAGTGGTGCTTGTGGTTTCTTAAGTACAAACTATATAAGCCTTTCCCAAGATTCCTGAAGCCCTCATTATTTTCTGCTGATGACTGACTAATAAATCCAATCTCTTGCTCTCTCTTTGTATCTACAGTATATATATATACTGTGTGTGTATATATATATATATACTCTGTGTGTGTGTGTGTGTGTGTATGTATGTATGTATATATATATATGTTTTTTTTATTTTTTTTTATTTGTGCTGATAAAAGGCAACAGTAAAAATATTGGGTTTCTGTCGTGATGGACTCTTGTGATGAGCCGATAGACAGATGATGGAAGCAGTTAGCTTCCTCCCATAATTGGGGCTTACCAGGGGTTGTAAAAATCTTATATATATATATATATATATATATATATATATATATATATATATATATATATATATATATATATATATATATATATATATATATATTAAAAATGTCTCTTTTCCTCCTGGAGCTCTTGAGTCCTTAATACTTAATAGACTTTCAAATGCTGCAATGCAAGAGATTTTTTTATACCCATGACAAGAGATAATATTATTAAGATGTGCTATTATTTGAATTCTACCATTTCACAAATTCTGGTGGGATGGTGAGCTATAGATGGGAGGAGAGAGAAAACAATAAAATCTTTTGCCTATGAATTACATCTTTCGGTCTGGTGATTTGTGTTGGATCCCAGAGCACTTTGGCTAAGTTGGGCCTAGCCTATCAAAATGGCATTATAGGTCAACACTGCTGAACGATTTCCTAAAACAGATGTACCGGGGCCTGGTGGGAGGTTCAGCCCCAGGCAAGTTTGAAGCATGACAGGTTCAGATGAGAAAGTTGAGTAAATAGCCCAGTGACTAATGACCAACAATTTAAAGCTTATGATGGAGTGGGGACCAGATGGAGGGGGAGGGTAGAGATCTTCCCCCAGTGGGGCAATAGAAAGAATTAGCAGAGAAATGGATGGCTTCTTTAGGCATTCTTTTCCATTCAATTTCAGTGAAGTTATTCAAGAGAAAGTATGTCAAGTTTAGTTTTAACATACTTGTCAACCAAACTGCAGATGCCTATTTGCATATTTATATTAATGTAAAGGCAAGTCACTAGTTTATAAAAGGTTACTCAGGAAGAAGATAAAAATGCAGTTCAGATTTACAACTAACCAATTATGCTGGAGAAAAATGAATGCAGACATACGGTATGAGTTTTGCCCACAGTACCATTGCGAGTTTAAGACACCTGCACAAGACATATTATCTGCATTGTCTGCACTGAAACTCCTAGCAAATGATCTTGACTAAAAAAGGCCTTTATTTATTTATGGTAATTTATTCTGCTTACTCCACAAAGTGGTTCACTTAGTAATTTCCTTATTTCTGCTGGTCATGCAGCAAAAATGTGCCTGGCCTGAAATCTGAACTAAATATGCTGCTGTTGTCTTTGGGTGACATGATTGAATGCAACCACAAAAGATCAACATATTTTTATTTTGCCATAGAACTAGCTTTCCTCAACTTGATGCCCTCCAGATGCTTTAGGACTACAACTCCCATAGTTTCCAGACAGCATTGCCTGACACAGAGAGAGGTCGAAGTCAGAAGATCCTTTAAGCAGGACAAAGTTGCCGGCTGTTAGATGTTTGCCTTGATCCAGGCAAAACTTAAGCACAGTACACAACACTTTTTAGCTACCATCTGTTGAATTACGTGGCCTCATAGAGACTTTCAGTCTGTGGCTGGTAAACTCTTCTTTGTCTAGAAAAGACACGGCTGTTTTAGTGAGCAGTTAGAATCTCCATTTTCTGTTTCATTTTTAATTTTTGCCATCATAATTCAACAATGTTTGACATGTTTACCTTTGCTTCTTGTTATAATGCAAACATAGCTACATATGTCTTAAGGTGAGATTTTGAGGGCCCATTCCCAGGTTATTTTTAAAATTGGTCCGAAAAATATACAGGGATCTTTACAGATTTTTACTGGAGATCTTCCTCTAAGACTATATGGCTAAATTCAATATGGTGGAAATAAATCTCCCTCCATTTTTCTTTTACTGTCTTGCTCTCTTTACATTCTCTACAAAATCATTGGACTTCTCTGCACTTTCTCTTCCTTTTCGTCCTCTACATTTACTATCCTCTTATTTTGCTTTCTCTGCCTCTTGGATTCAAGGAGCCTGCTGGGAAGAATTTTGGAGGTGGGCCACAACACAATATTCACCCTGTGTGGGCAACACCAAACAAACAGACTGCAAATAAAGTCCGCGCTCTCCCCCATGCGCATGCACAGAGGCACATCTTTTCTCCATTACCTTTGCTAATACCATCTTTCTTCCATCTTGAGCTCAGTGTGTTGTTTTCTTTTGTCTCTTTCAACTCCCCTCCCTTTCCCCCTATCCTTCAATTTATTCCAGCTGTGAAAACCTTTTGCCATCTCCTCTATCACACGGGCAGAGAGGTGAGTGGCAGGGAGAAAAGCTGCTGCAAGCCATGGTGGATAATCTATTCCACATGTGTGCCCTGGCAAGAGCCCCACCACCAGCGCTTGACTGGATGGAACGGCTCCTGCTGAAAGCAGCTTGCGTGGCCATGGATCTGTTTTGGCTCTCGTGCTCCGCTTTGCACATAAATACGCATGGGGGCATTGGCAACAACAATACTTTGGGGGTTTAATTATAGCATTTATTGGTTTTGTAGATGAAGTCTGAACGTTTGGGGAGAAGGAAGGGCAATCTGAGAGTGAGGCAGGAAAAGCGGATGAAATGAAAATCACAGAAATACATTTTGAAATTTGCAGATTCAGGAAATTGCATCGCTGGCCATAGATATACACTCCTGTCCTCATGCACACACAGACATACTAACATGGAGCAGGCTTTTAATAAGACCACTGAATTAGGTAGCTGCTTATGGGGCAGACTTTTACTGTTGAACCTACCCCCATTTAACATTAATATGACAAATGGGCTAGGTCATTGTCCTCAAATCACCTGCTGCTTCCTGAGCAATGGACAATACCGTTCTGTTCACTGGCAATCAACCTCACTTATGTATATGGCAGAGGAACTTCATGTGAGACAGGACCACAGTTGGCTCCTGAAAGGCTCGTGTGTGTCCCAAGAACTTCATTAACTAACTACCAATAATATATAATGTGACTGGAGTGGAGAATTAGTAACTCCAGGGCTAGAGTCTAAATTCTACTTGGTTTTAGTTAAGTGCAATGACCAATCAAATACAAGGGCTGTTTTTGTCTTTGCCCCACCCCCTACTTTCTAGAGTAAGGGTCTCCTCATGCCCCTCAAAAGCTAGCGCAGCACTGAGATAGAAAGGGCCATGTGCACTGAAAGATGGAATAGGAGGAGGAAGTGCCATGTTGTCCTTTGTATCAGCAACACAATTCTTGTCCCAGCCCTGGGACAAAGAATATGGTACTTACCAAAACTACTCCAATAGGGCTGTGTTCTTTCCATGTACTATTCAGAAATACATCCAGCACAAATTATCTTGGGCAGAGCAGCTATACTTGGAAATGGAAGAGGTGGTTCCATTATTTTAGGCTTAGTCAAGAGATTAGTGAGAGGGGCACATGCCACACAGCAAAGCCAGGGTAAAAATGTCCTCCTTGTTTTGCTCAGGTTTTGTGCCTACTAATGTTTTGTGTTTGTGTAACATTGAGCAATGTTGTTCACATTGTGCAACAGGAAAAGCACAAGAGATATGCTTTACTTATTTATTTGTGAGACTTTGAGTAGATTCCGTTTGGTCTTCCCTGTTTTGAAACATCAGCAATTCAGTGTATGCGTCAATGTTCAGACTGACAATTTAGGCAAGTTCAGAAGCATAACGGACACACACACACACACACAGAATCAGATCTGAATTTCTGAGGAAGAGGTTGCAAATAAAAGGAGGGTTGACAATAAAAGGGGAAGAGTGTTTGTGGAAGGAGAATATATGTAAGTCAGTTGTTGTGTTAACATTCTTGGTATTCTCTAAAACTTTACAGGGAGAGAATTAGTGTGTCCCCCCCAAAGAAAAGCTTAATCTCTTTGAATTTACCACAGATGTGTGATGGGTTCACATGATTGATGGCATCTGTTTTCTGCTTTATTAAACTTGTTCAGCATGGGATTTGCAAGTGGATTAATAAGCATTAGACAGGAATCTCTGGCAGGCCAGTGTTTTTAGAGAATAACTAAACCAATGGTCCATAGTGTCCTACACAATGAGATATGGCCCAGTAAATAGCTCTCCTCCCTTGTAATGCTGAATATCACCCTTAATGGATAATGCATGAAATGGAAATCCATAGTAAATTTTTATTTAAAACAAGGTCCTTGATCTACAAAGCCCAGATGTTTCTTAGTTGTCCCAAACTGGTACTTCCAGAGGTAGTGAGACTGTAATTTGGGATGTGGGGGGAGAATTGCCTGATTTAAGTGATACATTGTTTGACTAATGGGTTCTAAATAAATATTAAAAGTTATGAAACACATCTGTATGACCTGAAGAAATTGAAGAATTTTAAAAAATGTATTTCCCTTCGTAAATATATTACAGCATCTTAGGGGGAAACTCCACACATGCACAATTCATGACACCATTAAGCCCCAAAACATCTGTGTCTCTTTTCCTATGTGAACTCAGACAAGGAGCCAGCAACTGGATAAGATTTCCTGACAAAGCAGGCACACATGTGTTCTTCACATATGCTGGAATACACCGTTTTTACAAGCTTTTTCTTACACTCAATTAACATTTGAGCAAGGCAGCTGTCGTATGGGCTTTGTGGCCGATGTGGATGCCGAATGAGACTAAAGGAACATTTGCCTGCTTGGTGAGTTGGAGAAACTTTGCTTAAAGAAAATGTGATTGACTATAGATACAAATTAGTTTCAGAGAAGCCCCAGAGGCAGAAGGAGAAGGTAAGAAATGCCGGGCAAGTTGGGAAACACCCCCAAGAAAGAGCAGTCTATGGAGAAAGCCACCATTGTTATTTCCCTTCTCTTCCCTCCCCACTCCCAAAGGATCAGCTGATCTGTCTGGGTTTGTTTGTGGTCGGTTTTTTAATTTTCTATTCTGTCAACTATACATTAAAATCCAAAGTGTGGGATATAAATCGTGCATTTAGATAAACAAAATGGTATGAACCTTTTTGAGGGTGAGAGAACATTTCTTATCATGAATTATGTCATAAGCAACAAGAGGCAATAATACCCTGGGGCCGCTCTAATGCAGCCAATTATGCATCATGACATAAAGAAATGCATCATCCCCAAAGAGATCAAGAAGTATTCATCTGCATACAATTTGCATTTGTGGATTTACATGTGTAGCTGCAATTTTAAAAATAATCACTGTTGAGTTAAAGAGAAAGGCAGTATATCTCAGTGCAATAGAAACTGTAATGATCTTTGTATGTTCTGATTCTATTGTCCACATGTTCATTGCATAGAGGCAGCCTGAAGGCTCCTGAACACCATGAGGTTCCATGATGAGGTTTCTTTAATAAAGACTTTTTAATACATCCTGTCCTGAATGTCTCACATGGATTGTCTTCTGCAAAATACAGAATTGAACCATCCATATATCAGTCTCTTTGGACTGGAAGGTGAAATGGAGAACATTTCCTTATCACCCTCATTGCTATTTTCTGTTTGTTTGTAGTGCATCTGGAACCATGATTTATGAAAAAAGACAGAAAGGGAATGAGAACTCTGCATCAAGGTTGTAAGGTGCCTTTTATTGAGCTGTGCCTCTTTAGCCTATCTAATTCAATATTGCCCATTTAATTCAATATGATGATATGATGCAAATGATGCATGTACATGCATCAGCCATCACGATGGCAATACGTAACACATATGTGATGAAATAATGGCACATATATTTGCCAGTTCGACATCACCATTGCTTATTATAGATGCTTTTGCACTGCTAAATAGACCTGTGAAGTTTCAGACAGTAGATTTTCCCTGTCTTTCCCGATGATAATACACACACACACACAGACACTCACACACACACACTTCACTCCATCTTAACATTTCTTTAGTTACATCATCTACACTTATGGTCTTGGTGAGAATTGACATTCTCACAGCATTTATTACTTCCTTTTCATTCACTGCTTTCTTGGACAGTAGCATTGATAATATTAGGTTCAATTTAACACTTCAGTATATCACTATCATTTGCATGCAAATCTCTAAAAGGATTTGTCCAGTATTCCTTCAGTTTCATCTCAAATGACATTGCTGTCATTGTCATGGAGGTTGCTTGTTTAGCCCTCTTTAACAAAGCATTTTTTTTCTTTCTATCAAAACTGCACTGCATTTTCTCTGCCTTTCTTTAT
This sequence comes from Thamnophis elegans, assembly GCF_009769535.1. NCBI lineage: Eukaryota > Metazoa > Chordata > Lepidosauria > Squamata > Natricidae > Thamnophis > Thamnophis elegans. The sequence goes on from NC_045545.1 coordinate 50,665,459, forward strand.
CTATTCACAACATGCCATCAACTCGGTATCCTTCAACATGTTTTAAAAACTTTCATCAAATCAATTCTGAAAAAAGGGACCATGTTTCATACTTACAACCACTGCAGCTTCCCCATGGCCACGTGTTCAAAATTGGAACACTTGACAACTGGTTCATATTTATGACTGTTGCAGTGTCCTGGGGTCACATGATCCCCTTCTGACAAGCAAAGACAATGGGGAAACCAGATTCACTTAACAACTGTGTTCCTAACTTCACAACTGCAGCAATTCACTTAACAACTGTGGCAAGAAAGGTTGTAAAATGAGGCAAAAATCACTTAACAAATGTCTCATTTAGCAAAAGAAATTTTGGGTTCAATTGTGGTTGTAAGTCGAGGACAACCTGTACACACTCAGGATGCTAGAGATAACCAGGATTTAAATTGAAGCTTTTTGTAGTCTATACTTAATACTTAATATTCATTGCCTTTGATTAATTTCCTGCAGGGTTCCACAAACATGATCCCTTTTAATAACAAGTACAACTAATGGCAACAAAACAAGAGAGAGAAATTAAGGTATTGTGGAGAATGCTGTTTTTTTCAGAAATGCCAAAAAATACAAGAAAATCCCAGTGGGACACAAAAACAAACAAAGAACTCTGATCAAATAAGCTGAAGGCTGAGTTGAATATTGGACAGCAAGTATAAAATGGAAAATAAAATTGGAAAAATGGGACTGCAATTTTAGTATCAGTATTTTTATTTGGCACGCACATATATCTAATGGAGATTCTGCAATAGCTATGAATGACTGGCTGAAACAATGAATACTGTTATTTATTTAAACCATCCTATACTGCCCATTCCTTTTTCATAGTTATAAGCAGGTTGCAAACATTTCTGTGTAATACAATCCAAAGACGCCATTACAATCCAGTTTAAGAAGCTCTTTAGAAAAAGTCTCTGATAGGCTTGTAGTTCTACAATCTTTTCTTAAATGTAACAAGAAAGGGCCCAGTTTACACACATTGTTCTTTGGTGTAGCATCACCATAACAAAAACAAAGTTACCGTAGCTTTTGAAATTAGATTTGTCTGTTTTGGAACTTATAATACATCCTTCGCTTGTTACAGACACCCCCCCCCCCCTTTATAACACCTAGATACAATGGTGGTAAAGTTAGAGCCTGAAGTACAAGTGCTAATGTTAATTGGTGGCATGAAGTAAATAGTTACCCTTCTCCCCTAATAGTTTTTACTGCTTTGCTGCTAGTTGGCCCATTCTTGTAATCCAGAGAACTTTATGGATTGCTGTGAATGTGAGAAAAAGAAATGATTGCATGGGAGCAGGAAGCGTCTTAAATCCCCCTCATCCATGTGTCAATCCATAGTATGTAAGAAAGGGAAGATAATCCTGCTAGGAAAAACTACATCATTCTGTAATCTACTGTGAACCTTTCCTTTATCATTTTGTTATTTTGTGTTATTTTGCTGTGTCACTGCTTCTTTACTTCATCCATGCTGTACCTGACTCTCTATAGGTTGTAGGGAAAGGATGAATGAGGCCTAAATAAGCAAGCCAAAGATGTCAGTCCTAACCAATGCAATGCAGTAGAATTTTCTTTAACAGCTGTATACTGAAAAGAAATTACTTTTATACTGGGCATTTAAATCTCACAAAGAACACTCAGCATCTTGTTCTTGAACTCACAGATAATGTTTGTTTGTGCAGTAGTAAATGCTTAAGAAATGATGGTTTTGGTGGAAAGTACATGTTTGAAAGTAAAAATAGAAAATACGAAGAGAGGCATTGTTCTGCTCATAATAATTCTTAATAAACAATTCATGTCATCTTTATTGCATATAGTTTTACCTTCCTTGAATTGATGTTACAGCAAACAGGATCTGCATATATATCAGATCTTATATATATCCATTATATATATCCTCTTCCTCTTTGGTTTCTCACCCCCCCCCCAACTTTGGTAACGCTTGTTTCATTAACTTTCTACAAGTTCCTCTTTGCTGTTCCTAAAGTTTGCTGCCTTGTCAAACTTAACTAAGCTACAACAGGAGCGGAAAATGCTTATTTCAAATTGCTGTTCATTCAGAGAATAGGGATGGAGGTGGCAGGGGGGGGGGCGGGGAGAGCAGGAGAGAAGGAGGTCTTCCTGGCTGCTGCCTGAAAAGACCCAGAACAATAATACCCCTTTTGTTCTAAGTCAGTGGGTGGGGGTTAGGCGGCAGGAATGAAAGATGAGGGATATTAAAGAAGCAGGTGAAAGACGTGTGTCTTCAGCGGTCTGAGATAAGAACCTGCCCCTTCTAATCTGACTGAAGCTTATTATCTTTCTGCCACAGTCATTACTATTTTAATATTAGATGCCAGAAAAGAAAACTGCATGAGACAACAACCTTAAGAAGCTAGCTTAATGCAGTAGCACATTCAAAAGTAAAGCTGACAAGCCACTGGCGTCAACAAGCCCACCGGTTCCCCTGGGTTTCCAAAAGAGGAATTTGGTCCTTCAGCCACATCAGTTGAAATGTTTATAGCTCATCATGCGCCTGGGGCAGAGGTAGTGTTCTATGGTGCATAACACTTGTGGAAGTTCCCTTGTAAATTAATTTCTTTGACACTGGCCTATTGTAAGACAGGATAAAAAAAAAGTACTGGAAGCAGAATGCAAGAGATAGCAAGAAAGCAGGAATGCTGAGAGAGGGGATGAGGGATCTTGTTATTCAAAGGAAGTCTTGCTGTATCTGTAAGAAAGTCACTGGGCCTTAAAAATCAACCACAGGAACCTGGCTTACAGTGTTGTCTGTAGATTTCACAAGACTGATGGGAGTGCTTGTCCTGCTTCTGTTTCCTGGAACCAGAAACAGTGGTCTGCATGCTTGGGCTAAGAAGTTCAAATGCACATATATACTCAAGGGAATACGTGTGTGTGTGTGAGAGAGAGGGGGGGGGAGGGGAGGGGGGAAGGGAGGAAGGGAGAAGTGGGACATGGACCTGTGAGATACTAAGTTACTGGACAGCAACAGAGAACTGATTGGCTAACAGTTCTCTTTACTCCACTATACAGTAGGCTAAATATGGACTATACTGATTGAGTAGGATGCTTAAGCAATAATGTGTTCTACATTTCTATGACATGCATCCTGGGTTGAAAACAGTTAATTAATCTCAGGTATGTTTTATACTGTACCAGAATGGTTGTAGAATGCAAAATCTAGTTTCTGGAAGAGCTTATACTCATAACAATTTGAGATGAGCTGGGGGCAAAGTTTTACAAAATTCTTATATTGTTTGAAGACTTGGCACCTAGCTTGTTTGAGAGCAGTGGGTGAAGCCAGTATATAAATGTATCAACTGTATTATGACTCATGCAGTAAGCTGTAAAAGCTTCGTGGCATTTCTACTTGTACCCGTGGTTATTTTTTTCCTCCAATGATTATTTTAGAAGCTACATTCATTTTTCTAGTTAAGCAGTTCAAAACAAAGGTTACTCAGAGTACAGCATTTGTTAGCCTCTGTTCGTCTCCCTTTTTTCTGGGAGCTTAAGAACCATCAAGCAGAACACACAAACAGTGACTAGAAAGGGTTCTCTGGGAACAGAGCAGCTCCTTTTTGTGGTTCATTGACAGACCACGTGCCTGGAATGTGAGTTGTGGCAAATGTTTACATTGCAATAAAACAACTTTCTCCAACCTAGTGCTCCCCAGATGTGCCCAATTCTATCATCCATCCTAATGGCCAGTTCCCATAACTCATCCTGGGCTATGGATAATTAGAGTTTTTGAATTCTTCCTAGAGACAGGAGACTTGGGAAAGGGTTAAACTTTAGAGTCTAAGGCACCCCAGTATCCACTACCTGCCCTGAGTCCCTTCGGGGAATAGGGCGGCCTACAAATCGAATAAATACCAATACCAATACTACATTGAAATCGGGAGAAAGGCCACCTAGTGCATTCATGACTGAGGTGAGACCTGAACAGAATTTTCTGGCATTCTGGTCACATTCTCTGTGGCTACACTGAGGACTGTATGCATGGAAAGCATGTAGACTAACAATCAGTTACTGAAAAATGTAATGATTGGTTAAAAATAAATAACAGGGTTTGATTGCAGCTTTGCCTCAAATTTTCATGCTTTTTTTTGGGGGGGGGGGAGGATAAACAGTTTTTTAAAAAAAGAATTATGGAAAGTATGTTTTCTTATTTCTTGTCAGTGGAAAGAAATATAGAAATTAATGTAGAAATTTTTGTTTCTATATCATTCGTAGAGCCACATATACTTTTGCACCAAACTAATCCTGAGCTGCCATTTTTGGTCCTGTACCCCCCCCCCATCCCTTCACCTGAAAATGGGATAAAAGGGGATTGATTATGTGTGGTGAAGTCAAAGGGACATTGTTTGCTAGCATCAGCAGAGTTTTCTGGGACTGAGGTGCTTGCTTTTTGGTCAGGATTTGGCAAATGTCTTTCCTTATCTGCCCCCTCCCTGCCTTCCTCCACAAAAGCAGGAAAGTGCTGAATAATTAGTATTATGTAATACAATGACACAGGATCATACTTGCACACAATTTAAGCTGGCTATCTCTTTTTCAAAAGTAGTTCATCAGTAATTCCAGGAGTGTATTAAATTGTGCCAAAATTCTCCAGGGAAGAGAAGAGGCATTCAAAGAAAGGCCCAGTTTTTAAAAATGTACTGCTGAACAGAACATGATATTTCCAATGGACATTGTAAATTAATAAATATGACTGAGGTTCAAACAAAAAAGAATACTCCTAAATGAATGTTGTCATAATAGCTTCTACAATGCTTAGAAATTATCATTCATCATTAACACAAATAATTATCATAGCCACAAATAATATTGTTGATCCACTTGATGTTTAATTATTATGAAAAAAATATATCAAAGTTTCTTTGATGTTCTATGAAAATGAATGTGGTATTTACAAGGAAAGGGCTGTTGTGTTTCTTTGCTGACTACTATTGGTAAGTGAGTGCATTTTTCTGCCTTCTCCTGCTGGGAAGCATTTATTATTAGCCTGCTGAAAGACTAATAGGATCTAGTAATTTTTTTGGTTTCATATATAAGGAAAGGATATCTATATTTGCAGGCAAATATTTAAGCTGTCAGTACATTCTTATCCAAAGTAAACTAAAGTTAGCAATGCTTACCAGTTGGTGAGGTTGGGAACTTGTCACAGAATTTTATTTGTTCATTTTGCATTTCCTCCTTACTTTTAGCCATTGAACATTTAGGAAAATCTGACACACAGCTTTACATTTAAATGTATTTTGTAAGCTGACATTTATATAAGTAGGGAAAAAAGGGGTAACCTTAAAACAGTAGGAGTTCTAGTTTTTAAATTTCTGCTTCTGGAAAACTAATGTTTATTAATTAGCATTGGTGTTAATTTATCACATTAATATTAGAGGTTCAAACAATAATCCTGATAATTATCTGTCTTACTTAAAAGGTTATAGTATATAAAGTACTCATTAAGCTGCACTTTGAGAGGTGACACCATTTAGTTTAAATCTGATATATGCTTTGGTAAAATTATAGCTCAGTCCAACCATCAGGACTACACAGGCACAATAGATTATTATTAAGTAACACCTCCCCCAGCAACTGTATTAGTGCAAATCATTATTAGTACTGATATCTCTATGACTTCAACATGCAAGTGCTATTACGATCCTTATTGCATTTATTGTTGTAATAATAAATATGAATAGACATATCAGTAGCTATTAGCTATGATTGCTAAAAATAAAGCCATCATAGTAAGAGAGTATATATCCTTGATAACCAGTGGCAAAGTAGGGCAAACATGTTCTGCTTATGACTGGCAAATGTCAGAAAGAGGATAATGAATTGGGTATGACGAGTGGTGGGATTCAAATAATGTAACAACCGGTTCTCTGCCCTAATGACCAGCTGGGTAGGCAGGGCTCAGTGATCATGTGACTGGGAGGGCATGGTGAACTCAATGTCACTCATGTCAATGGGTGATTTGCCTTAGCTGCTATAATGTAATAAAGGTTAACCAGAGAGGCAGCTTCTGTAACCAGGGCAATAAATATTAGGCTAGAAACACCACCAGAATGTTTCCTTCCTGCCTTCCTTACAGGATTAGCCCTGTAAAGTGGGGAAAAACAAAAGGAGATTTCTTCCAACAACCAGTTCTCTGAACTGCTTAGAAAGTTAACAACTGGTTCTCCCAAATAGGTGCGAACTGGCTGAATCCCACCACTGGGTATGACCCTAGTTCTTTAGGGCTGCGCAAAGCATTTGAAACATATCCTTCATAACACATAAGAACATGTACAACAGGAAAGCACCTGTTTTTAAATCATTAAAACCCTAATTTTGTTTGCAAAGGATCTGTACAGGCAGCCCTCAAGTATACAACAGTTCATTTAGTGACCATTCAAAGTTTCAATGGCAATGAAAAAAGTGACTTATGGCCGTTTTTCACACTTATGACCATGGTAGCATTCCTGTGGTTACATGATCAAAATTCAGATGCTTGGCAACTGACTCGTGTTTACGATGGTTGCAGTATCCCAGTGTCCTGTAATCATCACCTTTTGTGACATTCTGACAAGCAAAGTCAATCTGGGGAAACCAGATTTATTTAACAACTTACCAATTGCAGTGATTCACTTAACAACTGTGGCAAGAAAAGTCGTAAAATGGGGCAAAGCTCAACAAATGTTTCATTTAATGACAGAAATTTTGGGCTCAATTATGGTTGTCAGTTGCTTTAAGAGGATCTTATTTTTTATATGTGTCCTCAGCTGCCTCCTTTGCTTCCTTATTAGTGTTGCTTTTAACAGCTAGAAGAGAGATGCTTGATATGTTCTCTTGTACATCACGATAACTTTTTTTTCCTAATGCTTTACATTGACTTAATGTTTGGAATGCTTTGAAACAAGCTAGGCTTGAGGCCATTAGCAGACACAGCTTCCCGTCTGCATGAGAAGTGAATTGAGCCAGTCCTCTTTCCATACATCTCTGCTGATCAGTTAATGGACTTGCTTCTGTTGCCCTCTGCCCAGTGATGGGTTTCCAAATGTCCACCGCTGCTACTGGTTCGCCTGATCCGGGCTGAACCAGGAGCAACCCACCTCTGCCTCTCTTAGAATCAATTGCTTCTATGTTAGTGCAAAAAAAAATAATAATTACCACCTGTTGGATAAAGCTTCTCTTTTGCTCAGATAGAAAGGGCCTTAATTTTGTTGGACAAGTCTGTTATGGCTGGGCTAAAACTGAGAAAGATTCTCTTTCTTTCTGAACAGTTTCACAAAATAATAGAATAACATCTACCTGTCCTGAGAATTGGATAGAAAGAGTTTGCTTCCATGATTATATTCTCAGTGAATCCAAGAACCTTTTTTCACCAAGACTAGAGCAATATGTTGCCTGATTCTGATTGCTGTTCTGCTGGCTAATGAAATGTTTACACACACATACACACACCCCTCTAAGTAGGGAGAGAGAATATTTGGAAGATAACGGTAGGCTGATGAATAGCCAATGGTAAAAGTGTCCCCCCTCTCCTTGAAAGATATGCGGACCTTCTCCAGGAATCTGCCAGTAACGAATCAAGACTGATAAAGTTTAAACAGTTTGGTTCTTGTCAGATTAAGCAGCAAAAATAAATTATTTTCTGCAACTTGAAAGCTCAGCATAAGATTATTTAAAATATGGCTTGAGGAGAAGATAAGGACAGTGTTGTGTGAACAAGGGCGACACTGTGGTTGTCAGGCCATTATTCCACTAATACTAACTAAAAGTGAGGAAAAGGCCTATACGATCACCTCATCTCTCCACACCAAAAGATAAATTATTTGGGAAAAATCTTGTACCACCTTTTGGTAAGAGGTTTACAATAGTTCTGAAGCAGTTCTATCCAATTTCATATCGTTGGCTGGTTTGGAGAGATGAGTTGACACTTCTGGATCTGTGCCATTTGAAGAGAAAAATCAGAGTGAGGATAGTGTTTCCTTTTTTTTTTTTTTACTGTTATAGCTCTGCAGTGTTTATGGGTGGGCCAATTTCCAATGGCAGGAACACTTCACTCACTCTGTCTCCTAGCTCTGAGATGTAATATGGTTTTTTGGTTTTTATTATGTATTTGAGAAGGGCAGATATAAATAAATTGGAAAAACACTTGACATTTTACCAACATAGTTTCAAACTTCCCCTCATAGCTTCTACTCAATTACCAGTCAATACAATTAATCCAACAAATGCAGATATGTTTTGAAATTAGGTTGTGTGTGTGTTTGTGTGCATGCACTAACAATTTGTTTCTCTTTGGACTGGAGTGGATCTGAAGGAATTTCTATTATTATGGAATAGGGGAAGGGGATTCCTTTTTCTTTCTTTCTGCATTTTTTTGTCGTTCAGCTGCAAAAAAATCTAACTGACTCATTGACTCTGCATTTGGATCACCAAACATGATCACCAACATCTGATGATGGATATGGCACAAAAAGAAGAAAGTAAAGTAAAATAAAGATTATTGCAGTTGTAGAGTAGAAAGGGTAAGGTGTTTTCATTCCAGGTATATTTTATATGTTTGTTTGTTACAAATAACTCAACATGGTGAACATATCCAACATACCTTCCCTCTCTGTTTTTCCTATAAGAACAACCTGTAAGTTGGGCAGAGCTGAGATAGGGTTGAGTGAATGACTAGAGAATGACTCACATTCTCCCAGTTTTTAGCCTGGTGCCTTAATCACTAGATCAAACTGGCTCCCATTTTAGGTGGAAATGCCATACAGAAAATGCATCGTACATATTCTTCCTGCCTTTAAAATAGGTCTATCCTGCTTCAAATACTGTTGCCATCACCACCACCACTGATAAAAAGGATGGTGTAGAGTATGTGGGTCTGTTGAGTGAACAAGAGGAGAGTGGAAGAAAAGTATGGTGGCATGAAAAGGCTGCAGAAAAGAGGTAGGAAACAGGAAGTAGAGAAACAAAAGGAAAAACCTGTAGCTTGATGGGAAGAAAGAAAGGAAAGGAGTCCCTGTGGATTTTACTCCACTAGCCGTAACAGATTATAGAGGGCAGCACTCATTTCCATTTCAAGGTCCTTTGAGCCAGTGCTGACTCTGAAGATGTTTCGGTGGTCATGTGGCCAGCATGACATCGTGGAGCATTGTTCCCTCCCCATCTAAGTGCTAGATGGGCGGGAGCTAGGCAGAGACAGGAGCTCAACCCGTCAAGTAACGTTCTGGTCTCGAACACAGCCAGCATCTTAACTACTGAGCCATTGCGACACCTTGATGGGAAAGGGATAGCAAAACTAGGATAATATTAGCAGCATTTCTCTTCCGCCCCGTTGATTAGTGATAGTCACAGTGATGAAGCCACTCTGGCCAAACGATGTGAGCTAGCTCAATCAAGCTAATGGAGACAGATATCCCAATCTACCAGGATAAAGGGGAGCAGCATAAGCCAAACAGTAGAAGCCCAGAGCCAGTGAGGCAAACCCAGAGACCTAACGGCAGAGATCCCCGGCTCACAGTGACCAGGAGACAGATCCCAGAACCTCAGCAACTGTAGTGCAGGAGGCAGAAGTGTAAGCTGACTGCAGTTCCTGCAGCAAGAACGATTTTGCAACTCCAGCACCATGAACTGACTCTATACAGGTGGGGGGGGGGGGAATCAGCAGTAAGGAAAATAAAATAGAATATGCTCCAAAGTGGATTAGAGCAGGGTAGAAAAGAAGTCATTTTCAAACTTTGGGGTGAGTAGCAAGGAACAATGAGATGCTATGGGAATAAAGAAAAGAGAAGATGAAGAAAATCCGAATAGTTTCCATTTTATATATATCTAAGTAACTATAAGATAATGATGTGATATCACGTTGGTGTTGATTCCTAAAACCATATACCGTATTTTTCAGAGTATAAGACATTCTGAAGTATAAGACGCACTTAGCTTTTGGGGAGGAAAACAAGAAAAGAAAATCTGCCTCTGCCTCTCAGCAATTTGCAGCAAACAGCCTGCTTCAGTTTCAGTTTAGTCTGATTAGCACAAGGGAAAAAAATCTGCCTCTGCCTCCCAGCAATTTGCCTCCTTGCAGCAAACAGCATGTTTCAGTTTCAATTTCAGCACAGCCTGATTAGTACAAGCAGCTGATTGTTGGTTGGATTGGCCCCCTGACCATCAGCTGTTTCAGGCTGCAGGGATTGCCATAGCCAATTTCCGTCTCTGCGTGCCCCATTTTCAGCCTCCGCACACCCAATATTTGGCCTCTGTGTGCCCCATTTTCTACCTGTTCTGGGTGGCAGGGATTGGAATCGGTGGAAAATGGGATGCACGGAGGTGGCAATAGCAATGGCAATCCCTGCAGCCTGAAACAGCTGATGGTTGGGAGGGTGATACAACTGACAATCAGCTGCTTGTGCTAATCAGGCTGTGCTGAAATTGAAACTGTAACATGCTGTTTGCTGCAAGGAGGCAAATTGCTGGGAAGCAGAGGCCAAAGGGTGGGGGCCGATGGGTGGGCGGGACTACATTCGGTGTATAAGATGCACCCAAATTTTCACCCTCTTTTAGGGAGGGGAAATGCTTCTTATACTCTGAAAAATATGGTAGCTAGATTTTCTCGAACATGATCTGGCCCCAACCTGGTCCTTCAGGTCTTCCAATGGTGTCTCCTTCATTACATTAATTGAGTTTATCCACTATGATGCTGGTTGTCCTCTTCTTTTTCCTTCCAACTTGCCCAACATTATAGACTACTCCAGAGACCCTGGTCTTTGCATCCTGTGTCCAAAATATGATAGTTTGAGTTTGTGTTTTGAGTGAGAACTCTGAAATGATTTGTTCTATTAACCATTTGTTTGTTTTCTTCATTATCCAATGTATTTCAAGGAGTCTTCTGCAATATCAAAATTCAAATTCATCAATATTCTTTTTATTATGCTTCTTCAGAGCCAACTTTTACTTCCATAGAACATTATAGGGAACATTGTTTCCTGCATGATTCTGGTATTTATCTTTTCTGAGTTTTTCATTAATTACTATGCTACCAAATTCAGTATATTCACTGTCAGTTTAAGGCTAGTTGTCATTAGTTTGATCCTGTATATATATTTAAAGTTAGTTCCAATGTTTACACAGTGTTCTTTGATTTTCATTACTGGAGCATCTTGATTTTCAACTTTTAGAGTAATGTCATCAGCGTAGTATGGGTTATTTGTTTCATCTGCCATTTTTTTAAAAAAAACCTTTTTTTCCTCCAATCCAGTTTTCCTCAATATGTTAAATCCATTTACATCCCTTCTCTCTTTCTATTGCTGAATGTTGAAACTGACATCTCCCTTTGAATGTAGGGTTCTAACCTATGTTGGATCATCCTTAGCATTATTTTGCTAGGGTGTGAAACTAAGTTTAGCAGACAATATTTTTTAGACTCTTTCAAATCTCTTTTCTTTAGTATTGGTATTGGTATGTAGACTGACCTCCTCCAATCATTCTTCAGATTTGCTGACACAGTTTAGTTAAAACGTTTACAGGTTCTTTTGATGCTTGTCAAAATTTTGGAGATATTCCATCAATTCTTATAGCGTTCTGACTTGGTAATGAACAGAGTGAGATATAACCCTGTATTTTAGAGCCAGAAGTTCTTTTAAGTAGGGAATATGTACATCTCTACTGCACAAAATTTCATTTTATTTCTTCCAGTTTTAATCTTTGAATCAGTTACTATATGTCTATTGGCATCCTTTAAGATGCCAATTTGAAGTTGGGCCCTTCTTCTGAGTCTGCAGATTTTTTGGAAGGCTTTCTTTTTTGCTGTCTTTATAGAGCTTTGTGAAATTATTTATTAAGGTTGTTTCTGAGATTTTTTTTGTCTTTCTTGGCTTTCGTTTCTCTTCTCATGGCAATTTTCATGATTTGTTTTGATATCCAATTTGTTTTCTTTTGTTTCTTAATGTTTCACAGTGTCTTTTCGCATTCATCCTTAACAACTTCTTTGAATTAATTCCATAGTTCCCCTGGTTCACTGTCAATGACATTCAAGAATTCAACTTGATTCTTACATTCTTCTTCAAAACAATGGATATGTATGCAACATCATGGCTATCCATATCCATCCATAACTATGGAAACCTCTTATCCTTGTTCTCTGATTTAGCTTGCCTTGGAAGTTGCATATGTTCCTGGAGTGTCTCTGTTCTTATAACTCATTCTACTACCTTGTATACCTCAATACACAAGTACTCTACCTGGTGATATCCATTTACATTGGTTGTTGGAAGAATATATTAGCAATGAATATTATATATTAGAGGTCCCCAACCTCTGGGCCACAGTTTAAAATAGGCCATGGCCTATTTTAAATTAGGGCATGTGAGTGGATGGCTGGAGTGCACGAGTGGCGGGCCAGTGGGCATTTGTGCATGGGCACACTGGCCTGCCACTTGCTGCACACATGTGTGCTAGCTCAGCACTCATGGAAGAGCTTTGTGTGCATGTGGGCATGCAACTGGCCTGACGCTCGTGTGGCCCAGTTCCCCTCTCCCTCCCCCCAGCTTGACCACCAAACCACAAAGGTTGGGGACCGCTGTTATAAATCATTGGAATTGTAGAAATTGATAACTATTCTCTTGCTTCATTTCTGTTTCCTAGGCCTATTTTCAGGTTTCCAACATAGAATAGAATAGAGTAGAATAGAGTAGAATAGTGTAGCATTGCATAGCATAGCATAGCATAGCATCGCATCGCATAGAATAGAATAGGATTTATTTGGCCAAGTGTAATTACACACAAAAGGAATTTGTCTCCAATATATTAGCTCTCAGTCAGAGGCGAGTTCCTACCGGTTTGGACCTGTTTAGCTGAATAGGAAGTAACTTGGGCTGCCACACACTTGAACTTGGAATCCACCCCTGCTTTCAACATACAAACAACAAAGTAATATAATCATAAGATACCAATAGGAGAAGGTAGTAGAAAAAATGAGAAGGATAATAGTAATACAGCCATACTACATGGGTAAATATCCTTAGACATAAAATAGTACTGTGGGAATTAGGTGTTCAGCAGAGTGATGGCACAAGGGAAAAAGCTGTCTTTGTGTTTAGTTGTATTAGCAGGCAATGCCCTATAGCAGCGTCCTGTGGGGAGAAGTTGAAACAGTAACACATAAGGAACAAATCTTGTTGGCATGTTCTGCCTATTCCATGTTGAATTTGATCACAAAACAGATCAACCTACTCTTCTTTTGCTTCAGTGGGTTGGAGAATAAACCTGAATAAAGTATCATTTTAAAAGGTTGTCCACAAAGTCTAATTGATAATATTTGGCCATTCTCTGCAGCATAGCCAAATACCTCTTTGCTACATCCTTCCTGGCTGTGAAAGCAGTGCCATTCTTTGATTTTTGTACCCTGAGTATAAACAGTACAATCTTCTAACCGAAAGTGTCCAATTCCAGGCCATTCCAAGTTGCTGATGCCTAAAATATCAATGTGCAGTTGGTTGAGTTCATCTTTCGCTGTGTGGCTCTTGTCCATGTTTCATGCTCCTTATGTTCCAAGTTCCCAATGTAATTCTTTCTTTGAACTTTGGGTTTTCTTTTCCTGCATGACATTAGCAATCAAATGTTCTGAAAGCTTTAATTAGCCATATTATAAACATCATTAAGGTAAAAATAAAGGTTCCCCTTGCACATATGTGCTAGTCCTTCCCGACTCTAGGGGGCGGTGCTCATCTCCGTTTCAAAGCTGAATAGCCAGCGCTGTCCGAAGACGTCTCCTTGGTCATGTGGCTGGCATGACTAAACGCCAAAGACACATAGAACACTGTTATATTCCCACCAAAAGTGGTTCCTATTTTTTCTACTTGCATTTTTACATGCTTTTGAACTGCTAGGTTGGCAGAAGCTGGGACAAGTAATGGAACCTCACTCCGTTATGTGGTGCTAGGGATTTGAACCACCGAACTGCCAACCTTTCTGATCGACAAGCTCAGTGACTTAACCACTGAGTCACTGCATCCCTTAAACATCATTACTGTTCTAAAAATATCCTCAGCTCTTCCTCAGTAGCATAGTGATTGCCTTCCAACCTGAAGGCATCATCTGGCATTGTATGGTCAAAAGTTTTCTATTATCTACCTGTGTAGTTTTCTTAGTAAAATGGAAGATAGGATTAACATTGTCTTAACTAACATTGGTTTAACATTGTCTCACAATATTAAATAATGTCTTTGCTATTATGATTAAAGTGGTCATCCACCTCCAACAACTTTCTCTACTGCTGCTTAACTCATAGGTCCCTGCTTGTTTTTTTCTGGGCAGCTGGGATGACTTTACATCACAGCTGACCCTACTAGGAGTATATCTTCTTAGCATACACTCCTAAAGTTTTTCATTCATCCCTCCCAGGAACAATCAGGTTCCCTCACTGAGGCAGCATGGCAGAATACTGTACAGTAATTAATAAATACATAAAATAATTTATAATTCATTAATAGATATCATTAATACAGTGACGTGCGGTGAGCTTCATGGCCGGTGAGGCAAGCCTGAAAGCCCCACTGAAGCCCCGGCACTGCGTCCACCATAGAGCGGGACCGGGACCTACTCTATGGTGGATGGCACTGGGACTTTAAAGTCCTGCTGCCGGGGTCCTGCCGCCACTTTAAAGCCATGCCCCCAGGCACCGACTGCTCCAGCAAGGCTTCCAGCTCCATCTGGTGGGCGGAGAGGGCGAGGGAGGACTGGAGGCGACGGGCGGGCGACGAAGCGAGGCTGCTCGGGTAGCTGAGGCTCGGCCACTCCTCGTCCCTCAGGCTGGCTCTGCCAGTGCAGCGGCGCTGCTGAGCCTGCCCGCCCGCCCACCCATCGCCTCCTGTCCTCCCTTGCCTTTTCTGCCCGCTGGGATGGAGCTGGAAGCCTCTTTGGAGCAGTCGGTGCCGGCCCTGCCGCCACTTTAAAGCCATGCCCCCGGGCACCGACTGCTCCAGCGAGGCTTCCAGCTCCATCCCGGTGGGCGGAGAGGGCAAGGGAGGACTGGAGGCGATGGGCGGGCGGGCAGCAAAGCGAGGCTGCTCGGGTGGCTGAGGTTCGGCCGCCCCTCGTCCCTCAGGCTGGCTCTGCCGGTGCAGCGGCGCTGCTGAGCCCGTCCGCCCGCCCGTCGCCTCCAGTCCTCCATCGCCCTCTTCGCCCACCGGGATGGAGCACATCAAGCATGTCCCGCTGAATGGCCGGCCTGGAAGGCATGCCAGCACTTTAAAGTGCATGCCGCCTCGGCCCACCATAGAGCGAAACATGTCCTGGTTTGTGGCTGGGAGGCACGCTGGCACTTTAAAGTGCATGCCGCCACCCCAGCCATACAGTGGGGCAGCGGCATGCACTTTAAAGTGCCAGCGTGCCTCCTGGCCACAAACCAGGACATGTTTTGCTCTATGACGGGCCGAGGCTGCATGGCTTTAAAAAATAAAAAATAGAAATAAATGTGCCAGCCCGCGCGCCAGCTGGGTAAAAAAACAAAAAAAAACACACACATATAATAAAAACAAATTACAATTACTTACATTATAAATAATTTTGAATTCCTCCCCCTGCCCCCTCCCTCTGACCCACATACCTTCCAGCTGCGTCAAAAATGCAAGATTTGGTCTAGCCAGGCCAGGGCCAGCAGGCTAGGATAGTTGCTGCTAGAGGTCACCACGAGAATGACTCTGCTTAACTGTTTTAAAAAAGCCTCTAAACAAAGTGCCCTCTGCAGGAGGAGCGAGAGAATCACGTGCCTCCTTTGCATAATGAATTTTTCACCTTTAACCTTGGTTAACTCTGAGCAATGGTTAAAAGGCGAAAAATTCCTTATGCAAAGGACGCCCATAGTTCTCTCGCCTCCCCCTACAGTTAGCACTAAGCAGACTCAGAGTCACTGTGACTTGGAGTCTGGCAGCAACTACCTTGG
Organism: Thamnophis elegans; assembly: GCF_009769535.1. Taxonomy (NCBI): domain Eukaryota; kingdom Metazoa; phylum Chordata; class Lepidosauria; order Squamata; family Natricidae; genus Thamnophis; species Thamnophis elegans. The sequence continues at coordinate 50,681,417 of NC_045545.1, forward strand.
CCTTTTTAATTATTTTAAAAATTATTTTCTTTTCCTCATGAGACTGGTGAGGCCCCGCCTCCTCCGCCTCCCCTGACTGCACGTCCCTGCATTAATAAGTAGAAGTTAATATGAATAGGCTATGGGATTTTAGCTATAGATTATAACTATTGTTTTAATAGTAGAAAGAAAAAAAATATAAAAATAGATTTATAGGAAATAAATCATTTTACAAAGAAATATTTATTTTATATTAACTAATAAGAATTCCATTTTCAAGGTAGCAACCTATGGCAATGGAAATCAAGTAGTTTGCTTGTTGTCATGTCATCTTCTGCCATTCAGGTTCTCAGATCAGTGCATTAAGGTGTTGCAAAGTGCTTGTTTGCCAGGTTACCTTTTCCTGTCATCTCAACATCACACACAACCTTTCCCACAATGTAAACAAAAGAGTTGGGCATACAGGCCAAGACAACTCACCTCCTATCTAAATTATTTCTCTTTTCCCACAGCTGTGTTTGGAAGATAATGGCTTTGGGAGCTACTTATTTTTCAAAAGGTAATATAGTCCTAAAACACAGTTGGTCCCAATATCCTTTCCAGAAACGAATCTCCAGACTATGAGATTGTCACTGTCTCTCCTCCTTGCCTCTTCTGCAGAGATAGACCAAGTAAAGGATTGCCTTGATTATATAAAGGAAAGCCAATTGACCTCTGGCTGAATTAGGGTAGTCCTGGGAGTTTTCTGGGCTGGACACAAATTCCATAGAAAACTTCCTTCATCCAGGGAGAGAGGGAGTGGAAGAAATGGAGTAGAGTGGAGTGGGGTGGAGGAGAGGAGGAGAGAAAAGTCAAGGAAAGATGAGAAGGAAGGAGAAGGAAGAAGAGGGAAGTAGAGAGGGAAAAAGAGAGAAAGAAATGGACGAGAGGAGCGGAGTAGGAGAGAGGGAAGGAGAGGGAAGTGGAGAAGAGGAGAGAGAAGAGGGGAGAGAAGAAAAGGAAAAGGGAGGAGAATGAAGTAGAGAGGGGAAAGGAGAGAGATTAATATATAGAATGTTATGGTACAATTATGAAAATAATGCCTACAACTATGTTGTACAACATTATGTATTTAAAAGAGACTATAAATGTATGATTAAGAGAATATTGGTTATAATCAGAGTGTATAAAACTATGTATAAACAAAAAGGACTGGATACAGCCTTTAAACTGCCGTTGCAAAACTGGAAATGTGATGTATAATACAGAAAAATGTACAATAAAAATGTTTATTAAAAAAGAAAGAAAGAAAACTTCCTTCATCCAAGTATTTTGGAAGCCACTATCTAGGAGATATAGAGGTAAGGTAGCATCTAAGTAGCAATCCTATTCTGATTACTTTCAGTTTGAGGTTATACCTATAGGTCTGAGCTCCCCAACATTGGGTCCTCATTCTGCTTTTAAAAGTTTAAATAACTTTATATTGAACCAAATGTAGGATGAAGCTATCTGGATGCAAAGTAAATACCAGGCTTAAAGGATCTCACTTAAGCCTTATGGGTGTTCTTAGAAATTAAAGTGGTTGCAGAACTTTAATGCATATCCACAAACCTAAAGAAAAGGCAAAAGTAAGTTCCCAGTTGGTAAATATACTAGGGGCTTAGGGAAATTGCTGGGAGAACCATCATCAGTTTCTTCTAATGCTTTAGAACCAGAAACATCCATTGTGGCAAACCATCTCTTTCTTACAAAGGAGTCTCTTTAATGCCATATACAATGCATAGGTTTTACTAGGTTTAAGCCTTCCTTGAACCCAACTCAGGAAGTCAGTCCAGAAGGCTTAAACCTAGTCAGACATTTACCCCCAGCCTGCTAAACTGAAGTTAACAGAGAGAATTTATAAAAGGTGCTATGCCATGGTAACTGCTAGGTCCAGGTCCAAGAAGCCAGATCTGGTTTACAGAGCAGAAATCAAAGCTTTTGTCACTGAAGCCCCAAAGATGAAAACACTGTCCATAGTGATTTCAAGTTGTGAATATATTTCAGAAGCTACAACTGCATACAAGGTGGAGGTTGTTCAGGATGCAGATATATTCAGGAACAATAATGTTTTTGAGTAAACTTTTACTTTCATTGCAGGCATACACTTTCTGCCTGACTTCTTTCTAGACTTTCCTACAGTTTTAAAGTGATTTCAATATATCCTTATGAAATACTCATAAGAGTTAAATTGATCTCTGGCTGCCTGCCTGCCTACCTGCCTGCCTGCCTGCCTGCCTACTGTGCTGAGCCTGAACTAGGGACATTTATTGGTTTTGAGGCCCTTCTCAGACTGGTCCTCAACTGTGTTCATATTTTGATGCAGCCATTTTGTGAATCAACAGTATTCATGCAAACAATGTTGCTTTCACATTCATATATACCCATTGATTCCAAAAGTTTATAGTAAAGCTAAAACATCAGGGCTTCCAAAATCTGAACAACCACTAGATGCCAGGAAGGAGATACAGCAAATTCTAACATTGTGCCATCCAGTGGTCATCTGGATTTTGGCAGCCCAAATATGGTAGCTTAATGCTATTTTGGTTTTATGTGGAGCATCTAAGTTGGGAAAGCTATTTTTCAAATTAAAGTTACTATCAAGGGAGAACTTTGGAGTATAGGTCCATGACCTTCTTTTGAAGTGAAACAATAGGCAGACCAGGCTTCTTACATTTTAAGAAAATTGAAGCAAAACACATTATCATCCTAGAGGAGTTCTTTATAAGAACATTTAATTCAGATTTAAAATAAAATAACAGTTGTACCACTGCTCAATCTTCAAAACACTTTTAAAGTTGCAGAACACAATTTTGTAAAGAAAGCAATTCCGTGTAAATCGAAAATGTTCAACATCCACAACTATGGTTTAGAACAAAGAAAATAACAAAAAAAAAATAGAGGGAGAAGAGAAATGGAGTATTTTGAAGTTGAATGTTGCTAGTTGGAATGTTTCTCTGTTTATACAAAGATGAGCATTCTGAAACATTTAACATTCCTTGTGATCCCTCTTGTTACCTCTATTCACAAGTGTTTTGTCTCACTGACAAGTTCAGAATCTGTATTCCCATGATAGTAGATGATCAGGAATGGTTTTTAGGTAGCTTTCTGCAGTGATGTCAAAAAAGTCAAGATGAATGTCAATCTAGATTCCTGTATAAGCCTTTACTGATGAAAACCTGGAGTCCTGACTACTCAGAACTGTACACAGAGGCTAAAACTGCTATTTTATTGGGTACAACTGTTCTTCTATAAAATAAGCTGAAAATTTAAGTGTGTTACACTGGGGCTATAACTCAGATAAAGCATCTAAAACATTTAACACTGTTCTGTGAGGCATCTATTTTTGGCACTTCTAAAACATGTTTGTAAACATGCCAACCTACAGACAGATATACTGACATAGTTAAGATAGTGTGAAGAGTCAGCCAAGAATAAAGCAGTTTTCCCAGAATTTCTTAAGAAATCTCCTGAACATTGTCATTCCTGTGGTAGATCTGTAAAGAAATGAAGAAATTATAGATAGCAGCTGAAATTGCAGGCTATGAGATATTTCCAAGTACGGTATATTTTTCATTGATATTTTTTTTGTTTGGAGATAATTTGGAAAATAAAATTCCAATGTATGTTTATAAATACATTTTACATGAAGTTCAAACCTCCTCATAACTGATTAAAATAAGCTTTTATGAATGATTAAACAAAACATTTTCTAGGCTGGCAATGTAGCATGACTGGATCTTCAATGAAACCCACAGTAAAAATGTGCTTGTAACTGTCTTACTGGTTGAACAAATTACTAAATTATCCTTATCTATAATTCAGATATCAAACTTTAGAATTAGAAAATAGTGTACTGATATAGATATAGAAATAAACATCTGACCAAGTGACCAAAGCTCTTCCAATTTGAATGTGTGTGCAATGCCCTAAACGTAAATAACTACAATAGTGGCACTAATCAGTGGAGGAGCGGAAGGAATAAAGGGAATTGTGCTCTATATGGGGTTATTCTTGAAGACTATCTGGAAATTCAGGGGGTGCAAATTCAGTGCACTCAATTATTTATTTTTCTCACAGAACACAAGTTACACTCTGCTTCATGAGCTGCAATAGTTACCAATTTGTTTCTGGCTCCAATTCAAGGTGCTATTATTGTCCTTTAAAGCCTTTCATGGCATGAGACCAGGTATTTGAAGGACTGCCTCTCCCCAGTTTTCATCTCCCTGTCCCACCAGATTCAACAGAGAGGGCATGTTACACGTTCCTTCATCTAGGGAACTTCATTTAAAAATCCCTAAGCAGTGGACCTTCTCAGTGGTGGCACCTGCATTGTGGAATCTTCTCTCTCCCTCAGGTGAGATTGCCCTTATCTTTTCTGAGCTTCTGAAGTTCCCGCAAGACTTGGTTGTATCAGCAGGCATGGGGATCCCAGGGGATGGATGGCCTAGTTAGGCGGCTCCACTGTTATTACCATCCCTTCATCTAGTTTTGTTTTTGCTCGGTGTTTTATAGTTTTGATGTTTTAGTTGTTAACAATTATAATGATTTTAAATATTGATTGCTTTAACTTGTTGTAAGCTGCCCAGAGTGGCTTGTTCTGTGAGATGGGCAGCTATACAAATTAAACAATGAATGAATGAATGAATGAATGATGAATGATAAACTGTTTGTGGAGGAAGTTTGGAGAAACATTGGAAGGAAGGAACAGGTAAGAGAAGATGAAAATCAAAGGAAAGTGTGCATTATTAAAAAAAATGATCAACTTTTCATGCATCCTCAAGAAACCATATGGGAGTTTGCATCATTTTCAAAAGGGAATCTAAGATTTGCAAAATTCATAGAGAAATGAGACATTCCTTATACTCTAGATCAATGTTGGATTGCCAATTTTTTAATTACCGGTTTGGGCGTGCTACTCCCACCATGACTATTACTGGTTCGCCCCGATCCAGGAGCAACCCACCTCTGCTCTAGATCTCTTGGACTTTTCCATTGCTGAATTAAGGACTGTGCACATTTCCATGAAATGGCAAATAAGTACACTGACGTGAAATTTGCTTTTGCTAATCTCTGTCTTGTATCTATTGCCTGCGCTTCCTTGCCTTGCCTTTAAGATAAAGGTAAAAAAGACTAATAGATGTGATATAACTTTCAGATGTCTTGGACAGAGTCAGAATAAAGGTAAAAACACTAATTTAAACCTGCGGAATGTGTCATGAGGAAATGGTGGAAAGTACTGGTAAGTTTTTCTCAGGCATATTTGTGTCATAGATGCCAGTTAAGTCCACTGTATTAGTTTATGTTATCTATCTTTTTCAAGATATTATTCCTATAGTTTCACTTAAAATAATTCAAAATAGAATACTTTACTTGAATAAAATACCTTATTGGCCGTGTGATTGGACACCACAAGGAATTGTCTCCAATGCATAGCTCTCAATGTAATTACAAACAAGAAAGTAATATAATCATAAGATACCAATAGGAGAAGGTAGCAAAAAAGTTGAGAAGGATAATAGTAATATTACCTGTGTTCCATATTTGCTTTAATGTCTAATTCATCCAATATCACGTAATTTCCTTCCCCTTGTATATCTTCGCGAAACCCCCCGGACTGGACTTTGGCAAACCCACCTATAGATCTTATTTGAATTCGCACTGTTTTTAACAACTGCACATTTTTTCTTGATATGGTGAGTGCATGTGGTATGTATGTGTTTGATTGAATGATCCGACAGCTTTTAATTTATGAATTTTTTACTTAGCTGTTTTATTGTATTATTGTATTTTAATTAGTGGGGTATGTATGCGCAGAGTGCTTGGCCTGTATGGATGGGGAGACTGAGAGTGAGGCCCGGAGCCCCCACCACTGAGTGCACAAGCAGAAGTGGATGTGGGCCCGGAACCACCTCTTGTCCCTGGAATGAATTATATAAATGGCCTGCCGGAGAGAGCGGAGGCTATGGGAGGGGGAATGGGGTCTACGGGTATGGGGGTGGGCCGGGGCATTACGGTCATTACGGTCATTACGGGGAGGGGCAGGTATGGTGGGAACTTCAGGGCTAGCCATTACCGGGGAAGTAGGGTTCACTATGTCACAGCGATCCCTCCTTCCGGCCCTACTAGTTCCACTCCAGGACCAGATGGCGAGAGTTGTCAGGGTCCTGGTCTCAGGCTGTTGTTGCTAATGCCAGGTCTGTGGTTCACAAGGCTCCCCTCGTCCAGGACCTAATACTAGACGAGGGGGCAGACCTGGCATGTATTACTGAAACCTGTCTGGGCCCGGAGGGAGGAGTCCCCCTCACTGAAATGTGCCCAGAAGGGTTTCAGGTGCTTCATCAGCCATGACCCCAGCGAAGGGGTGGGGGAGTGGCTAGCATCATCCGAGGGTCATTAGTTCCTCGTAGGATCCCTGCTCCGGAGCTTGTCGGATGTGAGTCCTTGTTGGTGAAGTTGGACTTTGAGGGTCAAGTGGGTCTGTTGCTAACGTACCTTCCTCCCAACAGTGTTGCAACAGCCCCCCCCTCGCTCCTCGGTCAGTAGCTGAGCTGGCGGTAGAGTTCCCCAGGCTTATGGTGCTGGGGGACTTCAACCTGCCTTCGCTCGGTGGACACTCTGATGGGGCGCAGGAGTTCATGGCTTCCATGACAGCCATGGACTTGACCCAAGTAATCCAGGGTCCGACTCACTCAGCGGGGCACACACTTGACCTCGTATTCCTCTCGGAGCAGTGGAGACGTGATCTAGATTTGAAGGGCATTAAGATCTTGCCCTTGTCATGGTCTGATCACTTCCTACTGAGGCTTGACTTTCGGAGACCAATCCCCCACTGTAGGGAGGAGGAACCGATTAGGTGGTTTCGCCCCAGGCACCTGATGGACCCTATGGCATTTCAGACGGCGCTTGGAGAAATACCTGACACTCTCGTCCACAATCCGGTAGAGTCCTTAGTCGCTGCTTGGAATACAGCGGCGGCAGAGGCCATAAACTGGATTGCGCCTTTATGGCCTCTCCAAGGTAGTGGATCCAGGAGAGCTCCTTGGTTCACTGAGGAACTTCGGGAGATGAAGTGCCAAAAGAGACGCCTAGAGCACCGCTGGAGGGCCAGTAACTCCGAGTCAGATCGAGCACTGATGAGAGCCTTTATCAGGACCATCTCGTGGTAATACAGGCGGCGAAATGTGCGCATTTTGCTGCTCTTATTGCATCCACTGAATCGTGCCCAGCCGCCTTGTTAGAATAGCCCGCTCCCTCTTGAAAGGGAGGGATGCGGGTGACCCTTTACAAGGTAGAGCTGAGGAATTTGTTCAGTTTCTAACGGATAAAGTCGCTCGGATTCGGACAGATCTGGACTCCAATTGCACGGTACCAGCCAAAGTACCGGGGGAAGGTCTTGGAGTGAATTTTATGGAGCAAGTTTCAACTTGTCGCTCCTGAGGAAGTGGGACAAGGCCATGGGAGCGGTGAGTGCCTCCACCTGTATACTGGACCCGTGTCCCTCCTGGCTTGGTCTCGACCAGCAGGGAAGTGACACAATGGCTGGATCCAGATGATAGTTAACACCTCTCTCCGGGAGGGGCCCTTCCGCACTTCCTAAAGGATGCGGTGATGAGGCCCCTCCTGAAGAAACCTTCTCTGGATCCAGCCATTTTGAGTAACTATCGTCCAGTCTCCAACCTCCCCTTTGTTGGGAAGGTTATTGAGAAAGTGGTGGCCTTTCAACTCCGACAATCCTTGGATGAAACTGATTATCTGGATTCCTTTCAGTCCGGTTTCAGGCCTGGCTACAGCACGGAAACTGCTTTGGCCGTGCTGATCGATGATCTCTGGCAAGCCAGGGATAGGGGTCACTCTCTATCCTTGTGCTTCTTGACCTCTCAGTGGCCTTCGATACCATTGACCATGGTATCCTTCTGCGACGGTTGCGGGAGGTGGGAGTGGGAGGCACTGTCCTTCGGTGGTTCTCCTCCTACCACTCGGACAGGTCGCAGTCGGTGTTGGTCGGAGGGCAGAGATCGACCCCTAGGCCCCTCAATTATGGGGCCGCAGGGTTCAGTCCTGTCACCCCTTCTATTTAACATCTACATGAAGCTGCTGGGTGAGATCATACTCTGGCACGGGATTAAATATCATCAATATGCGGACGATACACAATTGTATCTGTCTGCCCCGTGCCAACTCAGTGAAGCAGTAGAAGTGATGGGCCAGTGCCTGGAGGCTGTCAGGGTCTGGATGGGAATGAACAAGCTTGCGCTCAATCCCGACAAGACCGAGTGGCTATTGATGCTCCCTCCCAAGGATGGTCCAGCTATTCCATCTCTCAGCCTGGGGGGTGAAATTATACGCCCCTCAGAGAGGGTTCACAATTTGGGAGTCCTCCTGGATCCACAGCTGACTCTAGAACACCATTTGTCGGCTGTGACCAGGGGGCCTTTGCCCAGTTCGCCTGGTGCACCAATTGCAACCCTATCTGGACCGGGAGGCCCTTCGGATAGTCACTCACACTCTCGTCACTTCAAGACTGGACTACTGTAACATGCTCTACATGGGGCTGCCCTTGAAGAGTGTTCGAAGACTTCAGCTTGTCCAGAATGCAGCCGTGCGATCGATTGTGGGTGCACCTCGGTACACCCCGTTACACTATCCTCCGCGAGCTGCACTGGCTGCCCCATTGGTTCTCCGGACACGTTTCAAGGTGCTAGTCGTTTACTTTTAAAGCCCTACATGGTATCGGACCTGTTCTATGAGAGACCGCCTCCTGCCAGTCCCCTCCCAAAGACCTATTAATCCCACAGACTAGGCCTCCTCCGAATTCCATCTGCCGCCAATGTCGCTGGTGACTCCCCGGGGGGAGGACCTTCTCTGTGGCTGCTCCGCCTGCCCTCTGAAACGATCTCCCTGTTGAGATCCGGACCCTTACCACCCTTCCGGCCTTCCGCAAAGCAACTAAGACCTGGCTGTTCTGGCAGGCCTGGGGCTGTTGAACTATCTAGCCCCTTCGAGGTTATGACTGTTGTTGTATTTTAAATTTCTGTTTTCTATTTTTATTTTTGTACCCCCTCCCCTTCTGATTGTTAGCCGCCCTGAGTCTTTCGGGAATAGGGCGGCATACAAGTCAAATAAAACCTAAACCTAAAACCTAAAGTTTAAAATAAATTACAAACTCTAACAAACTTTAACATGACAGAATAGAAGCCAGTGAATAAAGAGCAAAACCCAGAGAAAGAAAAGAAAAAAAAAGAAAAAAAAAAAGAAAAAAAAAAAGAAAAGAAAAGAAAAAAAGAAAAGAAAAAAGAAAAAAAAAAAAAAAGAAAAAGAAAAAAAAAAAAGAAAAGAAAAAGAAAAAAAAAAAAAAAGAAAAGAAAAAAGAAAAGAAAGAAAAAAAAAAAAAGAAAAAGAAAGAAAAGAAAGAAAAAGAAAAGAAAAAGAAAAGAAAAAAAAGAAAGAAAAAGAAAAGAAAAGATAAAGTACCAACAAGCAACAGTGAAACTTACCCTGAAGCAAGATGATCTCAAATGGGGAAAAAAAGCTGAGATGGATCCTGAGGCAAGAGGTTCCATATGTTGAGCGCAATAATGGAGAGGACATGTTCCTACAATCATGAAAACTGCATTTCAGCTGGTAAGGCATAAAAAAGAGATTCTGTCTAATAGCAGCTTGTCTGAATGAGCAGGAGGAGGAAATGTATAGCCTAACCTCTGGTTCTAAGCAATCTGGAGACTCTAACCAGGCTATCTGCCAGTGATTTTGATAAAGAAGTGGAATAATTTGTGCCAATCTATAACATGGCATTTTGAACAGTCAAAATTTAAGGGTAGCCTCTCACAGAACACATGATAGGTTCTCAAGATATTTTAAGATGATTGATCAGGAGTCTTTATTAAAAATTGAGCACACCCACACAGACCTTTTCCTTTTATAGACTTGTTTATAACGTTACTGGCATTCACTCCAGTTTGCCTAATATTGTAACCCAGTTACAACAAAACTAAGCTGTGTATGTGACAATGTCCAGTCCTGCCTTAGCCAGAAACAGGTGCATTAGGAATACTTGCCCAGTGAAGTAAAGGAGGCCATCAGTTTAGATGTAATGTTCAAGGGAGGTTCAACACATCCATGACAAAAGAGTAGATACTCCTATATGAACTTTTTAAATAGCCAGCTATTTAGGATACTGGGTGTGCCCCTTTATCTTCAGCACTCTCTTTTCAATTATAGCCAAAATAGTGGTGGGGACGGAAACGCCAGTAGATATAATATATATAAAAACTTAGTTAACTTTAGTGAAAACTGAAAGTGGCCTCACAAAATTACACCTAATTCAGAGCTTTTACATGCACGTTTCCATTTCGGAAACATGGAAGTGCCTAAATTAGCAAAACAGAAGTAAACTGTTGACTGCTTCATTGCAGGATTAAGTGTGATAAATGGAGGTTTTGTTGAGCCTGCGTCCAGATGTTGTGTCTATACTGTATATGTGTGTGTGTGTGTACTATTTTTTTAAAACATTCTTGGCATGCAGCCCATATATATTTTGGATACTGCAGGGAGTATATAATATTACTGGAAAATGATGTGGTCTGGTAACCTTTTAAATAACATTTCCTCCCTCCTCTCTTTTCTAATAGTTTGTTTTTCTTTCCATGTTTTTTATTGGGAGATTTTGAAAAAAAGTAATGAATGTAAGGCTTTTTAAAAAAAGGAGTGATTACTTTCCTGCTTCTCAAAAAAAATAAGTGAGAGTAAAGCGACCTGTAAGGGTGCAAACATAGCTGAAGTGTGGGACCATTTTGTCTAGAATGTATTCCATATTATTCTTTAACTTTCTTAGCCAACTTGGCTTGAAAAGTAAAGTTGAGATTTGGCAAAAGCTAATTCCCTTCCATACACCTTTTACCTTCCCACTATTTATTCTAAACTTCCATCCAAGATGTTGCTTTTTTTTTTAAGGAAGTACCTGCCACTCTTGCATGCCTTGCCTGAAAAGAGGTGGTTGACTTGCCTTTCCTGAGTTTAAAAATACGGTATCCACCAGGAATTTGGACCTCCCAGTTTTAAGGAAAACAAACAAAGAAAAGATTGTCAGGCAGGCCTCAAAGTGCCGGCATGCCGCCATACAAGTTGCCCTTTGCATGCCTTTGAGTCTGGGCCTCTTCTGCTTTGGAGAATGCCCATCTAATTTGCAGTAATAGCATCCAGCATCTTTTCCATTCAGGGAAGTCTGTCTGAACCGTCACTTTTCCAGATTTTCCCTTTCTCCAAGCTGTACTGGGCCAGGTACTGCGAAGTTTTTCCTTTGCAATCAGCCATGTGAAATGATGCACAGTTCCAGTTTGCTAAGAAACACAGAATAACTTCAACCAAACACTTTTAAATGAACATGCTTTTCTGCAGGAACTCATTCTTTCAATACTTCTAAACTTTGAAACAACACATTTCTGCTTCATAAAGGATATCCTTTGATTCCCTCCCCCCTCATTTTGTAGAACCCAGAATGGCTCTTGTTCCTTTTTTTGCCCAGCACCAGTAATAAAATCTAATGTCTAAATTTTGTTTCACCTATCGGCAAATAAATTCACAGAGACAAACTTTATTTTATTTCATTTCCCCCATTCATTACTTTTATAAATAACTAATACTCCTTTCTCATCTATTTTCCCAACAACAACAACCCCTCTGAAGTGAGTTGGCCTGATTGCAAACTTTTATTAATCAACTCCTCAGTTACGTGGATGTTGTACAGATAGATCATGGAGAAAACATTCAAAGAGATTCTTGTTGTGATTAAAGAACTCACTAGTGGGTAAAAACTTTTTGGAAGGGCAAAAAAGGTACAAGAGCCTCTCCCAATGATTATAAACACCGAGGAAACTTTTCAGAAAGGCAACAAAAATTTTAAACATCAATTTCTTCTTCATGCTTAAAGAAATGACTCACAATTCAGCTTTCTGAATTGTTCCACTCTATGGTCACAAAGTTCTGATGGCAATGTGCCGAAGAAATAGGGTGAGGTATTGACAGTTTCCTCATAATATTTGTAAATCTGAAGACTACCGAACTGTAAAAAAGACACTTCTCTGTGTTAGGAATCCATAGATTCTATGTCTGCAATAAATCTAAAATTTGAAAATATGTTAATTAATGTACATCTAATGCCCAATTAGAATGTACTAAAATACTAAAGGTGAAATAGCAATATGTTGGGAGTTAATTTTGCCATGGAATGTGTTCAAAAGCTTCTGTGATCCAAGAAACTGAGTAACTTGTACTCCATGTAATGAACAAGGGAAATTTCCCAGCCACTTATCTTTTTTTCTTGCTGTTTACAATTGTTTTATTTTGTAGCAGAAATAATCTGTTAACTAGTTTTCCTAAGACATTCCCAGACAATGAGGGATCACTTATGTGACGTGATCGTATCATTTCATTAAAACAGCCAACTAAATAAACTCATGCAGTGAAAAAAATCAGAGTGATGGCAATGGGAGAACATTATCATTGTGCTTCTGTTCCTCCCCCGCCATCATAAAAAGCCCTCCACATGTATACAAGTTTTTCCTCAGTTCATCTAAGTTGTACTGGAGACTCATGTAGAAACAAATAGGTGTTAATAAATTTTAAGCAAGTCAATATTAGCATTATATAATATGGACATTTAAAAATTCAGAATATCCTTCCCTTGCTGTTTCCAAACATCGTTTTCTTCTCAAAAACATAATGAACTGAATTTACTGCTAAAAGTTAGATTTTAGGTTTGATACCATATTCAGGAGCTTTGCTAGAGTGAATCTTATTACGTCTCAAAAGTATTAAAGGTTTGCTTGTGTTTTGAATAATTTTTTTTTGAAACTATAGGTTAAATGCGGCTTTTACATATTTTCTGCATTTGATACTTTGATACTTTGACCATTTGCCTTTCTTGACTTTTTGTTTCATGTACTTCCCACACTGGTATTATGGAATTGCTAAAATACTTCCCCTGTTTTGAGATGATGTCATATTTTGATGAATAACATTTCCCATAGATTTATTCTGTGTTCATTTTTTCCCCTGTAGCCTCTGGTCAACTTCATCTGCTCATTTCCCCTCCAATCATCTAACAGTTCAAACACACACACACACACACACACACACCACACACACACACACAACCCTCTTATGGGAAAAAGCAGAAGCTCTTTATTATTGCAGTATCTTTGGTTCCTCTTAGCATGTGATGGAGGGTCTTTACACTACTCAGTATATTAATGTTCCATGTGATTTGGCCAAAAGATTCTTAAGATATAAGACACCTCCAAAGATGCGGAGTAAATTGCCCAAATGAAAAAATGGAGCAGGTTTGCTGAATCAGGGATATGAAGCTAGTTCTAATCCTAAACCAGATCCAAGATTTCACAACCAATGAACTAGCCAGGATTCAAGAAAGGCTCTGATAAAGTGAATTGTCTGTATGTATTATTGAAGGGATAGAATCAGTGGTGAGAATCAAATTGTTTTACTACTGGTTCTGTGGGCGTGGCTTGGTGGATGTGGCATGGCTTGGTGCGTGTGGCTTGGTGGGCGTGGCAGGGGAAGGTCACTTCAAAATCCCCATTTCCTCCTGATCAGCTGGGACTCAGGAGGCAGAGAATAAATAGGGGCGGGGCCAGTCAGATGTGGTATTTGCCGGTTCTCTGAACTACTCAAAATGTCCACTTCTTTAGAACTGGTCAGAACTTGCTGAATACCACCTTTGGATAGAGTCCAAATGCCCATCTGTAAAACTTCCATGTTTGCTGTTTATCAAGTAGAAAATGAAGTCAGTCAAATAGAAAAAAAAAGTCAGCAATTTTAGAAGACAAGGGGGAAAAAAGAGCAAAGCAACAGACGTTTATATCAATAAACACCTTGGAAAAATGTTCTTCTCCCCCCCCCCCTTTCTATTTTGTTGGCCTCCTCTCATTTTCTCCCTTCTCTCTCTTAAGGTAGCAGTGTGGGAGCCTTGCCAATACATTGTGGTCTCATGGGGAAGCTTTCCTCTCACTGAAAGAGCCCTTGCGCCTGCCAGCCCAATTAAAGCAATGTGAAAGGAAAGCAGCATCTGGAATCACGCTGCCTCTCACAGCCAAGTCACAATTGTTTAGTCTGAAAGTCGTTTCAGGGAGAGCGAAACTGGCTGGCTGTGCAGTGGCCCCCACATCTGGATCTGCGGCTAGACAGCCTCCTTGGCTGAAGGCCTGTGTGCATGTGCATTATAAACTTTAGGATATGCTGACAAGTTAAGAAGTCAGAATGAGAGTCACACTAACAGACTGCAGCTTCTTTCCTAGATACACACGCATGCACTGTGCATGCCCGAGTATTCCCTCAACAAAGTTAAATCCATTTTTTTTTCAGAGACCGGCCTCCTTTTTCCTACTTCAGTTCTGATCTGAAGTTAGAGATAACTAGCACAAATTAATAAAAATATTCTCTTTGCTTGGAGTTTAAGGCTTTGTTTGTGTTATTTACAACTTAGTAACGAGATGTGTTGATGGGTTTTTTTTTCCAAGAAACCCCACCGAGGATAATGTTTTAGATTACTTCATCATGGTGTGGCCCCTGGGGAGACCCCCTTCAAATATGGATGTAATGGTTATGCTTCTAAACTTAAATATGATCACAACTAGGGTCAAAATAGCGATGACACTAAATGCATGATCGCATTTCTTTCACACAACAGCTATGAGGGGTGAAGGAGTAGATGGTTAAGGGGGAGGTTCACTCTCCTTCTGTACTGTGATCTGAATAAAAATTCCCCCATTGCTATTATCCCCAGTGGGAGGCAATTCTGACACCGGGGAAAGGCTCCTTCCTCTAGTCAGTAACAGTCTGGGAGGGAGAGGGGACCTTGATGGGAGAGGGTCAAATTTCCCTCCTCACGCGAGTGGACTAATCGTGTTTGCTGCTCTCTGTGGCTTTTATTTAGAAGGAGAAACTCTGGATCAGTTGAACTTGGCTGTGTACGCAGCTGGCCTTTAGTGCATTAATGTGCTCCTGTGAGAGTTTTAATAAAGGCTATACCATAATAATTTCCATTCTCACTTTTTTTTTAATTTGCTGTATTCTGATTTGAATGTGTGTAACGTATTGATATAATGTGGAAATTCTGGGGTCCCGTTACATTGCTGGATGCCATAAGAGAGCTAATGCCGTCTAAGAATAACTTTCATAGTGTGCTGTCTGCTTGTACTCTAATTTGCAGAAATGAAATTGAGAAAGTGTCTGTATTTGGCTTCCTAAAACAAAGTATCTGTTATGATTCCAAAACACAGTTTCTATCCATCTGCCTTTCGTTCCTTTGTCACCAATTTGTCATCATATTCCCAGGTTATTTTGCAGAGGGGGAGCGCAAGGTGGGTGGGAAACAGTAAGTACAGGTAGTCCTCAACTTACAACATTTTGTTTAATGAGCAAAGTTACAACAGCACTGAAATATGTGGCTTACAGCCATTTTTCACAATTACAACCTTTGCAGCACCCCTATGATTGTGTGATCAAAATTCAGATGCTTGGAAACTGACTCATATCTATGACAGTTGCAGTGTCCCGAGTCTGTGATCACCTTTTGTGACATTCTGACCAGCAAAGTCAATGGGGAAGCCAGATTCACTTAACAACCTGTTGTTAACTGATCAACTGCATGACTCACTTAACAACTGTGGCAAGGAAAATTGTAAAATGGGGCAAAACTCACTTAACAAATGTCTCAGTGAACAAAAGAAATTTTGGGCTGAATTGTAAATTGAGGACTACCTGTATAAACAAAACATAGTTGATCAGCCAGAAAAGCCAGATAAACTAGGCCCAAGTAATAATTATGTGTGCCCCTAGAACAACTCTGTAAGTAGCATTGATTGACAGTGTGTTTCTGAATCCAATTAAAGGTGCTGTTTTTCACCTTTAAAGCTTTTCATGCCATGGGGCCAAGTTAACTGAGAGATCGTGTCTCCACAATAGTATGTGTTTGTTCCACTAGATCTGCCAGAGAAGGTATGCTTCTGAGCCTGTCTGTTAAGCCTTACCCTTGGCAGGCCCCAAGAGGCAGGTCTTCTCTGCTGTGGCACGGACTTTAATTGTGCATTTATCTATCCAGTTTCTCACCTAAGTGACTTTTATGGAATCTTTTCCTCCTGGAAGTGAGGCTAGCTCCATCTCGTTCTATATTCTGAAAAGAATACAAAGCCAACAAGACTATTTTCTCCACCAATGTGCCTTATGTTCCAGTCTATGGCTTCCACTCTATTTTGTGATGCCCTCATTTAGTGACTGCCTTATTTAGCAACCATTCAGCGATACAAAAAATAACTTTGTGACCAATCCTCACAATTTATTACCTTCTCAAGTTTATAAAACAAAGGAAGGTGAAGTATGATCATAAGCACAGCTGCAGTTTCACTTAGAAATTGTTTTGCCTAAGGACCAAGTTGCTGGTCTCATTTGTGATCACGACCTGTAGTCTCCATCATGTTAATATAACTTAGCAAGTATGAAAACATGGAGAACAAAGGCCAAACTATTTCAATATTTATTTCTAAGGGTGCTTAGAATATAATTGAACTAACACAAAAATAAAAAATTCAGATACTGTCACTAATTACCTGGTAGCAGTCAAGCAGTCACTTTTTAGGTTTTTTTCAAACTCTTTCCTTGTGATAATTAGGTTTTAAAGAATCATATCAGCACATCCTTCATAAATGCACTATGCTGTATATGTAGCAATTTGTTCCTGACTACAAAAGGTGATTTCTCTTAATTTGAAAAACTAATACAAGCAGACAGCATTAAACACATTCTTTTGCAATCTCTTTGTGCAATACGACACTTGTTGGAAATCTATATATTAATTTCCCAAGACCAGTATTGTTGAAGGCAAGTGTATTAAATACTTCCTCTGGGTACCATTAATTGATTTTGAATTTTATATGAACATCAAAAGGTTTGTAGAAAAATACTTTTTTTGTAATAGTTTCCCAATGCTGCACTTTCCAACATTATTGATCTATTGTCTCTTTGCATTTAATAAGTGTGTCCAGTAATTTTCACTAATGCAAACAGCTAACTGAAGAAGGCGTCAGAAAATGATAGAAGCTCCATCCAGACTGGGACCTATTAATTCTATTCATCCTAAGTACTATGAGAACTAAAACTGAGAACTCGCTGTAAATTTTGGATTTTCTAAAGCAATACATAGCTATTGCCATATGCACTTGAAAAAGTACCCCTTTTCTCTTCTCTTTCTCCCATATGCCAGATTTATGTGGACTAAGAGAAAAAGGGAAGGGCAGATACAGTATGGTGAACATGGCACAGCACTGATTTGAGGAAAACCATAATGTACATAGAGGGACACGGTGGCTCAGCTTGAGCTTGTCGATCAGAAAGGTTGGCAGTTCAATGATTCGAATCAGTAGCACTGTGTAACGAAGTGAGCTCCCGTTACTTGTCCCAGCTTCTGCCAACTTAGCAGTTTGAAAGCATGTAAAAATGCAAGGTGAAAAATAGGAACCACCTTTGGTGGGAAGGTAACAGTGTTCCATGCATTTTTGGTGTTTAGTCATGCCGGCCACATGACCATAGAGACATCTTTGGACAGCACTGGCTCCTCAGCTTTGAAACGGAGATGAGCACCGTCCCCTAGAGTCAGGAACGACCAGCACATATGTGTGAGGGGAACCTTTACCTTTATAATGTAGATGCTGCATTTAAAAAATGAGTACGGTAACTGTTTCAGTAGCATTGAAACAGTTACTGTATGCTCACCTATTGCAAAGAAAATTTCTTAAGTCTTTGTTGAATAAGCAGGATCTTATTAGATGGTACGGTAAAACATTAAATACTTTTCTGAAGGACAAGGCTTCATGTCACTACCTTAAATCAGAGATGAGCAAGTAAATTGATGAAATAAGTAGAACTTTTGGTAATAGTAGCCAGCCAAATTGCAATTCTCAACCCTAAGGAGAAAACAAGCTATGTTTTTAATGTTTCAAAACCAATATTTTTCCAGGACAGATTTGTGTAATAAGGAACTGGTTATGTGGTTTCAGGTGTCTCGTCAAAGTACTGAAGATAGAATTGTAGGAGGATTTGACAAACATAGCATATTGTAGCATACCTCCTTTAAAGCAGGAGGCCATTCTTTAAAAACTAATGCATGCAACGGACATAGCAGTGCATGGAAGTGAAATCCTGGATGTAACAGTCAGGATTAATTAGGATTTAGATACTTAAGAATGACTTATTTGGTACTATATATTAGAAAAGAGAGAGAGGTGAGGAAATAAAGAGAATCTATAACAAATTTGACCGCATTGCAGGGGGCTCCACAAGTGGGAATTAAAAAAGTCAATGTGGCCTGTGTAATTGTGTGATTGAAGCACCACCTCTTTGTGGCATGTAAAAATAGAATGGGGCTTCAATAATATAAGAGCAGCCACCCCTATAGACACCTCTGCCACATTGTCTGGGGAAAGTAGGAAGGTACCCTTTTGAGGAACATTGGCCCATAATTATACTGAGATCTTAGTATGTGGAGGATTGGAATTGGAATAACGGTGGGATTCACTTACCTTCCCTACCGCTTTGCAAATGTGAGTGCACCAGTGGTGGGTTGCAGGAGGTATGCCCCAATACAGGCGTACTAGAGCCTGCTCGGAGCACCGGGTACCATTCCGGTACGTTGTTCCAGAGGGCCCATCCCTGCTTGCCTGAGCTTCTTACCTATCTTTTAAGCCTTTGGCGCTTCCCTGCTTTGCCAAACCTGCCAGCTTGAGCTTTTAGCTAGCTCAAAGCCATATGTCCTGTTCTGCTTGCTTCCGAGTGAAGGATTCATCTTTTTGTTTTCCAGAGTAGCATTCAAAACCGTGAGCTTTCACTTCTTGCCTGCTCTGCCACATCGTGTCCATGGCGTGATAGCAGTAGTTATTACTTCCTCCTCTTTGAAAAATGAAGGAGAGAACATACCCATCATCAGACAGAAAGGCAGGGAGTGGATATGTGGTGAGACAAAGCTGAGTTCACAATGCCTCTTCACTGGCATTTGCAACAGAATCATGAGGAGAAATAATTGGTGCTAAACAGAAGGGGGAAAAAAACCATTAAAAAAAACCTTTTTGTTCCAAAGTTTTACAAAACTTGTTTTTTAACTACAGCTGTTACTTATATAATTATATAAATTTATTATATATTTATTATATATATAAAATAAATTATATATAACTCTAAAATGACACATTTCAAGGGACCATTACATTTAAATTAAGAGTAATAGTGTCATAGGAATAGAAATATTTTCAGTTCTCGTGACCTAAGAAGCTTTTAGAAACTCAGATTTGAAAAATCCTATGTTACAAAAAGATTTGCAAATGGTCTGGAAATTGGGACTGGGTTTCTTGTGAGGGGATACTCATGCATTTCCTTATGTACATAAGGCTAGGGAAAAATGTGGGTTTGTATGCTGTTTGTTTGCTTTTGTGAGTTGCACATATTAGTCCAACAGGTTTAACAACCTTTATGGGTTGGGTTGATGCAGTTTCACCAAAACATGTTGTTCACAAAGCACTCCTAGATAAATAAACACCAACATTTTCTATTTTGACCTTTACTCTCTTCCCGGGTTACATGTAAATGTTGAGCATCCAAATAAACTGATGGTTCATAAACAGGCTGGAATTTCAGCCCTATCTTGTAGATTCTCCTGTCTAACAAGTCTGTGCTGCAGGCAGATATTAAAGCCCACCTCCCCAAAAGTGGCAAGTGATAGTGGCAAGCAAAGGCCATTGTACGGAAATTGTACAGCATTTCTATATTACCCTTTATGTCTCTCTTCAAATATGAGCTTACGACAATGTTTTTGCTGAAATCTGTTACCCCCTGGGGAAAAATGTTTCAGTTTTTCTATTTTGTTCACAGGGTGCTGTGGAATTTTGAACAAAATTCAAACTTCAGTAGAACTTTTTCTAAAAATTGGTGAAGTAATAAGAAGGTGCTTTTCTCCATCCATGCACACTCTTACTGGCTGCCACACTTTCCCATCTGAAAAAACCCGATGTGAAATTTTCTTACAACGTAACTTCTATTGGCTTTAAACTGAAGTGTGGAAAAGGCAAGGATGCAGCAGATGTTTGAAGAGAAGCTTATGCCATGAAAGATACATTCCTTATCTATGTCCTAAGGGCAAGAGGTTTGCTTCATCTCTAAGAATATCACCAGCATTCTCTTTTTCTATTAAATCAAAATCTCACTGTTAACTGTAGAATGTACAGAAGATGACCACAAATACTCAACATTTTTTTTCTTCCTTTCAGTTATGCCTGATAATTATCAGAGACTGCCTGATAAATGCTTGCAGTTTTTTAGGCAATTTTTCAGAACTGGTTTGTCTTTGCTTCCTTTCTAGGCCTGAGGAAAAGTGATTGGCCCAAAGTCAGACTAAGAATGAACTAGAACTCAAGGTCTCAAGTTTCTCGCCTGATGTCTTAAGCACAACACCAAACTGGCTCTGATTGAACAATTACCTTTTGACAAAAGTTGGAACATTTATCTAAAAAGGTAAATTCCCCTCGCACATATATGCAAATCATTCCCCACTCTAGGGGGCAGAGCTCATCTCTGTTTCAAAGCTGAAGAGCCAGCGCTGTCCAAAGATATCTCCGTAGTCATGTGGCCGGCATGACTAAATGGCAAAGGTGCACAGAACACTGTTACCTTCCCACCAAAGGTGATTCCTATTTTTCTACTTGCATTTTTACATGCTTTCGAACTGCTAGGTTGGCAGAAGTTGGGACAAGTAATGGGAGCTCACTAGGACACTAGGGATTCGAAGCGCCGAATTGCCGACCATTCTGATCCACAAGCTGAGCATCTTAGCTATTGAGCCACCATGTTCCTTAACATCTATCTACTTAATCCAATAATAGCCTATTCTTACAAATTCACAAATTTGTTGGCATGTTTTATACTGATTTTATGCCACAGGCATCATATTTACTTAACTTATATTTGTAGCTTGCTTTTCTGCCTATATAACTCTTTATCATTCATTCTTGTGTGTCCAATCACACTTGGCCAATAAAGAATTCTATTTCTATTTCTATTTCTATTTATTTCTATTTTCTTCTATTTCTATTTCTATTTCTATTTCTATTCTATTTCTATTTCTATTTCTATTTCTATTTCTATTTCTATTTCTATTTCTATTCTATTTCTTTCTATTCTATCTATTTCTATTTCTATTCTATTTCTATTCTATTTCTATTTCTTTCTATTTCTATTATATTTCTATTCTATTCTATTCTTTCTATTCTGTGTTTAGCCCATCAAACATCAAAGATTGAGTGGGATAGATGCATATCTACTGCGCTTTTGCCATGGTGAAGGTGGAGAGAAATTTATTCAAACTTCTAATTTAGCTTAGCTATCTAAAGCTAGTTGACAAGGATGTGCATAGCTTCCCCCAACATGGGAATTCTTTAAGAGATGTGGATAGCCATTTGTCTGAATGGTTATAGGGTTTGCTGTCTAGGGGGGGGTTGGACTAGAGACCTCCAAGGTCCCTTCCAACTCTACTATGTATTTTTTTGTATTTAGCTCTAGAAAACACACTTGCTTGTAATGCAAGATACATTATTTTTAAGTCCTGAGCTATTTGTGGCCATATTGTATGATAATGAGAATTTAAAATTACATCTCCTGTGATATTAGTAACTTTGAAATAACTTTGAAAATGATGGTCTAAGTTTGTGAATGAGGAAACATCTAATCTGGGAGGCCAATTTTGTGGATGAGTATATAAAACAGGGAAGCTAGGAAACCAATCAGAGATGAAGGTTTATCAGAAATAAACCCTGGATGCTAATCTGTAAACTATCTTTGCAAACCTATTAGACCTTGCAGTTACAAACCATGAACTCTGTCCTTTCTTCTCTCCATTTCTAACAATCCAAGAGGTTAAAAGTGTACCAGTCTACAGTCTGTAAGATAACAGGATTAAGTAGAGCTTCAAATATGTGTCCATAGAAAGTCCATATGGACTTTGACAACTGTTCATCCAGTTATGAATTAAAAATCAGGTCGCTTAAAAAGCATTTGATAAATGGCAGGCAAAGGCTCTCTGTGTTTTGTTTTGCTCTGTTTGAAGGGGGAGAGGTTCTCTGTGCTGTGAGTTCAACCAAACAGAATTTTAAATTATTTTTTACTAAAACCAGTCCACTTGTAAATAGGCCAAAGCTTTTATTTGATGCAGAAAGTGTAATATAAACCCAGAGTTGTCTGAGCTAATTGGCGGGATGAAAAACTTTGCCGCAATGATGCAAGTTGTGGGATTACAGAACAGCCAAGGAGCAGATATGTTGTATGTAAAATTACCTAGAGTTAAACTCTGTAGTCACCCTGCATGTACACCCAGATTCTGGGTTTATTTTATATTTTTTTCTCATAAAGATTTGTGCCCCTGTTGCTTTCCTATCAAAGCCTGTGGCGGCTCCTAGGATAAACATGTGGTCAAAAGACAGAAAACTCGAGGCAAAATTGGTATTCATTTCGTCCATAGCAGCATAAACTGAGAGGCTTTTAAGAAGGGTGAATGGTTTTCAGTAAATCTCTCATATCAGCAGAAACCTTTGAAAAAGTTTGTTTAAAGGCTGTGGAGATAAACAGCCCAGCCAAGTGTTTGTTTAAGATGTATGTACTCTGTGTCAACCAGTAGGCTGGTATTTGTAGGGGAAGGAAAGCTGGAATCCGTCTGCTACTTTAGACTGCCATGAATGGAGCCTTTAAAAGAGCTGGAGGGTCCCTGGCTTTTTCACCAGGGGAAATGACAGATGCAACTCCTGGTGAATTTAATTCAACAGGATAACTATTGGGTTTCATTTCTGAGCATTGTGGACAATGTTCCCTTGCTGATCTTACAGACCAAGATAAGCACCTGAATTCTTAGTAATATTCTCAGAAAACTAACAGCATTTCAAAAAAGTTGAGCATATTGGGGGGGGGGGGTTTGCATAGCGAGGCAGTGAAAGCATTTTGATCATCATCAATCATGAATAACTAAGATTGAATCCAGACTTCAGAATTCTCCAGATCAATGTAATATTACCTGCATGTCAAAATAATAGCTGCGATCCTTTCTGTCTGATAGTTCTGATTTCCAGGATTGTAGTTTCAGTTATTTTAATCACAGATGCTGTCAGTTATTTTTTTTTTAAAAAAAACAATCCTGGGAATAGATAATTTTATTCCCATGAGCATCTGAATTAAACCATGGTTATCTGCATGTTATTTTGACCTAAGTGGACATCCATCTTATTTCTGAAATCTAAATTGCTAATGGTCTGTAAGCTTGTTTTTATACCTGAGAATAAATGTTACAAAATATTTTAAAAATATTTATGAATTATAATGTATACATTCATTGATAAAAATATCATGAGGAATCTTGCTCATTAAATACCTTGTTTCATTTATTTTGGGGTTATGAGCACCATCAGTTAAAAAAATGTGTAGAAAATCCTCACCATATTTTTCTGGAAACAACAGCAATGGACGTGATAAGAAAAGGCAGGGTTACAAATGGACAGGGACTCTTACCAAATTCTAGGAAAAGAATGGAAATTTTGTCTGGGAAAAAACATTTTAACACTTGTAATAACTTTACTATGTTTTGCAAAAAATCTTATTGTTCAAATTAGAGCAGGGTTTTTACAATAATAATTAAAAGCCAAAAGCCAACTAAAAAGTTTTTTGCAAATGTCCACTGTGAACATGTTTCACTATGCATCTTCAAATCATTGGCAGATCTTTTGTAGAATGACCAATAGCAATGCTAAAGAAAGAAGTCTATGTGTTTATTTGCTTATAGATATTATTAGTATGGTTGTCTTTCAATAGTTTATCAAAATCCATGCATTAATTTTTTTAAAAAAATCCCTAAAAATCAGGTACTATCTTCCAATTAACTACCCAAAAGCTCTGGAGAAGCGTCTGAAAGAGTCTTTTTAGCTGCATAAAGGAATAAAAGGGTTGGTGGGCAGCCTACCATCAGACAGCAAGTTATTTCCCAATGGGAAGACTGCCACTGAATGCCATTTACTGGGTTTCCACCCCTCAGATCTCTCAGAGATAGGTAACTATGGTATCTTCTGCAGGTCAGGTTGCATAGGACATGCAAGTACCAATTGGAGAAGATGGTCTTCAAAGTAGTAATTTCTGATGTTCCTCTTTGATTCAGGAGTTTTGTCAGCATGCTTACTTTCTCTTCACTCTCTTGGTTATTTTGTGATCAAGTGGAGGCTTTTACTTCAACTAAACTACAGTTACTTGCTGGCTGCCCTTCAATTATTATTTCTTAGCTTAATAATAACATATAAATAACTTTTTCCTCAACACAGAGCTCCTTTTTGTATTTACTTCACACAAGCCACAATTAAACAATAATCTAACTGACCACAATTTCTCATTTTATCTGACCTGGAAATTATAGTTGCCAGCCCTGAACAAGGGAATCCTAACCCTTCAACCCACAATTTGATGCAACGGTGGCAAAGATGGAAATGACGTATCACCACAGCATAGCAAATAGTTAGTGCACACAGTTAACCCCGGATGAAGTTTGGTCGCCCAGCCGTGGAAGCCTAATGACTACGTACAAGAAATAAACGATTTTGACAAAACCCATCCAACTACAACAATAACTTCAGAAACTGCGAGACTAAATTTGGGAACCAAGTAAGCATGCACAAATTAATTGATATTTATTTAAATTGGAAATATGAGAAGGACATGATCAGTTTGGGGATCTGAAGCTCAAGAGCAACGAGAGCAAAAGGCAATTATAGCAGCTTCCAGGTTTGATTCATAAACAATATATTGGTAATTCACAGACATAATGATGTCCTCAGTGGCAGAATAAAATCAAAACGGATTCCTGCAAGAGTATTTATTTGCCATGTTTTAAAGCCTTACTACAATACAGTTTTGAATTATGATTGTACACCTTTTTAGAGGAAAGATCAATGGGGTCTATTAGCTGGGGTTTCAAAAACCAAAGATGGATGTTGCAATCCTGCAATAAAGGCTCTGTCCTTTTAAACATGTGTTATACATAAAAGCCTGTAGAGATTTTCAATCATCCAGGTCTGGTTGTCCAAAGATGCTTTTCAGGAGGCAACTGGACTTTCTTGTTTTTTTCTTTTGAAGCCGTTCACTTCTCATCCAAGAGGTTTCTTCAGCTCTAACAGGATACTGGGGAATGAAGGATTTATATTCCTTGCAGACAGCTGGTCATTTGCATTCTTTCCAAAGAGTCATGAAGCACTTGGAGGTTTATCTGTGTTCTCAGGGTCACCTGAGTAGTGCTCCTGGTTCCTATGCTTCAACAACCCTCTAAAAGGATGCAAATGAGCAGCTGTCTGCAAGGAGTATAAATCCTTCCATTCTCCACTATCCTTTCAGAGCTGAAAAAAGCTTCCTGAATGAGAAGCGAAATGTCTTCAAAAGAAAAAAAAAAACAAGAAAGTCCAGTTGGCTCCTGAAAAAGAAATTGTTATACATGTAATACATGTAAAAAGGCCTGGGGCTTTGATCACTCTTCATAACCATCCTCTAGACAAGAGGACCTCAATTCCAGCATCTTTAAGATGGGTGGACCACCTGCCAGTCAATATTTTGACAACTCTTCCCACAGACACCTTGGCAAAGATAGCAAGGATGAAGAGACACAACATGGTAATCTCCAAATATCCAGGAAGCAAGTCCAAGCTGTGGTGAACCAATGCAACAAGAAAGTATACGACCAAGATTTAAAACTTTCAAAACTGTTTAAATATTAACCTCTTAACCTCAGGTTTGGCCTGAGGACTAACTATTGGATTTCTTGTATGGTGGGGTAGCTTTGCTACCTCTGATACTAGGTTTTCTAAGTTGGCATAGCTGTTTGCAACTGGGAAGGAACCCACTTCATCACTACAAGACTTTGGTTTTGTCAGGATGATGTTTTCATTGTTCAGGATTACACCTCATTTCAGGATTATGTTCCCTGCCACATATAGATATATACCTTGGAGATAGGCAGGTCATAGAGATAAAAGACTGCAACAAAGAATGTGGCATTCATAGCTTTGCTACTCCTTTGCTTGGGCCAACACCTATGCATTTTAGCCTGGCACCCATTCACTTATGTCAGAGAAGCAGGATTCTATTTCTGGCTCAATTAAAGTGTCAAACATCAGTCCTAGGACTGGCAGAAACGTATACTAGACTAAATATTGCTTCCCCATTTGTCCATAAGTGAGGCCAGCAAATGGTGCTAATGATGCAAGTAGTATTGTCTTTATTCCAAAAATGAAATGAGCAAAAACCCCATTCCTTTCAGGGATATAAATAATCTTGGTGTGTTGCACAGCCACAGCTATTTTGACTGGTTTTAGTAACATGGCCTGATCGGGACGACAGTTGTAGCATTCTTGCACAAATCCTCATGAGTATAATAATACTTTGAAAAGTCAAAAAAATGGACACACAAAATCCCTTATGGCAGAAGCAGAGTAAACCTTGTAATCCATTTAATACTGGTAGAATCAGCAATACACAGCTGGTAGAACCTGTCTTTTCCCTCCCTGGCTTAAATCCATCTTCGGTGTAGCACAATACTAGTGCTCTTTCAGAAGATGGTTAAACCTGGGTTTATGCCGGTAGTCCTTGATTTACAACCATTTGTTTAGTGACCATTTGAAGTTACAATGGCACTGAAAAAGGTGACCATGACCATTTTTCATCTTTATCACCATTGCAGCATCCCCACAGTCACATGATCAAATTCAGATGCTTGGCAACTGGCATGTATTTATGATGGTTTCAGTATCCCAGGATCATGTGATAATCTTTTGTGACTTTCTGACAAGCAAAATCAATGAGGAAGCCAGATTCACTTAACAAGAGTATTACTAATTTAACAACTGTAGTGATTCATGTCAACTGTGCAAGAAAAGTCATAAAATGGAGCCAAACTCACTTAACAACTGTCTCACTTGGTAACAGAAATTTGGGGCTAAATTGTGGACATAAGTTAAGGACTACCTATAATGAGCCCGTGTGAAGAGTAACAAGGAGTTCTGAAAGCCGGTCAGACACTATGCAGGCAGAAGATATTCCATTTCTCTCAAGCTTAAGCCACAGCAGTTCTGGAGGAAAATGGCCAGCTACCAAAGAGGAGGGATATATCTGTGACAGCCTAAAGTGGCCAACAGGAGTTGAACAGATCCCAGCTTCTGATCTGACTAGGTCAGCAACCAAATGGTCATCTGAGCATGCTAGATGATATCAATCCCCAAAATTCTACCTAGATAAGAAAGAACAATTTGAAGAAGTACAATTTTAATTTGCCTCAGAAAGGAGCTGAGGAAGAGAGGAACACAACATTAGGCACTGCCTAACAAAGGTACAATTCGGAAATGTTAGGATTTAGGTGAATGGCTATATTGGCATAAGCATCTGGTACAAACTGTGATAATGTGAAAACAATGAAACCGGCACTGATACTGCACAATTCAAATTCCAGCCATTCATACTAGCATCATTACATGGCACACTATGCATCGTCATGTGGTTTGCATCATTCTGTCATGACTCATGTTTCATCATTTGCCTTCGCCTTCCCTCTCAGGATGCTTATTGGGGTGAGGCCATACTTTGTGTTACGTATTAAGGTAACTCTGTTGAGTTTGGAACTTTTCCTTCTGCTGCTTCTGCATAAGGCTTTGGGTGGCAACCTCAGAATCTTGTTTTGACACCATCAGCCAATCATGCAACCAATGGGAACATTTGAAGGGCTAACTGTAGAGGCCTACATTATTGACATAGCATCTGGCACCTTGAGCAGCTGCTGAGACCCAATCCTTACAAAGCCCAGTCTGACACATGCTTGGCCTCCTTTAAATGTTTTCACAGCCTAGTACTTCAGGCAGAAGTGGACAACTGGATTTAGTTATCCTTTGCATTTCTAGCAAGGCTCCTGATCAAGAGTTGCAAGGAATTGTGCAGTTTCAATTGCTGCTGTCAGGTAAGCTCTCCATGATCTGCCACAGAGGGAAGACTCTTTGTTCATCTCACCCTCAGATTAGGCCACCTGAACTAGTGTGTGGGGGGGTGTCACTACTCTGATGTGGCAGTCTCGGGCATTTTTTTCTTGTGTTGCTTTAATGCAGGAATAACTCACGTAAGCTTAAATGGTAATACTATGCAATTTGCTTTTCTCTGTCTCTTTCCTCTCAGTCAAGTGAAAATATTATTTGCAGTAGTAAGAATTGTAGTTCAATAAGTGTCGTACGCTATTGGATAGTGTCTGTGGCTTTGTGGATGATTCATTCTCATGCATGAAGACAAAATTATATGTCCCAGGATAATGTTTCAGGGTCCAATCTTGGTTGGTCACTGGGACCACAGGTTTTGTCTTCCGAGCTTTTGGACTCAAGTTGGAGCTC
This sequence comes from Thamnophis elegans, assembly GCF_009769535.1. Classification (NCBI taxonomy): domain Eukaryota; kingdom Metazoa; phylum Chordata; class Lepidosauria; order Squamata; family Natricidae; genus Thamnophis; species Thamnophis elegans. The sequence continues at coordinate 50,709,910 of NC_045545.1, forward strand.
ATGATCAGGAAACTACACTGTGGCCTTTGGGCTGTTCTGTATATGGTATTTATATAGTGCCTGTTCTGTGTGGTTTTTTAGATGTAGATTGTGTTGGTATTGATGACTGGCTATTAAGTCATTTGTTGTTGTTTCCTTGTCCTGCAAAGCCCCTACCTCCTAAGTACTTGACAAGCTGGGGGTAAATAAATACTCCGTTGATTGATGGCCTTTTTCCCAGGTTTCAATCACTTCCCTAGCTGTTTTTGTGCCTGTTCATCTAATAATCATAGTAGCTGCAAAATTGAATGTATGTCCTTGTTTATTGCAATGTGAGGTTACCAATGAGTTTGGATCTCCTCGTCTGATTGCTCACTTATGTTTTTGCAATCTGTTGGTTAGCTTCCTCCCTGTCTGTCCAACATAGCCACAGGGGAAATCCATGCAGTAGATTATGTTGGAATCTACTACATCCTGAATCTACTGTATCTCTCACCTCTAAGATCCCTCATCAATCATTAATCTATTGCTTAATTTGTTGAGTCCATATATTCCAGATGTTTGCCCAAAACATGTGATGAAGTAAAGACTTTGCATTCATTTGAAAAGTTACTGCAAGTGGAAGGGAACGTTAACAATTGATGATTGGCCGTTCTCATTAGTATAGCAAAACAGATGACAAAGGCAGTGTGTTACAGGCGTGACTGAAGCAAACCCCTGTGTTTTGGAAACATGGGAGAAATGAAGGGCTTTTGTTATTATTTTTTTCTTATCCAACTTTGCTATCAAAATTATGACCCAATCTCATATTAATATTTACTTTTCTCTGAACAACTCATGCTCTGGACATGGTGTGAAGAAGTCATCTGCTCTTTGAGATGGGTTAGTCTTTGATACTCTAATCTTTGAAAGAGACTGTAAAGGTATTCTGTCATTAGACAGATTTATCATAAAATAAAATATGGTAAATTCAGTATATAGTTCAAGAAGACATTTTATGGGCACCTAGTCTGAAATCCTATACTGAATGGCCTACCAAATATCCAATTAGTACTTAGTAGATAGAATCTATTCCCTGAGTTTTTGTCTTCCTAATAACTACATGACAGGTGGAAACTTAAGATATCAAGCATTCTCTTAAGATCCAAACTCGCCCAAATTCATATTTGAAACTTCCTAATGCATAGATGAGCATGAAAGAAAGTAACTCTGTTACTCAATACTATTATACCTGTTGGTGCTGATTGTCTTTCCTTCATAGATTTGAAGGGCTTGTTCCAAGTAGCTTTAGAGATCCTGAAAGCAATCTCCAAGTGATGCTCAGCCTAAAGCTATTCTAGGAAGAACTTACTCTATTTTCACACATGAGGTTTAAGTAGGCATTAGCAACATGGTTATTTTGCCAAGTTGCAGCCTGGAGACTGAGTTTCAGATCCCTGATAAAGTGGCTGACAAAGCAGTTGCAGCTTCTTTTGTTTATACTGTCTGGGCCCTTTGATTAGCCCCCCCCTGAGTGTATATATGAATGTATGTACGGCATATCTGGAGTCCTATTTCAGACAGCAGGAGTGGGTGGAAGGCAAATGAGCAAAGCAAGGAAGGAAATAGGAGAGAAACTGCAGCTGTTTCACACTCAGAGAGACACCAATTTTACTGGGAATTCCAAAATATAATGTGAATCTTTGGGTGGCCACCCAACAACCTTACTGTTTGCATTTGCTATATCTGTAATACATATGTAGCAGGGACATTGGACTCAATTGTATTAAAGTTTTTAAAAGAATTATTTACCCCTATCTCATTTTTCTACATATGCACGCTAATATAAACAAGATGCTGAAACTTGGAATATCTTCTCTAGAATTTTTTTCCTCATTAAAGTTGTTTTAATTCTTTCGTATAATTGAGGAAAAATTAGACAAATAATGTCTGATGTATTACGGTAATACTCCATATTCAACTCATATTCCAAAAAGAGGGTTCTAAAAACATTTTAGATATATAATAGAATTCTTTATTGGCCAAGGGTGATTGGACACACAAGGGAATTAGAGTCAATTTATTAGCATTGGGATAGTTAGGATTATCAAATTGGAACTATTTCTTTGTAACATTTGCATATTGAAGTATGTCACCACATCGAGGAACTTTATATGCATTGGCAATTTACACTGAGGTAACTATAGCTATGGCTTTGATCATGGCTTCCATTTTTCAATCTTTTGTAGTTTCAGTAAAGGCTGCAGCTGTGCCCTGCATAAGCAGCTGGTTCATAGCAAGACCCAACTGATTTGAGGAAATAAGTTCTGCTTGTTTGTTAGACAAGCAGCCCCTAATAAAAATTGGCAGTACATAGCAAATAATAAATTCCACCTGCAAAAGTTAGTTTAGAATTTGAGCTCTGTTCATTCTTTAAGTGTACAGGCAATAAAATGTGACATCAGTTGGAATGATGCACAATTTATTCCTCTACTAGTTATATTTGGGGCTTTGCCTCAAACTGTTCTCTTACAAGATATTGTGCATTTGCGGGCATGTGTAGTGTAATGGCTAAGGTATTAGACTTGGATTGGGAGAGGGAGATGTCTATGGAATTCAAGAGGCAACTTTGTACCAGATGGCTAAAAGTTACTTTTTGTTATGGGAGAAAAGATGAGAATAAGAGGTTCTGGCCATAATGATTAATTATAACCATTATAACCAGAGATGGTATTCAGCAGGTTCTGACCAGTTCTGGAGAACCGTTAGCGGAAATTTTGAGTAATTCGGAGAACCGGTAAATACCACCTCTGACTGGCCCCGCCTCCATCTATTCTCTGTTTCCTGAGTCCCAGCTGATCAGGAGGAAATGGGGATTTTGCAGTAACCTTCCCCTGGAGTGGGGAGGAAATGGAAATTTTACAATATCCTTTCCCTGCCATGCCCACCAAGCCACGCCCACCAAACCACACCCACAGAACTCGTGGTTAAATTTTTTGAATCCCACCACTGATTATAACCATTCAGTTGGACTTTTTGCATGCACTTCATAGAGCGTCACCTTTGAAAATCACCTGGAAACCACAGTTGGATCAAACTGCAATTCAGATAGTCCCTGACTTATGACCACAATGTGGTGTTAAATGAGTTGTGATCAATCTTTTTTGATATCATATATAAGTGAAACACCATGGTCACTAAGCAAATTGCATGTAATTTGTAAAGTCGATCCGGCTTCCCCCATTCATTTTGCTTGTCAGAATCCCCTAGGAAGGTTGCAAATGGTGACCCAGGATGTTGTAACCATCATAAATAGATCCTTGGATGCCAATGGTGCAAATGTTGATCATGTCCAATTGAAAGTCATTTTTTCAGCCCTATTGCAGTCATTAAACAAATGGGCATAGGTTGAAGACTACCTGTAACATGCCTGTTGACTACTCATGTTACCAAAATTGTGTTAAACCTATCTTGGCTGTTGGCGGGTTTCCAGTGGGTAAGTCAACATGCTTATTTTAATGTGCAAATTCTTCAATGGCTTGGTACCCACCAGAGTACTTATTCCCATTCAGATTGGTCCATCCATGGCAGTCCTCCCAAAAGAAGCTTCTGGTGTTCTCCAATTTCATGAACAGATGCACTGATGCCAGAAAAAGTGAAGTTAAAGGAGAGAAGTAGTCAGCAGAGGAAATGTTAAGCAACCTCTCCCACCTGTCAATTCTCCTCTGCAACTTTTCTGACTGGCTTCTATTTTGTGTACAGATGTCTCATAACATGTATTTCTACCTTAGCTAGTGTCTCTATACTTTCTCAACCATTTGCCCCTCTGGAATGTACAGTGGACAAAACAGATGATATTCTTTTTGGAAGGTCAGAATTCAGCAAGCATTCCAAGTGGAATTTTATCATAAGGTGATCTCAGCCACTCGTAAGCAGCCTGTCGGTTGCATTGATTTGGCTACATAAGAAATCCTCTCTAAGAAAACCCAGAAGCTGATCCTTTCCCCTTTCACAACACTCCCATTCTGTCTTTCTTTTCAGATGGTACTCTTTCTGTTGAATATACAGCCTGTAATTTCCCTGTCAGATCCTAGCCAGCAGGTCAGTGTTGTGACTGACTGTGTATGTGGATAGCTCCCTTAAGAGTAATTACATTAAATTCCCTTTTGAAGGACAGCTTTCTCTGGATATGATATAAGAAACTTGCTTTTTCCTTTCACTTAGATACATAAATTTGGCATCTGTCACTAGAAATTCAGCAGCCATAGGCTTATATCCATTTCAAGTTCAAGGTAAGTCTTAGAGAAGGAGGTTATAAAAATATTGTAGACTGCCCGCTAATTGTGTAACACCGACAGACTAATTGGAATGGGGAAAATGGAACCTGAAGCAGGGAAAAAGGATGCTGGCAACTTAAGGGATTTTCCAAGTTCAAGCATATGAAGACTGAAAATGTTGGCCTTGGAGATGGTAAAAAGAAAGGGCTTTATTCAGAATCCCTGCAAGCAAGAGTTTGTAAGATGAAATCATTCTCAGTTCCTAATCTAAAATAGATGTTACTTTAATTGTTGAAATTAATTTCCTTCAGGTAAACTCATATTGTTGAATTAAGGTCTCTGCTTTTAATTTAAAAAAAAGATTTTTACTGAAATAATCGTAGAAATATATCAATGTTTACCAGCATTTCTGAACTAGCATTTATAGTATCAACCAGTCATTATTGTCAAAATATTAAGTCTGACTGCATGATGTTTAAACAACATAGCGGTGGCTAAATGCTGCTATAGATTGCTAGTATGGAAGATCCCTATACATTCAAAATTATGGGCTGTCTAAAATAAAGGTGTCCCCCACCCTGTCCCTGTTCATATATGGGAGGTGACTCGATCTCATTTCAGCAGTCCACCATACTTGAGAACTGCAAAAGTGTTTTAAAGATACAGGATGAGGTGTTTCATTCTTTTACATTTGCTCTTTACATTTACATTTCTTTTACAGAGAAAAATGATTATGGATGGGGTGGGGGATATCTCAAATGAAATAACTGAAACATTCAGGTGAAAAAGCTTGTACCACTACCCTCTGCATGTAGAAGGCAGAGGGGATGCCCTGAAAGACAGGAGTGAAGAGTGACTACTAAGGCTATGATCAGATAAGACCCCAGGCTGGGAAAATAACATCTCACCTCAAATTCCTCCCTAGGGAACTGAAGATAAAGGGAGGGAGGTGGAAGCCCATTCAGACTTGCAAGATTCTTCTACTATAGCTGACCTATACAGCACTAGTTTCTTACATGGGTCTAGTTTGGCTGGCACCACATCAGCTGCCTAGATTGGTTGCCTTGCTCTCATTAATGGTAAGTCTGACTCTGAACCTGCTAAAATGTAAATTGCAGGATGGGGTTATCAAGGAACAGAAAGTGAAGTATTAGCAACGAATATGCTAACATTAGGAGCTACAGGAAAATTAGAGATTCCATTATGATGTTGTATGGCTAGATGAAGAAACAGACTATTCTCTCAAGTCTTCCCTCTCTCACCCTTTACATTTTTTCTTTGTTCTTTCAACTTTTGTGACATCCTTCAGACCTCCGCCGTTACTCTTCTACATCTAGAATGTTCCCAAGGTACAAGCTGTCACGAGTCCAGGAATCACCCATCAACAACAAACAGTTAAAAGAAAGAAAATACCCTCGAAATATCAATGCACTTTAGTAACAATAAACCCTGCTTTTAATTTATGCTAATATGTAGGGTTGTGGTGACAGTAAGAACAAAATTATAGAGTGGCTTTCTAGCTGGTAATTATCCCCCCATTTTCGTTGCTCGGGAAGATGGACACACAATTATGCTCTCTTGCTGTATATTAATACAGATTCTTGACATCTTCAGCAGACCTGGAGCTGTCATCGGGCTTTTTGTCTAGTTTAATTGAAAATTAATGGTTACTGTGTTACCACGGAAACCGTGGCAATGGACGCCAATAGCGCTCACATATCAAACAGGCACTGGTGGCATTGTCTGTCCCTGTTGACCTTGAAAGTTAAAAGAAAACTTGGGGGGGGGAAGCACTCTCAAACAGGTTTGAATATTATGTATGAAAAAGAAAAGAAAAGAAGAAGAAAAGATGGAAAGAACACTGCAAGATAGAGGAAAAAAAGAATTTAGAGCCTTTTGTATCTTGGAGAAGAAAAAGCTGGAAAGCCACAAGAGCCCTAAACTGAGAATTCTGTTTGAGTGCTGAAGCTTTTGACACGGAGGGCAGTTTTTGGTACAATCATTACTGATGTTGTGATGGGACTTGCAAGTGTCTTATGACATCACAGCGCAGAGCTTGTCTGAAAATCACCAGTGTATTATTACACCATTATGTAGATGCTGGTGGAAAGAAAGACTTGCATCTTCTGTCCTTCTGAAGACATTACAAAAGAACTCTGATCAGACAGTAAATGGAGGGGAGATGAAGGAAAAAATAAGTAGAAAAGATTTGGGGAGAAATTAAGAGTGTATAGTAATATGATAAAGAGATTAGAGAATTGGCAGAAAAATACTGGGGGAGTAAAATCCAGCTTTGACTGTGAGTGCTGACTGGACAATAATTAGAGTTTTGTGGTTTAGAGATCAGTGAATGTTTTGGGAATTTGTTCTGTTGTTGTTGTTCTTGCTATTATTTCAGTGTTTTGCTGTTTTAGCAGTTCTTGGCTTAGCTGGGAACTTATCCAGTGCCAAAATGTAATACAGTCTAGTGATTCTCTTGCCATTGCCACCAATTCTGTTGGAAGCAAGAAGAATTGGCTTCTGAGAAATAAACAGATTTAGGAAAAAGATGAAGAAATGATGTATGTGTGAGAAAGAGGAAAAAGGAATAGATGTTAAAGTCTGTGGTATGCACTTTAAATATCTACTTTTATTTAAAATAATCACGTAATCTATTTGTTAACTCTGGTTCTATTCTTTCATGGGATAATAGACTCTTATTTCTCTTCCAAACTTGGTTTGGATGATGCATTTTTTTTGTACTGCAGGCAAGAAACTATTTTTTTTTTAAAAAAAGTAAGTTCACAACTAAATATTGCATTGCAGACTAACTCCAATTTATATTAGATGAGAAGAGTGTGTGCGAGAGGATGGATGGGTAGTGTGCACACAGTGCCAGAGGTAGGGAGAGACTGAAAAACAACATAGAAGCAATGGCCAGCTTTGTTGACATCCTATCCTCCCTCAGGTTCATTCTTGTCTTCTGCATTGCACAAAATTAGTTCTCATAGTCAAACATGGATGCATTTATTATAATTATAGATTTTGGATACTATGGTCCTATGGAGGAGTGTCTCTTTAGAACATAATATCATATCTATTACCTCAAGTGGTCCAACAGAAGAACCCCATCCACCCTAATCCCCCACTTTTTAGAGTGTAATGTGAAACATTTCACTTTAAAATGTGGTCAGCCAATCCTGCTGTATTTGACAGCCCATCTGCTCATTCTGCTGAGTGGAGCCTTGGATTGCTGTCCAACTGTTCTGTACAAACAGCATCACAGTAACTAAATACACATTCATGGATGTGGGTTCTCTTCCTGCTGCCGACCCCATTACATCTAGCACTGTTATTGCCAGCTGAAACTCTAAAAGTCTTGGTTTCCCTTGTTTCTATTTTTGTGCTCTTTTCCTTTGTGCCGTGGATTAGTTTGTGAGCTTACTTTGCATTTGAGCCGGCTGTTGTAGCTTGTCTTCTTCTTTTCTCAAGTCTTTTGTTGCCTCTTTTTGCAAAAGTTGTTCCATACACTAATACATGCATGTTTTATATAGCATTATTGTCACTGTCTTGGTATAGTTCTTTAACAAGAAGTGAGCTTATCTCTGCTAGGTTCTGTTTATCTCCTAGTCACTGTGGTTGGAAGCAATGGTGGGTTTCACATTTTGTTACCACTGGTTCACCCCACACGCATGTGCTTTGCGGGTGCATCCGCCCCATCCATGCATGTGCCCAGCCTTCTGTGCATGCGCCAGCCTCAAAAATGTGCCTAAATGGGACGGCATAGAGCTGAGGCTCTATGTAGCTCTATGTAGCAAATTCCGCTACCGGTTCAGATGAACCAATCTGAACCGGCTGAATGCTACTTCTGATTGGGAGTGTACCCCTATGTATGTCCCTGATATTTTTCCTGACAAAAGTGGAATCAGTTTGCAAATTGTTTGTCAGGCCTGCAGCCATATTCCTTTCTGGATCTTTGGCCTGCCACACTTTCTATTATTTTACTATGCTGTTTCTAATGGGGGGAAATGGGAGGGGGGATGGTATGGAGTAAAATGCTATGTAGCCAAAATAAAATTCTTTTTTAAAATCCAAGGTCATCCTTTGTCTCTACACCTCTGCACCTGACCGAAACTGGATAGGTGGAACTGCCAGCATGGCAGTGGAAGATTGGACCATGTGATGGACTTGTGGATATGGGGGCAAGATTGTGAACTTTCATCTGGGTGGGAAAACCCAGGAAGCTCAGATTCGTGTTTTCCCAGATGTGACAACATGACTCTCTTAATAAATTGGAACTTTGAGGAATACTTTGCCTTGGACTCTGATTTAATTTTGGATGTTATTTGGAACCCTGACGTTGTTGCTGTTTGGGATACCAAAGATGCAGATCCTTCTGACAGAATTAGAGTAGATGGGCCTGGATTTAAAAACATCTTGTTTAAAAGATTGCCCAAACCAAACTTGAAAAATGATGTCATCAGTATGTTCTTGCTATTGCAACATCTGGATGAATGCATTTCTTGTAAGAGTCAGGGGGAACCTTGTCAGGAAATGTATTGTGAATAGTGAGTAATGTTGTAATGCCAGTAATATTACTGCCCATAGGGCAGCCTTTTCCAACAGAGAGCTCTGCAAATGTATTGATGCTATCCATCCTAGCATTTCAACCCAGCTTGACTAAAGAAATTACAGCCTCAACAGATCTGAAGGTATCATTTTGGGGAAGGTTATATTAGAGTCTGCTGCTATATTGTCTCTGTTACTGAACGTATATTGGCTGCAATGTCATGATTCTCATGTCTTTTCTTTTCAAGAAAGGAAAAATTAGGCAGATGGTAAGATTAAAACACAACAAAGTAAAGAATGAAAATAAAGTAACAATCATATGCATCATAATAGTAAACATAGAAAAATGAAAGTTGGTCCAGTAGGCAAAAATCATTGGAATACACTCTTGAAAAGCTCAATTATGAACAGTCTTCTGAGTGGCATCAAAGAGGGGACAAGCCTGATCTCCATGAGAAGACAGTTTCCCAGCACCAGGGCAGCCACCAAGAACCAATGACTTTTAGCCTTGACTCCTCTCACCTTCTGGAAATGTGATGCCACAAGGAGTTTTTCCCTTCATACTCTAGAGGGTTAGACCAATATAGGTTGGAGAAGGTGGTCGTGCAGTTATCTCCAAGCCATAAAGGGCTTTATAGTTTAAAATCAATTTCTTAAATTGTACTCGAAATTGAACTGAATTGCTAACCAATACAGGGCCCATAGAACTGGTGTTTCATGGACCCAATGCAGGGCTCTTGTTAATATATTGACTGCTGCATTCTGGATCAATTATAATTTTAGAGTAGTCTTTAAAGGCAGCCCCCTTATAAAGCTACTATTGTTATCATATTATTCAGCATTGTGGCAGCTATCTTTACTGGACCATACAATTGGCCCGCCACTCTGTTCTCTTTTTGACTCTCTGTGAGGTAGGGAATCTGCACATTGCTCCCACATGTTGCTGATATCATGAAATATGCATGCTCTGAATACAATGGCCTATGATGAATTACTACACTTGAATATTTTTCCAGACTTCCCCCAGATGTATGGAACTATGTCTCTGCAGATGCACAAAACAGGGTGATAATCCAATCCTGGCATGAAGCAAAGTTTTGTGGACAAAGTTCAAGCAAACCAAGTAAATGACTCAAGTGTCCTAGACAAGTCATTAAAGAATAAATATAGAGGAGAACATGTGGTTCTCCATCAGAATATTGGGTGGTCAAGAAACTGATGGTAATAATTCATGTCAAGGACATTGTATCAAAATTGTACTATTTGTTGGGAAGTTGTATTCAGTGAATGATAATTATGCTACAATGTCAGCCTTACTAGATAGATCAGATAGGAATCATAATTAGATAAGCTAATTCTACTTTATAGTAAAGCTACAGCTAACAGTATCCTGCAACTTTGAAAGTACAGTTCTCTCACTGTCTTCTTTGCAGCCCAAGAAACCAGGGAGTGCCCCTTCTAAACCTCTTGCCCCATCCACTATCCAGCTGTAGACTATGCCTTCTCTTATCATTGACCATTCCCTAGACAGTATCTCTTGCTCCATATCCCACGTTTTCCCCACATATCATTATTATACATACATACATACATACATACATACATACATATATTTAGAGATGCTCATCATTTTTAGTATCTTAGTTGAAGAAGTGCAGCATATAACATTCAACTTTGCAGACAACACAAAATTAAGAATCACTGCATATGTACAATTAAAATTCAGCATAAAAAATTGATATACTGAGCGAATATTAAAACTGCAACATAAGATGAAGATTATGTATAGTGTACTGACAAGAAAAACAGCAAATACATTAAAGATGTGCAACTGATTTAATTCTAGCATTATCAGGAAGAACCTTGGAGTGTAAATTTTGACTGGTTTTCAATTCTATCCTGCTTTTCCTTGAGAGTGCATATATTGAAAAATAATGTCAACCCCCAATAATTCTGTTGAAAATTGAGAACTTCACAATGGAAGAACAATGAAGACAAATGAAAAATCAAGCCTTTGATCTGAGAACTTCTTAATTTGCTAATATGTAATGAATAGGAGAGAGCCAGTTTGATGTAATAGTTATGATGTCAGACTAGAAATCAGAGATTGTTAGTTTTAGTCCTGCCTTAGACATAAAGCCAATTGGGTGACCTTGGACCAGTCATATTCTCTCAGCCTTAAGAAGGAGGCAATGGCAAACCACTTCTTAAAAACTTTACTAGGAAAACTGCAGGGACTTGTCCAAGCAGTCTCTGAAAATTGGACATGATTGAACAGGGGGGGGGGGAGAAAAAAGAAATGGAACATATTATTGTTGCTGAACAGCCTGGTTGACCAGTTTTCATGGGAGAAGATTTGGGCCATCACACCACTAAGGCTGCCCCTTAGTGACCAAACCTGGGGACCATACCCAAGAGAATCTCTTAATGATGGTCTCAAAAAGAATTATGAGAAATTAAATCACTTTCCTTTCTAATACACTGGCAAGAAACTGGTTTTTCACATGAGCAAAGTGGGTTGCCCTTATGTTCTTTGTGGCTTTTTGGTCAGTCTATAATTTTTTTCCAACTCTAGATAGTAGGATTGTCTAATAATGGTAGGTAGATAAAAATGAAAACACTGGCGTCCTCTTCTTATCTAGCTTCATATATACCTTACCTTTTATCCATCCAGCTCTATCCTTGCATTGTCAAACTGTCTAGATCTAAACATATTAATTTGGCAGGAAAAAAGCCCTAATTGTTCAAATAATATATTTCTAGTAATGGATAGCTTATTGCCTTCCTCATCAACTATTCATTGCTTCATAATTTATGAGTATTTCAATTAATACATTTATAAATAGTCGAACCTCTCTAAGTAACCGGGTCGACATCTTTTGGAACAAAGCATAATAACTTGCTTAAATTAAATTATATTTTTACAGTTGTATCCAAAATAGATTACATGAGAGCCATTGGATAGATTCGTCACCATCCGGTTTATATATGTCTAGTTTATGCACATGTCATGGAGAAAAGCACACATCAGTTACAGAAGCTTCTCTGATTTTCAAAAGAAGCTGATGGCACTTACGGATGTCATTATGTTCAAGCAAGTAGCAAATGAAATGTGCTGCTTGCTGCCACTTCTGTTTGTTTGATGAAGCTATAACCGTTTGTGAAGAGATTAGCTGCAATAGTCCAAGGCGGATCCAGACATGATCTGAAAATGCATAAGCACTATTTAATGTGTTTCCCAGTGTGTTTCAGGCCCAGGACCTTGTCAAAAACAGTGAAAGATTTCCTCTTTCCTCTGGCTGTACACAGTTTGCTTGTATACAGTTTTATTTCTAGCCAGAAGTAGTCAAAGAATTTTCAGTGGTGGTGTTAAAGAGGTTGGCATCCAAAACACAATAAACATTTCTTAGGCAATTAGAAAATTATCTTTCAATGTGTGTCTTTGATGGTGGGGTATGGAGAAAATGCAAGGCACAAATCTGGTTCGGGTTCTGAAAATTGCAACCTGAACAGCAAGGCATCAGGTTGAGGAAGATTGGATTAAAGAATTCCACAAAGCTACTTTTAACTTCTTGAAAAAAGCTTGAGATGTACATACACTCAGAAATGGCATAAATAACATTTGTAGCTCCGGTCATTGGTTTCATATTATCTAGGGCAAGAACAAATTAAATCCTGAATCTTACTGCACCCTTTTCTTGAGAGGTTCCCCTTTCTGAGTTTCACAATTGAGAATTCCGAAAAGCAGCTGTGATAGTAGATGCTACACACCAAGGGCCACTTCCCACAAGCAGCTGCCTAGCATAATTACTGTAGTATCAAGTAATGACTGAATGAACTGTCTAAAACGAAACACTAAGAGAACTAAAATCTGCTCAGAATATCACTTCAAACGCATTGCACTTCAGTGGCATCACTATATGCATGTTAAGCTGCCACGTTTGAGGATGCGGCAATCCATGTGGGCTCTCTGTGTGTGTGTGTGTGGTGTGTGTGTGTAATACAGCCCTAAGATGTACTGAACTTTCTGAGTTTTGCCAATCCCATTTTGTTAACATGGGTCTTTGGCACTGGCAGAGGCTGTCTGGTAGTTAGGCAAACACTGTGGCCTTTCATGAAGGTGATCACGGGCTTTTTAAAGTCAAATGTCCAGGGAGTCAATCTTCCTTAAGAACAAACAGCAAGACAAACACAACAGAAGCATGCCTGAAAGCCAGAATCTTTTTTCATTTTCCCTGCGTCCCTGATCCCAACCTTAATCCCCGCTCAGAATCCTGTCAGCCCGACTGTTCTAGAACTGACATTGCTGCAGGCATCTTCTCCGCTGACTTCCCTCAGATCTGCCTCCTCCTGAGATTGCTAAAGAGGACTTGGAGATTTCTGTGTTACTGGATGATTCACTTGGTGCCCTCCAGCAAAGCACTAGGGTTCCCTGGGGGGACAGGGAGGGAGGGAGGGGAAAATGAGGCATTGCTGTGCCATCTCATAAAAGAGAATGCAGGATTCTTGGCATAGCTGCCTGACTTACAAAAATGAATTATAGGAGCTGTTGCAGTTCTGCTCACTGTCATTGCGTGCCATTGATAGAACTGACCATTTTTCCCCCAAAGAAAAAGGAGAGGGCAAGGCCTTTTCCCCCTTAATTATGGGAGATGATTAAAAGACTTCTAATGAAAAAAAAATCTTGAGCAAATTCTTATAGGAAGTCTTATAAGGTGATCGCACTTACATTATGTTATTAGTGACTTTAATTTTTTTACTTTGATTACTCTTATTACGGTAATGGACTTAAAAAAATTGCTTGCCCTTATTGAAGCTATTTTGTGGCAATGCCACTCTGGGTGATTATTTCCCAAGGTAAACAAGCCAAATGTTTACATGAGAAACACCGTGCTAAAGTACATGTGAAGGTCACAGGCCAGAGAGTTAGAATTACCTGGGACTTCCAGTGTCCTCTGTCTGGATTGAGGTGGCATATTATTAGAAGAATTCCATGCAGCATTTCAGTCCATGCTTATTTCTCTCAAGGAAAAAAAAGGATGGGTGTGTAATATTGTTAATCTGATTCTTTTTCAGACAGTAAGAGATGTAATTGCCCAAATTCAGCAGCAGGATTTTCTAATAAGATGAGACAAACAAATGCAATTAGAATTCATACTGTTTCTTCTTCAATTCCTTTGAAGCAATAAGAGATTTGAAGGTTCAGGTTGATGAAAAGAATTGGTGCTGCTTTCGCTCCTACATTTGTTCCAAAATCAAGCTCAGCTATCATGATATCAGCAGCTGTTGATCCAGGTGTTATTTCATCTGTTGTGTAATAGTAGCTAATAGGTCTGAGCTTTTTTGCATTTTTTTTATTTCTCACTGAGAATAGTATTTGAAAGAAATTCTAAAACAACATCTGAGTTTTATTTTTTTAAAGGAAGATTTTCACAGAAAGGAAAAAAATTGGAAATTGGAGGACAGATTTTGGCATATGTTAGTTCACTCTTTAAATATCTTACCTTTATTATCTAAGGCCAAGCTAGATATAAATATTAAATGTGGAAAAAAGGCAAATCAACTTAGCTTGTTGAATGATCTTTCACAGGGTCACTGCAAATATAGGTGAATTGAATCATTTTCTGCTTAGTTCCCAAGAGAAGGTCTTCATCTGAAGCTGGTATTATTTTCTGAGAAATTCCCACAAGCAGGTGACACAATTTTGGGTACAATTACATAATTGGCAAGTGTTTTGAAACCCAGGGGAAATATATTGATGGACTGAAAATATGCTACTTGCTTGAAACTGAAAATCCAAAGTCTTTCTAATTACAAGAACTACTAGCCTTATAGATTAAGCAGATTTTTGCAATAAAAGCCAACCAAGCTGAACGTGAGTCTCCCCAGTAAACATTCTAGATAAGCCTTGAAACAAAATGAAAGAGAAAAAAACCCTCTCCTATTGCTTTCCAATATTTTTGCCCCTTCGTCTTTCTAAGCTACATGAAAATAAAATGACACAAGCGATAAAAGATGTGGAACTGGTGTTAGAGGCTAAAAATGAGACCCTAGTTCCTCTTATTTCATAATGAATGATGTCGCACTACTTTTTTCATGGCAAAAGTAAATTATAAAAGGGATACAATTAAAGTTAAGGACAGACAATATTTGAGATGGAGTATGTGTGTATCACTTCACTCTGACTTATAGAGGAAACTCCTAGTTTGATTGTGACTTTTGCTATTTAAAAGGCTAAAATCTTCAAATCTTCTTTAATAGCAATAGACTTAGACTTATATATCACTTCATAGTGCTTTACAGCCCTCTCTAAGTGGTTTACAGTCAGCATATTGGCTCCAATAATCTGGATCCTCCTTTTATCCACCTCGGAAGGACGGAAGGCTAAGTCAACCTTGAGCGGGTGAGATTTGAACTGCCAAACTGCAGGCAGCTAGCAGTCAGCAGAAGTAGCTTGCAGTACTGCTTTCTAACCACTATGCCACCATGGCTCTAAAGTGTTAAAAACATGGGAAAGGACAATAAAGGCTCACAAGGTAGCCACTCACAGTTAGTATCTGGTTAAGGCTCTGAGCCTTATGAATGTCACCTAATTCCAGTCTTTTTCACCATGGTGAAGTGGATTATATTTCTATTTAAATCTGTTCATTTCTTTTCTAATTTCCTTCTCTATGTTAGTTTAATATATGCAAGTTAATAGGTTAGTATATGCAACATCTGCAGGTGTTTGATAGGTTCAAATAACTTCATCCTCCTCTTCCTCTCCTTCTTCCTTGCCCCCCTCCCCATGAATTTTCCACTTTCTCATCAATATATAAGTGGTTACACTGATCAGGAGTAATCTCTCTTTATCTATAGTCCCAATGCAAGGGATTTTGAGTCTAAAGAAGGATAGATCATGAAAAACCATTATATGTGAAGTATTACATAAGTTGTGGCTTACATGGGTCAAAAACATCCCTTTCCTGGAACCGTTTCTTCCTATCAATAGGCTAAGCTACTTGAACTTGGAAATAAAACACATATGCCTTTCTTTTTCCCTTTGGAAGTACACATTGTTAGCACACACATAATCACTGCAAAATGTAGTACTGCATAGCAATGGAAAGAATTTAGATTGGAATATACTGTAGGGATTGTAGTATTTTTCAGTATGTTGAAAGCATTTCTGATTCCCACTGATTTAATAATGGCAACAACAATAATCCCTAGCCTCCACCTCCTCAAGTTGACTGATCCAGTGAAAAAAGCTTAGAGAAAGCAGTATACATTTAGCATTTCAAAGGGCTATGAACTCAGACTTGATACTTCAAACAAATACTTGGACTCAGTATGTTCTCTGAGGCCCTCTGGTCTTGAATTTAATTTAATAGAAGGCTACCTCAGTCACTGTTTTACCTGCCTTGATTAGTGCATGTCAAAGGTCTAATAAATGAAAAATAGATCTTATCTGCCACCATTGATTATCTGGCTCTGCTCACTGGGCTTATATTTTATAACCAATTGACTGATGTTTATTGGAAACCAGAATCCCTTGAGTTCTCACTTACAAAGTGATAATTGTTTCATACAGGGGCATATTTAATCATGTGGCATACTTCCAAGGGATATGTTCAACAGCATCAAATTATTATAGAGAGAGATGTCCTAGTGTTAAGCTACAAAATGTGTATCAAGCAGTTCCCTAGCTATCACAGATATGCGAATCTGGATGGTACAGGCTTATCTGAGATCTGGGTGTTAAATATTCATCTTGCACCAAAAGCTGACCATGTAGCATTGGAGAACTGAACAATTTGCCATCTATGACCCAAATAACATCTCAATATGTATCCAATTTGTGGATAAACTCTAACATGGTTTTCTCTTCTACATACTGCCATTGGGAACTTATGTGGAAACTAAAGTGATTAGATACAACTACATATGATTGTGCCATAAACCAAATTGCTTCTATGGTGTATGTCCTTCCTAGCCTGATCCACATAAAAGTGATGGAAAATCATTTGCTCATGCAAGTCCCATTAAATGTATAGACTTCTGGACATAACTTGGTACCTCTGTATTTTGTAATTAGTATTCATATTTTCATCAACACAGGATAGGAAGTGGCTATATCTTCAGGATAACATGAAGGAAAAGAATTGGTTAACTTAATGTCTACAATTAGAATTATCTCTCTACTTGGTTTGCCTGTGAACAGCATATGGTTGAACTGCCTGAGGCAGCATGACTTTTGCGATCCTTCTTAGGTGATTAGAGAGGTTGCTTGGATATATTACAAGAGCACCAGGCTGGAGAAAAAATGAACTAAGTATTGTTATACTTAGGTTATGTTCCCAGGCAGCATGGTTTTGTATGTTATATAAGATTTCTTATATGTTCTGGAAAGGCCAGCAAACTCCATCACAGGGGCAAGAATGGAAAACTCCAAGCAGCTATCTATTAAGATGTTCCATTCAGCAGTAGAAAAGGGTTCGTAGATACCAGCAGGTGGTGAGGATTTGCTCCCTGAGATGTAGAATCATGAAAGGTTTTCTCTGAAGCAGAACTTTGTAGAGAGTGCAATCAAAACTCTTTGCTAGTAGTTATTATCAGACATTCTCTTGCTTGACTTCAAATGTGGTGCTTTCTCTTGATCTGTGACAAGGGTCCAGTGAGCTCCCCATATCTCAGTCCACTAAAACTTCCTTTTTAAAAAAAATATGGATATAAAGTCTCAAGACACCAGCAGACACATCACTGAGCTTTTCACTTCTAACATGTTTCACATATTTCAGCAAAAGGGCAAACTTCATCCTAATGTAATGTAATGATGGTGTCATTTCTCCCGGGTCCAGGAAGTTGGTCCTTAAAAAAGGTTTATGAGCATGTGTGATTAGGGAGGGCTAGTTCAGTGCTTTAATAATGGACTAGTGAAGCTTTGCATTTTCCAAATCACTGGTTCAGATCCAACAAGGTACCAATTGACATTCATCAATCCTTTAATTAAACATCAATCTTCATTGAGAACTACATATATCATTTCAGGAGCACAAAAGTATCATTTGGTATATGAATGAAAGTACTTGAATAATGCTTCCCTGCAGAATGTAATGGCAAAATTAAAAAAGAATACAGCGCATTTTTCAAACTATTTTGCATATTTCATTTACACTTTTTAGCTAAATGGTGGGAAACAGAACAAACTATAGCTAACTGTAAAACCTAACCATTCAACCTAAGCAAGTGTTCCAGTTCACATCTACTAGTAAATGGGATTATGCAGTCTATTAACTGAGACAAACCAAACAGAGCTTTCTTTTTGTATTAACAAACAAAATGTCCACTGAAATAGGTTGTTGAATAGAATTCTCTATTTCTTGTTCAGTTCTTTCTCCTTTCAATATCCCAGTGATTCTATTCCTTTCTCAGTTAATTTCCTGGACCCAGTTTTCTGTTTAGTATGATACCATTTTTCCTGTTGAATCTATCATTGTAGAAAGAAGTGGTGAATGCCCAGACATTCAACCAGAGGAATCAAAGGAAAAAAGATTCATCTCAATTACATGTAGTATGTGTTCCAGTGCTATGCAATGTCTAGAAACATGCATTCTTATCATGAAATGATATTGGTACAGTATGCAGCACAGTTTCCTGAAATTGGAACATGGAATGTTAGAGGCATGTCCCTTGGGAAGCTCAAAATTGTAAAAAGAGAAATGATGAGAACTTCAGTGAGTTACATTGAACAGATAGTGGTCAATTCAAATCAGATGATTTTATTTTTCTGGAAATTATGTCATCAGACAAAAAAGAATTGCATTCTGCATAAGCAAAGAAATGTTGAGCATACAGCAACCTCATAATATCTATCTATAATTCAAGGCAAGTCACTCAAACATCACCATACTACAAATATACACACCAACTGTAGACTCAAATGATGATGAAGTTAAACTTTTAAAAGTGTGCTTCGATGTGCTCCCAAGCAAATATCAGAAAAGGATCTTTTATATATTATGGATAATGTCACTGCAAAGATAGGCCAAGGAGAAGTTGTAAGAATAGTAGACAAGTCTGGCTAGGTGAATGGAATGTAGCTGGAAATCGCCTGGTGTAATTTTGCCAGGAAAATCATCTCAGTATAATGTTTGATTTGATTTATTGCATTTCTATGCTGCCCTATTCCCAGAGGGACTCATGTGGTTTATACACATGAGCAATGTTTATACACATGAACTGTCCCAAATGGACAACATCAAAATCAGATAGACTTTATTTATGCCAACAACACTAGAAAGGTTCAGCTACATCTGTTAAGATACTTCCTGGTGCTGATTGTAGCTCAGGACTATCAGCTGTTAGTGGCTAAACTCAAACTGTGCAAGTAAAAAAAAAAAGATACCACCCCCCTCAATTGAATTGAATGTGAACAACTTCTATGTGTGCCATAGAAGTTAAGAATATGTTTGAACTATTGAATTTAGAAAGGAAAAAACACCAAATGAACAGAGGCAAGGCATCCAAGGTAACATCATGGAAATTGTTGGAAAGTATGTGTCATGCCAAAAACCAAAGAGAACAAACAAGTGGCTATCTGATGACATCATCAAAATAGCTGATTAGCAAAGTGTAGCCAAAGCCAAAGGTAATAAGGATGAAGTTAAAAGATGAATGCAATTTCCAATTTGAAGCCAGAAAAGACAAAGATAGATAGTGGGAGAAAGCAGTGTCAACATCTGGAAGAAGCTAATATGAAGGGACATACTAAGGTCATATTTGCCATAGGGAAAATGATGTGCTCCAGCTTTTCAGCATGGCAAGCAACTATTAAAAACCACAACAGGAATGTATTAAATGACCAGCAGAAGATCAAGAATAGATGGAAAGAATATATAGAACTCTTTAGCAGTTTGACTTAGCATCAAAATGACAATGATGACAGCCTAATTAATAATGAACCAAATATCTTGAAAGAAGAAGTAGAATGGGCTATGGGAAAATTGACGAATTGGAAAGCCCCAGGTATTGATGGAATACCTGTGGAATTACTAAGACCAGGGCCAGTTAGCATTTCTTATGCAACCAAGATTCTGTTAAAAATTATTAAACAGAGACTACAAAATATTATCGATCAAGAGTTACCTAATGTACAAGCTGACTTTAAAAAGAGGTGAAGCACTTGAGATCATATTGTCAATATTAGATGGGTTGTGGAAAAGTCATGTGAACATCCAAAGGATTTTATGTGTGTTTTATCAATTACAGAAAAGCTTTGTAGAACACTGCTATGAGCAGCTTTGCATGATCTTGGTCCCAACCCACTGATTAGACTCTTTGAGTCATTCTACAGGAGGCAATGGTGAGAACACTTTATGACAACACAGACTGATTCAGGATCAGTAAGGGAATTAAACAGGGTTGTATTTATCACCTTTTTTGTTCAATTTGTATGCTGAAGTGATTATGGGGAAATTAGATCTGGAACTGCCTGATGTTGGAGTGAAGATTGGTGGAAGAACTATAAATAATTTGTGGTACGCAGATGATATTACACACTTGTCTGTAAAGAAGGAAGACCTGAAAAACATGATCTGGAAAATCAAGGATGAAAATGAAAAAATAGGATTGAGTCTTAACATCAGGAAAACAAAGATAATGACAGCATCTTCAGTTGGACACAAGACATTTAAAGTCAACAAGCAGGAAATTGAATTAGTTCAAGAATGTATCTTCTTAGACCCAAAATTATTCATGATGGCAGTTCTATTCTTAAATTCAAACACAGGATAACGTTAGGCTGCACTGCAATGGTTAATACAAATTAGATCTGGAAAAGCAGAAATGTTGATAAAAATACAAAAAGCAGGGTAATTAGAGCAAAAGTTTTCCCTATAGTGATGCATGGATGTAAGAGTTGGACACTAAGAATGGTTGATCAAAGAATTGATGCCTTTGAACTGTGGTTCTGGCAGACGTTATTGCATATACCATGGACAGCCAGAGTAACTAACAGAGAGGTATTAAATTGTATAAAACCAGACACATCATTAGAAGCTAAAACCATAAGATCATGTTTGATTCACTTTGGCCATATCATTGGAGAAAGCAATGATACTAGAAATGGTTAGTGGAACAAGAGGAACAAGAAGAATGGGAAGCAAAGATTTTAGAATAGAATAAGAGCTGGAAGGGACCTTGTAGGTCTTCTAGTCTAGCACCCTGCTCAAGCAGGAGAACCTATACTATTTCAGATAAGTGGCTGTCCAGTCTCTTCTTTAAAACCTCCAGTGATGAAGCCCCCATGATTTCTGGAGGCAAGCTGTTCCACTGGTTAATTGTCCTCACTGTTAGGAATATGCTGTCTTGATAATATCAAATTTGATACAAAGTTGAAATAAGATGTGTTTGACAGGGTAGCATTTGCCTATGAAGTCACCAAGAGTCGGCCCTGATTAAATAGTTAAAACAACAACAATTCTCCAATTTATTCAACCTATACATTGAACACACATTGAGGAAGGCTAGGTTGAAAGAAGAGCATGCTTTTAAAATTGGAGGAAAAATGTAATTATCATGTTTGACCAATAGTAAAAGAACCAGCAGTCAAGAAATAAGCGACAAATGAACACTTGATGGAGTAGCTATTAAGGCTTTGTAAAAGGTATTCAGATGCTTTGATGTGTCCATATCTATAAAGATAAGTTTCCCTGTGATATTCTTTGGAGGCAAAAGTTGGACTTTCAAGAAGATGAAAAGAGTATTGACCTCCGAGGTTTCTTCCAGCCCTGTGATTCTATGTTCTATGCTCTATGTTCTAGTTACTCGACTACAGTAGTGGAATATTCATTGTTGAAACACCTGAAAGGCCAGGTTGAGAATAGGTCATCATGGAGAAAGTTTATAGTGTTTCTAAAAACTGACACCAACTTAATGGCACATAATCAATCTATCCATGATTAATAATTTTGCTAAAACTCTGGGAGATGCCCTAAAATTCCTTAGCTATGCACAGTTTGTGCTAATGTGATAGGAAAAAACAAGATTAATAAATTAAACATGCTCCTTATTGTTAAAACTGTATTCAAAATCTAGTTTGACCTCTTGTTTGAATTGTTTTAATTTTTGTTTTAATTTATTTGTTTAGTTAGGCAATTCTCCCTTACCCTGCCAAAACTATAATTGTTGTTTGGGCCATTTGTTTCATTCTTAAATCTGTTTATGACATTTAAAGATTTGTTTGTTGCTTTTTGGACCAAATATTGCTTTTAAAAATTTATTTGTGGGTATTTGAGCCAAAAATAGTTTTAAAAATATGTTTATGAATGTCTGGGCCAAGTCTAATGCAAAAAATTAGAGCACACGGATAAACAATGTTCAACTGGAGACTTGGAATAGCTATAAATGGAAGAAGAATCTATACACCTTTTTCCCATCATAAAAAACAACTTTTGGTTCTCCTTTAAATTTTGCTTCAAGCAGCCATTGAACATGAGCCTTTCGGTAGCCCCACAGATGTGACATAAAATAGTATGCCAAAATCTAATTTCCAGAATGTTTTCTTTTCTCTTGTGAGAAATTTCTATACCTCATTCCTGGGCTGCTGTTAAATTTCTTTTGCATTTTTAAAAATTTTTAAGCATATTACCTTATTGCTGTGAATGACAGAGAATGACAAAAGGGCTGATACTTCCTTCGTTCTTTTTTAGTTATGCATTCTTCCACTGCTGGGCAGTCTCCTTAGCTACCCATATTTTGTGTGTAAGACTTTTGTAGAAGATCCCTGTGAATCTTTTGTTGAAATAAAATTGAAATATGGAAAGTCTCAACACTGATAGAGATGAAAGGGTTAGGGTTAGGGTTAGGGATAGGGTTAATTAAAATAAATACAGGAACCTAGCACTAATAATGCGACTGTGAGGGTTCCAAGTAATAGACCCATACTAAGCAGAATGAGCCAGATAAATTCCTCAGAGGTGGTATTCAACAGGTTCTGACCAGTTCTGGAGAACCGGTAGCAGAATTTTTGAGTAGTTTGGAGAACTGGTAAATACCACCTCTGACTGTCCCTGCCCCCATCTATTCTCTGCCTCCCAAGTCCCAGCCACACCCACCAAGCCATGTCATGCCCAACAAGTCATGCCCACAGAACCGGTAGTAAAAAAAAAAAAATTCCACCACTGGAATTCCTCAAAGAATAGCTTTACTGGATATATCATATTGGCACAAATCTGATGAAAACCAATTTTGAAGGGTCCCACGGTTTTCACTTAATTAAAATCAACCCCAAACAATCAGTCACATGGTCCAATCAAGTCACCGTCTAGTGGCCTGCTGACATTACTCCTCTTTCCTCCAGCCAGGTGTGAGAATGTCCTTGGTTCCTAAAAGAAAGTATTTTTATTTTGACTACACAACTCCAGCTATCTCTAATCCCCCCTCCCTATCCCTCAACTCCAGTGTGGCAGCACTGATGCTCCAAGATGGCTTCGGCCAGGGTTGACAGACACTTTCACCAAATGTTACTATCCTTTGGGGAAAAAAATCAAAAGCAATTTCTTTTACGGCCAATGTTGTATACAATGTTAGAATTTATGCAAATGAAGAATGTTTGAAACTTATATTTTGTTTTGACCAGTAATAAGACCACTTTCAGTTCTGTGGAGGCACTTCTGTAGATGTAGAGCTCTTATAGTGCATTTTAATGTTTTTAAGTGTAGTTATAAAGAGCTATATACCTGCTTTAAAAGAGGGCTATAGATTTACAAGGAAGGCTGTTGATACGTTAGTGGGTTGATAATTTGTTAGAGGCAAAAGGTGGCCTAGTCTTCTGTGGATACTATATGATTTCTATTGGTTAAAGGAAAAGGGGCAGTGTGGTATTATGAAGTAGGGTATTAACAAAATTATTCCTTGACCACTTCAAGGACATCTTCAGCCCAGTGGTGAGTTTCATTTTTTTTACTATTGATTTGCTTGTGTGTGCACAGGCAACACATCTGCGCGTGTGCAGAAGCGTCCAGGCAGGTGAGTGGAGCCTCTTGCCACTGCCACTACTGGTTCACCCAATCTGGGCCAAACTGGGAGAAACCCATCTCTGCTTCAGCCCCACAATGAAAGGTGTTATAGAAATCCAACAAAACAACTAGGGAAGAGAAACATATTCTGCTTTTCTGATAATATTGGAATTTAGAATGAAGCAGAATGTTAACACTCAGATAAATTACTTCTTTGTATAGGACACTGTTGAGCTATGGAATTCTCTGCCATCAACAGGAGTAGTGACCATTCAACGGGAATTAGACAAATCAATAAGAAAAACCAATTGCAATATATCTATGTTACTTTTGATTGGAGAAACCATATGTCTAGAATTGTGATGGCTAACCTTTTTGTTGTTGGGTGCCAAAATTGCGAGTGCGTGCATGCGATAGTGAGAGTGCATGCCGGCCCCCATAATGCAAAGCATACTCCCACATGTGCATGCACACACAACCCCCCCCCCCCCAGCATGCTGCACTGCTCGCCTCCAAGCTGAGTTTGGTATTTCCAGGGAAGCCTCCAGAGCCTGGAGAGGGCAAAAAAGCCCGGTAGGCCTGTTTTTTGCCCTCCCCAGGCTCCAGTTGCTTTCCTGGAGCCTGGGAAGGGCAAAAACGGCCTCCCTTGGCCCTCCGGAGAGGCCAAAAATCAGCTGGCCAGCACACACATGTGTGCTGGAGCTGGCTTAGGACAACGGCTCACGTTCCTGCAGAGATAGCTTTGCGTATTACCTGTAACACATGTGCCATAGATTCAGCATCACATGCCTAGAACAAGTAGTTGCTGGGAATAGGGAGTAGAAAAAAGTTCTTATCCTTGTTATGGCTATCCAGTTCTATTCTGGAAACAGCCTTTGGTCTGATCTAGCAAGGCTTCTGTGTTGTTACAATTGTGTGCCAGTATTATTGATGTAAACAATGACAATGAAAATTCATGAGCCACATCACACCACTTTCCTGACTTTCAGTCCCATTTATTAGAGTTATCTATCCTAACCGTGAGTATCTGAGGAGTTGCAAAACCTTTATTTTTGGACTTTATGATGATACAGACAGGATTTGGGGCAATTTCATTCTGGGTTGAACTAATTCTCACAAAGTCATACATTCCAAACATGGCTTTAATTGCAATGGATTTATTATCCTTTACTCTACTTGATCAGAAATGAGTAAAGGGAATGAAGATGGCTTATCAGGACAATCATATAAACCTTACTTCATCTTGACCCTATTTGACTTTCATGTTGAATTTCTTCAGTACTGATCAAACACTGGATCTGCCCCTGGCTTCATGTAGTACGGATAATTTTATGCCTTTAAAATAAAGGGAATCTTTTCCTTGAAATATGGGAAATTTATGAGCACGGTGAGTATTATAAATGTGAAACTATCAGAATCAGTGAAATACTAGATGCGGATATATTTGCTTGTGCTAGTTACTTTGTGGATAATATGCTGTTCAGACATGCCTGCAGTAATATTCATAAAACTCTAGGGACATTTTTTTCATACATTTTAAAATTTGATCAACTCTATGAGGAAGTATGTTTGCCGAACTTAATGGATGTAATTCAAACACAGTACAGGCTTCTGATTTGTACTTACACAAATTAGATGTCATATTCAGTACCATACACAAAACATGATTGTGTATTAAGCAATTGCAACTACAGCTCAATGCCTAGAGTTCTAAGACACAGGATGAGAAGAAATCAGGTATCTCAACCCTAGCAAGATGAAGCAGATGTGGATTTTCTGCCCCCATGGAATTGATTCTCTCACACAGATCTGGTGCACAATTTGGGGGCGGGTCCTCTTAAACTCATGCCTCCTTCTGGAAGAGCAGATGACAGTGGTGGCTGGGGTCACCCAGCTTTTTGGCTTTGCATAAGTTAATCTTGTGCACGAGTTGCCTCCATTCCTGGACTAGGAGGCCTTGCTCACAGTTAAACTTAGTTACTTTCTGTGTGGATTACTCCAGGGCCTTAAAAACCATCCAGAAGACCATTCTGAAACTGGTACAGAACACAGCATCATACACAATTTTGATTGCCCTGTGATTCAGCCTAGTAGTAGTAACACTACTAGCATGAGCTGTATTGGCTACCACACTAGTTACTTTCTGGGTGCAATGTCAAGATGCTGGTTATCACCTTTAAAGCTTTACATGATACAAGAGCCATACTACTTGCAGGATCGCCTTCCCTCAAGGTATCTGCCCTTCCTACCAGTTTATACAAAGGTAGGCATGCTTTAGGTCCCTCTCTCTTAAGCATGCTATCTGGTGGGACCTTGGAGGCACACCTTCTCAGTGGCAACCTCAATCCTTTGGAACAGCCTTCCACCTGAGATATGGGGGAATCTCTACTCTTTTAGCCTTCCAGAAGAAGATCTGGCTCTTCCACCAAGGGAAGGGGTTGAGCCATGAGAATGATTGATCTGGCACCAGGGGAAAGATCATTATGTTTTTGACTATGTTTTTTATGGATTGTTGTGAGTGGCTTAGCATCATCATGAGGTAGAAGGCCCTATAAGTGCTGTAAATAAATACGTTAAAAGCTGTCTGTCATGGGAAGATTTGGGGACCACACGAGACATACACTGCAATGTCCCAATTTTTATGTATTAATCCGATAGCTTTTTTTTCTGGCAGGTTACTACTATTTTAACAGTTGTCCAATGAGCAGGAAACAATTTATCTGCTAAATTTCTGGCTGTCAGGTAGCTGCTTAAAGCAAAGAAGCAAACCTATTTCCCACTGGTATTAATTTGAAATAGCTCAGTACTGTTATACTTTTGCTAGTGAAGTAATCGCCTTATCATATAATTAGAATTGTCACCACTTTTCTAGAGAAGGAATCCGTGCTTCTAATGGTTGCATGATTGAGGAAGTTCACGGGTATAACCTTCCTTCTGTCATTGCCCCTTGAAGAGATGCAGTTCCTGTTGAAGGCATAGCTCCATAAATTAGGGAAGAGAAGTAGTGCTGCTTTAAGATGCCTGTCACAAGTTAGGGTTATCATATCTGAACTGAAAAAAAATCCATGTTATCACTAGACAGAAACAAGAAGTTAAGTGTTATTGAGCCAAGGTGGCGCAGTGGTTAAATGCAGCACTGCAGGCTACTGCTAGATCAGCAGTTCAGCGTTCCAAATCTCACCGGCTCAGGGTTGACTCAGCTTCCATCCTTCCGAGGTGGGTAAAATGAGGACCCAGATTGTTGGGGGCAATATGCTGACTCTCTGTAAACCACTTAGAGAGGGCTGAAAGCCCTATGAAGCGGTATAGTAAGTCTACTGCTATTGCTATTGCTATTGCTATTATTTTTTTGAAAAAAATACCTTGTTCTGCCATCTTGCAGCCCAGATATGGTAGACCCATGTACAAGTAAACAGTATTTAAGTATTTTTCAACTACATCACTATAACCAGATTAGGTCATAGGCTTCAGCCTCTGGCATTTGGGAGCACAAACTTTGCCATGCTACCCTGTCTTCCATCATCAACCCAAAGTACTTTCAATTGAATACCATGTTTCCCTGAAAAGAAGACAGGATCTAGTTTCTTTGACTCCTGAAATAAGTGCTTGGCCTTATTTTGGGGAGATCTTATTATTTTTGAGGTGCAGGGGGGCGGCGAACATGTCACTTCATAGCTGCTGCTGTGTTGCAATATTTTCAGGGAGGTCTTATTTTTGGCAGAGGGTTTATTTTAGTGCATGCGCTCAAAAGCCCAATTGGGCTTATATCCAGGGAGCTCTTATTTTTCAGGGAAACAGGGTACGTATTCTCTCCACACCTTGGTCCTCTGATAGAAAAACACTTTTAGCATGAAAATGGTCTGCATGCTTGCAAATAAAGAGGTCACAGCTGGCACCTTCAGCCCGTCGTTGCTCAATCTA
The DNA here is from genome assembly GCF_009769535.1 of Thamnophis elegans. Lineage (NCBI taxonomy): Eukaryota > Metazoa > Chordata > Lepidosauria > Squamata > Natricidae > Thamnophis > Thamnophis elegans. The sequence goes on from NC_045545.1 coordinate 50,737,613, forward strand.
ATGTGATCAGAGGAAATGCAGCTCAATCAATGCTTCCTCTTTCATTTCAGATTTGTCAATAGTTGCTTTCATTGCCATTCACTTCTTGTATTAAATGAAATAACAAGCAGACACCCTTTCTTCTTCCATTAGAAAAAATAAGTTTATAATACGTGTCCATAAAATACATACATTTTCCCAAGGCTTTTCAAAAACATTTCTCCTTATTGGTTGTTCTGAGATGGGTATATCACAGGAAGGAAACTGCAACCACATGCAGAAGATTCTCAAAAGCCTTACTTTCAACACAATGCCAGTTGACAAAATGTATAAAATGTGCCTACAGATTCTGCCAACAGTCTGGAGTTCAATCCTGATGGGCTCTAGGTTGGTTCATCCTTCCAAGGTCAGTAAAACGAGGAACCAGATTGTTCCGGGCAATAATACTAACACAGTAAACTGCTCAAGACTGCTTTAAAGCACTATGGAGCAGTACATAAGTCTAAGTGCTATTGCTATTACTTCTCAAATGCAAAAAAAGCCTCAAAAGCCTTCTTTTCAATATTAGATCAGCCAGTTCAGTGAAATGTGATAGTTCAAATCCTGAATTATGCAGCAATATTGCAAATAACCAGAAAATCATTTCAGTATTTATCCCTGCCTAGGGTAAATGAGTTGAAACATGGACTGGAGTGCAGAATACATGGGAATGGGAGGAAAACACAACCACAGAAAACCTTAATCAACCTTAATCAGAATAGAGCTGGAAAATATCTTGGAGGTCTTCTAGTCCAACCCCCTGCTCAAGCAGGAGATCCTATACCATTTCAGACAAGTGGCTGTCCAGCCTTTTCTTAAAAACCTACAGTGATGAAGCACCTACAGCTTCTGAAGACAAGCTTTTTCCACTGGTTAATTGTATTGTTAGGTAGTTTCTCTTCAATTCCAGGTTGCTTCTCTCCTTGATTAGTTTCCATCCATTGTTTTTGTCTTGCCTTCTGGCGCTTTGGAAAATAAATTGACGCCCCTCTGCTTGGTGGCAGCACCTCAAATACTGGAATACTGCTATCATGTCAGCCCCTAGTTCCTTCTTTTCTCTAGACTGGCCATACCCAATTCTTGCAATAGTTTCTTCATGTTTTTGTCTCCAGGCCCTTAGTTGCTCTTCTTTGCACTTTTTACAAAGTCTCAACATTTTTTTTGTAATGTGGTGACCAAAACTGGATGCAGTATTCCAGGTGTGGTCTTGCTAAGGATTTATAAAGCAGTACAATACTTAACACAATTTTAATCCTATGCCTCTTTTTATACAACCAAGGATTGTATTAGCTTTTTTGGCTGCTGCCTCACACTGTTGGCTCATGTTTAACTGATTGTCTACTAGGACTCCAAGGACCCTCTCACAGTTACTGTTTTTTGAGCCAGGTGTTGCCTAATCTATACTTGAAGTCCCCGTGAGTTTTCCAAAGGTGACCAGGAGGTACAGATTTTAGCTGTATAAAATTGTGGTTTAGTTGGTATGCTGTTGATATTGTGCAATGGGCAGAGGTCTGTAAAAGTAGCAAAGGCAGAAGCTCAGATCATTAGGTGTACTTGTGTAGAATCAGAGATGTGGGGTAAGTTGTTCAGATACTTTTCAATTCTTCTCTTTACAGAAGGTTATGAATATTGTAGACCATATATACATAACTGTGCTATTTTGTCCTTTGGTTTGGAAGTAATGAGCATTCTCCTACAATTCAGTATTTTTAGCTAAGTGATGAAGTCCCTGCTATGAATGACATTAGAGAAGTGCTCCCAGCAACTGAGATAATCAGCATATAAAGGCATATCCCATAGCTTCCTAATTAATTTTTGATTCTTTTTCCTCTTCTCATGTGGAAAACTGACTGGTGCTCTGAGAAAAATCTAAATTTTAGTTTGATTAGGCTAATAGGTAGAATATTTATTCATAACAGTGGCTTCAATCTTATCTCATGAACACCCATTCATTGTTTTTAAACATTAAAAACTATTTGCTATTCCAAATAAAATATCCTATTGTACTACTAAATGATTTTGTGTCTATAGAAAGCATAACATCAATGCAGCAAAATAGCTATATATCTACATACACACATATCAATCATGCTACTCTTTTTTGTGGCATAGTTATTGTTATGCTGAGCATAGAAAAGATGTAAGAAATTCTAAGCCAAAGAAAAGAAATGCATGAGAAAAGAAAAAAGAAGAAATATAGCTAAAAGTATGTTACACTAACTTCATCCTCTCCATATAGTCTTTCAAAAAACATGAACTACATACTACCTCTGTTATCATAACTGGATTCCTCTTTGATAAACTAATTTTCAGTTCTGACTCTATTGCATTATTCAATTCATTGCAAACATTAAGCCTCAATCACCACAACATCCTCTAAATACAGAAGCACCATATGCTTCCATATCCTAACCAATTCAGATTCATATTATCACAAGCATTCATTATACCTTTGTGAGGCAAGATGGGTGGCAAATAAATCTAATAATGAATAAAATATATTAAACAACCATAGGGATATCAACATCCTATCTTATTACATGCTCTATATTAAATGATTCACTAAGCACTCCCATTCTTTCTATGTTCTAGTTCTATTGTACACTGATAGCCTTCACAACCAACCTTCAATTCTATGTTCACAAACAAGCCTTCATAATTTAGGCCTTATCACAATTTTTCTATAAGTTAACAGTCATGCAATAACCTTTTCCCTTTCATACATTTTCCAGTGACCTGCTAAAGAGCAAAAATCTGCTCAGCATACCTTTTCCTGGCATAAAGCCACACAGTACTTGTTGAATGTTATTCATTGTCACATCTTATATCTTTCAATCAGAATGTTGCCAAACATCTCAGGTATGCTTAATAGATCAGTTCTTTATAGTTTTTGCATTCATTCTTGATATCTCTCCCTTCTTACAGGAGAAGAATGTAACATTCTTCTAACTATAAAGCCCAAATGCAATCTTCGTAACATACTAAACAAACTGCACAGCCACTCTCTAAGCAAGCTTTGTCCACATTTCATGTTTCTCCCATTATGCCAACTACACTGCAACCTTTCTGTTTTCCTATATTTGCTATTCCAAATAAAATATCCTATTGTACTACTATAAAATTTAGGACTTCCATTTTACCAACTCTTTTTGTGGACACTGACATTTATAGAATTTGTTTTGATGTCATTCTTCAATATATCAACCATTGAAAGTTCTAAAGTATTCCTTAAGGAATATTTCTCTTCAATTTTAATCTACATGTACTTTCTGGTTGTGATTTCTTGTGAGTATGTTGATTTTCAATGTAGTTTCTTAAATGAGCAATCCAAGCTTTATGGAATACTGCAAGGATCTTTATGGTAAATTGTAGCTAGATTATATCCAGAATATTGGCCATTGCCAAAGATGATTGGTAATCTACATAGCATTAACAGGGAATGCTGAATGATAAGGGAAAGGTTCCCCTCGCACATACATGCTAGTCATTCCCAACTCTAGGGGTGGGACTCTTCTCCATTTCTAAGCCAAAGAGCCAGCGCTGTTTGGTGACAATTCCATGGTCATGTGGCTGGCATGACTAAGGCACACAGAACACTGTTACCTTCCCACCAAGGTGGTCCCTAATTTTCTACTTGCATTTTATATGCTTTTGAGTTGCTAGGTTGGCAGAAGCTGGGGCAAATAATGCTCACTCCATTACATGGCGCTAGGTATTTGACCACCAAACTGCTGACTTTTCTGATCGACAAGCTCAGCATCTTAGTCACTGATCCATCGCATCCCCTGCTGAATGGTAGCACAGGTGCAACTGATACTGGTAAATTAGTCTACATTTCTTTATCTTGCTAAAATTATGGCTTTAAGGGAATGCTTTAATTGGTCAAAGCCAGGAGGGGCAGGTCAATTTCAATATCTATGGATCATCAGTGACAACCATGAGATATGAAAGATTGCAACTTGGAATTTAGGTGGAATAAATGTAAACATCATGACATAATAGATGAAATGAAGAAAAATAGATATGTAGAATGATTCTGAGTGGAATAAGAATTGTTTTTGAAGTAGATGAAAAGGACTAAAGGCATATATTCATATTATGTTCACATTATTCACAGAAATACACTGCATAAACTAGAAAGTGAAATTAAAAAAAATATCATTTATTGGACAGGAGTATGACCAAACGAGATGAGCATCTACTCAATCTGTTGTACATGTGCTCACTGCCAAAAGACATCTTCAAGGCTTCTGCTTTCTGATCTTTTGGACCATTTCCTTCAAATGGGATTTTGACTGGACAAAAACAAAATCTGTTTTTTGACAGCTCTTCAAAGAGAGGCCCTCAGAATAAGTTCAGGATCAGAAACACTGCAGAATCAAAGCTGAGAGTCCATTGTGCTGATGCTGAGCTCCATATAGTATATCCCTAAAATGACTCTGAAAATTACACTTAAAAGAAAGGAGTGTACTTATTGAAGATTGTTGTCATTGTGACAAATAAACTCCTGAAGCAGACAGAAGCCTGAGCTTAAGGAATCCAAACCTTAAAACGCTTGCCACTGAACCAAAAATGAAAGGGGTTGTAGGGGGAGGGAAGCACTGTATGGGAAAACTAAACTGTTTCCTGAAAAAAGAATGCGCAAAAAATGCCGACGTATTGAGCTGTGACATATGGTACACAGTAGAAACCACAGAGGGGAAAATCATGTTTTCTCTTTCATTATTTATCACTCTCTAACCATCTTCCAGCTGGTGAGTAAACACCTCATTGGTCTGTAATGAGAACAGTCTGCTGCCACTGTGCACCCAGCTGCTGGATTCCAAGGGTGTGAGGGCAGTTTGGTATGTATGTGTCTGCCTCACTGTGTGTGCACACAGCTAACCTCACCAGCCTCCCTCTTGGAAAGTAAACAGGGTCAAATAAGCAATTCTGAACCCATTTCGCTCCAATCTGTGGCAATTCAGGGTCTATTGTTTCCCTTCTTTGCTCTCCTCCATGAGAAGCCCACTGTCATGGCGTGTTCCCCTCTTTTCTACTATCTTGTGCTCTTAATGTATGTGAGAGGATGCCAGCTAGAGAGTTCTGGGAGGTGTAGTTTCAGTTGTATCTGGAACCCATGGGGAAGGATGAATTAATCTATATATATTTCACAGCCTTTCCATGCCACATCAGGAAGAGAAGCTCTCATTCCTGCTGGAATTTCATGCACTGCTGATAAATCACAGGCAAAAGTTCTAATATATTCTTTTTCCTCTCACTGCAACTCAGATAGACCAGATGTCTCTTGGTCCCAAGTCTGGATACAAACATAAGGGTGGCCTCTCATTAGGAAACCTGCTTTCTAGTAGTTCAGAGGAATATGCTTGGTGCCTTGTTCTCTGATGAGTGCAAACTGGCTACAGGCTTGAGTTAAATTAACCACGCAACTCCCTGTTATTGTGCAGGGGGAATTAGGTGCCCAATTTTCCCCCCACTGCCGCATTGCAAATTGAGTCCTAAGTTCCCGTGAAATAGCTGCATAATTTGTGCATTTAGGACTGGTGGCATAAATGTGTTCAGAGCTGGAAGGCACTGAGATCCCGATGGTTTTCCCTTTCCCCTACCTTCTTTTCTTGTCTGGTTAATTTAAATATGCCGCTCTCTTCCATAAATTCATCATTATTATAGTCAATTTAGATGAAGAAAATTGAATGCAAATGTCTCTAATATTCATCATATCTGACCTGCAGTTTCTTTAAACTCTTCACTGTCCCTTCTCCATGTATATGTGAGATTAAACCCCCTTTACAAAGGCTACATGGGAAAAAAAATCATTCACAGTCACTTCCCAGTTCATCGTTTTTCACATATTGCAAACATGACTTTCATCTCAATCTTTCTTTATTACAAAGGGATCCAACTTGAATATTGCCTTGAATAAGGGTAGGGTGGGCGAATATACAGTACATGTATCCTGAAATGCATAAATTCCCCCTCAGCCATTGCCTGTTAATTTTGTTTGCTTCTTATGGTGATACAGTAGTCCCAGGAAGTAAAACTGATGTTGAACTCCCCAGTAGAAATGGACCCAGATGGCAGCTTATTTATATCTAGCCAGAAGTAAGCTCCACTGAGTTAAATGGACCTTACTTCAAGAAATGTCTTTATGGAAATGCAGACTCAATGTTATTGCCAAATCAATAGGAAAAAATGGTCTGACTTTCTGATGATTCTTCTAATCTACAATGTGACATTTTCATGGTTTTTTGAGCAGGGGTGGGCTTCAAAAATTTCAGGCCATGGGTTCTCTGCCCGGTTGCTGGGTTTGTGTGGCCATGGTGGGAGCGTGGCCTAGTCGACCTCCTGCACCATGGTTGGGGGACCATTTTCACCTTCCCCAGGCTCTGGAGGCTTTCCTCGAGCCTCTAGGAGGGCAAAAACTGCCTCCCTGCACTTCGGGCACCCTCTGGGGCCAGAAACGGCCTGTTTCTGGTCTTCCGATACTTCTTGGAGGCCCGTTTTCCCCCTTCCTTGAGCCTCTGCATGGGCCCTGCACTTGCCTTGCATCCAAAATGGGCCACATGAAGACTCCTGGGAGTGGTGGGGTGGGAGGGGCCAGCCAGGGGTGGGATTTGGAAGTTCTCCAAACCAGCCATAACGTTAGCTATGGGTTCTCCCGAACCTGGGTGAACCCATAGCAGGCCACCCCCTATCTCTTTTGAGATAAAGATCGCTTGTAGTGTAGACAGGTGTTTCTCTACCTTGGCAACTTTAAGACATGTTGCTATGCCAGCTGAGGAATTCTGGGAATTAAAGTCCACATGGTATAGACCAAGCTGGTACTATGTTCAGAGGAGCAAAAGCTGATAAAAACAATGTCCATTGAGAATTTAATTCTAGCATGGAAGGTTATTTCCTGAGATATTGTAGTATTCCTTCCCATTATTTATTGCAATATGCTACTATTGCAAGACTTATTTGCACAGTTATTTTCCATCTTTTGTTAACATGCCCAGTAATAGTTAATAATTCACCTTAACAGGCTGTAGTTTTTCAGGCAAACATCAATAGGTTAAGCATGCTTTGTTGCCAAACTTCAAGAATAAACACTTAGGGCAAGGAAACGAGAGGTGAAGAGAGAGAAAGAAAAGAATAATGCATAACAACCCACATAAGTCTCTTTGAATAAAACTTTGCACTCTTTCCAGATAACTATTTTCATTTGAACTCCTAGAGGAGTTAGTTTATGAATGATATTAGATCTATTTGTAATAAATTGCAAAATGAAATCAATAGACAAATACGATTGGCAGCAATGTTGCAAACAAAATTTACTTTCTGAGTTCATTTGTGGAACTATAATCTTGAAATCTTCAGATGAAAACATAAAATAGAATTCTAAAAGAATCTGAAAGAACTCTCTTGCATTTGCTTAACTGTCTCCATGAAACAGTTTATCTAGGTGCATTTGACAGTTCTTAAAATGGTACCTTTTTTTTAGACACCAGCCTTTTGATTCTTAACAGTGGCACATCTGGGAGAAATGAGCCAGAAAAAAATCTTCCTTATTAATGCCTCTTGATGCCAGGGTAATCTTTACCTGTTGGCTGTTATACAAGCTCTGCCCATTAAAAAAATATTTGCAAAAACCCATGGCTTTTGGGTAAGGTTGACCCAATTATAGGTGGCAAAATCATGGAAAAGGCAAGTAAATTTAAAGATACAATACAGGCTGTGTTTTTTATTCCTTGTTTTTAGAAATATGAGATCATTATATGCCTGAGAGAATACACCATCAGGTAAAGCAATCACACAGAATGTCTGTGATTATGTGGCAGAAAATCTGCCTTATTCCAGCCTTTTTGGTTTGCTGATGCAAGGCTAGAAGGCACAGTGGGCATGTTTTTTGCTGATTTTAAACCCAGTGACCTTTTATTTTTTGCTTTTACTTTTCCTTCCATTGATCCAATTGGAAGAGAGATTAACTATGTCTCTTAAAACATCTTACCATTTAGGCAAATTGATTTAGGGTGCAGCAATCACTTAATTCATTGGAGCTTACACTAGTTATAAAATTAGAATCATCCTTGGTCTAAACTACCCTTCATACAGACATGACTTTTCATTTTCTTGAAACTTAATACTTTATTAAAAGCTGATAGTAAAAAATGGCAATTACTCCAGTGGTAGTAATACACCTACACTGCTTTCGGGTGAGGAATAAACAGCTTAATCAATTGCTGTTTATAGCAGTGAACATGCTGAAATATTGGAGAACATCATATCTTCCACTAGGTTAAAGCAGATGTTTGTTTAGCAACAACTAGGCCCATGGAAGAAAATTTTTGACTGTCATAAGCATCTGACACAAGATGCAATTGTCCTGTTTGCAAGCATCTACATTGGCAGTGATGCACATGTTGAACAACTTGGCAACCTTCATGGAATTACTTTGTTTCTGTCACTTTTAATATCAATATGTCTGAGCATACTCTTACCAACAATAGCATTATAATCCATAAATTGTGGGATTACATAGATGGAAATTAACCTCCACTTTTTGAAGCATCCTTAATTATACTGTATTAGAGATAGGAAAACAATTAGGAACATGGAAACTCCCTTACCTAGCCCAGGAGTATGAATGATGGCAATGGTGTTAAAAGGGTAAAATGGTGAATAAAGGTATGTCAAATGAATGTTGGACGGGTACAAGAAAAGAAGGGACTTTTTATCATCTATGGTGGACATATGATAAAGCAAAAAAAAAATTGCAGTATGATTCATATTTTAATACAGAAAATTGAGATAAAGATGAAACCAGATATTTCTCCTTTTGGGCCTAATGGAAAAAGACCTGGAGAAAAAAATTGAAGCTTTCTTACTATATATAGTAGCAAGACTATTGTATGCACAAAAATGGAAGGATACGTTGATTCCTACCAAGGACGAATGGTTGCAGAAGTTAATGGAATTGATTGAAATGGCAAAATTGTCTATTTCGATTAAAGAAAATAATCTAAGTACTTTTGTTTCCCCATGGAGACAGCTTCTGAACTTCATACTTGAAGCGGAAAAGAATGAAACTTTGATTTTGGATTTTTCCTATTACATTTGATAGACCTTTATAGAAATGGCTTGTTTATATTATTATGAAAAAACAAAAAGTTGTGATTTGAGAGAGTTAGAAGTCAATGTTTCTTTTTCTTTTTTCCTACCCTTCCTCACTTCTCTTCCTCCTCTTTCTTCCCACCATTTTCTATTTACTTTTGTATTTGTATCTTATTTTATCTTATAACTCAATAAAAATGTTAAATAAGAAAAAAAGGGTAAGATGATGTCATAATTAAAGAATGGCCCCCTTTTGATGGATGTTGCATGTAAAAGGGGCAAGTTTTAATTGCATGGTAATGGATACCATTTTGACCATTTTTTATTCCCCAACCACGAATTTCCCAATCTAATCCCAAGTAAACATTGGGCAATTTAGACATGCTTTTAAGTATATAAGACCTTTATACCATCATCACTATAAAGTCTCTCCTCATACTGTTGCACTAGGACAAGAATGATTGAATGATGCTTAAAAACCACTATAAATCACTACTGAAGAAATGTCATACTAAATTGTCATTTTTTAAGCTGAAATATAATTCCCATATCCCCTTAAATTATTCAGCTTTCCCTCCCAAACATACTACTTGATGGGCATCTTGGTTTTCAAGGATGCCACATTTTCAGATCAGTGGGAGTTAATGCTATGCTAGCTAGCCTTCCTGCAGCCACCTTTTAATGATCTGTTAACAGTTTTCATCTTGGGCATTTTAATTAATTGTGATCACAGAAAAGTAATCACCAATCATCACCTTTAATTTTATCTTTAAAAAAAGCAAAGGAGGTTTAATTTTAACTGATGGAAAATTGGTTGTTTCTTGACAAGTTAAAGTTTCATTTCCTGGTCTGTAACGACCAATCAGAGCACAAATCAGAGGTCATATAAAATACTTGTAGACTTCCCTTGCCATGGAACTGCATGCTACATAACCTCCTCTAAAGTCTCTTCATCAATTCATTGTGAACCCTTAGAGTATCTACTATGAATCCTCAGACTAGCAGGAAACATTTATCTAAAATATCCTTCTTGACTTTGCAGTTCATATTGCAAAATGAGCACGTGCAAACAAGTAATAAAAAGAAAACTCATGTCTAGCAAACTTTTAAAATCTTTCCTTTGCCCTCCAAATGCTGTTAATTCTTGCCATGTCTGCAAAGATGTATGAAGCTTCCATGCAAAACCCTGCTTGGGTGAATAAAAGCTACAGACCAGTATGTTTAGTGGACTATAGCCACAATAATAAGAGCAATTTCTAATCATATAGAAAAAGGAAAAGGTGCGGTAAATTTTGCCTTTCTTAAAAATACAATGATATTTTGAAATATATGGTATTTCATGTTCATGCTCTATTTAGGGAGTGAAATAAACATACTCGCCTCTCTGTACTGAGACTTTTGGAAAAACAACACTGCATCCACAACTGTCTCACATGTTCTTCATTACTGTTTTATGTATTTTGAAATACATACAGGCTAAAACTTAAAGGATTCAGTTCCATCCAGAATTAGTTGTGCTAAATCCGGGGTAGGCAATTGCTGGTGTTTTGTAACTCCATCAATTTTTGGTTTGGTTCCACCTATTGCTTGATTAAAACTCACCCACGCAGCAGATTATTTTTAAATGGAATGTGGCTTTTGGCTGATAAAAAGTTGCTTACCTTTAACCTATGTAAATATGTGTCCATTTAGACATCTTATAGAATCATACAGGAAATTCTACAAAGGAAAAAAAAAGTACATAAGTATTATTTCTCCATGTCATTCCCAGTTTCCATTACAAGCTGTTCTCAAAAAGTGCATATTCTACACAGGCTATTACGGTAATTTGATAAGCTAGTTCTGCGTGATATGAATCTTTGCCTTTGTTAAGGGGAGGGGGTGGTGGAGAACCATTGCATATGATGGCTCACAGGGACAGTTCATTAAGCAATCAACCCTTTTAATGAAATAGTTCTTTGTTAAAATATTCATTGATCTGCTGCAGTTTTGCATGGAAAAAGGAATGGGCTGTATCCCAAATGCTTTGCTGTCGAGTCTTCCCAAGCATGCATTTAAAAAAAGATTGTGCCCCAGCATTCCAAACATGATAATTCACGCATTAGACCTTGTCAGACAACTTCACAGAGTCAGACCAAGACCTCTGAGTGACACAAAGATCCCCCCTTCCTTCATTGCATCAGTATGCTTAATGATTACCAAGGTTTCACCTCCTAGAGTATGATCTTCTGAGAGAAGTAAATGTCAGCTTCTCTTCAAGTGGGGAAAAACCACATAAGAGCAACACAAAGGAAATGGAGTAGAAAGCTGGCATATTTTGAATGAGAATTATGTAGATAGATAGAACTCACTCAACTCAGCTCAATGTCCTATTTTGTAGTGTTAGGTAATAACCAGTTAGCATCACTCCAGGATTTAACAGAATAACAGAGTTGGAAGAGACCTTGGAGACTTCTAGTCCAACCTCCTGCTCAAGCAGGAAACCCTATACCTTTTCAGACAAATGGTTGTCCAATCTATTCTTAAAAACCTCCAGAGCACCCACAACTTCTGGAGGCAACTCATTCCACTGATTAATTGTTCCAACTGTCAGGAAATTCCTCCTTAGTTCTAGGTTGCTTCTCTCCTTGATTAGTTTCCATCCATTGCTTTTGGTCTTGCTTTGGAAAATAGATTGACACCCCCCCCCTTCCCTAAAGCAATTGAAAGAAAAGGTCTGTATCAATGCTTTGGCTACCATTAACAAAATATGTGAGTACATTAAAGAGTTGCCTGGAATAAATGAAGATTTTTCCAGTTAGTATTCCAAAATAGATTAAATGATTGGTGGTAAGAAGAAAAATAAATGTGACAAGGGAAACTTTCAAAGTTTCAAGCAAGAAATATTCTAATGCTAAATGTTCTATTTAGTCTTAATATTGTCCTGTCCATTTGAAAAGGATTACTCATAGCTGACTCTAAAGAAGTAAGAGGAGAAGAATTTAAATCTAAGGAAACAATGCAGACAAGCTCCATGAGTGTTGTGTACAGACAGCCTGATCAGTATGAGTAACATTATTTTAAAAACAGATAAATGAAAAATGAATCCCTGATCTGCTTTGTGTAAAGTAGTGAGTGATAAATGTTCATGGCTGAAGCGGATCGTTCTAACCTTGGTCTTTTTCTACCTGGCATGAAGCAAGAATAAGCATAGGTCAACTTCTCAGTGATCTGGAATTATGTTATTCTCTTGTGCTCAAACACAACCTCCAGGCTCATTATTTTTCTCCTATAGGGCTGAGTTTCACAAAAGGGAGGCAGATTAATTGATTGATTGATGCCATTTATATGGCTGCCCAACTCACTCATGGTGACTCAGGGTGGCTTATAAATATAACACCCTACCTCCCTGGCAACATTTAAACAAACCGGATCCTTGTTGGGTAAGCCCTAACTGTAATGAAGCTTCCCAGTTGAAGGAGAGAGGGTTGTCAGGAGATGGCATAGGGCATTTGAGGGAAGCAATGTCGGTATTTTAACATCTTTCCAAAATTAGTTTCCTCATGGGAATATCATACAACAGGCCAGAAATCCTTTGAAAATAGTGGGCAGCAGAGAACAGAAACCTGTTTTTGTAGATGGGTAAACATGACAAAACAAAGCAAAACCAGATGTCATTCTTATCTAGAATAAACTCAGTTTATTCTCTTGGTTGTTGTAGAAGCTCATACACACACAACAACGAAGAAATAAGTTTCAGAAGAGGAGTGAGAATATTTTTATGACATATTAACTAGATGTATTGCTTTCCCAGTCTTCAGCATTTTTAATTATTGTGATTTTCCAGAAAAAGTCAGAAAAAAATTAGTAATTTATTATACAAATTTATATATAGTAACTCTCCCTAAAATGTTCTTCTTCTTACAATACAATACTCCCAATAGTATACTCCCAAGTAAATTTTGATTGCATAATAGTGGTGTCTTACTTGCAGAATTTTATGAGAAATCCAATTTGTCCATACTCCATTTATAAAACTCTCCCTTATTTTATACCATTATTTCTGCTCTTTTTTTCCCTAAAGGGGAAAGAAAAAAAGAAAGAAAAGATGGAATAGCTCAGAGGTGTCAAACTCACCTTGTCACAGCAGCATCATGTGACATATGGGGACTTTCTCCCCCTTCGCTAAATTGGATGTGGGCGTGGCCAGCACATCTTCACTAAATCAGGTGTGGGCTGGGAGTTTGACAGCCCTGGAATAGCTGCTTATAGCTGTTAGAAGCTTCTTCTATGAGATTGCTCTTACACTTAAAAGTTAGGACAGCTCCATTATTAATTGAAATGCAAAGAAAGGGTAAACATTACTGCTTCTAAAAGAATTGTTAGCAAGTAACAATTGTATTTTATATGAGGTGGAAAAACGTTGCTTTTGAAAATAGGGAGAAAATATTTTTATAGTATTCGCTTGTTTTGGACACAGACAATTAATAGCACAAGAAGTTGGCTGTTCTTGCTAATTTTGAATTCATTTATAGCTTCTGTTTGTACCAAGGTTCTGTCTGCATCTGAATTTTTGGAAAATCAGAATGAAAGTTCCTCAAGTGAATCTACACACTCGCTTTTCTTTGGCACTAGAGCCAGCAAGGAGGACCACATTCCCTTGCGGATATTTGTTTGGGAAAACATGATGCAGTCTCTTGTTGACTAAGTCTAGTGGGTTGGCTTTTCACCCAGTGCTGAGAGGAGTATGTTGTTTTAAATGTAGAGCCAGGAGATTTCTCATCATTTACAGTAAATGAATCACATCATTTCATTGCCTTATGCAACTGGAATGTGGTAGCCAAGTGAGAAATTCATGGCCACCCACCTAACTGTTCTGCTTAAGCAGGAGGCAAGATTTCACAGCCATTTAGGGAAGGCAGGTGATGGTAATACCCATGTACTGGGGAAAGAGCCAACTGGAAAGATATGTATCGCTTTCTCTGGTTAGGAGGCACAAAAAAACCATCTCCCTTTTTTTAGTATCCTACAGAGCACATAATCAAGAAAATCACTACTTACAATCCCACAATTAATATAAACCTGAGTTCTGCTTTTATTTTTTCACTGATGCTAAAATGCTTTAACTTTTCTTGCTCTCATGACTTCCCCAGACTCTTCAAGTCTGCTGATTATGCTATTCTGAATCCAAGATTAGATTCAAATGGGGTAGAAAGTTTAGTATTAGACAGAAAGATAAATAACAACAACAATAACAATGGCTGAATTTCATTATGCTTAAATGAATTTGTCAATGTGTATATTTTATATGTATATATATCGTATATTTTAAGAAGGTACTTGGTTGATACCTAGGACACTGGCAGCAACCCGTACCAACCATTAGCACCAGTCAATGGTATTTGTGATGCATTTTTGAATGTTCAGTTGGCTGAGTTTCATGTTTAATAATAAAGTAGAATAGTATTAATAATAATAATAATAATAATAATAATATAATAATAATAATAATAATCCAATATAAACAAAATCAGCAATTTTGATCAGACCAACGGCATTTTATCAAAGTCTTAATGTGAATGGTGACACCAAAGTGAAAAACCAGAAAAGCAGGCCATAGTTGAATTCTGGAAAGAATTGTGGGAAAATGCAAAGGACTACAACAAGGAAGCAAAGTGGATACATTGGCAACCAACAAATGCAAGTATTAGAAATAACAACTGAGATGGTCACAAATCGAGTAAAAAAGGTAAAGAATTGGACATCACCTGGAAAGGACCAATTACATGGTTTCTGGCTCAAATATCTGACCAGTTTACATGCAATATTGGCCAGGCAACTGAATGAAATTTTACAAAAGGGCCAAATTGATGAATGGTTGACAACTGGAAAAACATACTTGATTCAGAAAGATGCAATTAAAGGAACAACACCTGAAAACTACAGACCAATAACATGCTTGCCAACAACCTTCAAATTACTCACAGGCATTATTGCAGATAACATGATGGATTATTTGGAAACAAACATCATCTTGCCAGTAGAGCAAAAAGGCAACAAAAGAAGGAGCAGGGGTACAAAAGATCAGCTCCTAATTGATAAAATGATATTAGAAAATTGTAAGAACAGAAAATGAACTTGAATATGGTCTGGATTGATTACAAAAAGGCATTTGACTCACTGCCACATAGTTGGATCATAAAATGCTTAGAAACAACTGACATTAGCAAAAATATTACATCCTTTACTGAAAAGGCGATGAAACAATGGAGAACTGAGTTGGCAGTAGGGAATGAGATCTACGGAATGGTTAATATCAAGCGAGGAATTTTCCAGGATGATTCACTTTCACCTCTTCTCTTCATCATCGCAATGATCCCACTATCAGTAATCTTAAAAAATGAAATTAGGCTACCAAACAGCCAAAGAAGCTGAAAAAATTTCGCATTTACTATATATGGATGATTTGAAACTCTATGGAAAGTCAGAAATAGAAATCCAATCATTGACAAACACAGTCCGAGTATTCAGCACCGATATTTCAATGCAGTTTGGCATGGAAAAATGTGCCACTGTATCCATAAAAAGGGGCAAAATCACTGCATGTGAGGGAATTGAAATGCCCAATGGCCAACTAATTAAATGCAACGAAAATGAAGCCTACAAATACTTAGGCATTCTGCAGTTGGATAACATCAAGCATGGAGAAGTAAAAACTATTGTCAGGCGAGAGTACACCAACAGAGTTAGGAAAATTTTGAAATCTAAATTGAATGGTGGAAATACAATCAAGGCCATAAATACCTGGGCAATACCAGTTGTAAGATACACAGCTGGTATAGTTAACTGGACACAAGCTGATTTGGACATTTTGGATCGAAAAACCAGGAAACTAATGACAATGCACTACAGTTTACATCCACGTGGTGATACTGATAGACTGTATCTGCCCCGAAAATCAGGTGGCAGAGGATTATTACAAGTGAAGCAAACAGTTGAAGAAGAAAAACATGCACTGGCTGATTATTTAAAAGAAAGTCAAGAACATCTATTAATCGAAGTAAAAACAAAAATCTACTGAAGGCCCAACAGACGAAACAAGAATACAGAAAAGATGTGATAAAATCAAGAATGGAAAGTTGGCAGAACAAAGCACTGCATGGCCAATTTCTGGAAAAAATATAAGATAAAGTGGACAGTGAACAAACTTGGTTATGGTTAACAACAGGTACATTAAAGAAAGAAACAGAGTCACTAATCCTGGCTGTGCAAGAACAAGCTATCCGCACCAATGCCATTAAGGCCAAAATCGAAAAATCCTCTGATGATGCCAAATGCAGACTTTGCAAAGAAGCTGATGAAACTGTTGATCACATACTCAGCTGCTGTAAAAAAAAACGTGCAGACTGATTATAAATTGCGGCACAATTCAGTAGCACAAATGATCCATTGGAATTTGTGCAAAAATTATAATATTAAAACAGCAACAAACTGGTGGGAACATCAGCCTGAAAAAGTCACCGAAAATCAGATGGTCAAGATCTTGTGGGATTTTCGTATACAAACGGACAAAATACTGGCGCATAATACACCAGACATCACACTGGTTGAGAAAAATAAGGTCACAATCATAGACATCGCAATACCAGGTGATAGCAGGGTCGCCGAGAAGGAACATGAAAAAATTGCAAAATACCAGGACTTAAAAATCGAAATTCAATGACTATGGCACAAACCAGCAGTGGTAATTCCAGTGGTAATTGGCACACTGGGTGCTATTCCAAAAGCACTGGAATTACATTGAAAACAGTTAAAAATTGACAAAATCACCATCAGTCAAATGCAAAAAGCCACACTGCTTGGAGCTGCACGCATATTACGAAAATACGTTATGACGTCCTAGGCCACTGGGTGGGGCCCGACTAGTAACCAATGCCAAATCTGGCGAAACAACTGGCCGCTGTGATACAATTGTATAATAATAATAATAATAATAATAATAATAATAATAATAATAATAATAATAATGGATTTCACCATGCTTAAATGAATTTGTCAATGTGTTATGCTAACAAATCTGCTTATTTTCTCCATATATTACTGCAAACAAGAGAAATCATTTGGGGAGTGTGTGTGTGTGTGTGTGTGTGTGTGTGTGTGTGCGCGCGTATAGATAGATGATAGATGATAGATAGATAGATGTGCCATCTGTTGATATTGAGGGGAAAATTCTAGAATCAAAATGCATATTTGTATTGAAAGTTTTAATTTTTACATTTAAAATCACAACAAAAAGGATGTAATTCAAACCCTTTGCTAATTGAACTACACCCACAACCATTCTCCCAAGGAAAAGATTAATGTGACTCAGGACAAGACGGGCCTTGAATAATATGCAATGCTTTTAATAAGAGAGAATAATACTTCCATGATGGAAGATTCAGTCTTTTACTTGAATTTCTTGTTTCTGGGCAATTATTAAGTATTCTGGAAAAAAAATACTGTCAGAGTTAACACCATAATTGAGAGTTATTAAAAAAACCCTGAAATATATTATGGAGACATTTTACAAAATAGTTGCTGAACTTTACAAACACATTTCTCATTGCTTAAAAAAAGTATTTATTTGGTATAATACACGCATGCACATAGCATACTGCAACTCCTTATTGCCAACAGACAATAGCCAATATTTCTATATCCTAGAAAATAATATAAAAATGTCAACAGAATAGGTAGGAAATGGAGGTAAATAGGGGACATATTTAGATTTGTTACCATAGAATAGTGATACTTGTGAATTGTACGAGGGACAACGAAGGACTTTAAAAGAGTCCTTCTGCCTTGGGAAGTAGAAGGGACAGTCAAGGAGAAAAGGTGGAACAATTTGTGGCTAGAGGAAAGCATCACTGTGAGTGGACTATGCAAACAAAGCTCATAGTAGCCATATAAATAGTAAAAGTTTGGGCAAGGGTGGTAAAATTATGGGTAGTTTAGAAAACAATGAGAAGGTTCTGTAGGATTTAGAAACATTATACCGTATTCAATATGAAACTTAAGTAAATATGGAAAAAAAAACAGGTGAGACCTAAAGACAAGTCATAATGACTGAGATTTAGCTGTAATTAATTTCTGCTGGACTTTGCCTTAAATATTTAGTTTTCAAAATGGCTCTGTTATCCAACAACATAGCACTGAAGGAAAACCATTTCATAAAAATTTTAATTTATAAAGCACCGGAGCAAAGCAGAACATTAACAAATAATTTGGGCAAACTGTTAGATGAGCCATTGTACTTCCCCTTTATTCTGGAGGAAGTGTCTTTGGGGGCCTCAAGACAGCTGTGCCTTTGGATTGCTGTGGATGTTCAGTATCCTCCTTCATTGGACAGATGCTCAAGTCTATTAAAACAAGCATTATTTGAAACATTGTCAGTTGCTGATATGGTGATTTAAACCTTAACCTAAGCCAGTGGTTCCCAAAGTGGGTGGTACCACCCCTGGGGGGGATGACTTAGGGGGGGCACTAAGAGGCAAGGGGGTGGCAGGGGGGCACTAAGAGGCAAGGAGGGGGGGCGGGGGGTGCTAAGAGGGCAAGGAAAAAAATATTGTGTATTGTGTTGGCTTCAGAGGGCGTCGCCCCTAGGTTGGTAGCTTCCCCTTAGCTAATTCTCAGATGGAAAGGAGAAACTCGCCGAGCAGAAGATGGACTGTTTAAAGCCCATCGGCGTGGGCAGAAGGACGAAATTACCCAAACAAACCTGGAAATAGCTGCGGGTTTCCCTTTAAGCAACATCATCACCCTCCCCTCCAATCACCACCTTCCTCTCAGGAGAGGGGTGTGCGCCTCTTCAATCGCCCACCCTCTGGTATAGGTTCTCCTGCTTGAGCAGGGGGCTGGACCAGAAGACCTCCAAGGTCCCTTCCAGCTTATTTATTCTAAAGCTTATAAAAGCTCCACTCAATGCTGGTTGCGGGTGGATTTTCTTTTAGGATATGTGTTTAGTTTTTGAAATATCCCCATTCCCATCCTTTCTCCTTGTGGAATTACTGGTTTTGAATAGTTGGTTCGGTGAGCAGAAGTTTAGCCATTGAAACTACGTAAGCATTTAAAGGCAGAATGTCTGTGTCGTGCAAAATAATTGGCAATCTGAAAGAGATAAGATTATATTGTATGCCTTTGTATGTGTGGATTTGTGCACACATAAATTTTGCAGCAGGGTTAACAATGACCAGAGCACCTCTTGGTTAGCATAGCCAATGAAATGTGGCCAATAATATTAAGGCAAATATGAGCAATTATCTGTCCATGGTTGCTTAAAAAAATTACACCAGAGTTTCTTGCCATTTTTGAATGGGAACTGGATGAAAACATAATACAAATCTTAAAATTGAGATTTTTTTTAAAAAAAAGTAAAAATAGATTGTACTTCAGTTTTGCTTAGATGTGTGATGTGAGTCAACCATTTTTGATATTTAGACTACCAAATCTTAAAGACTATGCAGATGGTTTGGAAGGGGTTAGTAGCAAAGTTAGTTGTGATATTGTGGAAATTAATGAAACTGAAAATTACAATGATGTTATTGCAGGGATGTGACCATCCAGCTAAAGTTGTTTCCTGACATTTTAAGACTTAGATGTCTGAGTGATATCAGGATCTTTTTTTGATGGAAATTTCAGATTGGGTGATAAATCCATTTTCAGATACTGAGGAAGATGGGGTAGTGGAGGAACAACTCATAGAGCTGCAAAATGACATTGAGCTGAAGCCAAAATTTAAGAAATCGTACCAAGAGTTTTGGTTACAGAAAGAAATTTCTGATCGCTATCCTGCAATATGGACAGTGGTTAAGAAGCTCCTTGTTACATTTCCAACATCATATTTGGTGGAACGTAGCTTCAGTGTGGTCATCCAACCTCTCTCCAAGCAAAGAAATCGACTCCAGATTACTGAACGTGGTGATTTAAGACTCCTGCTGAGTGTCTTAAAACCAAACATTGGGAAACTGGTATCACTTCATCAAGCCCATCCATCACATTAAGAATTTACTGAACAGGGGAGTAGTTACTAAATTTTACCGAGTTTACTAAGTTACTAGTTACTAAGATTCTTGATAAATGACTATCAGACTTTGAAAACCTGGTATCACTGGATCATGTTCAACAATTTTGTTGAATTAACATTAACTAAAAAGGTTTTTAAATTGGATTTTGAATAAATGTGCAAATAATTGTTACAGTTTTGAATTTTACTGTTACTATCTTCCTTCCATCATGCAAACCACCCAGTCACATGATCCCCCCAGCCATGCCCACCAAGCCATGCCCACAGAACCGGTAGTAAAAAAATTGAATTCCACCACTGGGTGGGGGGCACTGAGGATCAGTTTGTAGCACCAAGGGGACGGTGGACTGAAAATGTTTGGGAACCACTGACCTAAGCCTTGAGCTTTAAATTTCCCTTTGTGCATATGTCTACTCCATAATCATTCAGTTGCTTCTTCAAGAGAATAAGAGGAAGGTCTAAATGGAGGGAACAAAAGCAAGCTGAAGACAATTTATCCTTGTCATGTAGCTTACTTAAACTTACTGCCATTTAAAAGTTGACTTGCCACTCCAGCTGGTTAAGTCATTGTTTTTTCTTCAAGCAAAACAAAAATGATAGAATAAAGAATTTTTGCCAGACCTGCTATGAATGGCAACAGGCTTGACATTTTGGACAATCTGGAACTGCGCTGCCTACAGTCCGATCTAAGCATAGTATACAAAAGTTTGCTACAACGTCTTGCCTGACAACGACTTCTTCAGCTTCAACCACAATAATACATGGGCAAACAATCAATACAAACTGAAGGTAAATTACTTCAATTGCAGAAAATACGACTTCAGCAACAGAATGGTCAACGCCTGGAATGCTCTACCCAACTCCATTGTTATAGCCTGAAACCCTCACAGCTTCAATCTCAAACTGTCTACTGTGGATCTCACCCCATTCTTAAGAGGTCAGTAAAGGGGGTGTGCATAAACGCACCAGCGCCCCTGTCTTACTGTCCCCATTTATCTGCATTTACTTCCTTTGTTCATGTTTATGGTCATACCTATACTTGTTATCTTGTACATGTTTGACAAACAAACAAGCAAACAAATAAGCAAACAAACATTGCCTTCCGACATGCTCCCATCCTCTCCATTTCCAAATCTTTCCTAACACACTAGAAGTCTAGCCCACCTTCTCCCTCTTACCACCTCACGTTGAAGTGTTTCCAGTATGGTATTACCCATAAGCTCAGTTTCTTGAGCCCACGGTCATTACGCAATCCAAATTAGGCAACAGCTAAGTTAGGGGTTGTGATCTTCTAGGGGAGTAGGGATCCAAGTTACTTAAGAAAAGGATCCCAATTTTTTTGAAAAAAAAATCTCCTGATCAGATTTGTGCAAGCAGAGTTGGAGTACTGTCAGAACCTGCTTCAAGCTTTGCTTCTCACTTTGTCTCTGCAAGCCCTGGTGAGCAGTAGCAGGGCTGAAACATTTGAGAATCCTGGTTAGTCTATAGAAATAAATTGAGTTATTGAAAGTGGGAAGAAGCCAGTGTTGTGTAGAGGTTGAGATACTGGACTGTCCATAAGAACCAACCAGATTAAGTCTGCTGTCAGCTATAAAAACTCACCAGGTGATTTTGGGCCAGTCATTTTCTCTCAGTTCAGCTGACCTCACAAAGTTGCTGTTATTAGAAAAAAAAATGGGAGGAGGAAGAATACAAACATCACTTTGAACTCCTCTCTATAGAAATCCAATAATAAATACAAGAGTTGCATATATTTCCTGCCCAACCCTAATTGAAATGAAAGAATTTTATTCACAGAAGCAAGAGAAGTCAAATAATTCATTTATCATTTTGGGTATTCTCTGGACAATTAAATCTGAAAAGCCCTATGCTAAGGAGACAGAACACAAGACATGAGGGCTCACCATTCTCAATTTCCTAACTCTTCCATTTACAGCTTCATAGTTTATAATCTCTATATAAACTTCCTAGTTGCTGAATTCACTGGTCTGTTCCCCTTTCCTTGTACAAGCAAAAAAAAAAAAAAAAAAAATGCTGCCCTCCTCCCAAATAAGAAAGCAAGCATTTACTTGATCACCTATTTGTGTTCAATTGTCTGCTTATATACAAAAGCATGCTTTTGAACCAGCCTGAGTCATTGGGTTCTAGAAAAATCTGTATACGTATAATCCTAGACCTCAGACATTTTTTTTGTCCATTGTTTGCACAGCTTGTCCTAGCATGTCTGTTTGGGAAGCTGACAATAATGATATTTTAATCACTGAAATGATTTCTACAGTAATGTTTCTTAAAGTACTGATGTACAGCTGGACTATGGGTAGTAAGATTTAGTTCCCAATTAGTGAATATCCAAAGGATAGGGATTGGGAGGGGGAATAAATACAAACAAGTTATTTGTTAACCCTAAAATGTTATTTGACAAATTGCAGTTTATGTATCTTAGCAACTTTAAGATATAAGGATTCAACTCCCCAGCTAAAGTCCATACATATTAAAGTTGCTGGGATTGAGGAACACTATTGTAGCTTCTACAGGTGTCAAACTCGCAGCATCACATTGCCGTCACGTGACATTTCACGATGTTTTTTCCCTTTGTGGAGCTGGGGTGGGTGTGCATAATGCATCTGGCCCATGGGCTGCCAGTTTGACACCCCTTTTCTAGTGTGTCTCCTTACTCTATAGTTTTAGGGTTACTATCCAAAGGTCTTCATGGCTTCAAGCTCAAAGAAATCCTCCTTTTTTTTTTTTTTGCTAATAACTTGAGCAGCTATTTGAATACCTTCCAAAACTTATTTCCAAACAGCCATGTTAAATGAATTAAGGAAAATGGCCACAAGAAAAAGACCTTCTAAGCAAGGAGAGTTATGGGGGAAGAGAATCAATGGAATAAAAATGGTGGACGCAACTGAATATTTGAAGCTGAGTCACCTTTTGTATGTGTGTAATTTGTATACTACTAAAACTCTTGTATCTGTAATCTTTAACTCAGTGAAATAAGGCATCATAGGACATTTTTTGTACCTCCAATAGGCATCCAAAATCTGAGACCCATTACGCCATTACTTAAGGAGAAATTTCCTGACAGTGAGAACAATTAACCAGTGGAAAAGTTTACCTTCAGAAGATGTAGATGATCCATCACTGGAGGTTTTAAAGACGAGTTTGGACAGGCATCGATTTGCCTGAAATAGTATAGGGCTATGATGGCGAACCGATGGCATGTGTGCCACAGGTGGCACGCGGAGCCATATCTGCTGGCATGTGAGCTGTCAGCTCCAGTGAACATGCACTTGCTGGCCAGCTGATTTTTGGCCTTCTGAAGGGCCAGGGAGGCCTTTTTCTCCCTCCCCAGGCTTCAGGAAAACCTCTGGAGTCTGTTGAGGGCGAAAAATGGGCCCAAAGGGTCTACTGGAAGTTTGGAAATGATCCATTTCTGGCTTCCAGAGGCATCTGGGAAGCTGGGAGAGGCAGTTTTCACCCTCCTCAGGCTCTGGAGGCTTTCCTGGACCCTGGGGAGGGCAAAAACAGCCTCCCCCACCCCTGGAGGAAATACCAAGCTCAGCTTGGAGGTGAGCAGTGTGGCGCATGTGGCAGGGGAGTGGGGGGGTGTTGTGCGCATGTATGGGGGCGCTTTGCATTATGGGTGCCAGCACATACAGGCACTATCGCACATGCGCACTTGCATTTTTGGCACCCATCAACAAAAAGGTTAGCCATCACTGGTATAGGTTTTCTGCTTGAGACCTCTGGTTCCTTCTAACTCTGTTATTCTATTATTCTATTGTATTCTATTCTATCCTGTAGGATGGAAATTTGGCAAATTTGTGATCGCTTAGTGCAATAGCAATAGCACTTAGATTTATATACCACAGTACTTTACAGCACTCTCTGAGTGGTTTATAGAGTCAGCATATTGACTCTATCTCAGCACAATCTCAGTCCTCGTTTAACAATCTCAGAAGGATGGAAAGCTGAGTCAATCTTAAACTGGTCAGGATCAAACTCCTGATGTGTGGGCAGAGTTAGCCTGCAATGCTGCATTCTAACCACTGCACCACCGTGGCTTTGAAAGAGTGTATTTTACATTATTTTTCCTATGATCTTTATTAATTGCATTTTTGTTGTAGTATTTTTAGTATTTGTTGCTTTAATAATTTTTAAAAATTGTAGGGATTTTGTAATCCATCCAGCATTAGGCAGATTAGAAATATAATACAGGAATAAATGAATGTTTACCTCATTATGAAATATTAAGAATTCTATACACCGGTGTGAAGGGCTGTGATAATTCTTTCATATCTAGTTTACAATTCCTTGGTAGAGGGCAGGTGTTATATATCTCAAATTATTCAGTTCGAACTTGGTGTTACTATAATCATCACAACTATTGACTATCCAAGCTTTGAGTATAGGAACGTTTGATCAAATGTAAAAGGCAAGATTTTTGTTTACTTGTTTATAGTGACAAAAATCTTCATAAAGAGTAACTTGCTTGCTGACCTGCCCCTTATCTGTCCATTTGATTTCATTTGCATAGCATGCTTTTTACCAACAATTCCATGATAGCTGTATGATAACATTTATTTTAAACCATAATTCAAAGCAGATCCATTAGAAAAATTGACTAGAATCAGTATTTACTGCTGAGTAAATATACTTGGGATAACATTATTACAATTCAACAATTGTACCTGATGTATGTTTCTTTTTATGTGTGCAGCATAGCCAACAGGTACTGAAGGGTTTACATTGCCATTGTGCAAAAACAGAATATTTCTATAAAACGGTACATCAGTGGTTCCCAAACTTGGCAACTTTAAGTTGAAGTCCACAAGTCTTAAAGTTGCCAAGTTTGGGAACCACTGCAGTACATGATAGGTTAGATTACAAGTTATTTTCATGATTAGCCAAAATCTATTAAAAAACCCCAAAGTGTTCAGGAAGCAAAATCTTTGTTGCCCAGTGTTATCAAACAGCATTTCTGTGAACATTTAGATAGGCATACATTAAATAATAGGCACCAGCATGGATTGATAGTAAATAAATCATGCCAGACAAACGTGATCTCCTTTTATGACAGTTACTAGCCTGGTCAATTGGGGAAATGCCCTGAATATAGTTTATCTTGATTCAGCAAAGCTTCTGACAGCCTCTCGTGGCATCCTTATTAACAAAATAGCCAAATATGGCATTGATAACTCAATCCTTAGAGGCATCCACAGTTGGCTCAATGATTATACTCAGAGGGTGGTTGTACGAGATGTCAAACCTGCCTGGAGAGACATATTGAATGGGGTGCTATGGAGCTCTATCCTGGGCCTGGTGCTGTTCCATGTTTTTATAAATGATAAAATGATGAGGGAGTCAAGAGAACGCTTGCCAAATTTTCAGATGATACGAAGTTAAGTGGGCTGGCTAATACTTGGAAAAAAAGGAGTGTGTGTGAAAAAGGGTAGAAGAGTAGACAGAAACAAACAGAATGAAATTTAACAAGGAGAAATATAAGCATGCATCTAAATAATAAAAATTCAAGAAAAATACACAGGGTAGGAAAAATCTAGCTCAACAGTAACACATGTTAAAAGGACTTGCATGTATTAGTAGATCACAAACTGAACATATCCCAATAGTGTAACACAGCTGCAAGGAAGCCAATGGCATCCACAGGAGCACCAAATGGAGCACAGAGTCCAGTTTACAAGAAACAATTATTCTTCCTCAGTTAGCCTGACTTGGAGTATTGTATTCATTTCTGGCTGCCCCAGTTTTAAAAAAGGGACACAGAAAAGGTCTACCAAAATGGTGAAAGAACTGGAAATCAACTCCTACATGGAACAGTTAAAAGACCTAGGCCTTTAGCTTATAGAAGTAAAAGTAAAAAGGAGGCATTAAATTTTTTTTTTCAAATATCTGAAGGTCTGGTACATTGCATGGGATGCAGCTGTATTATCACTTACTTCAGACTAGAACTGGAAGACTAGAACTAACAGGATAACACTTCAAGGATACAGAGTTAGATTGCACATTAGAAAGAACTTCTTGATAGTAGTCACATCATGGAATAGTTTCTTCCATTTCACTAGAGGGTTTTTTTTTTAAGCCTGGATAATTGAGAATGGAAGTATGCAGAGGTTGAACAAGGTGATCTCTTAAGTTCCTTCTAACTCTACAATTCTATGACCAAATCAGCTCCAAGGCCAGGTCTGCTTTGTATACAATGCCCAATCAAAGATACCCATCTACTTATCTACTTGAGTATCTGTAATGTGCTGGAGGAAAGCTTATTTGAACTTCTGGTAGTATTTAACTATGGATGTTTTTTTTTTTTAGCACTGCTACTTTGTTGATTTTGGTTGCAGGTGATTTTCATTACTAACCACATATGGCATTAAAATGCATTTTCAAAAAGCATTCTTAGCATGGTAACCTTTCAGTTGGTTAGGAGCCAACTGGTTAGGCGAGACAAACAATAAACAATAAGAACAAAGTCTTGCCCAATTCTTCCTGTAAAGAGGGGGGGGGGGACTACTGAGTGAAGGTCTGGAGGCAGCAGTTGCTTCTGTTCATTTCCTCAAACTATTTTTGTTTTGGAGAATGAAAACTTTTAGATGTTGTCATCAAAGCAGCAACTGCTCTAGCTTTTCCCTTCACTGAATTTCTTAACTAAGCAACCCAATAGTGAAAACTATGCTGTGGACCTCATAGTTTCTATTCTTTTAAAGGAGACAACTGGGAGTGGTAACACCACATGTTCTGGACTGCAACCCTCACTCATCACTGACTATATGGGCCAGGGCTGACAGGTGAAGTCCAAAGTATCAGAAGGCACAGGATGCTTTCCTCTAAAAAGGAAGATGAACGAGTGAAGACTGTTGTTGCTAGTGCTTCCACATTAGATAAACATTTCTGTTTCTTATTGCAGCCACTTGCATGTATATACTATTTCTTTGGGCAAAGCAGATGAAAGAATTGGGATTAGTTGGACTATTCACCGTAAGTAGGTAAAATTCTCTTCTTCATTGGGGTTATGATAGGCAACTTGGCTGGGTCTCCCACTGTTAACATGCTTCATAAGGTGAGAGAGTCCAGGAAGAGAACTCTTTCAGTAACTGCTTTTTTTCAAGCAAAGGCATAGCTTGTGCTCCCAATTTTCCTGTTGTGGGGCCTTGAGGTGTTCCAAGAAGTGAGCAGGACTGAGGAGTATCCTCTTTCCTCTCCTCCTAAAAGTGGTACAGTTCAGGAGGAAAGTATTGAAGAAGATTAAATGCTATGTGGCAGGGGAATCTCTCCTTTTCTGATTGTTACTAGGGTCTCCCAAATAGAATTTGCTATTTACAATTGGATAGTTTTTCCTTACCCTTTTACTGTAGTTGCTTTTCATTCAAAATACAAGCAGAGAAGAAGTAATCCTGTCATAGTGCTGTCATCTTGATCTGAATTAACTTTTGTCCTAAGGCTGTCTGATCTGTAAGCAAATAGTGCATAATACCCACAGAAGATGATGGACTTTCTGTATCCTGTCTAGCTTAGATTATTTTATTTCTGGATCTTTGTTTGGGCTTTACATTCTTAATAAAATCATGAAGTAGAAAGGAAAATACCAATCCTTTAAAGTGATAAAATATAGTTATGCATAATATGCACCATATACCCTAAATATTTTAGATCTTTATAAGGGGTGAATCTTGAAAATTAATGTATTTGTATATATGTAGTATCCAGAAAAAAACCTGGTGTAATATACATAATATATAATCTAAAATATGTCTACTCAGAAGTAAGTGCCTTTCTTTAGTATAAAATTACAACCAGGCTAAACCGAGTTGAATATACAGTAGATGGAATTAATGTTGAATAAACACTGAAAATAAAGACAGGGTGACTTAAATCAAATTTTAGATAGAACTTCATATACTTCCTAAAGTATCAGCAAACCAAATTATATGATAATTTCAGTGTTTTACTTATAAGTTTCATTCTTTCAACTACATCTATTTGTCATAATTCGAACACCAGTATTAACTTATAAAGCGATAATCAGTATTTTTTTTAGAAAAGTGTTGAATTAGGTGTGCTTTTTATTATGTTTTAAACTTTTTGTTTCAAAACAAAGCGCTTGAACAAGAATCAAACCAGGATAGTTTGTGATTCAGATATAGCAATCTTTCACGACTGGAGAAGCAAAATGCTTCCGGAGGATGAACCACTATGTATAAAATTCTCCAGGAGTTGCATTAGCAAGGTAGAAAGGATGTGAAGTTTTATTTTGTCTCAAACTTCTTTCCCTTTATTTTTTTATTTGTTTACAATTCTCATATATATCCTGATGGAAGAAAAACTAAGGTATAATTCTTCCCACTCTAGGTACATTTGGGTTTGATGTGTTTCCTTTTTGCCTTCCCTATCATCCAAGCACTGTGGCAGAGATTAATCTCTGTAGACCAGCACGGCAAAGAGGTTTCCCCCTTAACTGCAGTGAGCAAGTCCTGCTACATTTTGTGACCCCCAACATCTCTCCCAGGTAACCTATGAGGGCTCCCTTCATATGAAATTATAGCAACTTTCACTGTATTATTTTGTGCACTCCCATTCTTACCAGTGTTGCTTTTTACAGATTCATAACGCCTTGATGCCAGCCCAGTCGCACAAAAAGAAAATAGTGAAAAAGTGATGCCTGTAATTTACAGATTACATTTTTTCCAGTCTGAAAAAAATAGCAAAATGTTGAAAACTGTTTTATATTCCTTTAATTCAATGTAATTGAAAAAAAGTATTTGTTAAATGCAGAGCTAGCATGCTCATTCAGGCTATTTAATACTGACAAATCATTTAAAAGGAATTTATGATCTGCATTTTTAAGTATCTGATTTTAAATTAAAATAATACTGTTGAAAATAGTGTCTGTTTGCAATATATTCATCAGTTTAGTGTTCTGGGTAAATAACCCTGATTTTTTTTAAACAAGCTAGTCCCCAGCATACCTATTGACCTGGTTTTAATCTGGCCAATTTTTTAGGAGAAGTTGGAGACACCTAAGTAACCTTTACAGTGTAAACTGTATTCCAAAGTAATTTGTTTCATTTTCTCCTGCATAAGTTTAGATAGCATCCAATTTTAGGGAAGTTAAAAGGGGTGCATAAAGCAAACAAATAAAAATTGCAAAGGTTTTCACACCACTTTCATTTTACTACGTTTTTCTGTCATATCAATGCTTATCTAATTTAGTCTTGAGTTTTGAACATTTTCATGCATCAACATGAAACATAAAATTCAGCTTCCCACTGTGTCTATGCAGTCATCCGAATCTTTTTGTAGAAGGCGAAGTGCAGGAAAGTCGTAAAGTGTTGATATTGGCATTACGGATGTGAGATGTGCAATGACGGAATTAAGCTTCACATGTGAAAATCCTTTATTCATTCTGTCGTCTTTGTATGAACTTTGCGCTTCACACACTAGATCTCCAATGTGCATCACTGTACATCGGAAGAAAATCCTTCCACTTGCATCTGTATTATACACGCAGGTTTGTTGACGAGATTGTACACAGTGAAGTGCTTAGTTAAAATTGATCGGCTAGCACACAATCACGCCGTAGGCCACTTTAAAAACTACAAACTCAATATCTGCATTCTTTTAGGGATTCATTTATCACATTGGCCATTCATAAGTATAGAGGAGCAAAACAAGGAGAAAGGCAAAAAGAGAGTTAAGTACGGATCGCCTTCACCATATTCGGCAGCATGGACAAATAGCAGCCCGCTCAGGTACTAAAAGGCCCCAAAGTGACTTGACAGATCGCGCAAGAGAGGCCCCGTTTCCTTTAACTCCTCTTGCTTCAATAGCGTCCCTTCCCCTCTCATTCACCTCTTTTATCCCCCCCTCGCCGTGGCTTCCTCTTCCATTCAGGACCCGTGGGCTTGAAAACGAGCTGCACCTGCTTTAGATGAATTATGGTAAAACTGGAAGTAACTCGCTCTCCCACCCCTCCCTTCCAAGCTCTCAAGACACATCTCCAGTACAGACACAACCCCTGTGATTAGACGCTGATCTCCCCGTCTGAATGGGACAGAGAAAGAGAGAGAGGAGGGACCCACGGCGTAGAGATTGACTCCCCCTCCCCTTGAGACTTCCATTGAGGAAAACGGAAGAGAAGAAGGAAGAAGCAGGCACCCCCCCCATCCCACTACGATACGAGAGAAGGAAACAGCCAAAGCTTGAGCAGGAGAAAAGTATGACCATGCCCGAACTGTGTTAGAGCTTTCTTTTCTCTCTCTCTCTCTCTCTCTCTCGGCCTCTCTCTCTCCCCCCCCTCTTCTCCCCCCTCTCTTTGTCTCCGAGGTGTTTAACTTTGGGGGATCTTGGGCATTTCTGCACCGCAAGGGACGAAGCTGGAGGCGGCGGCGGCGGCAAGACAGCAAGAAAGAGGCAGCCACATGCGCCGAGTGGGGGGTGTTAAAAGTTGAGTCTCGATTCCGGGCGCCGTAAGATCAAAACAGGTTGGTGGGATCTCTTAGCAACCCCAGCGGCCTCCCCCCACCCCCAATCCTCTGAAACTTTCATTGTTGGTTTACTTTTGAATCCAGGCAAAGGGACCTTTTGTAGTTCCTTCCTCTTTTCTTTTTCTTTTCCCTCCCCCTTGCTTGAAAAGGACTGTTCTGCTTGAAGTCTCAAAAAATTACCCAGAATATTTGCGCCGGGAAAACCCGTGAAGTTGCTCAACTGGCCGATCTGGTGTTACTTTCCCCCCCAGTCTCCCTCCCCAGGTGTTTTGGAAAACAGGTGTCAGGGGAGGCTGAGATTTCTGCTTTGTTGGTTCCTTCTCTGCCCCCTCTCCTCCCAGCGACCCTTGTCCTTCCTCGCAGTGTCCAAAGGAGAGCGAGGAAAACCCCTTAAGAATGTCGCGGGAGGTTACCGGGGGGCGGGGGGGGGGAGAAGCGGCGGCTTGAACATATGTAGAGAAGCCACTCGGAAGGCGGCAGCTGCCCGCCGCTCCGAGTGTTTGCTTTGGATTTCTGGCTGGCTGTTGTTGTTTTTTTTGCCAAGGAGGCGCGTGAAAGTTCGGGGCACCCGGGACCTGAAGCGGGCGAGAGACAAAGAGAAAGGTTTCTGACGGAGGCAACTTTTCGGCCGGGATTTTGCCAAGCCGGGGGTTGAGAGGTTGCGGAGCCAGCGCCCCCCCTCCCCCCAGGATGGATAGGGCATCGGCCGGCGACGAAAGTGGCACGTTGGAAGGCTTCCTCTTTGTTCGGGGGGTGGGGGCGGCGGCGGAGAGGAGAGAAGGCAGAGATAGGAGGATCTTGCCTGGGGGGGGGGAATGAAGGAAGAAGCGGTGAGCGTGTGTGAGAGAAATTGAATGAGTGTGTTTGGCTGTTCGGTTTTGTGTGTGTGCGTGCGAGCGAATGCGATGAGGGGTGGGGAGAAGATGTTGCAAAACCGCTTTGGGGTTTCTCCAGATCAATCAGTTCGGTAAGTGTGTCTGTGAATTACAATTTATTGTGATTGACAGGACGGGTTGACTCCAAGGTTTTCGCGTTTATGGCCGTCTTGAGTACACACCAGGGTGGGGGAGGGGAGGGAGAGGGAAAGCTTCGGATCGGGACGGCTGATTCCTGCTCTCTCTGCCCCCCCCAACTCCCCCCCCTTCACTTCGTGGAGTAACTTTTCTGGTAGTAACTTGGTTCAAATTGCCTAGCAAAAAAACAAAACAGAACCAGCTTTTGAGTTCGTTCTTTTCTTCGGGATTGTAAAATGTTCGGATGGTAGAAAAACATTAAATGGCTAGAAAATGCCTCAGTAGGACTAAATTTTAAATGATTTTATTATAAACAACTTTTTTTTAGTTAATAGATCTGTTTTTTGAAAGGGTAGGTGGAATAAAAGTTACAAAAGAATATTTCCTTTTATTGTGACTTTAAAGGAGGCTTTGTTTTACACATTTATTTATATTGCACAGAATATAACACTGTCAAAGAGGCTCCATCAGTCAGCGTGCCATCAATTTCTTGTTGGCTTTCCTTCTTTTTAATGTCACCTATGACTAGAAATGTTAGTTTAGGCTAAAAGTATCTGGGTAACTACTGGATATGTTATTAGCCCTAATATAGTATGCTAGTTCTAATTTTTTCTCAAATGGAAGAAGTGACTTCTATAAATGAACAGAAGTACAAAACGATATAAATATCTATAATGTATGGTGTTGATTAAAATGTAAATAGCAGATGGAGTGGCACTTGAAATATCATTGCTCAGTGCATCAGCTGAAGTTTCTAATTTTAAAAAATATTGAAAATCAAAATTTCATTATTAAGATGAATCTTAAATGGACAATTTTGCAATTGTTTCAGAATGGATGTTTAGTTCCCTGACTATAGTCCAGTGAACCTCAGCCAGTATCTCCTATTTTCACGTTTCTTTGGGCAACAGAGAAGTTTCAAGCAAACTATTGAATGAATTATAGTTTACATAGATTTGTGAATTGTATTAATCCATCTTTATGATATTCATTTCCCCACAATAGGGGCAAATAGTAACTCTATTTCCTGCCCATTTTACTAAAATTCTGAGTCGTCATCCCCAGTTCTTCTACACACATGTTTACACCACCCCTATACAAAGGTTTTTTTTCTTTAGTAAGAATTAGTTAATGTTGGCATCTTCCATTTTTAGTATGTACCTGGAACAAACACTTTGTCTTGAATTTCATATTTTGTTTAAAGCTGTTTAAGCACATTCTACTCAAGTTCATAATACATGTTGCATAAATAGGAATAGGCATTATATTCTTGTTAAGTGCAGTATTAAGAGAAATGTGTTGGATACTCTCATGGTAGCTGTAAGCCCTTTATTTATAGATCTCTTTCCAGAGTTCATTGACAACTTCAAATATATGCTCCAGCCAAAAACTGCATTTGTCTCTTGAAGATAAAGTTTATAAGGCAGTCTTCTATTCTAGACAATTTTACTTTTTAGCTCTAGATTAGAACTTTAATATTTTCAGATATTGGGAGTGGGAGCATGGGGATAAGAAATAGAAGTATTGCTTGATATAATAATGTAAAATATTATCCAGATGTACTGTTACAAGAAAGGGACTTGTTCCTCTAATAGGCCATTTTGTATGAAATTTACATAGTGTATGATATTAACCTTCAGCCAATAGAACTCATCAGTAGTATATCTTAGCTGGTAATAGCAGTGAGGACTCAATTGAGAAAGTTCATATGAAATTAACTTTATTTAATCCTATATACATATAGAAGTAAAATCCTCTGAGTAACTTCTAAATGGTATAAAATATTCCAGTACTGCAGTGAAGCAGTAGTCTTAATTTTTATTGTGTTTTAAAGTAAAACTAAAATCTAAAGGTAAGTAATCCTCAAATAATTTGATTTTAAAATATTTAATCTTTTAAATTCTAAATTAGTAAAAAGAAAATCAGGCAGATTCTATGAAACTGGGCAGAAAACAATCTGGATCAGATATATTATTTATTGTGCAAACCAAATTAGAACAGAAAAGTGATTAAGAAAATTATTATTTTTCATGTGGGAATAAATGTATTAAAAGTCATTCAATCTATATGTTGAAGATTTCTTAGAAAGTTATTCAAAGTTCAATTGAGTCCTTGAATGAATATTTGGTGTGTATGTCTGTGTATAATTTATATGTAAATCTGAAATGTGCAGAGTATAGTTTTGTAAAAATAATTTCCTAAAAGTACAACAGTTTTAATGTATGTACTGTTTCATATAATTAATTTGTGACCATCTTTGCAGTGCAAATTATAATCAAAATCCTCGGTAATCTATTCATTTATGCATTATATGCCAGACCAAAAAATAAGTTCATTGAGCATTGAGATAGGAAAGAACTTTAGAATATGAAACATATAGTGTAGGGATAATGATGTCTTATCACAGCTACATTGCACAATATTGTAAGAAGACTAGGAAATTGACATTGAATTCCACTCTTCTCAGACTGATAACTTTTAGACTATAAAGGTGCTGAACATCCTGTTATCCTAATGCCACACATTTTAAAATTATAATAAAAAAACCTGCATTTAGGATTAAGAGAAAATAGTTTAGATGAGTAGTTTAGGTCTAAGCATAACCATTTAGATTTAATAATTAACATTTCCATTTATTGTTCCTTTATTAGAGGAGATTAAAATCAAGAACAGAGAAGAATTTTGGTGTGCTCCTAACTCAGATTTCCCGTATAAGAAAGAAGGATTTCTTAAGACGAAAAAAAAATCTATAAAGCAAAGAGCAAATAAAATAAGCACTTGAGGCGCTTTCTCTTTTTTGTTTCTAATAACCAAGCCGGGAACTATGTGCAGTCAGTTGTGAAGTTTTTGCCCAAAGAAGCCTAGGAGCATTTCTTTTCTCGTGGCACAGGGGATGCTTTTGAATCTGATAATGTTTGTGTGTGTCTTGCTGTGGGCTTGGAATAGGGGAGGATGGGGGGGGAGATAAGCTGAAAATATATTTCTGTTATATGTGGAGAAGAAGACTGGAAAAAGAAAAGATTCTGTTGCATTTTACTTTTAAGAGGAATTATGGTCCAATCCTATGCATACTTACTCAGAAATTAATCTCATTATGTTTAATGGAGCTTACTTCCAGGCAAGTGTGTATACGGTAGTTTTAATCAAATCTTTGTTTATATTTCAGAAGTAGGGTAGTGGAAATTTTTTAACCTATATGTTACAGAAGACTGAATGGAAAGGGGCACACATAGATTACCCATGTATGCTATTTATTTATTATCCTATGAGTCTCTTTAGGAAGAATGGAATTGTGTACATTTTACCTGTTCTCTACCACAGCAGGCAAGTTTTTTTCCCCCTCAAAAAGTTGAAGTGGAGAGAAAAGGGGGAGGGGGGGGAGAGGAAGGAATTTCCTTCTTCAAATCTTCCTTCCCTGCTAGCACGTGTGCTTCTTACTAAGGAAGGCATTTTCTCTCCCTGAGATTGCACATCTGCGCTTTAAAAGGGCAACTTAATATTACAAAGATACTTGATTTTGAAATTCTGCAAGACATTGGTTTGTAGGCTCTTAATAATCAAACTTTCAGGTTGAAATAGGCTACTTTTATTAAGTCCTTATGGAGAAGGTCCTTTTGACTGCAAAATTGCAATGTTTCATCTGAGATATCTTAAATTGGGTAGCAAACATTTTTAGCACTATGTATCGGCAACTTCGGATTCCAGTGTTGCCCATTTTGATTTAATTATTTTCCATTCAGCATTGTTGTACTCTTGGATAGAACAGGATGCCACCTTTCAAACTTGGCTACTTCACTTGCCTCCAGGGCTGAGTGATTTCCTCCTTATTCTGTGAGTAATTGCTGCACGGCAGGTTAAAGCACACCTCCCAAATGCTTGATAGGAAGGAGTGATGATTTAAAGTTAAGTGAGAACTAAAAATCTTTCTTCTGGGAAATGTGAGTAATATGTAAGTGTATTCTAAAATAAACTTATTTTAAAAGTTTATTTTAAATTTTATTGAAATTTGCTAATTTCATGTTTCATGGCTATGCTTCATATTTGCCATCTTCTCTTAGCCATACTTTTTGATTTGTCTTGGTTATATTTTCTGATTCTTGGTCCTTAGAAGTTATGTCCTTTATTAGCTTATAAACAGTCTTCTATAGCAGACAAAAGCTTTTGAAATGTTTGTTTCTTTTTAAATTATGAATGCTGTTTCTTATTTGACTTTGTTTTTTCCATGGAACAGTTTTAGTCCTGGGGTATATAGTTTGCACGTAAAATTTAAAATAGTGTATCTTTTTTTTTAAAAAAAATCTTATGTACAAAGAATTTTCAAGAAATTTAATCAAGAATGTAGTAGAGACATACTGAGCTGATTTTTTCCTAATAAATTCTTAAAATGTATTATGTATGAATGTAACTATTATTATTGAATTTCCATCTACTTAAAGTATCTTTTCTTAAAATTGGAATATCCATGGAACAATTTAACTACCCAAATTAAGGAAGAAAACATTTAAAAGTGTAATTGGGCATTTGAAAATTTATTTGTGCGGGGTGAACTAAAGTTCATAGAGCTGTGATTCATAGCACAAACCTGATTTCTCATTTTGCTTATTCTATGTGGAAGAATTATTATTGAAGATAAAATGCAAGTACATCAGATCAGTGGGATTGTTGAATTGAGCTCTGAGCACTAATACCAGATTTTTAAAATTTTTCTATTCCATAACATGCTGTGCCTTTACAGTATTATCAGTATTTATCACCAAATAGTTTGCACTTGTTTCATAACCTTTGTGTCTTTGGAAGGAGAGAGGATCAAATCCTTTTATTCCCATTTTCTTTGAGTCTCCTTGTTATCCCTTAGTGAGAAAACTTGCAGTAAATAAATGGAAAAAAATATCAGAATTTCTGCTTTCCTTTTGGAATTGTTACAAATCTTCTAGCTGTATTTTAACTATGTTAAAACTTAGATTCATTTAAGAACTATAGGCATTTACAGAAACATAAACTTCTAAGGATTTGAGCAAAAGGAGAAAAGCCACTTTCATTTGATGTATTTGGTAAGCTTTTTATTCTAACTTACTGACGTGACTGTACATCTAATATCACACAGTTAGGACTGGGAGCTAGCAGCAAACAGGAAGAATTTGTTCCAAAGTGATTTAGTAAGAAATACATGAAATACATAAGTAGTAAGCAAGAATCTTACAAATTATGAAGAATGGGAACTGTAGAGTGCACTGTTTACATATTGATTAGGTCTGCATACCCAAAGACTCAAATGTTATTTTTCAAGTGTGCAGATTGCAATATCTCAGATATAGCAGCCTGGTAAAAATTTAAAAGAAACTTGCTACTTACCTGCATAAAAAGATGGAACTGAAGTGCAGCTGTATAGGGGAATGCATGTAGCATTATACATTACAAAGATAAAATGACCCATGTGCATATGCAGTGTTACAGAGCATGTGTATAGTGTGTTCCTTGAGGGCAGGATAGGAGCTAACATGTTTCTGGATTTATCTGGCGGTATTTGATCCTTTCAAACGGAAACTGTTTGTGTAATGACTCACACATGCAAGAGTGAACAAAGCAGTTTTAGGGAATTTATCCATCTGTGCAGATGGAGGTGGGTACTGCCTGTACCCTTTTAAAAGTCCAGAATGAGCACCCAGGAGCTTTGGACCCTGCTTCAATCCCCCATGGCCCCATTCAAAAAAGTTTTAAAAAAGCAAAGGCAGAAAAAGAAGAGTGTGACTGAATTACTTCCATATTTCCAGGCAGCACTAGAATAATAAAGAGTTGATTTTCACAAGCATTGTTGAAGGAGATTTGGCATGCA
This sequence comes from Thamnophis elegans, assembly GCF_009769535.1. Classification (NCBI taxonomy): domain Eukaryota; kingdom Metazoa; phylum Chordata; class Lepidosauria; order Squamata; family Natricidae; genus Thamnophis; species Thamnophis elegans. The sequence goes on from NC_045545.1 coordinate 50,775,113, forward strand.
CGATGACTCTGTTTTTAGCTTAGGTTGAAATTTGAATTTGGCTAAGTAGTAATATAAATACTTCATTACATGCCAAAGTGCAACTTTATTGGATGGTACAAACTATTTTTGAGGCTGATAAGAAAGCTAATTTTGTTGAAGAATTAAGTCCAAATATGAATCTATAATCTGATCCCATGAGCACATTTTATGTTGTATTCCTTAAGGAATTATGGGATTTTTTAAAAATAAAATTGAAAATAGCAGACTGTATGTACCTTTTAACATTGTAAGTTTTTCTACATACTTTTTAAAAATATCTGTTTTAAAAGCTCAGACCATCTTAAAAGTAATGATTCCCTAATAGCGACTAAATTCCAGGTATATTTACGGTAATTCAAACATTTATTTATTTTGCGAACCGTAATCTGTGTTCCTAGTCCTACATTAAAGGAATTGTCTAGTTTCATTAAAAGAAAAAGGTAATCCCAGTTTATGGTCAGAATGGCAAGGAAGTCCCTGAGGATGGAAGAGATCTTTTAGAAGAATTTTTGTAAAATGTGGAATTCCCTGAATACAGTAAAGGAAGCTTGAAGTTGTTGAGGTGTGTGAAGGAAAAGTATGTCTCTGATTCTAATAAAGAAATAACTAAAAAGGGGAAATGAAAAATAGTAGTGTAGATTTTTTAGTTCTACAAAATGAAATTATAGAATTTCAGTTGTTGGCATGGCATAGGAATAGCTAGGTTTTTTTAAATGTAGGAAATATGCCTTTAGGGATGTGATGAAAGGAAGGCTTCTGTATCTTTACAAACAGTTGATATTTAGCATCCCTTCCAATATAGTATCAAGGTAGGTAAATATTGTATTTATTGCAAAACTGCTTGAAATGTCAAGACATATCTACCAGATTCTGGTATAATATATACTTAAAACTAAAAAAAAATGTCTCTGAGTATATTCTGAATTTAGGATTTATTGCAGTACCAAAAGCAAACTGAACACTTAGTCATTTTATGGAAGTCCACTCTTGGTGACCTCAAACCATTTTAAATTTCACATGCTATTATAGATGAAAAATGGCCTTTGGGGGCTAAATAGAGTTAGAAGCCTGATTTGTGGCAGATAAGCTAGAGTTCTAAGTCTTCTAGTAGTCTAAACTTGTTTCAAGTATGTCTATTCCTAAGGTTGAATGCCTCTTATGTACTTGTTCCAATATTGTTGATTGCAAGTTCTTAAAAGTTGGCCTGAATGTATCTGAGAGTGCTGAATTGGCGCTGCTTTGTAACATCTACACAAATCTCTTTGTGCAGCTCAGTTGTATCAAACTGATTTAAGATATGAAACACTGTGTTTTACATGAAAAAAGGTTGACTGCATTTGGGAAGCTGGTTAGGTCCTTATTTGTAAGATATAGATTGGAAAATGATGATGCTAAATATCAAGTAAGTGAAACTTAATATTTAGCAGTTATTTGTAGCATTTATTCTGCAATCTGACCAGGACATCAATCCCTTAACAACCTTAATCGATTGGATTTAAGAAATAATCTTATTTCAACTCAGGGTGAAGTTGCTTGTCCTTTGACTAGTCAGGGCAATAGAAATAGTATCATTAAGAAATATCCAACGATTGGTTCTAATTCCAGCATTGTCTCTAGGGTGGTACAATATTTGACACAAATTGCTTCTAATTAAAATAGGAGGGAAACTTAATTTAAGTAGCCACAAAAATATAGTTTTTGGAACTAATTTCAGTACAGCAAAAATTACTTGAAAGAGCACTGAGATCCAATATGGCTTTCGCGGCTTACTCTGATCTTAGAACTTTGGTAGTTCTTCAGGTTTTTTTTTTCATTTTTAGTCCTTTCCTCATTCTGTATCATGTGCTGATAGAGGACTCAATTTATATAGAGATCTGGTATTGCTCCCCTACCATCTTGTTACAATTACTGGAAGTGTCCAAATCTACCACCACATCACTGCTGTTTTAAAGAGTATTTTCCTTTGTATCTTGTAATTGCTGCACATTTGTTTGTCAAGGTTCCTTACGTTTCTCAATAGTGGTCCTTGGCAGCCAGTGGAAGACAAATTGTTGCCAGTACCAAATATTTACAGCAATAATAAATATTTAATTGTGCAAGTCCCTTTCTCCTCCCCAAAGTCAGCTCTATTGGCTTAAGACTCTGGCTACAGGATCTGGCAGGTTGGGTCTGTTCAGTAATGAACAGTGCCCTGGTTTTCCTCTCTGCCTTTGTTTATTACAAGGGTGGATATATTAATCAGAAAGGGTATGGCAGTTCATAATGCCAAGATATTTTCTTAGCGAGCCGAACTTAACAGACTCTTTCCTCTTCCCTCAAGAAAAAAAAATCTGGCTGACTACTTCAGTAAATAGAAGGCAAAAGTTGGCACTGCATGATGGAGAACTATGAGGAAAAATAACAAAAATATGTAGTCACTTGAAAGCAAAGCAAAACACCTAGAAAAAAGTTTTCTGCAAAATGTATCTAAAGTGGTAGATTTAGATCATATCTGTACTTTAGTTAGACCAAGTGACATAGTGACTGGTAAAAAGTCTGTTTGAACCTTGTAATGTTCCGTTTTATAATAGGATTTTTAAGAAGCCAGAGGAGCCAGGACTCTTCTTTTCAAAGTTCTGATTTTAAGATTCTTTAATAAATTACATCCATGACTTTCTTTTCACTTATTTTTATTTCCTATGTTACATAATATTATTTTTAATGGACAAAAGCTTCTTTTTTTTGCAGCAAACTGAAACTGCAAGATTTTACTCAGTGAAATAGCTTTCTTACCTACCTACATAGTTTATTTTGATAAAATTATGCTTTGGTAATAAAATATGTATTTGCTTTGAAAGCACCCCACATAACTTCATGTCATGTAAATCCTCCAAGTTATCCTTGGCAGAATGAATAATTTCTGTCTCTCCCAAACTCTCAATTAAAAATGAAAAAAACAACAACTTCTGTTTGCCTTCTTTATTTTAAATGGATCCATATCCCCTTCTATTTATTTTGCATATGTGGAATAACTTGATTGTTTTATGTTATAAATGCTTAAGTTTATTTTCATTGATCTTACCCCTTTTTAATATGGTATTTTTTTCATTTTACTGATATCCTCTGTAGGGCAGATTATTTCACCAAAATATGAATGTAGAATTGAGATGGATGCTACATTCATCCATTATGATAGGTGAAAGTTTTGTTTTCACTGCTGTTCTCTGGACAACTCACAGTCAGGCAGAAGAGCAAAATAATCATGGCTTGTTTAGCTTTTTCATCATTCCATAGACTGTCAATTCCCAGTCTGTTTTCCATCTATGTCTTTTCCCAATATCATTAGATATCCCAAACGTCCTAATAATAATTGAGGAGTTTCCCTCTATGCTTTCTCGAGAGAAAGATTTATTTGTGGGCAACTATATTTTGCTTGTGTATTTATTGCGATACTTTATGAATGCAGGTTTTTTTTATGTATATGAATCTGGGCTCTTGAATTTTTATAGACTTTCTTTTTGCAAAACATGTGTTTGTGCCATTTAAAAACAACATTGGACGATTTTTGTTACTTTTGTTTTTGTGCAGTGTATGTTTTTTTTGAGTGGAGTGTTGGTATGAATTTTTTTTTCCCTGGGAAATGTAATGTTTACATCTTGTTTGTTTGTGTTGTTCCTTTTCTTTTTTCTGTTTGTGTGAGTTTGGTGGCACAGTTATGCATTTTTATGTAATGTATGTATTTTGCCCATGTGTATTTTTCTGAGCTTTGCAAGTTTTCTTTCTGTGACATGGATATTTTTTGTAGTTTGGGGAAGCAGAAACATGATTTGCATTTAGTGATCAGTTCTTCCCTTCTGCTTTCAATTTAGAGAAAACCTAGATAGTTTTTCTATCAATTGTTATCAGAGAGGAGTTGGAAAGAAAATGCAAGAAAGTAAAATTTAACATGAGAAATAGTACCTTTTAAATCTGCTCCTGGCTTGCACTTTTGGACTGAGGGAGAACTGACTCATTTAAAAATAAGCCAAGAGTAACATAGGATTCAGAGTTTCATGTGTGAAAAACTAAACTAAGGTTTTAGGATTTAATCTAGATTACGATTTTTTCCCAAATTAAATTCTGATTTGTCACCTTAGATAGATTCAGATATTAAAATGAGTTATAAAGGAAACTATTTGTGGAATAACATCATGTTATTGAACATGTTATATGAACATGTTAAAGAAATACTCAAAGTTACCCAAAGAATTTATCTCAGAGTGTCACTGGTAAATTCTGTTCAATATCAGGCCCAGTTTCAATTGATGTAGAATTCTTTTGAAACAATTCCAATTCTGTTACTTTGCTATGCAAAATATATACATCCCTTTGAAAGGAAAATTACTTTAGCATTCCATCACTTCATTTCATATCTAGAAAAGGGGATGATTATTTTGCTTGTTCTCAACTTTGACTTACTGTTGGATGTTCATAGATACTGTAAAATCTTAAAAGTAACCATAGTGTAGGAATTAGTATCCTTCTATCATTAGCCCAGGATATGTCATCAAATAACATTTCCTGGGCTATATTCTGTGAATATTTGCAGTAAAAAGCTCATTCTGATGGACAAGAGGACTCGATGTCTGGTAAGTTTTTTAAATAGTTTTTCAAATAAAAACTCAGTGGCAGAATGCCTTCAACAATGTTATAAATAATCTGATTTTATTTCTGGAAGGAATAATGAATAGTGATATAAATTCAAATTTTGCAATAATACTGCCCTGTATGGTAAATGATTGTGCACCTTGCTGATATTGCAAGCATTATTAATGGTCAGCCAGCCACCATTTATATCTAAATCAGAGCTAGTGTAAAGTCATCCTATATCATTTAATTTTGGGTTTTTAGCGATACTTGTTTATCTTGTAGTCTTTTCTCCTTTATCATGTTTATAGAAAAAGTAAACAGAGATTTCCATCATTTTCCTACTCCTTTTTTTCAAGCTTGACATTTCCTTGGTATCCTTGGCAGTGACATGATGTTAAAAGGCTTGGTTGTACAGTTTCTTTGGAAATTGCAGAGAACCTTTATACAGGTAGTCCTCGGCTTACAACCACAATTTAGATAAAAAATTCCATTGCAAAGCAAGGTGGTTAGGTGAGTCATGCCAATTATATACTCTTTTTGCCATAGCTGTTAAGTGTATCTCTGTAGTTGTTAACTGAATCAGCTGTGGTTCCTAAGCGAATCTGGCTCTTCTCATTGACCTTGCTTGTCAAAAGCTGGCTGGGAAGGTTGTAAATGGCGATCACATGACCTTGAGACATGGCAACCATGGTAAATGCATGCCAGTTGGCGTCCAAATTTTGATCACATGACCATTGGGATGCAGCAACTGGTGTATGTATGAGGACTGATTGTAAGCCACTTTTTAATGCCATTGTAACTTTGGTCACTAAATGAGTGATTGTAAATTGAAGATTACACATATATCTGGTGTACTATACAACCTCTTTTGGAGCAACTTTCCAAATGAAGTACCTCTACTATTGCTTTCTGAGGACAAGAATTAGTCGAGATGTTCTAGATTCTCTATTATTTTAATCTGCATCTAACAGGGAACAATTAGATTGCACACGCTCAGGGGGAGCTTTCCCAGTGGAAAACAGGAAGCTTATTTATATCAGTTTTGAAAGATTATGAAGCAGAAATAAAATACAACTGATGAAAGTCTTTTCAACATGGTTACATTACATTAGGATAAACTGGTAAATTCTAAGTCCCTTGTACATGCTTTCTTTCACTGAAAATTGCAAAATGTAATATTCAGAATGAAAAGCTGTTTTATTATCTATACATATGTAAGGATGCCTGAATACAGAGATGTGTATGTTTTGATAGTACGATATCACCAAGATTGCATCTAACCCCTATGTGTTAAAGAAATGGGGGCGGGGCGGGAAGGATGCCATGGTTATTCTCCCTATTTTAATTCTCATTTGTAGTTTGTGTATGTCTGTGACATTCTGTGAACAACATTCTTCTTGCCAATGTGTTATCAGAAATAAAGGCTTTTGCCCTTATCAGGAGAAGTTTTTAGGCCTTTCTGTCATGTTTTTACAAAGTCTAAGAAGAACTTTTTGTTTTTTACCACCACACTGATTCTAGTTTTGATGGAGTAACTGTATCCATGGGGGTTGTAGAGCTCTTCCTGGGTGGGGTGATGTGGGGAAACATATCTGTGAAAACTTTGAGAGATTTTGTCCACAAAAGAAATCAGAGGGGAGAAGACAGAGAGGGAGGGAGGGAGAGAGGGAGAGAGAGAGGAGGGGTTAGGTAAATTGGTGATATATTGGGGTTTCCTTGCAGTATTTTGTTACTACATTTAATCAATAATTATTCAGTACTGGTTCTGGCTTTTCTAATGTCATGCTAAGATGATGATTTTGTATTTATGATACTTTAAAAGCCTCAACAAACAATTATGCGTGTGCATATGTTTTGGGCAAAAGCCTGGTTTTTAGTTAGAGCAACAATAATGATCTTGAGTTCCATAGTTCATAGGGTTATGAAGTAAAAATTCTTCCTAGGATTGTAATATTTCAAACTGTAGTTAGCTAAATTATATATATGAATATTCTTTTTTGGTTCCTCTGTTTAGTCTAGATAAAACTATTTTCCCTGATGTGCTGGACTTTTGTCTCTATGCAGGCAGTATATTATCCCATTACTTATCATTCTATAACTCTTTGTTTTCACTGACTATAAATTGTTGTAATGTGATTTTTTTTCCTGACTCTGCTTTACAGTGCATTCAGTACACCAGTTTTTAAAGAGATTGAATTAGTATTATACTGCACATGAATCTGTGAGGTAACACACTAATGCAATCAGTTTGTCTCATAGAAATTTTTGTGGTGTTATTTTTTGTGTGATTAGGAAAATTGTCTTTCAATCCCCCCCCCCCCCCCAATCTTGTGAATTCAGAGCTGCAGGCATCCCCTCTACAATTTCAGTATCACATTTGATACTGGTTCTTTGGTCCTATTGTTCAGGAACTGGCATTTCTAAAGTACTTGTTTGATTTTGACGTTTGGATCCAGATTGGAATAGTTCTCGTCTCTCTTCTACTGCTTTTCTATTAGCTTTATAGGCAGTTAATTTATCTATTCTTAAACATTGATATTTTACAGCATTCTGCTGCTTTAATATTTGTATCGCATTTTACTGTGAAGAACAGCATATGAATACTCAAGAAGAGGCCCTAGCTCTATTTCTGAACACAACTCTCTGCATTCTTGATTTTTGACTCTGGTGGCTGGAGGTTCTAAAGTTGTAACTCAGAAAAATCTAGCAGGAAAGATCTCCAATAATGGCTTTGCTATAAATTGTCTTGTCTAGATGAATTTGTATCACATTTTTTGAAGTACTGATTAAAAATAAAAAAGTTGGGAATGACTTTTATTAACCATGGGAGTATTAAATAATGAGAATTATGCTTACATGTTTCCTTACTCCTGTATTATTATATGATAGGAAAAAGCAGGATTGTTAAACCACAGCTTCTTGTTATATTCAAAGTAGGAACTGCAGTTTGATTTCTGATTACATGTAGAGGCA